>NW_026694432.1:29237500-29837500 GCF_021218885.2 Marmota monax | reverse complement strand
ACTTTATAGTAAACCTGCACATACATGTATCTATGCACACATGCACACGCAGACATGCACATATAAACACCTGCGTGTGCAGGTGCACCCGTAACTCACATTTGCAGAAAGGATATAAGACAGTGTAACCATCTTCTTTCCTGGAGCATGTAGTTTTGACCTCTATTTTCTCCTCTCAACTTTATGTCTCCTGATTCAGTAGTTTTCCAACACAATTATACAGTTTTTTACATCGATTTACAAGTAAGTGATGTGTAATGCACTTGGTGGAATTCATTTTTCTGTATGATTGAAATCAATAAAGATGCATTTGGTGGGATAATGTTATCCAGGTATCTCTGTTACTCAGGGTTAGCTCTGCGTGTTCTTTGATATTGCAAGAGCTCACTTGGGTTCCCGCCTGGCCACGTGCTGTCTTTTCTTCCCTTCTCACCCTTCTGGCAAGATAGAAGCCACGACTGTGTCTGTCCTGCACTGTGCCAGGCACAGCCAGCAGGCCCCCCAAACATGCAGACTGCTGCTTCTCCTCCTCTGTGCCCTCTTTCCACTTCTGCCGCTGCCCCACGCTGGTCAGCACCCAGCAGGAACTCTGTTCACCCTCTTCAAGGAGCTGACCCTCTCTCCCATTGTCTGACACTCCTGCTTAGGAACCCTTCGCAGACCCTGGCCCTCGGCCATCTCTCTTTGCTTGCAGGCCCTGGAGCCCTGGCTCCTGTGTGACTCCTCCCATCCCTGATACCCTAAGCTGAAACCTTGCTTGTGGAAGAGATTGCAAACTCTCCAGGGTGGGGCAGTGCTGTCCTATCCTAAAGCACTGGTAGCACAACACTTGCTTTATAGATGGCACGAGATCCTGACCCACTTCTTCCCTCTCTGATAGGAGAGATAAGAAGTTGCCTCTACTTTACTTTCTGAGACGGTTAGCAGCTGCCAAGTCTGATAACCAGGGCACCTTCCTGGATCCCCCCTGGCTGGATTTGGTGGTCCACCCACATAAGAAATAAGCACATGATGCAAAAAAGGAATAATGGGTTTAATGCAGTTGGCCCAAAGTGGTGAGAAGCAGCAGATCTGTCTCGCCTGGTCCTATAGAAGCAGTTAGAATTTATAGAACAAAAACCGGGGGACACATTTAGCTTTGGAGCAGTTTCTCAGCTTCTATTGAAATGGAGGAAATAACCCGGAAGCTGAGAGAAAAAACATCTGAGGGCTTTAAGGATTATGTTTGATCAGGTAGTACTAGGGGTTGAACCCAGGACTGCACTCATACTAGGTAAATGCTCTAATACCGAGCCATGTCTCCAACCCATCTTAGGGCTTAAAGAGGGTCGGTTACTGTTAGGGTCTCTAAACAAGTCAGGATGGCGCCTGGCAAATGTTAGAGTCTGTAAACAAGTCTGGATGGCGCCTGGCATTTTGCCAGAGGGAGTGGTTTGTGAAGTAACGCCAGTGAACCATTAAGTGTGGAGATTCCTTATTGGTTGACTGCTGTATCTAGTTTATGTTAATTAGATAAGCTGTGTGGAATGTATAAATACCTCTGTTGTCCTACAATAAAGGGCTCCCACTCCTGCTGTGTCAATGTACACAAGTTGTTCGTCACCCCACCCCCCCCCCACCCCCCCCGTTATTTTGTTGCAGCCGACTGCGGCAGATGGTGGCCCATACGGGGAGCCCCCCGGACACTCCGGGGTAAGTGACCAAAAAAAAAAGCTTCTAGATAGGACAGGAGCAAATCTGTTCGTCCCTAGGCAGATAGGGCGAGAGGAGAAATGGCCATTTTGAAAAAATGGAGAAGATTGATATAGTATGTTTGTGTCTTGTTTTGTCTTGAAATGTTGTATTGTCTTTGTGACAAAAACATGGAAGGGGTGAGAAGTAAATTACTAAGGAAAGACGGCACCCCAGTGGAACTAAGAGCAGTTAGGGCATGTGTTGATAAAAGCCCAGGAACTCTAGTCAGAAAGAAAAAGAAAGTTCAAAAGAAGAAGGATTATCAGGAAAAAAGTTGCAGCAAAAGGCTATTATTAAATACTTTTTGTTACCGGAGGGTGCATGAATCGGCGCTATGGCGGCTGCCATGTGCACGCGCTGGTCTTGGTGCAGCAAGGACTTTCCACGCCCCCGCCCGGGAGCGGGACACCACTGCAAGAGCCCAAATCCAAACCTGACCCCGTGGCAGTTTGAGTCCAGGACACTCCCCGGACTCTCCGGGGCCATCTGGGGCTGCCCAGGACGCTGCAGGTGGAAGAAGTCCCTGAAGTTTGATCATTTCCAAGGCCAGTAACTACAATGGTTCTCCCACACCTGGAGGCTAATGAGTAATGAGCGCCATTAAGGCCTATTTCAAATGTAAAATACCTTGAGATAATGTACTAAATTGTTCAGAAGGTTGTTTTCTTAGTGGAATACTACAGGATTTTCTTTAGCATCATTGCCGGAGTTCTGCCTTCGTCCCAGTGCTGGTGAAGATGAAGGTGGAAGAATTTCCAGTGTTGCTGAGAACCAGACGAGACTTCGGATCAAGCTAGTTGCCTGCAGAACTTACTTGGACTGTGATTTAAGCTAGCTGCCTGCAGAACTTACCTGGGCTGTGATTTACCTGGACTGTGAGTTAATCTATTGAGACTCTGCTTTACCTGGACTGAGACAACAAACTGTAATCTACAACAAATTGTAACTTGGTATCTTTGCTAACGGTGTCATTGCTGGTATAATGTTTCCAAGGGCTTCCTGCATGGAGCCATCAAGTGGCTTGATATTATGGCATTTTGTATCCTCCCCTTCTGCTTGTAGCAGATTATTTGTGGTGTTTGTGTAAAAACCGCTATGGTCATTATTTAAATTAAACAAAAGGGGGAAATGTTAGGGTCTGTAAACAAGTCTGGATGGCGCCTGGCATTTTGCCAGAGGGAGTGGTTTGTGAAGTAACGCCAGCGAGCCATTAAGTGTGGAGATTCCTTATTGGTTGACTGCTGTATCTAGTTTATGTTAATTAGATAAGCTGTGTGGAATGTATAAATACCTCTGTTGTCCTACAATAAAGGGCTCCCACTCCTGCTGTATCAATCTACACAAGTTGTTCGTCACCCCCCCCCCTTTAGTTGACCCCTTAGTCTGGGGGAATTAGAGCTCCGTGTCATCTGGGTGGTGATAGTTCATTGTTGGATCCCGTCAAGGAACTCTGAAGCATAAGGAGCCAGATCCTAGTCCTGACAAAGTCTGAAATATTCAGTGTCTCTGCCCTGGGGGAAGGACTCTCTCTCGCTAACCCCCTGGCATTTGTTTTCGTGGGATTAACAAGGGACCCCATGTGACTGCCCACCCCTAAAGGGTTTCCTGGGGGCTTTGCTGGTTTCTCAACCACTGTGGTCCCACTCAGTGGGAGATTCTCCTGTCCTTTGATGGGTCCCATATCAGGGGGAAAGTGACAGGCAGTTCATGAGTCAGCATCAGAAGAACCCCCTTTTTAGCCAAATTTAAGTAGTGAGAGGTTTAGAAAGAGCTGAGCTTCAGGCAGACGTACCGGAAGATGTCTGTTAAGAATTTTGACAAGACAATTTTTCTACATTCTTTTTAGCTCAATTTTCTACATTCTTTTTAGCTCAATTAGTGTCTATTCTTTATTTCATCATGTTTTTCTTTTCCAAGAGATTTTCATATCAAATAGACAAGGAAAACATAATCCATAAAGAGCAAAGCAAATCAGTGTTTAGTAGGTTGGCCCTAATAAACACCATCACTTTAGTTCTACCACTTTTACCTAATCATTGACAACTAACTTCTCTACAAAAAGTAGCTCCATCAGGGATTTACATTAAAGACTGTCTGTCAGTCCTTCTTATACTGAACCAAGGTTCATTGCCACGTGGTAGAGACTTCAGAACAAAAGTGTTGAGGAAACACAGAAATGGGAGATCATCTTGATACAACATGAAATCTTTAAACTGCATCTTTGTAAACTTTGCTAAGAAGAGATTCAAATGTTAAGAAATCCTTATTGTTTTAAAATAACAAAAACCCCAAGATTTTTGGTTTTATATCTGTGCATTACATCTTGATTTTAGAAAGCCCTATTATACTTTTTTAAGTAGGGTCAACTTAATTATCTGTAAATCTCATATAGTATACTTTTTATCTAAAGTTTTTTTTTTCTTAAATACACTGTCTCCAACTAGAACGTATTTCAATATTGTACGTGAAAGTCACAAATGCAAATATCTCAATGTTTTAATAGTTGAGGATTCGCTTTAGAGCACTATCGATCTTTCATGTTTCTTATAACTGTGGGCATTGTCGAAATGCTGGATACTATCCATGAATGTACTTTTAAAGTTACTTTCATTTCGTCTAAAATTTAAGCATTAATAATGCAAACCAGAAAGGTCAAACTATTTTCTACATTCTTTTTTAGCTCAATTAATGTCTATTATTTATTTCATCATGCTTTTCCTTCCCTGAGAGATTTTCATATCAAATAGATTCATTTGTAACAAAACAGATGTGTTTTGACTTCAGGTGCTACCTAGTGGCACATAAGAACCTCTCATGGAATTTACATTGTTTTCAAGAACTAGCAGTTATTTATAGCCAGTTCTCTTCATATGTTAAGCCTCATTATTGGTGGGAGAGACATACGCCAAAACTTAAAAAGAATCTTTCAAGGCAAAATTTTAGTTTCAAAAGCAATGCTCATCATCATTCTGTGTCTTTGGGTAGAAAAATAAAGACATTTAAAATAACATAAATTTCGTGTCTTTGGGTAGAAAATAAAGACATTTAAGAAAACAGGTATGATTGAGTTAGGATAGAAAAACAAGAGAGAGGTGGAAGAAGACATAAAGGAGGGATGAGGAAATGAGATCTTAATTCAGAAGCTCCCCCTCTCCCAGGCCTCTCAATCTCTATGCAGCTCTCTCTCCCAGGACCACCAATCCCAAATTTCTGAGAAATCTGTAAATCTACCTGTGCATTGTTAATTAACCCCCCCACCCCCAAATAAACAGATCAAGTAGAGAGTGATCCGATGTTTTAAGAGACCTACAACTTCGGGGCCTTTTCAGCATTATCTATCGATGATGGAGACTGTGTCAGTGTAAAGATCCTGAGATTGACCAGGCCACTGCAACCGTTTTGGAACCACCAGGCTGAGATCATCCCCTCATCCCTTCCCATGCCCACCCCTCACCAGGTCTGCTTTAAAGAAAGACCCCAGAAACCCTACGCATGCACCTCTCACTCACAAGACAGCCCACGTTCTCTCTTCTGCATGTTTATGCCTTACTTTATCCTCAGAGGCATCTACCTGTCCAGGTAACCCTCATTCTCCTTGAGCGGGTATCTGTTTCCTAAATGGATGTCAATCACTCTGACTGGCACGTGCTGAAATTCTTTTCTGTCAGGTAAGGCAAAGGCGCTGTTGGGCTCTAAGTCGAGACCCCCTTCTCTCTGGGCACTCCTTGTACCCTTCTCTGGAGAGAGCTCTTGATGATGTATTAGAAAGATGGATCTACGCTGACTGCCTAAAGCAATAATCCCTTTCCTAGTGAAAAGGGTTCTACAACATTTAATTGAAGCCAACTAAACATGTGACATCAGACATAGCATCGGATCCATTTCGCAGCTTCCAGGGATGTTTTAAGAAGGCAGTGAAATAACTTGATGATTAAAAAATAAAACACAGGTAGTTTATACAGAAAATATAAAGCCTCAAGTGGAAAGTGCCCGAGCTGTTCTATAAACGGCACCACACAGACTCACTTTTACCTTGAGGTCAGCAAAGGAACTGATGTTTGTTTACAGAGAATTCTTTAGAAGTCACATTGGAATCAAATGAAAACAGGCTTTTAATCTGTTTATGTTGAAGGCTGATTAACATCAATTTTATCTTTAACAATCACAAATTCAGGACTTGCATAGAAACACAAACCTTTTTTCTAATAAGAGGGTTTTGAAAATAAAACTTAAAAAGGAAAATTAACCTGAAAAGCTAATGTCTAAAAACACATAAAACATCAAATTTCTCTTCTACCTGGTATCAAGAATAGAACAATCACAATTTGGGAAATGCATGGAACGTTTAGGTTACTGAGTGATCATGTAGAGAGACTGATAGTTAATTTATAAAAGTACTGCTAGGATTTATAATCGATTTAAAACAACAATAACAAAAACACCACCAATCCTAGCTCATTATAGAATGATGTTGTTCTAGAAATCAGAAACAGAAGCCATATATGTCTATTGTTAGAATTTTAAAATCATCTGTTATTTATTTTGGCTTATCTTAGGCCTGGAGCAAGGAAAGACACACAAGACAAAATTAAGTTTCTTGAGCTTAAGAGTTTTGACAATAAGTAAATAAATAACAATTACACACCTTTTAGGATTCAGCCTGTGTCTGTGTTTAGTGTATAGTCTTACTTGTGTATCTCCAAATCTGTTGAACAATTAGTATTCCAGGAAAACAATGAATTCCAAATATAGATACAAGCACTATACATTTGTCAAAAAAAAAAAAAAACCCACAACATATTTGAGATATGCAAAAGCAAAGAATTTTGCCACTGAATTATGGTTTCCCTGTAAAACAAAAACAATTTAAATTCTACATTTTACAGAATCCAATCTAAGCAAAAGATATATATATATATATATATATATATATATATATATATATGAAAGTAGTAGTAACTCATTTATTACAACAAAGCAGCAAGGCTGTCTAGTTTTTATCATAGACAGTTGGCATTAGACCACATAAACATTTATTAACAGGCCAGGTAAATGGTGATCATCAACTCTATTTAGAATAGCCTGCATCTGTGTTCTATTACAGTAAAATAAGAGATTTTCTAAAAACTGACAATATTTATAAAAAGAAGTCCTACTTACTTAGCTAACATTTATTTTAACAGCAATTTTTGATTAACTATGAAAACCCAGCATAGTTGACATTTCAAGTAATTTCTTTTTTGCAAAATCCTAAATGCCACTGTGTATAGAAAGCACTGAAGGTTATAACTTAAATATCTAGAAATAAACATTAACCCAACTGATTAGTAAATAAATAACAACCATACAGAAAGAAATGTTATCAACATTTAAAGATATTACCAATAAATTCAAATCAACTTATTGGTCATGGATTTTCCAGGTTATATAACTCAAAAGGCATTTGGGCTAACTTAACTTTTGGTGCTTATTTTTTTCAATTAGTTATACATGACAGTAGAATGCACTTGTGTACTTTGATATGTCATACATAGACAGGATATAATTTCTCATTTTTCTGAGTATGCATATTGTAGAATCATTGGTCATATAGTCACATACATACATACATAAAGTAATGATGTCCGTTCTACTAACTTTCATATCCCCATATCCCCTGCCTTCCCTTCCTTTCCCTTCCCTCTACCTAATCTAAGGTAATGCTATTCTTTTTGGTTTTTTGCATTATATTTCTTAATACACATAAATACCACAATTTTTGTATCTCTGTATATAAAGTATGTTGATGCTCAATTCAAGTCTTTATACAGGTACTTTGTATACACCATCCTTGCTAATCCCCTGCCCCCCTGCCTGCCCCTCCCACCCCTCTGCCCTATCTAGAATTCATCTAATCCTCCCCTGGTCGCCCTCCCTACCCCACTATGAGTCAGCCTCCTTACATCAGAGAAAACATTTCATATTTGTTTTCTGGGGGATTGGCTGACTTCACTTAGCATTATCTTCTCCAATGCCATCCATTTATCTCCAAATGCCATGGTCTTGTTCTTTTTTTAATTTAACAGCTTTTAAGTTATGCAAATGCCTATTTAGCTGTGGGTCAGTTTGGTACCATGCAAACAAACACTCTGTAAACATAAGCATATAGCATGAGAAAATTTTAAAGTTTTGATTTATCATTTGCCAGTTTTAAAACTTTGATCTGACCTAGTCTGAAACAGTCCTTAAATCTTCAGTTTGCAATTCCCCAAGTCAGACTCTGGTTGAGGCCAAGTAGAATTTACATCTGAAAGCCATGGAAGGCTCAGCAATCTTGAACAGCCAGTTTTCTGAGGGCAGGGAGAGAGAGTGCCACCAAGATAGATAGAAGGAAAATCAAAAGCTTTCAGTCAGATAAAGCAAAAAGATACGACTTAAGTGAGCAGAATCAAAAAGGGAATTCACCAGAGGAAAAAACCCCTAAGTTCTAAATAGAGCCCTGTGGATACCCCGGCCGGAATTATCTCCAGGAATCCCAGGACAGTCTGCCCAGGTGAGTTCTGATTACACTTTCCCTACTTTTAGAGCTCATTTTGTTAGAAGCCTATCTGCAGACTGGCCGGGAGGCGCTTTGAGTTAATAAGACACAGTGCTTTTTAGGAATCCTTCCCAAGGTGTCCCAGTGGGCCCAAGATCCCTTCTTATATGTCTCAAAAAGTCCCAAACACCAACGGATGCCTGGTGGCCCAGGGTGCAGGGATGACCACGCCCTGATGTGCCTACCCCTCCTGGACAGGCTGGGAGAGCTTCTTATAATCCAGGACTGGGGTCTGCGCTTCTGAAATGGAACTCCCCGAGAACAGCCCAGAGCATTCATTGTTCATGTCAATGAATCTGGGTTGCGCAGCCGCGAGACGATTTTAACCTCCGTGAAGCCAATTTTCAAGTCAACAAAACAGTTGCATTAAATTGGAGTGCACTTTCAGATGGATATGACATGCTGTCTTCTGATCTTCTCTGAAATAAAATTAGGTACTCTTTAATTTCACCGCAGAGATTTCCCAAACCAACCCTCTACTTCTCCACGCCTCTTATTGTATCACCTTCCAAACAAACTGGCACCAAACAAAGACAAGGCCAAGTTTTCCTGTCAAACAATCAGTTCAAAAAAGGACACCAAATTGGAGAAACCATGGTTTGGCTACAAAACCCACAGATAACGGGAAAGAAAAGGGTCAAGGGCCGACATGAACTTCTGGGACCGTTGATGAACTTAGGGACAAGCCAACATTGGACCCAGACATTTCTAAAGCTTCGTTTTTCTATTCTATTAAAAGTGGCAAAGGCCAGTCAGTGCTGGGTTGAAGGTAAAGAGGAGCCTGACACCAAGACTCGCTTCGCAGCCATAGGGACATTCCATACTGGCCGCCTTCCTCCAGGGGGGGAGGGCCAGGGTGGCCCTATAGTCCTGCCAGAGACACCATTCTGTTACTTCAGCCCAGCCAGTGACACTGCCCGGATCCCAGCTTCTGGACTGGGTTGCCTGCCCACAGGAGAAATGAGCAAAGGAACTGGGCACAGTGCCACATGCACATAACCCCTGCTCCTTGGGATGATGGGGCAGGAGGATCGCACGTTTGAGGCCGGCTTGGGCAACTTAGTAAATATGAAAATAAAAAATATAAAGGTCTGGGGATATAGCTGAGTGGTAGAGCACCCCTGGGTTCAATCCCCAATACTGCAAAAGCACTTGATATACAAAGGAAAGATGACGCTGGGCGCGGTGGCACACACCTGCAATCCCAGCGGCTCAGGAGGCTGAGGCAGGAGGATCTCAAGTTCAGAGCTAGCCTCAGCAACTTAGTGAGACCCCCATCTCAAAATAAAAAGTAAAAAGGCTGAGAATGTGGCTAAGTAGTTAAACAACCCGGGTTCAATCCCTGTTACCAAAAAAGAAAAAGGAAAAATGAGTTTCAGGCAGTTTGGCCCAAACTGGAGAGAAACAGCTAATCTGTCTCTGCTGGTCTGATAGAAAGGGTACAACTTATAGTCACGAAGCCAGGAAACGTCCGTGGGTAGATTAGCTAGGCTGTGCAAGCCAGAGAACATGCCACAATCCCTGTTTGTCCCCTTTGCTGGCACAGCCTGGGCTTTGGGGAAGTTTCTCAGCTTCTACGGAGGTGGATAAATAGGAACCAGGAAACTGGGGGAAAACAGCAAAGGGCTTTCAACTTCAAGGGGGTTTTGTTACAAGACCTCCAAATTACTGCCCAGCCAAAGTCTCCAGTCAGAGCTGACTGGAACATCCCCAGACACCGTTGGTGGAATGGAAGTTGGTTCAACGCTTTGGAGGGCGATTTGGCAGGTTCCTGGAGATTATGAATATTCGAATCATGATCCCTCACCTGGAGGGTTAGTCAGCTTTACGTTGCTCTGACAAATATCTGAGAAAAACAGCCCGGAGGAGGACAGATTAACCTGGGCTCAGGGTTTCAGAGGGTGCTGTCTCTGGTTGGCTGAGTCCCCCGCTCTGGGCCTGAGATAAGGCAGACGGGCTCGGTGGAGGGGGGTTTCTCAGCAAGCAGAGGATGGGGGGGGTTAGGGATGGAAGGAGAGGGATAGAGTGGAAAGGGGCTCGGAGAAGACAAGCCCCCAATGACCCACGACCTTCACCTAGTTGGTAACTCCTAGAAGTTCATTTGCATCAGTGGATTAATCCACAGAAAAGGTCAGAATCCTCATGAAGCAGTCACTTCCCCAAACCCCCAACTCTGAGCACATGAGGGAGACGTTCCAGACCCACAGGATAACACCCGGATCCCATCCTGGGAAAAGGCATTAGGTGAGTCACACATTCAAAGACGAACATGTGCACTTTGTGTTTATCATTTGCAATTGCAAATAACTACAGCAACCTAAATGTCTGTCAATATATAACGAGAGGGTATCCACCCAACAGACATCTCTTAATGGGGTAAATTTTATGTATTGACATAAGGCAAATCTTCCCTTTAAAAAAAATCTACAAATATTGTAACTAGTTTATGCCATTAATAATTTAAAATCGAATTCCCCCAAATTTGCCCACTTCTATGCATCTGCATTTCTGGACTATTTATATTTCCTGGGAGTGGGATAGAGTGTGATATCAGGGGGAGGTTCTATACAATTAAAATTTATTTCTAAAATCCCTCTGGAAAGAGCCCCTTTGGAGCTGGACGGTCCTTCTCTTTACCAAGTCAAATGCAGCTGCAGGAGTAGACTGGGCTTTCTCCAAGCTCCAGGTGAAGACGGCAGTTAGTGTCTGGGGCCACACAAATCCAGACTGAAGAAAGACCCGCCTTTGGGGTGTCACACCAGGAGAGCCCTCGGAAGTGGGATTAAACGCAGTTTCCCCACAGGGGCGTCTGAGCATCTGGGGGGGGGGCAAGTCCACCTGGGCTACATGGAGCAGGAAGGATGATCAGGCCCTGAAGTGTTTGTCCTGGCTGAGGCCCCCCTGGAGCAGGACAGTCCCCTCTCTGGTGTCATTCTCACCCCATCTAGCCGGGTACATGCTCACCCACCCAGTGCAATGACCGTCCCCTGGACTCACCCCTCTAGTTAGTTCAAGTCTTTCCCCCTCATTTTTCACTTCCTCTGTGAGCACGTGGCTAAATTTACATATACATGCTCCCCGTGTTACCCCACTGTGTCAGTTATCTGTTATTGTACAAACATTTAAAATATGGTGGCATTATAACAACAACAACAACAACATCAACAACATTTTGTTTGCTTTTGGATTCCATAGACCAGGAACCCAAATGAGACAGAGTGACTTGTCTATTCCACAGTGTCCAGAAGTTCAGATTAAAGAACTTAAAAGGCTTGGGTCAGGAATCAACTGGAAGTTATGTCCATCATGTCTGCTGGGCTAGGATAACTCAAAGGCTGGACTCAGGTGGAACCATCATCTGGAGCATTTATGTACATGTGGTCTCCACATGTTGACTTGGGATTCCTCCCAAGATGGCGGCCTCAGACTTCCTATGTGGTTGCTTGGGTGCCAAGGGTGCATGGTTCAGTGAACAGATGAAGGAAGAAGGACACATAGTCTTCATCTCTTAATGGAAAGGGTATCAAAGAATTTATGGCCATGTTTTAAAGCCAGTCAACATACTTTGCATAAGACAGAGTTCTGAAAGGACACACATCAACCTATCCGTTGAACCTATGGAACTGACTTTTTACAGGTTAAAAAGGATAGAAAAGTGCCAATTTCGTATGGCTCAACATAATATTAGTGGTTATCTCTCTCAAAGATTGGAATTGGGAAGCAATCATCGAGGAGAAATTTTACTTTGTGTAGAGTATTTTTTAAATAATGATATTTTATTCATGCATTACTTACATAATTTTTTTAATGAGATGATGTCAATGCTTCCTCACAGAAGCTGTCCTACAAAAGTGGAACGGGAAAGAAGCAGAGAACTCTGAGCTGCAATCAATCACTGGCATGAACGTAAAATTTATTCTGGATCCACAAGCACCTAAGTCAGAAAACACCACCTCCTTCATTTGAGGCCACAGTTTCCCACTGTGAGCCTCTGGGGGCCAGGTGTTCTCCAGGATACACTGGGGGCTGCCGCTGGAAGACGGTTAGGAAGAGGTGCCTGCCTTCCAAGGCACACCACCTACTGACAACCCAGACACGTCAAAGTTACTTGGAGCTTGGGCAAATAATTATGGGCTCCCTAGTCCAGGGCTGACCGAGGACAATGATAACAAGACAAGTAATCAGAGGAGTGGGCTTTTGTTGAGCATTTACTACATGCTGGGCACTATTCTCATTCTCAAGTAGTTAATTGCTCAGAAAACCCCTCAGGAGGTGGGTGAGAGCACTGAGCTCCCTGTGTCTGAGGAAGGCCTTCAGATGAGGGGGATTTATGGGCAAACTCAGGAGCTGAGGTTCTCAGACCCTGGGGGCCATTCCCTTTGCCTGGGAGCTCATTCAGAACTCAGATGAACCTTCAGAACAGAAACGGGGGCATCTGTGTTTGCAATGGAGAGTCACTGAGCATCCAAATTAGAGACTGTTCCTCAGAAGCCTGGGCCTTTTAGGCTGAATGGCACAACCCTCTCCAGGAGATTCAGGTGCAGTGGTCTCCAGTAGGGACCGGAAACTGTCTCTACTCAATGTTCCGTGTGACACTTTTAGTCGGGCAAAACATCATTGCAATGTACTGAGAGTTTTATATTCAGAGACACGGGGGAGAGAGCTCCTTCTGAGGGAACAGTTTTGTAAAGTTGGATGTAGGAAAGAATAGGCTGACTTGAGTCTTCAGTGAGTGCTTAAGGGCTGGATTGAACCTGGTTAAGAGGGTATTGTAGTGGACCAGGGAACCTAGGTAGGAGGCTATTCCAAGAGTCCAAGTGAGAAGTTATCTGCTTTTATGTTCCCTCTGGGCATATGCTTACCAAGTCAAAAGTCCATTAGAAGGGCTGACTTTCCCTCCACTTGCTGCTGGTTGGAAGGTTATTGTGATGGTTGGAGCTGCAGTAGCCACATTGAACCATAGAATGACCTTGAAAATGGAAGTTGTATAATAGGACAATGAAGGCAAGAGAGGAAATTTGATGGCTCTGATTCAAAGGATTTTTATCTACTTAAAAGACATTGACCTTGTAAGTCAGTAATGAAAGGAAGCAGTGGCCTCCCATTATAGAAGAATGTGAATGGTGTGTGTGTGTGTGTGCACATGTGCACATGTGTGTATGGTGATGGGGAGGGAACCTTCTCCAGGAAGATCTGGTTTGTTCTTTATCTTTGAATTCAAACTAGATAACAAACTGCCTCACTGCCTCTCATATCCAATCAATAGCTCTCAGGCAGGCTCCTCTCAACCCTTCTTTGTATTAATGTGCAGAAAACTTCAGTCAAGTCCTTTAAAGCCATTGGTAAATTCAAGGAAAGAGGCTGAATTTGTTCCTCAGGGGGGTCCCATGCTCATCTCCCTTGTATCTCTTTGGGCATCTGAGCATTTAGGGAATATTTTTATGATATGCTCATGTCAGTAGTAACAGCCATAAAAAAGAAAAAAAAAAACCACAACAAACCTTTTAAATGGGCCAAACCGTTTGGAGATTTTCCACATGTATCATCTCATTTAATCGTCACCATGACTGACTGAGGCAGGAGGTTTTGTTACACCCACTTCACAGAGGAGGAAGCTGAGGCTGGCAGGTGTGGAGTCCCGTGCCCGGGGTCCCCAGCTGGTAGAGCGGCCAGCTCCTGGCCCTGCTTTGTGCTGCCTGGACTTCATGAGGCTCCTGCATCCCCCTGGCTGCAGCGTCTTCTGATTTTTCTGCATTTTAAAGTCAGAGAGCCGGTGTCCGTTGACGCAGACCAATCCTGTAACTTTGTTGGGGCCAGTGGGCAAGCATCTGTCCACGGAGACCCCTTTCCAAACAATGTGGGGCTTTTTACTCCATGTTCAAGTTAAGTAGGTGATTAACCGGGTCTGATTTTGCCAGTGCTTTATGAGGGTTGAATTAGTGGTTGTGTCGTGTGTCCCTTGGATGCGGGGTCTCTGTTTGCAATAGGAAGCCCAGAGGGAGTCACAATGGCAACATTATGTAAATGACCAGGAGGAAATGGGTTGCCGTGGGCAACAGGGGCATCCAAGCCACTGGCTCCTCTTCCTTGCATTTTTGCCCCGGCTGCCCCCCGCCCAGCATCCCCTGCCCAGATCTCATTACCCTTCCTCTCTCGGGTACCTGATTTACTCCTTCATTATGGTGCCAGGGTGGGGGCTGTTTGGCCTCCCCTGGTGCAACCCTGTGGAGACTGTGCCTTTTTTAAAAACATAAATACATGTTATTACCCAGAATGGTGGGTCTCATTCCAGCAGATCCCCACGCACACGGCAGCCTGCTCCATTTCACCCCCTGGTCATCCCCCTTCCCTCCTCCTCCGGCCCCTTCCTCTATCCTAGTGACCTCCCTCTGCGTCCACGACTGAACAGAACACCCAGAGACAAAGCCACACAGCCACAGCCACCTGATTCTTGACAAAGGTGCCAAAAACCTACGTTGGAGAAAGCTCAGCCTCTTGAACCAGTGGTGCTGGGAAAACTGGAAATCCACACGCCGAAGGGAGCCAGATTCCTAGCTCTTGTCCTGCACGAAAGTCCACTCGAAATGGACCAGAGACCTAAATGTCAGGCCAGAGACAGAATACGTCGGAAGAAAGCACCTGGGAGACACTGGAGCACCTTTAAACTGTGACGAACCCCTGCTGCCTCCTGAACCCTCTGCTGGGGTCCCCACCTGCTTCAGTCCCCGAGGCCCACCGTGATGTGCTCCAGTCTGTAGGGTCCCCTATGCATCTTCTGCTTGCAGCTTCCCTGGGGAATGGTGGGGTGCAGGGAACGTACTGTCAACCAGGGAAGCTCTCTGGACACTCAGGGCCCAGGGCTGCTGGGAGCTGATCTCGTGGGCCTCCCCTTTCCTGGCACGTGCCCATTCCGACTCCCGGGGGAGGACAGGTGTGCAGCCAACACATACTGTCTGCACAGGTGCGCTGAGCCGCTCTCCCCAGCTCCAGGTGGGAACCCTTCCAGCAGCCAAGGGCCAAACCCTCAGCAGGACTTCCAGAGGCCCACAGCCAGGACCGCTCAGCAAGATGCCTTTCTGCACACACCACTGGGCCATTTGTTGAGCTTTTATTTCGCACAGGGTGGTGTTTTTGAGGCTAACACCTGCATTCACCCCCTTGAGCGCTGGTATATCAGGCAAATCCTATTTTCAAAGATGGAAAATTTGAGGGGGAATATCCTGCTCCAGATGATACTGCAAGCAAGTGGGAAGGGAGGGCTTGAACCCAGGTTTACCCCTCTCCAGAGTCTGTGGAGGGCTGGTGGGGCCTGCAGGGCGGGGGCGGAGGGAGCGGGAATAGCAGTGATTCCCAGGTGGCACTTTAAGGGATGATTTCTAGTTTTTTTGGACCCTGGTATTTATTGTCTCATTTGTACCACTTTCACATTTAATTGGAACATTTTAAAATAGTTTTGTATAGTTTTAGTTGTTTTTTTTTGGGGGGGGTAAGCCTCCCTAATATATAAGCAAACCCCATTATGAGGGCAGATTAATGGTCAGAATGTGAACGATTGCTGTTAAATCACTCAGGTCCATTTGTTCTCTTAAGCAGGTTAAATCTGCTCCTTGTGATGACGTTTACACATTCTTCCGTTTGCCTAGCAGAACCTTTTCCCCTGAACAGGGCGTAGGGAAACGTCAGCGTGGCCCCGGTCAGATCAGCCCAGGCGGCCTTGCTCTTGATTAATCACCACCTCAAGACAGAGATCTGCCTTCCAGCAGGGCCAGACCTCCCCAGCCAGAGATGGAACTTCAGGACATTTTAAAATGAAATTTATAAAGGATGGAGCTTCATTCCTCCCCACCTCAGGAAGTGATGACTCAATGCCATATCAATAGGATATGGCTTCACGGGGGACTTGAGTCAACAGGCCGAGGGTAGAAAACCCAGCTAGACCCAAAGTCAGCTTTCTCCAGCGCAGCATTCAGGGGCTCAGAGAAGCCGCACTCCACAGGTGGGCCTGGGCTTATCAGCATGCAGGCTGGCAGAGCTGCTCAGGGGAATCTGGGTGCCTCCCAGGGAGCTCTGGATGGACAGCACTTGTTCAGAGAGCAGTTCTCAGGCTGTGCCTAACCCTGAGGTGCTCCACTTTAGAAAGCGGCTCTTTGCCACGAGTCACTCTATTTTGAGAACTCCACCTCCACACCTTGTTTGTACAAGTGCCCAATCACCATCTGCCCAGCACAACCCTGAGGCACGTGCTGATAAATAAATCCTCATACACGCGACGGCCCATGAGCTTACCAAGTTAAATCAGAAGCACAGGGGTGCAAGGCTGTGTCGGCTTACCGAACACGACAGCCACCAGATGAGGACGCCCGGCCTGAGACCCGTGGAAGGGGAGCTGGTCCGCGTCACCAGGCCGTGGGGGAAGGCCTCATGAGACGGACAGGTAACGGGACTCGGACTCTCTGACTGTCCCCAGGCTTCAGCCCGGCTCCGTCTCCCTGCTCGATGTGGTCCCCGTCAAAACAGCCCAGACGCTGGCCTCGACCACGCTCCGTTCTGACGCCGGGCACCCTGGACAGGTCCTCTGGCAGGTCCCTCATCTTATCTGAGCACCCGCAGAGGCTCCTGAGGTTGTGCCTGCTCTCTGCCGTGGTCCCCGGGCGGCCTCCTAGAACCTGGACCTGTTCTTGGCTTTTCTGTGACCTAACCCGGGCCTGGAGGGTCACCGACATTAGTAACTCACATTGGAGAAAAAGAACCTGCGACTGTCCAGCGTCAAACTACCAAGGGGTCCCCGAGCATTCAGCGAACTACAAGCAACAAAAGTGGCGTGGCTTCCGAAGTTCTTACTATTCAATAAACTCTGACACTGTGGACGGACACATGACTCAAGACTCTGGGAAGAAGTGGGTGACCAGGTCCGGCTCTCGGAGCATCTGTCCCTGAGCCGTTTGGTTTGCAAGCCCCCGTGGGCTTCCCTCACCAGTGGCCACAACATTCATCCAGGCTGTGCATCCAGGTCCTCCCTTGCAACTCCCTGCTGTGTGTGTGTGTGTGGGGGGGATTATGGTCTCCCCCCACCCCCGAGTGCCTTCATGGTCTGTGAGCCAATCCGCGCCTCTCTGTGCGCGAGCTCCCCGTGGCTGCTGCATTCTGAGGTGCCGGATCCCGCACTCCGGACCGGATCTTAAAGAACAGAGATTTGTTTTCTGTCAGTTCCGTCAGCCGGAAGTCTGAGATCAAGGTGGCAGGGGGCTGGTTTCGTTCTCAGGCCCTTTTCTTGACTTGTAGATGGATAGCTGCCCTCTCCTGTGTCCTCCTCTGGCCATCCCTCAAGGTGTGCCTGTGTGGCAGTGTCCCTTCTCACAAGGACACAGGCACAGGGGATCAGGGCCCACCCTTATGGCCTCTTTTGACCTCTTCAAACTCTCTGTCTCCAGATAGGGTCACATTCTAAGGTCCTGGGGTCAGGATTTCAATACAGGAATGCGGGCGGGACACCATCAGCCCACCGCAGCTGCGACAGGCGACACACGACTGCAGATTCGGCAGCTGAGGTAATGCAGATCTATTATCCCGCAGTTCTGTAGGGGGGAAGTCCGACCCAAGGCTCCCTGGGCTAAGATCCAGGCGTCCCCGTTCCTCTCCGGAGGCTCTGCCGAGGCTCCGGCTGCCTTTCCCAGGTGCAGGAGGTGCCTCCCTCCACCTCCAAAGCCAGGCGAGGTCAGTGATCCTTCCCACATCCCACGTCCCCTCTGGCTCTTCTCCTGCTCCCCTGTCCACACTAAAGGCCCTTGTGATCTCTGTGGGTCTCACCACCTAGATAACCCAGACGGATCTACTTTCCGATCAGGTGACCGGCCATTCTGCAGAACACATTCGTGGGTTCTAGGGATGAACCCATAGACACCATCAGGAACCCCCTCGCCTGCCTGCTACACCCCATCACCAACTCCCTCTGGTTGCTGTAACAAAATACATGAGGCTGGGCACTTTATAAACAGGAAGGTTCCTGGTGAGGGACTCATGGTGGCTTAAGCCTCACATGGTGGAAAAGGAAGTCAAGAGAATGGGGAGGCATCTGGCTCGGTCTTTTATAACAACCTGCTTCTGGCTGGGAATAATCCACTCCTGTTAGACTGGATCCACTCCTTGAGACCAGCATCCATCCCATCATGAGCTGGGGTGTCCCCACCCCATCACTGACTGGGCCCCACCTCTTAAAAGTCCCTCCACCTTTTAGTAACGTTACACCGGGATCAGGCTTCACCATGAGTTTTGATGAGGACAAACCACAATGCGGAGAAGAGCTCTGTACTCTACAAGCAGGCAACAGACCAAAAGAGCATTTAAAAAAAATGTCGTTATAATTTTTTTATACCTCTATTTTGCTTACTTGTTTTTATGCCCTGCTGAGGATCGAACCCAGGGCCTCACAGGGGCTAGGCAAGCGCTCTACCGCTGAGCCACGACCCCAGCCCTCCAGAACACTATTCTTAATGTAGATCTTGCAGGCCTTTCTGTGCTGCAGAGATTGCGGGAGGGAGTGGGGACTCACGGTGACATGGCACCTGCCCAGGGAGGGAAGGGGCTTCTCCTTTGTGTACACACAGATGGGTATCTCACAGGAGCTGGTGAAGGAGGAGGAGGGTCTGGAGTATAACCTGGGGCAGAGCCTCTCGGTGCAGCGGGCGCTACCCAGGTCCCTCTCCCTGCCACATGGCCCTGCCCCTCCCCTGGAGCAGCCCCCAGTCCCCGGGGCTGGAAGGGTCCGGCCTCCGTCTTGACTCAACCTTCCCCACGTGAACTGTGCCAACTGGCCCCGCCGAAGTGGACCAACTCGACTCAGCAGAGCTCTTATCCACTTTGCCTCTGAAACTCTCCCGAGGAGCACTTTGACACACAAGTGGATAAAAAGAAAAAAAGAAAAAAAAAAGGTTTCCTGCCATCTGGTGCCGAGAGCTGGTGAGGGGCCTCCCGCTCCGGTGGCTGCGGAAGAGAACAGAACCGGGGGCTGGAGGGAGGGGAGCCGGGAGCAGGGGCTCTGCAGGACCCAGCCGCAGGGTCCGGGATGATGTGCCCAGGCGGGGGCTACTTAGAGGTCACCCTAGAACTGGAACCCTCGTGGCCCAACTGCAAATCCAGTGTTTCCTTGCACCTTTATCTTAGTTTTGAAGAAAGAAAGAAAGAAGAGCTTTGCCTTAACCTGTGACAGTTCTATTTAGAGGATGCGCTCAGGACTTTGCACCCCGGCCATTTGTTTCCTGTTTGCCGAGTGGTTTCATTTATTCCCGATGCGTTTTTACTATTTATCTATATCAGCTTTCCCTTTGCGCTCATTCCCGAATTGTTTTATCTTTTTTCCCTGCAGAATTTGTTGAGTCCCCTTGATACACAAGGGGTGTGTGTGTGTGTGTGTGTGTTTGTGTGCACACTAAGGTGGAGAATCCCTAGAGAAATGAGTTCAAGATCTCCTTTGTCCCTGGAGGGCGGTGGTGTGTGAACTCTAGGATCACCGTCACTCTGGGTCTCGTGTGACACAGGATGCTCTATCTTGTTTCTTAGTGCTTATATGTCAGATCCTGAGCTAAGCAGGCGATATAGACCCTGCTCTTTGGGAGAGTCACCAGGCAGGGGAGAAGAACATATCCATTGTGATGTGAATAAGGGCATAGTTACAGACCCGAGAAGCACTCTGACAGAAACACAGGATCTGTTGAGTGGATTTAACAAAAAGAACCACCTGACCTGAGCGTGAGGCTGGGGAAGGTTTCTACTAGGCCAAGGTTGGGGCATGAGCATTGTGGGGCAGAGAGCTCATGCCATACAGAAGGAACAGCATGTGCAAAGGCCCTGAGGTGAAGGGGGATTTGGTGGGTCTGGAACTGTTCTGTTCCTCCCAGCTGCCCGGCGTTTGACTTGTTTTGCTGGGAACCCCACGACACTGAGTCCTGCCACACCCCACCTGGATGCCTTATCTCCAAAATATAGGTTTTTGAAGAATGGTTTTACCAGGAACCCTTCCCCAGTGACCAACACAACCAGGAAGTTGAGCATCTACTTGTTTTTCCTGGTCTGACCCCGACCAACAATTCTCAACCCTTTCCAAGACATGCTCGGAGGAGTCTGTGACCTGGTGCCTCAGGTCCCGATGGTCCATGAGCTACTTGAAGCGTCTGAGGTGCTCCTGGAGCTACTTGGAATCGGCTTTGAGGGAAAGAGTCCTGTGGGAGGAGCTGTGAGCAACCAGCGTCAGGGCTGGGTTCGAGGTGGCGGGAAAGCTATTTTTAACCTAATACAGGGCCTCTTTCTTCACCTCCACCCTGTCTCGCTGCAGAGCTGTTGGCAGAAAGTATTTGAAATTGTTTCCAGCGCTATGACATCACCACCTGACATTTTACAGAAGAAAACAAGAGAAGATTGGAAAATTAGGAGGAGAATGTTTCGTATCAAATTCTCTGTCCAGGCTGTGAAAGAAACCAGGAGGGGCGACCCCAGGCGCAAAGGATCCTCCACTCCCCATATGCAAATCCGAGGAGTTCCGGGGGCTCCTCCCACCCCCCTGGAAGGACCCCATGCATCTCTGACACGAGCTTCTTTCCCTTTAAAATATTTTCAGAGCCAACAAAGCAGGGCCCAGGAACCTGCCGTGTGGCTGCCCGAGGCATCCTTCCAGAAAAATCCACTCCCTTCCTACACTCACCTCCACACCCTGCCCCTCTTCCCTCCCTCCGCGGGCTGCATCTTTGAGCTCTCCAAAGCCACCTCCCTGGGCTCTTTCCCAAAGGACCCAGCCCCTAAAACAGCCCCTCCTTCTGCACCCCAACCATCCATGTAAGGGTAATAGAAATTGAAGTTAAAGTGTAAAAGACCGGGTGTTGCAAAGTTTCTAAGCTGCAAAGCCTGAGTTAAAATGTAAAGGACCAGGTATTGTTAAGTTCCTATGCTGCACACAAAACCTGAAATTCCTGTAGCTGTTAGGACAATACCCGGAACTGCCCAGTAGATATTCCCCCTGACCGCCTGGTTGTTTAATAACCTAGGACCCTGTGTGGCTTGGCACGTAGGCATCGCAGGGCCTAAACCAATCAGTTTGAATGTGTACCCCGCTTTAGAGCTGACCTATCACCCCCGCCCGACCTGTTCCCGCCAATAAATGTACTAATCATGTCTAAGAATTGTTGTTTGATTTTCCCGCGGTGTATGATGATTTGTTAAAGGAGACTGTGATGTATGTAAAGTCCCCGCCCTCCCCCAAAAGTGTACTTAAGCACTGCTCAACCCCTGCTCGGGGCTCTGGGCTGCTCTCCCTTGTTGAGTGAGCACGGAGCCCCAGCGTGCTGGATTGGATCCTCAATAAACCCCTTTTGCTGTTGCATGAGCCGGTCTCTTGGTGGTCTCTTCCTCCGACGTTCGCCAGACCCCTACATCCAAACCCCTGTCGTTCCAGGGGGTCAGTCACGACGGGGAAACAAACTGACTTTCAGTTGACTCAGGGAACGATGATGACCCTGTTGTGCTTGGAGACTTCTTTTCACTTAGCTTCAGCAGGTTAACCTGCCTGAGTCTCCATTCAGTGGCTCCCCAAGGTGTGGGCGCCATATTTGAAGACACTGGTTTCCACCTGTTTCAGTCACTTCTGTGTCGCTTTGACTAAAAGACCCAAAGGAGCAACTTAAAGGGGGAAAGGTTCCTTTGGGTTCACGGTTTCCGAAGTTCAGTCCTTTAGAGAATGGACTCCATACCTCTGGGCCCAAGGTGCGACAGAACGTCATGGTGGAAGGCTGTGGTAGAGGAGAGCAGCTCAGCACATGGAAACCAGAAAGCACAGAGGGAGAGACAGACAGACAGACAGACAAAGACAGAGAAGCAGAGACAGAGCTCAGCTCACCAGCGACAAAATACAAACCGCAAAGGCATGCCCCCATGGCCCTCCTTCCTCCAGCCACACCCTATCTGAGATACTACTCAGTTAATCCATATCATTGGATTAATCCACATCAGTGGATCAATCCACTGATGAAGTCCCACATCCCATGTTCTATTTCACCTGTGAAGATTCTGGCACTGTCTCATACATGACCTTTGGGGAGATACCACCTGTCCCAACCTTAACACCACTGGTAGCCCTAAAATGGGGACCGTGCAACCTCGACTTTTGTGAATGTGTTTGGCTGGTCCTGCAGACATCAGTGGGACTGGTGCATGTGGAAAATATCCTCTCCTCGTCTTCCAGCTCCACCCCTCCCTCGCCTCCCACCTCTCTTTCCCTCCCTTTTCGCCCCTCCTGTTGAATTCTCACTACCTGTCCTCTGAAGGCAGCTTTCTGGAATAGTCTGTCACCATTAGGGGTCCCCCCACCCCAGGTTCATCTCCAAAGCCCAGATGGGAGGGTGGATGGTTCCTGAATCTTAGGGCCTCTCTCTGGTCAGTGACATCACCCCACCCCGCTGCCTTGTACCAACTGCCTTAATTCAGCCCCTGGCTCCCGTGTAGACTGAGTTAAGAGACAGCCCCAGTTAGCAATGTGTGTCACAGCTGTGTAGACACTTCCTGTCAGCCCAGGTCTCTTCTCCCACTCTGTTTTCTCACATTAGGATCTCTCTGCCTGGCAGGAACCTCAGGGCAGCCCCCCTCCGGCCCTGTGCTCACCTGGGTGTCTGAGTGGGAGACGGGCTGGAGGAGCACACTTAGGAGGCACGAGAGGCCAAGGCACAGCATCACATGGCCCGTGGCTAGGCCTCAGTGTGGCCTTTCTCAGGCGGGTTTCCACCCGAGAGAGGCCCCTCGGTTGATTTCTCAAGTCTTTGGGGAGTGTGGATGGGGATGCGTCCCCTCTGGCTGGGGCGGGGATCCTGCTAGATGCTCGTGGCTCACAGTGAATAAACCCGTGGGCTATGCTTGCCTGCTGGGCGCCCCCAGGAGACAGGCTCCTTAGTGACTTTTCCAAGTGGGAAAGCGAGTGTGGTGGCCGTAGACGCAGGCTGCTCACTGAATCCAGGAGAGGCTGTTTGATGTTGGGAGCAGATGATTTCTCTCTGCTTGCCCCCTAGTCCCCCTCCTCTCTCATAGAGTGAGGGTGTCGGGCAACATTTCTAAGACATTTCCCCTGATAAATTCCAAAGTCCGTCTGGACCTGATCGACCCCAATATCCAGTGGAGCCAGAACGTTCCTGCTGAAATGCGCGGTTGACCAAGACGCTGGCCTGCTTAGAGCACGTCTGTGGCTTCCTGTTGTCCTCCAGGTAGAGTCCGGGTTTCTTAGATGTCCTCTGTGGTCCTGAAGGCTGGTCCCATGGTTCATCTCCTGTATGTCCTCGGTCTACACATAGCGGACCATGTGGCACTCAGGAGCTGTGTGGGGTGGCCCCTGGCCTCCGACACTGTCTTCCCCTCCTGTTCCTCCCACTCTTCCCCTCAGGTCACACTTTTCTGAGAAGCCTTCACGCCACCCTCTGCCAGCCTGTAGGAGACCCCCCATGGCTGAACCAGGTTCCTGGGTCAGCCGCACCCTCACTGTGGAAGATCACGACACTGCGGGTAATAGAGAGTGAGTCTCTTCTGTGTAACCTTAGCTCCTTGAAGGACAGAGCTGTGTCCTGCCTGGGTTGTGCCCCTGGTCCTGAACACAGTGCCTGGCACAAGCAGATGCACAATCAACGTGTCACCTGAGCCACTGTTGAGGGGCTGCCCTCCTGGCCCCACCGGGCCCTGTGCCGGGTTCCACCTCCCTCCCAGCAGGCAGGTTGCAGCTCACACTTTGGACGCTCCAGGAAATTGGCTCTGGCTGTCTCTAGACGATGGTCACCCCACTCTCCCAAATTCCCTACAATCTGCCGGGAGGAGGAATTGGACTCCGCATGCGCCTTGTCCTTGCACGCATCCCCACAGTGACCCCTTATCTGCAGAACGCAGGGGGGATCCTGTGGACTTGCCCGTTGGTTCCTTTTCTGATGCACAACCGAGCGCGCCGTCTTTTAGAAGCATCCTGGCAACCGGCTCCTGCTCCCATTCAGTCAATCATCCTCCGTCTTGGCAGGGAGGAGAACACTCAGCCTCGCCTGTGCCAACCCCAGCACGTTTCTAACTCCATCACGGCTGGGTGTGCGCCGCCTGCACCGGCGGATTCTAAGGGCCTTTGAAAAACCGTGTGTGCGAGTTTCTCAGCCAGGACCAGGAACGCACAGGCTGAGCTCTGGGCTCAGGAGGGCGGGGCCTGCATCTGTGGATCTGACCCGGGCTTTGGCCTTTAGTCAAGGGCTCAGCTCCTGCCTGGAGGCCGGGAAGGGACCACCCTCCCGGGAGGCACTGCCCAAAGTGCTGGGGATCTGGGTACCAAAGATGCATGGGTGAGGATTTCAAAGTGAGTGGACTCCAGGATGACATTGGATCCAGAGTCAGGTCAGGCCTCTTGGCCACGTCACCTTCATTCATTCACCGTTGATACAAAGGAAATTTGGAAATCTGGTTGCCTCTGACATTGGCAATGATACGATGATCCATTTCAGACCCCCAGAGTGCTTGGTGCTCATGCGCTTGGTGATGTTCCTCATCACCGCAGGCAAATACGGATCCGCTGCCGGAGGACTTTGGTGCATAGCGGAGGTGCATGTGCCTTGGACACATGTGTGACAGCATCTTCTGCGTCTCCTGCCAGTTCCTTATTGGAATTTCAGCTGTTGCCTCCCCGGGCTCATAAACGAACGTCCTCCACGTCATCTCTTCTCTGTGAAAATCCATGATGTCTTTCTGCTGTGTCAAGAGTGATTTTGACCCTCAGCCTCCTTTCTCCACGCTCCGATATTTTCCTTCCATTTCTTCTTGGAACATAAATTTGATTTTCTACCTGTACAGCCCAGCGTGATCCTGGTGGCAATTACTCCAATTTGCAGCTGCCTTGGGAGGGCGGTGGGCAAGGGCTGGAGCTGCTCTGTGCCACTCACTCTCGACCCTTCACCTCCAGGACCTTGTTCTCCAAAGGACACTCCTTCCTTAAACGCTTTGACCATAAACTAGTAGCTGCATGAAAATTGTATTTAAATTTCACTTTATTTTTCTGATAGTTATAGAAATCTGTTCTAAGAGGATGGGGGGGTCTCCCCCCACCCCTCTTTCTCATTAGCCTATGTTAATTTTCCTCTTTCCTTGACATACAATTTTTTTTTCTCTTCCGTTCTGTTCTCAGCCGGCTCCTGGGTGGTTTTTTTTCATTTCACATATTGAACTAGCAGAGCCATAATATGTTATGATTAATAAGTGGCTTGACAGGCAGGAAAAAAAGCAAATCTCATTCATCGCATCAGTAGTGCTGTGCAAATTGGCTATTTTTAAAAAAATGTGTTTGTCAGCGGGATGGTCCTTGTGCCCTTGGCTCTCAGCACCCCGCTGCCGCCGGATATTTCCTTTCTTTTCACCTGCAAATTCCAGGGCTGCAGAGCCTGGGGACTTGTTCCAGGAAAGCCTGAGACCCTCCAAACCCTAGGAGCTCAATTCTGGAGGCTGCATTTCCTCATCACAGATGATGTATGCACGACCATTCACAGCCCACTTCCAATACAGTGTGCGCGACTGAATGAGAATTGACGGGTTGACGTAATAAAGCACCCACCCCCCTGCTCAGACCCTCTCCTGGGCATGAGCAAGTGGGACCCCTGTAACTCACCGAGAAACTGTGAACTTGGCACTCTTATTATCTGAGTAACTTTTTAGTTTCTTGACTTCTTTTTGTTGCATGTCTACCCATTTCTCTTAAGGAGTTTTATTTGTGATTTAGAATGATTCACATCTTCCCCCCCCACACACACACACACATCTCAATATATATATTTTTTCCTTTGACAAGCTCACAGGCTCTGGTTCTGCCTTGCGTAAAATGTTACCTACCAACCATATGTGGCTACTGAACTTCTGAAATGTGGCTGGTCCAAGATGCACTTTTAGCAAAAATCACAACGTTGACTTCAGACTTAGTAGGGAAATAAAGAGAGTGGAATACCTCGGTATCTTTTTACATTGGCCACATATTTCAATGTTAGGGATAATGTTTTGGTTGGTTCTCAGTGAGTCCACGTAGAAGGCCAGGGGAGAAGCAGACGCTGACTCCTGTTTTGTGACCCCAGCCTCGTGCTCACTGACTGGCCCTCGGCTGCATCCTGGGGACAGGGGGCTGGTCAGAAAGGGGCAGAAGACCCCCACACCCTGGAGGTGCTGTGAGTCTCTTTTGGACAGGAGAGGGGACTGCGCGGTAGACACACGTGAAAAGCCACATGTGTATGGTGGCTCCACAGCCTACGAGATCTCAGAGGAGGACAAGGTCCTTCCTGGGGGTAAATCCAAGAGGCACCCTGGGTCTTTCCTCCTCTCCTCGTCCCCTCTGCCTGCACACTCTGAGCGACTGTAGTGGGGGGACTGGTTGGGAGTTCACTTTTCCGACATCGGGCTGGGAACCCAGTTAGATGGGACTCCCTGGTCCCTAGGAGTGAAGACACAGCAGCATTGGGTTAGATACGGTGTCAGCACACTTTCTCATCTACTGTTTATTGAGAGTTTATTGTGTGTTGGCAAACGCTGAGCATTTTCTCACTTTGTCCCCAGGAGTCCACGAGGTCACTACTGCTTTTATTTCAATTTGCGGATGATGACACTGTGACCTGGAGAGGGGACATCAGTCTACGCAGCATTTGGAGGGGCTAGTCTCCAGGCCAGTTCTGCTGCGCGTACACCTCACGTCCTTCCAGGACACACTCTCTGTCACCTCTGTCTCAGGCATTTCTGGCTGTGGAGCCCCACAGGCAGGTGGCCTAGCCACTGGCATTTGTCTCTCCTGGTCCTGGAGGCTGAGGTCCGGATCCAGGCAGATTCAGTTCCTGGGGTGCAGACGGCCTCCTTTTCACTGTGGCCTCACGTGGCCGGGAGGCCACCATCTCCCTCACTTCCTCCTCCTTATACAGCCTCTCCCGTCACCAGGGCTCAGTTTCATGACCTCCTGTAACCTTCCCTGTCCCCTCCCAGCGGCCACCCCAACACACCACACCAGGGAGCCCACCTGTAGGGCTGTGTTTGTGCAGACAGACGAGGCTCAGCAGGTCTCGCCTCTGGGGAGGCAGGGGAGGAAGACGGCCCCTCCTCCAGTCTAAGCCAGGTCTGCACCCTGGCTGTCCCCGCTGGTAAGGGGTGACGTCGGCCAAGTCACCCAACATCTCTGGTCTCTTTCCTCTGCTTGCAGACCAGGCTGGCAGAGATGACAGCACGGGCCGCACACCTTCAAGGTCCTTGTCACACTTGATGCACCGGAGCTGTGTGGCCCACGGCCAGCTCTCCAGGGCTACCTGATGAACAACCAAGAGGGGCCAGGCCGTCCCGTCCCACGGGCCAGATGCAGATGGAGGACACGTGCTCCACTAGTCCCCAGGTTGCCGAGAGGGTTCCTGCACGTGAGCCTGGTGGGGGGGCTGCACTGAGACCCTTCTCCTGACTCTTGAGTCTAACCCCAGGGGCCAGGGGACCTGAGGCCAGGCAGGCACAGGGAGCTGAGGGGTGGGGTCACCATGGAAAACACAGCTTGGGACAGGTGACGGTCAGCCATATTCTCTACAATTTTCCAAAAGAACAGACACAATACAAGATTTAGATCCAAATCCAAGTGCCAGAGCCCATGTTAGATCCTTTTTTTTATGCAGAAAAATGAATTTTCATTCTGGTAGCAGCAAGAAACAGTCTTATCAGCAGGGCCTGAGGCCTCGGAGGTTCTAAAACAGAAGAGATCAAACCCACCTTCCGGCAGGAACCCGTGGCCCATTCCTCGGGCTGATGCTCGCCGTCCACCAGGGACTGGACGGTGAAGTGAAGGCAGGCAGTTTGAAGTCCCCGATGCCAGCACGCATCCCCCTCTCTGCTCCTTTGTCCTGAGTTGGCTCAGTGAGGCTTCCACCGTGGAGCACACGGAGATGGACGCATGGGCCAGAGACGGGGCTCTGAGGGCCAGGGAAGCACGGCACCCGGGCCACGCACTGTGGAGGGTTGGCCCGTCCCCCCCACCCCCCGTCCCGCCAGGGCATCCCGGGGCTGCTGCACCAGGGAGATGGCACGGATTCCACGTAATCGATTCCCCTCATGTCACAGAGGAGACTGAGCGTGGGGGGATGGAGAGGGTCCCAGAGGACAGTGACCAATAACTGGGGGGTGTTTTGTAGGCTTGAGTTATTTGTGGGCTGATCAGAGGATCCGACCTGTGATTTGACTCTAAACGGGTCGTGAGAGAAGGCGGAGGGCTGGTTTCAGAGAGGTGCCCAGCGTGGGGTCGCCTCGGACGACAGTCTGTTGTTGTTGAAACCCCTTCTGAAGCCAGGGTCTCAGTCTCTTCCACAGATGGACGCTGGATGACCAGTCGCCCTGGGCACCTCAGCCTTCGCACCTGTTAGAGGCTTCTTCCTGCAGCCGCTCCTGGGTTTGCAGGAAGACGCTGCGCAGCCCGTGGGTCTGTGGGGGGCAGTGGAGCCTGCTGGACCTGAGAGGTGGGGAGAGTCTCCTCCCTGTCCCCACACTGTCACCGAGTCACAAGCTCAGCCTGGCAGCTCTGGGTTTGAAGCCCTGAAGTTGGGAGCCTGGGCCTCAGCAGTCTGCGGGGCCTGTGGGTGGATCAGAGACTGGAGTCACCGGGGACCCGGAGATTCAGGAGGTCTGTGTGGGTGTTGTCATTTCATCTTCAGGGACACCTCAACTGGGGCAAATGTCAAAACTCTCTGCCGTCTTGACGCTGCTGCCCTTGGGGATGGTTCTGCCTCCGTCTTCCACCACCGCCTGGGCCTTCTTGGTGTTCGCGATGTTACACAAGGACTAGAGCAATGTACAGATGAGGTGGATTGACCCAATCCAGTGTGGGTCCCCTGTAAGTGTCCCCAGGTCTGACACTCAAGGAAAACACTCGTCTTGACAGAAAGGACTCTCAGACCCAATAACGTTTCACGTGTCTGTCACATGTCACCAGACTAGGCACTGTGCTACGGTGTGCTGAGGTCCCTCACTAATCACAAGAAGGACAGTGATAATTCTGAGCCTTTACGAGTCTTGCCACATGCCAGGCACCGTTGGTTCAAAGGGCTTGGAGCAGATGGTCCAGTTCAGTTTCCACCCAGCCCTGCTTGGCGCGGGGAGTAGGAGGCTCACTTCTGGGATGGGGACACTGAGGCACACGTGGAGGACTCGTCCAGTCAGACAGCCAGGCAGTGGGGGACAGCCCCAGGCAGGCTTTGGAGATTCATGAGAAGAGTCTGGGCCACGTGGTGCTTGAGGTCAGGTTAGTAGGTGCTCGGTGCCTGTCCTTGCCATGGGCCCAGAGGTGCCTTGTCACACATGACTGACGCTCTTCCTGTGCACAGCACCGTGGGGGTTGTGAACACCTAGTGGGGGGGAAGACTAGCTGGAGGGGGTTAGCAACGCTCTCAGGACAGGGGACATGTGCTGATTCTGGCCTTGGGCACCACGTACCTTTCAGTTGCCAAAGGCTACTTTCTCTCTCTCTCAACTTTGAGCCCTGGGAGGGCCCCACCCCTGACTTAGGGAACAGTGGGTCAGCTTTAGCTAACCCGAGAATCACAGTCTTCTACTATGGCGAAAATCAGAGATGAGCAGGGAGGCAAAGAGAAGAGGCTCAAGAGGGCATTTGGTAAAGAGACTCTCGAACTCTTCTACTAGACCACAACCGAGGCATATGTCCACTCCGGAGCCATGGCAACCATCTTGCCACCATGAGACAAGAGCTGGCTGAGTATGGCGCCTCACTCACAGGAAGGAGAGCCAAGAGATGGAGAGTGTGCAGCGTTCCCATCAAGCCATGTCTACCCTGGATATTTGGGTTTGTTCATGCCTGCTACTTGATCAAAGGATAGTAATTGACGGTGTCGGTCAGATATGGATATGGTTTTATGCGTCTACTAGGAGAGGTATTCAGAAAATGATTAGTTGAGGGAAAGTGTGCAGACTTTCCTTGGAAAGACTTTTCATTGGTCAGCTAACTCGTCACTGTGGTGACCAGGGCTCCTGATCTAGTTCAGCGTCCACCAACCTGGGGGTGCAGGGAGCAACAATTCCACAGAAGTTGCCTCAACAGAAAAGGGGGTGCCCTGTACAGGAGGAGAACCAGGGCCAGACATCACCAAAAGCAAAGCACCCACAATTACACAGTTAAGAAACGGGGGGACAGGATTCCAGGTGCAGGCGATCCATATCAGGGACCCAAGCTTTTAATCGTCATGCTGAATCCGAGTCCCACCGGCCACCCTGCTAGGGTGTCCCCCACCGGCCACCCTGCTAGGGTGCAGACATGAGGTGTTCCCATCGGCCACCCTGCTAGGGTGTAGACATGAGGTGTCCCCCACCGGCCACCCTGCTAGGGTGTAGACATGAGGTGTCCCCCAAGAGCTTTTTGAACACTGAAGACATTTGCTGAGACCCTGGTGTGGGTCTATCGGGGAACCCATCCACGGTGCCATGGCTCCTTTCCTCCTGGTGTGGGCATTCAAGTCCCCGTGTGTGAAGAGAAAGGACAGAAATAAAGAGGAACCGGAGCAGGTGACAGAGAGGTCTCAGTGGAAATGACGAGAGGCGATCAGATCCCAACCACGTCTTGAAGGAAGAGGGGAAAGAATTAGAAAGAAGAGAGGAATCTCAGGAGACTCCCGGGTCTTTGAGCACAACCTGAGTAGGTCAGGAAAATGCACATTTTAATCTGAACATCACTCCCACAGCCAAGGAATTGATAAGTCCTTCTGCATGGGGTCACTTCGGGTTCTGTCTCATCCAGAAGGCCACCTTGGATGAGTATGCCCATCAGTGGAGAGTCGTCCCATCTCCTGCCCACCACCCTCCTGTGACCACCAGGGAGACACACAGCTCCGTGGTTGATAAGCTTTGGTCTCCTCTCACAGTACAAGAGTCCCCTCCAGTGACCATGTCCCGTGGAGGCCACAGTCTCCTGACTATGAACTAGCTGATTTCATCTGCCAGATTCCTTTTATCATATGTGTGCTCTGTAGCTCTTAAGTTCTCAGAGTGTCTAAATTATCAAAGTGTTTTGTTTTTTTCTGAATACTTCCCCACTAAAACACTCCCCATTTGTTTGTAAGCTCCTGTCCTGTTGCACCTTATGATCTAAAATGTTTGGTCCTTACTTTTGCATAGAAATGTATTTGCATTAAGTTGTACCTGATTGGAACGCCTGTCTTGGTGGTTGTTGGCGGTGATTGGTTGGTGGTGGCGACCACTGCTCTGTGACATATTTGTTGTTGTTGTTGTTGTTTCTGAATCTGGTTTCAATAACTCGATTAGCTCTCTCTTAGAAATTGAAGGTATCACCTTCCCAGACAAGACCATGTTGAAGTGGGAAGCTGGGGAATGGGTGTAAGACCACAAAAGACGTGGACTTTCCTTGGGAATATACGCCATGGAGCAAGCCAGCTGCAGCCTGGCGTGTCCACCAGGATTTCCTTGCCACCACTTGAGCAACCAGCTTCTTCCTTTGGGGACAATGACCTAGTTGTGGTTTCATAGCTGTGGACCATCTGTCCACACTGTGACCCTCTCTTGGGCCTCTACTGCAGCAACTCCCATGTGGCCCAGGCCTTCCTTCTCTGTCCCTCTGGACCCAGGCCAAGGCCACTGTCCCTCTTTCGAGGACGACTTCTTCCCCACGCCACCCTCCTGTTTAGTGGCTTGCTCTTGGTCTTCTAGCTCAGCCTGGCATCTGATCAAATACCGTTTTGCCTACCTTCAGTCTTTCCTCATTTCTGATGGAGCCTTGTTGAGGTCAGGGAGAGAGCTCTCAGTTCCATTTGTAGCATCACGTCCCTTACCATGATCCTGGGCACAGAACACACACACAGTTCTGCCTTTGACGCTCACTCGGTAGAGGAAGAAGGGAAAGTCTCCTCTTGCCATTGAAGACCTTTGGAAAAGGAGACCTCACTGCATCCACCTATGTTCCTCTCAGTCCCCGAGTTCCATTGGCAAACCTGCTGTGGCTTAGATCTGAGGTGTCCCCCAAAAGCTCATGTGTGACAACACAAGAATTTTCAGAGGTGAGATGATCCAGTCACGAGAAGTGTAACCTATTCTGTGGATTAATCCACTATGTGGATTAACTGGGTGGTAACCATAGGCAGTAGGGTGTGGCTGAAGGAAGGAGGCCACTGGGAATGTGCTTTGGGGTTTGTATTTTGCACCTATCATGAGTATCAAAAATGTCTCTGAAGTTGCTGAGATGTCTGGCATTAGTGGGTGTTGTGGGTTCCATGGTGGTCCCCCCAAATATATCCACAGCTTAACCCCCAGCCCTTATGAAGCTGACCTAGTTTGGAAAGAAATATTTTTACAGATGAAATAAAAAATAGATGTCCTATCTATTGGTGTAATTAAGAATCACCTGATGAGATTATCCTGGATCATCCAGTTAAGGCCTAAACCCAGTGACAGAAGGGAACAGAGCGGGGAGACATCAATTCTGCAGAGAAACCCACATGAAGCTAGAGGCAGCATCAAGGGGCATCTCCAGAATGGACAGCATCTGGAGGCTGGCAGTGGTGAGGAGGTGCTGTCCCCTCAAGACATCAGAGCAAGACCCTTCCAACACCTTGATGTGAAAATCCAGACTCCAGGGAGAACACAGTGTTGTGTTAAGTCTCCCGGGTGAGCATTGAGCTCACTGGATACAGCAGCCACAGGAAATGCCTCTGCTCTAATTATTTCCTTCCTTCTACTGTTTTTTAAATTGTTTCTTCTTCTTCTTCTTCTTCTTTTTTTTTTTAAGGGACTTGAGATGCATCATTCGGTTGTTTGTTTGGGACCTCTCTGATTTCCTTATGGAGGCACTCATAGCTGGAAACTTTCCTCTTGGGACTGCCTTCATGGTGTCTCAGAGGTCCTGGTATGTTTTGTCTTCACTCTTGTGCAAATCTAACAATTTTAATTCCCCCCCCCCCATTTCTTCGATCACCCGTTCATCATTCAAAAGTATATTGTTGAATCTCCATGCTGTTCTATAGTTTCTGTAGTTTTTTTGTTTTTGGTGTTGATTTCTAACTTTATTCCATTTTGACCAGATAAGATGCAAGGAATTATAACTTTTTGTGTGTGTGTGTGTTTGCTGAGAATTGCTTTGCGGCCTAAAGTAGGGTCAATTTTGGAAGAGATTCCATGGGAGTAGCTGAGAAGAAAGGGAATTCAGCTGTTGTTGGATGAACTACTCTGTAGGTGTCTATTAAATTATTTCACTTATAGTATTTTTTTTTTGGTCTGAAGAATTTTTACTGAGTTTATGTGTGGATGACCTATCTATAGGTGAGAGAGGTGTGTTGAAATCACCTGGTCTTACTGTACTGGGGTTTGCCTGAGACTTCAAGTAGTGTCTGTGTAATTTGGTGTACCACACTTGGAGCATAAGATTTACTATTGTTACATCTTGATGGGTCATTCCCTTTACCAGGGTGAAGTGACCTCCTTTGTCCCTTCTGATTAGTATTGATTTGAAGTCTGCTTTGTCAAACATGACAGCAGTTGCTCCTGCTTGTTTGGGGGTTCTATTTGCAGGGTATAGTGATTTTAACTCTTTTACTTTCAGCCTGTGGTTGTCTTTTCTTATGAGGTGAGTCTCTGAGGTTTTGTTGTTTGACTTATTCTTCCAGCCATTGCCCTTTAATTGGCCTATCAAGACCATTTACATTTAGTGTCATTATAAAGAGCTTTTTATTAATTCCTGCCATTTTTTATTTATTTCTAATGTTCAATTCAGTCCTGTTTCTCATTTACTTAGCTTCTCTTAAATGAGATTTGTGAGTACTGGGTCTTTCTTGCTTTTGATTTCTTCTGTGTGTAGCATTTCTTTAAATATTTTCTGTAATGTCAGCTTAGCAGTCATGAATTCTCCTAGTCTCTGTGTGTGTTGGAAGGTTTCTATTTCTTCTTTAATTCTGAAGGATAGCCTTGCTCTTTCAGTGCTTAAAACACATCATTCCAAGCCCTTCTGGGTTTTAGAGTGTGCTGAGAAGTAATTCTGATTGGTTTGCCTCTAAATGTGACATGACATTTTTCTCTTGAGATTTTTAAAACTCTATGCTTGATCTGTACTCAGACATTTTAGTTATGATGTGTCGTGGAGAGATTTGTCTTTGACCTTGTCTTTTTGGTGTTTTGAATCCTTCTGCTATCTGGATGTTCATCCCATTCTCCAGGTTCACAAAGTTTTCTGCTATTTTTTACCTTGAAGAGGTTATTCAGACCATTAGCCTATGTCTCATAACCTTCTTTGATTCCAGTGATTCTTAAATATGATGCCCTAATATTGTCCCAGAGTTCTTGTATATCCTGTTCATGGTTAGTCATTTTCTTTCTCTAAATACCATCCAAATGTTGAAGGCCAGGTACATTGTCTTCCAGCTCTTGGATTCTGTCTTCTACATTTTGTCTTTACTCTATTAGTGATACTTTCAACTGAACATTTTATTTGATTTATTCTGCCTTTCATTTCCAAGATTTCTGTTTGGCTCTTTTTCTTTTCTTTTTCTTTTTTCTTTCTTTCTTTTTTGTGGGGTGGGTACCAGGGATTGAACTCAGGGCACACAACCACTGAGCCACATTCCCCAGCCATATTTTGTATTTTGTTTAGAGACAGGATCTCACTGAGTTGCTTAGGGCCTCACTTTTGCTGAGGCTGGCTTTGAACTAGCAATTCTCCTACCTCAGCTGCCTGAGCCGCTGGGATTACAGACGTGCACCACTGTGCCGGCTTGTTTGGTTCTTTGTCAAGCTTTCTGTTGGTTCTCCATATTGAAGTTCTCATTCATATCCTGCAATGACTTCCTTAATTCATTTAATTGTTTTTCTGTAGTCTCTTGAAATTCATTGATCAATTTATAATAACATTTTTGTGTTCTTTATCTGGTATTTCATCCACTTCGATATTTTGGAATCAGTTTCTGGTGAATTTTGAACTTTGGGAGGTATTATGTTATCTTTTTTTCCTCCATATTTCTTGTATTCCTGTGTTGGGTTTTATGTATCTGTTGAGATGGATTCTCTTCTACTCTTATATGGTGGGCCTTTTGGGGCACAACCTTCTCTTGTCGGTGTGTTCTGGGATATCAGTTTGTTGTGAATTTTTAATTGTATTTCCAAATGGGTTTCTAGTACAGTTTCCCCGCTTATTCTTTGGTAATTTAATCCTTGTATTTTGATACAACATATATTGTGTCAGACCTTGAAGATTTCACTTTTCCTGTAGGTCTCAAAAGAATGAGTCCTCCTTGCTCATTACCTCTGAAATTGTTTTCAGCAGCCAGGCAATTATGTAGTATACAGCCGGGTATGTGGGGTGCAGCCTCTGACTCCGCTTCTTCACTTAAGTCTGTGTATTCTAAAGGGATCTTGGAGTGGTTTATATTGAAGCTCCTCATAGATATGGTGTTCACAGCTTTTCTATTAATTGTGTGTTTGCTCTAGGAGCAAATGTTGATGAGTAGGGCCTGAGGGTGCCCCCATAGCCATTCCTACTAGGGGCCTGGTCATTAGTGTGGACTAGCAGTGTCCCAGTAGATTCCCACCACCAGGCTGAGGTGCTTAGGTAGCTCTGTCACACAGAAATCCTTGCTGAGAATCCCTTTGCCACCTCAGAAGACAGACCACACAAAAAGAGACCTGTGTCTTCGTTTTATGTAGAGGGCAAGGCATTTTAGCAAGGATCTCATTTGAATTTTAAAATTTCCCTGTGAGATATGCAGCATAAACAAGTTGTTCATATTTTACAAATTCAAAAGTAAAATTTTTTTAAAAAAGGAGGATCAAAAGTAAAATTTTTTTAAAAAAGGAGGATCAGAGAAGTCAGGTGTTTTTGGCACAGTTACACAGCCTGCAAGTGGTAGAGCTGTCCATCCATCTTAGGTCTTCCCATTCCTGGTCTGTTGGTCCTTTTAGAACCCTCTACTGTCCCTACTGGGCCTTAAGAGAGTGACTGCATAGTTGCTTAAATCTTAGCAGTCTTTTGCCATTTCTTGGCTTCTGGTGACCTCTTTCCAACTTGAAAGTTTTCAATTTACAACTGTATGTTGTTCTTTGCCCTTTAGGCAAGTTCGATTTCATTGTCCAGATGCAAAACTATTTCAGGCGTGAAGGCTGCAAAGAAAAAGACGAGGAATGGGGGGAGGGGGTTAATACAGCACGCGCTGGGTGCTGAAAACAATTTCAGAGGTGATGGGAGGTCCAAGTCGCCTACGGCGCTGAGAAAAAGCATTCCCCGGGACTGCTGTCTGTCCCAGTGTGTGCCTTTGTGCAGCATTAAAATAAAGGCTCACCGGACTCTGAGCCATGGTAAAGCCAGGAGGCAGGAGATTGGCTGCTGGCAGCACTGGTACTGGCCACTTGGGCAGAATTAGCAGGGGACACGGTGCTTTACCCAGTCTATGGTCAGTCGAGGAAGTGCTCCGGAGTCTTGCGACCTCCTGCCACCATCCTTGTGAGTCACTGCAGGGGAAAGTAATCTGAACTGCCCTCTCTTGACTCCTGAGTCCTGCCTCAGAAGAACTCCTAGTTATTAGAGAGTGTTCTTCTGCGACTTATCCAGCCCACAACCTGATCCCCAACTACACATCAAGGCCACACTGCGTGCCAGGCTTCGTGCGGGTCCAGGGAACACACTAGCAGGAAAGAGACCCCAGCTCTTAGCTCACGGTGTTGTGCCATCTGGAGACAAGGCAGCTTTGGGAACAGTGTATGCGTGTGGTGAGTGCACACAGCTGTCCCCGAGGCCACTTTCACAGTAGAAGGACCAGGAGGTCCCAGGCACACTGACTAGGACCAGGGTCCAGGAGAAGGAGCTGGAGTCCGAGCTTGCACACTGGTGCTGAGGGTCGGATCTGAAGTACCAGGGGGATGCTGGAATGAATGTGGGGTTGGCATAGAAAGGACTGGGAGTTGGAAGCGCTCAGTCGAGGGGCCGACTGTGACCAGGAGCCCAGTGCTCAGCCTTTGGCAGCGGGAGGGCTGGTGACACCCTCCCCGTGTGGAAGAGGCACAGCTAGATGACTGCGCTTGAGCTTGTGATGCCATCAGTGGCTGCTGGTGCCTGGGGCTGGCTCTAGGGCTCCTCCAGGGTCCACCCAAGTGGACTCTAAGGACAGAGACAGGAGAGGAGAAAGTGATACTGCGACGGTTGCTAGGGTTGCCGTGACGACGCCCCAGGCCGACTGTCCTACACCATGGAAATCTACCCTCTTACAGTTCTGGAGGCTGGAAGTCCAAGGTCAAGGCACTGGCAGTCTCCTGAGGCCTCTCCTTGGCTGGCCGATGGCTGTCCTTTCTCTGCCTCTCCTCATGGCTGGCTGGCTGTGCACATGCATCCTGGGGTCACTGTGTCCAAGTTTCCTCCTCTTACAGGGACAGCAGTGGGACTAGATTAGGGCACGCCATGACAGCTCACTGCAACTCAATTTCCTTCTGAAAGACCCGTCTCCAACCCAGTCACCTCTCAGGGTCTAGGGGTCAGGGCTTCGCCAGGCGGATTGAGTGGGGCACAGTCCAGCCCACCACAGATGCCCTCTCCTGCCACCCCTTCCCCTTTGCAGAGCTGAGACCGGGAGCCCCAGGGACGGACGGCAGCATGCGTGGCCGCACCAGGGACACCTCCACTGCACGGTCTGTTCTTTGGCCCATCTGATCCTATTTAGTGCCCAAAGCCTCTTGGTGTTAGAAATCGCGGTCCTGAGAGCCTTGGGCTGCCTGAACTCAGCCATTCCATCTTCCAGCGGATCGTGGCCCAGGCCCAACAGGGAATGAAGTCGGTGCCTTGCTTCCCAACATACCAGTCGCCTGGCTGAGCCACAGGTTCCTAAAAGGGGCAGACTTGGTGTCTCCTTGTGGCCTGCGGCCGGGACCACGGCCTGGTGCCCACGGGGGGGCACTCACAGCACGCATCTGCACAGTTAATATGTGAGGGTGGCTTCAGGGTTGAGTGCGTGTTGGTGCCTAGAAAGGGGGGCTTAACGGGGGTGTTCACCAGAAGCCAGGGGACAGAGAAGCTGGATACACCTCTGGCTCTTGGACCCCAGTGTCGTGCTCCAGTGTCCCCCTGACACTCTGGTCCCAGTGATTCTGTGTCTAGCAAATGCACTGCTGATCCTAAAAATCCAGCCAATTCTCCAGCCTTTTTCTGACCCACTGGGACTGGGGATATGTCTGCGTCACCCCTGTGAAGGTGAGAACCATGGTGCCTCCCCTCCTCCCACCACAACCCCTGGCGCCTCCCCAGAATCCTCCATGTGCCCGTTTTCCCATGGGAGAATTAGCAAGAGGGGCTGAGCTCTCGGTTGGCTGCCCATCTGTGGGCTGTGCTGTGTCCTGGCAGAGCCGGGAGCAACCCAGGGCTGTGGCTCCGGGGGACAGGCATTTCGATGGAGCTTGCTCAGGACACCTCCTGGAAATCTATCCTCTTACAGTTGTGGACGCTGGAGGTCCAAGGTCAAGGCACTGGCAGGTTGAGGTCTCCTTGATCCTCCCATGTTCTTCTGGTGATGGGCCTTGCATAGCGGTCACTGTCCACATCCCGAGAAGTCCATGGCGGGAGAAAACCCTCGCATGGGAAAATAGACAGACAGACAGACATACAGCCTGCTCTTACCCTCTTGTGAGTTTCCAGAAACCCTGGCCTTTGTGCAAAGGAAAATATTTCACGATTCTGCTGCTAAATGGATGAGACTCATCAGACCCAACAAATAAATTAAGACAGGTGGCCCTTGTCACATTTTATGTAGGCAGACAACGTGGGAAGACAGCGAACGCGGAGAACAAGCAAACTTGTCTCGTGGCTTACGAGGCAGAACTTTCCCCGGGTGGATGAGATTCAGGGGCCATATCAGTTACGTCCTCCAGAGCTGCCTCTCCTCTCTGCTCTTGCTGCTGACTATAACCGAACGAGTGCCTTCTGATCAGGGGCTTTCTTTCTTGGACCCAGGATGGAAGCGGTCATCACCTACGTTCCCCTTGTCTTTCCTCCTGGGGTCTCTGGTTCCAAACGTCAGGGCAGTGTGATGGGGGAGACCGCTCAGAAAACACACCAAGTCCGAATTTGAAACAAATCAAAGAGTTGGATCTTGCCCATTTTACCTGGCCAGGGACTGCTTTCGTTGAGTAGCTCTCTGAAAGAACAGGAGTTGTTTATGATCAAAGTGTTTAAGGAAGAAAACCGGGAAGAGCATCATCCCCTGGGGGCTTTCCTATGGAATTTTGCAAATTGCAAGCAGACGGAATACAGGGGCTGCAAATGCAGAGAGTGGAGCAAGAAGAGAAAACCGAATCCTTACTTATGGGGGTCTGTACCCTCATTGGTATAGGTACATCCTCATTTGTAGGGGTCTACACAGAAACAATGTAAAAATAACACCTTGAGAAGAGCCTTCGTAGCAAGCTTCTCATGGAACCAAGAAGGTGGAGTCCCTGTGGCTATACTTACTGAGGCTTGTCTATAGTCATTTCTGTTCTTTACTGTGTAGTAACCTGTATCCATCTCTACCCTTATCTGTAACCCTCTGAACTATATCAGACCTCTGAGCTTACGCTTCTCACCTTACATAATCTATATCTTATTGTTAGCAACTTCAATCCTATGTCTAACTGTGACCATATTGTTGTATTGTGGCTTATTTTATCTTGTAACTATGGCAGATGGAGTAACTTAACAGGACCAATTCTATAACACTTATTGTATAACCCTATTATGTGACTAATTAATATTTCACTAACCTCTAATTTCTAATCTATAATCTCTAGCCTGTATTGGTTATATTCAGACTATAACACTCGGTGGCTCGAGTCCCCTCCACCCAGCCGTGGATGGGGACTTCACTCCCACCTGTGATTTGTTCCCACTGACCGTGCCCCAGAGTACATTTTCACTATGAATAGGGCTGATTTTAAAATTATTACTATTTAAAAAAGGCTAAGGCCAATTTCTCCCTGCTGCCGTCTGCATTTGAACAATGCGGCTCTTCCTGCCCAAATAAATATGAATGCAGCCCCCCTTGCTGGAGAGGGGGGGTCCTTGAGCCTGAAACTTCCTGCCATCAGGATAATGACAGGCTTCCATGAGAGGAGGGACGGTGCTTGGAGTCACTGCTTTAGTAGTCACAAAGCCGTGGATCCCCCTTCAGCTGGGCTGGCCCATCCCTGCTCAGAATCAGCGTCTGTTGAGGGGGACGGTGTACTAACACTGTGTTGGGGACGCAGGTGGAGGCTGAAGCAATCACAGTTCTGGGGCAAAAATAGAATCAAGTACATATCGACCATCCAGTCTGCCAGAGAGGAGGGCGGGGAGCTGGCAGGGGAAGTAAGTAGTGACTGACAGTGAAATGTGCCTGGTTGGGGACCGTGTAGGAAGGACCGAGCAGGGGCCACCATCACTTGTTTGGCGCTTAGCCTGAGAGCTTTTGCACAAGGTTGTTCATTTTTATCAGCCAATCAGATAACTTTAGAGTTGGAAGGTTTTGCCTCCAGAAGCCCTTGAGCTACATCAGTGTGGAAGGGAAAAAAGCCTTCTCCAACGCAGAGGGTTGGTGTTTGATTGTGTTCTGTTTGAATATCCTCAATTACAGGGAGCTCAGTACTTTTTTGTGTGTGTGTGTGGATTTAGTTCAGAATCTTTGGGCTGAAAGTGATAGAGGACAAAGCTGGAAATTAATTAAGCTTAAAGTGGGGATTCATTGGGTCACCTAACTAGACAACAAGTGGGATGGGATTCAGGCACAGTTTGATTCAGGAATCAGAGGGTATACCCAGGTCCATCTCAGCTCCGTCTCGTCCTCGTGGGATCTACTTAATGGTTTTTGACAAATGCAGGCTCATTTTTTCATGAGACCGGGCTGATGCCTCCCTTTTAATTCTTGGGATTTTCATTCTATCATGGGCCCCACTGGATAATATGTCTATTCCTGAATGACTTAATTTGTGTCCTCATCCAGTCACCCATACAGCCTGAGACTAGAACCTGAGGGCAGGGAGTCAGCTGAGCCCAGGGAAGGAGGGAGGGAGGGAGGGAGGGAGACAATGTGCTATGGAGCCGATGATTGTGTGGGTGAAGGAGGCTCGGTCCCACCAGTAACTCCCAGAAACGGTGGAGAATGCACCATGGTCACTGATATGCAGATGTCCTGTCCCCACTGGTGAGGGACCCTCTCCGGAGGCCTTTGTATCTTCCTTCTCCCACCCCCGGGCTGCTCTGAGTCGGATTGAAGGAGCTGGTTCTGGGGTGGGCTTCAGAGAGGGACCTGGGGCAGAAAAGCCGAGCAATGTGGCAGGTGCTCAAGGTGAGAAGCCACCAGTGTCCTGGGAACGTGGTGTCACAGGGGGGCCCAGGGCACAGAGGGACGGCCACCACCCGCCAGGGACTGGGTCCTGAAGACAGAGCTGGTTGACCTGGACTTGAGCAGGGTCCACACCCTCGAAGGCGGGAACAGAAGTGGCTCTGGCTGCACGGGATGAGGATGGAGGAGGGCATCTCCCAAGAGCCACACCAGGGTCTGTCCTGGGGGCAGGGGGAGAGCCTGCGGGGACCTAGCAACAGGCACCTGCGTCCTCCCTGTTACGGCAAAAGCTGTGTCCTGAGGGCTTGCACCCACTGGCTGCAGTGTCCCTTCTGAGCAGGACATGGAGTTGGTGGCATGTCCCCCCATGTGTGGCAGCCCGTAAGACACAGGTCCCTAGCCCGTCTACCCTGGGACCTCTTTTCTCTGGTCTAGTAGGGACACCCTTGGTTTCTTTAACTTCCTACCATGGTTTCTAGGACTCTGTGTGATTCTAGTTATTCCTTCATCTAACAGGCCCCTGGTTATGTGTCCTCACCTGTCACTTCCCACTGAGCACAAGAGGGAAGATAGGGTGGGCCCCCCACCCCAGGGCCCATCCCAGTAAGAAAGGATGTGCAGGAGGAGAACTCTGGGGTAAGCAACTGAGGGCATCCTGTGAGGTGACCCCGGCAGGATATTTTATTATGTTCCAGTTATTAGAAAACAGGGAATCTACACGCAACTCTTAATTAACTAGAGTCTACTTTCTGCTTGCATTATCTAATTTAAACTCCTAGTAAAGAAGCTTTATGGTTTTGTGTCCCTATTCTAATCTGCCCAGTGTCTCTTTTCCTTCTGGTACCAGAATCCCAAATGATCCCTGCAGCTGGTGAGGTTTGGAGGGACCAGGGGAGAAATACCTGATCTGTTTTTGCCCAGAGTTCTCACGCTCTTCATAAGGGTTTGTTGAGGGGTGAGCCCATCCCATCGCTGATTCATGATTGTTTACCGATGAGACCATGACCCAGGGCAGTTCAGTCAGATGCCTCCTGTTCCCAGCCACTGGCTGCCCGAGCGGGGGCCACAGCAGAGCAAAGCTGAGCTCATCCCTCTCCTTTTGGCCAGAGTCTTGCTGCACCTGAAAAGATAGTGTGCACGTTTCACCGTGGGAGATAATACGATTCTGATTCCTGCTGTTGCAAAATAAATCCCATTGAAGACGTCCACGAGATGAAGACATTTAACAGGTTGTATCAAGTAGCGGGAAAGACATGGATTCAAGTCAAAAGTTCTTGGATTTTCCCGGACGTGGGGACTTGGTCTGAGCCACTTTTCTGTTCTGAAAGTCTGGGGCTCTGCTTGTAAAAAGACCCAACTTGCATGAGAGAGCATGGTAAAGTCAAGTCGGTGGGGGGCACGTGGGATATCTTTTTGCCCACGTTTATTAAGCGTGGCTGAAGAAATCATCCACCAGGCCAAAAAGGTCCTCAACAGGTCAAGATGCTGTGTGGGCTTAGAAGGATCCCCCTCCAGATGCTGAAACAATCTAGGCACTCACGGAACTATACGGCAGGCCAGGCACTCAGCAAGGTGTTCTCAGGGGGATGGTCTCATTTCACCTTGGAATACCCTACGGACCAGATACAGCTATTATTCTCCAAATAAATGTGGGAAACCAAAGCTCAGAAAGATGAACAGAGCTGCCCCGGTCATGTGCTGGTGTGCAGGGAGTTTGGATGTGCACCTGGACAGGCTGGCTTTGGGGCAAGTGTGCTTGGCCAGCTGTTCTGGCATACAATTTTGTCTTAGTGAAAGTTCTAGAAGCGATGTTAGAAACCTGTGTCTCTTCTAGCAGGTGTGCCCAGATACTGGGAAGCTAGCAAATAATGGTGCATGTTCATGAATTTGTTTTCAAAACAAGAGTAGGATATTAAAAGCACATTCCTTTCTGAACGATGCCCCTGCGGTTTCTGGCTTCCAGGACTTTCTCTTCTTCTTTAACTTGGAGCATGCTGGCCTTGATCGCCTGCCCATTCTCCTTGACCACACGCCTCCTGCAATGCAGGCGTAGTCTCGAGGTCTGGTCTGTGTAATTGTTGTTCATAATTATTACATAAACAATCTGGCGGCAATCAAACAAGAAAATTGAGAGTCAGAAAAATTACAGTTCTGTCCTTCTTTAAACCTCAGACTAATGCCACCTTTGCACACATGTGAAAGTGCTCATGCTTACACGTGTGCACCCCACACGCACACGCATACAAACACAGATGCTGTTGAATCTAGGAAGGAGCTATATGATTCAGACGTTCTTAGTTTGGGGTATGGGTTTGAAAATGCCATTTTACTTTCTTTTAAAAATGCATTTTGACTCCCATAGTAAGGGGTTGGAGTGGATAAACAAACCATTCCCGTGTTTAGGGTCTGTGAAGACCTTACTTCAGCCCAGGGCCCAAGTACACAGGACACAGCTGTGTACACACCCTGTGAGTCTGGGCTGTTGTGTTTCCTTCATGGACCTTCAGGGGCCGTCCCCCGCCTGCTTCATCTCTGCTTCCCCCACTGCACCCCGAGAGGGGGCCTTGCCCACGTGATCTGCTTAGTAATTACTTGTTGAATGATAAGCAGCATATAGTAAAATTTTATGTTCCTCTCCAAGGGCCCATGAAAACACACAGATTTAAAGTCAGCCAGCTTGGCTGGTGTCTGGCTCTGGGTCCTGGGAAGGCTCCGGGTATTTCTTCAAAGCTGACATTCTTTCTGATTATAGGAGGTTCTCCAGGAAATAAAAATTGGGCTCCTGTCTGAAATGTTTATGAAAAAAAGCTAAATTTAGAAAATCAAAGACTTTGGGAATCGGGGCCCCCTGAGGTTCAAGACTGATACCTTTCACAAGCATCTTGAACACCTAAGGCTTTCCTTCGGAAATTCTGCTTCAGAGGCCTTGAAAGTTCTCGCTGGAAGCCGGTTGAATTTCTCCTTAATTGATGTGATAGAGCGTGGTTGCGGTTAGGTCCACCCCTTGGTCATTTCATCCTTGTTTGTTCCGTGGACTTCCAGCTCTCGAGGGAGGGCTTCTGTGGGCCACACTGCCTCACCTCTAGAGGAGAAGCCGGGTCTCTATTTTCCGTTTGCTCTGTGCATTAATTTAACATCCTGAATCCAAGCGGAGGCTGCTCCAAAGACGACAGAAGGATGCCGTCTTCCTCTGTAATTTTGCTAAAATTTGGGGAGTGGGTTTAAGCTGCAGAGAAAAGACCGTCGTTCTCAGTAAAACTTCTGCTGCAGAAAGCCCCTGCTGGAAGCTCCGTTCAAGCTGGTTGCAGAATTGGTGTTAGTGTGGCTGGTCCCCAAGGTGACTCTGCAGGATTCGAGGGGGACAGGCGATGTTGGTGGGGTGGGGGGAAAAGAGAGGGTCTCTGTGCAGTTAATCAAGGCCCCAGAGAGCAAAATCAGAGGATCGTGTTGTGATGGGGAAATAGGAGAATGGGTGCAAGGTCACTTTCCAGGTAGTACAAGGTCACCTTCTAGGTGACTATTTGATAGGCACCAAATCACCCTCCAATGGATGTTGTCCTGTGAAGTACTGGGAGGCCCAGCCTCAGTTGGGCATGACAAGCCTCCCTGTGACCTTGGCAAACGATTCAGCCATACTGGGCCTCAGGGACACCCCCACCCCGACACCAACACAAAGGAAGAATGGCGCTTGTGTCCACCTCCCGGACTGTCTAGGAAGCTAACTGAGATGCTGCGCATAAAGCTCATAGAGTTGCTTACCCCAGCGGCCAGCATGTGAGGGTCATTAAACCATCGCAAAGCAATCGAGGAAAATGCAAGAAGGACATTCTGCTGAACTGTCATGGATCAGCTGCGAAGTCCTCCTTGGACCCCCGCACAGGGTATTCCATAACCCCCAGGGAGTTCTCCGGAAGAGGAGACCCCAGGGCGGGTTGCTCTGGAGGGGAGGGCGGGAGGCAGCTGAGCCGTGGGAAGGGACAGGGCAGGGTGGGGGCGGGGCCATCCCCAGCTGCTGCCGCCTGGCTCCGGGTTTACAAGGTTAGTTTGTTTGTACACAGAAAGCTCCAATTTGCGACTCTTTGCCAAGCCCCTGCCCAAGTGGGAAGAGTCTCTAATGAGCCAAGGCATTAGTAATTACTGCCACGGGCTCCACCAGGGAGTCCGCTCGAGGACAAGGGCTGGCGGAGAGGAGGAGGCTGCTCATCTCACTGATGGTGGGCTGCAGGCGCGAGGCCAAGCCCAAGTCCCCGAAGGCCACCAAGAGAGGAAGACCCTGCCAGCCAGGCCCCTGCCCCTGTGGGGTGGGCAGTTTCTTTTGAATCTCTGGAAAGATTTCTCCGTTTCATGTTCTGGGGCAGGAGCTCACTTGCCCAGGTTTGCCCACCAAGTGAGGAAGGCAGAAGAGAAAGACGTTGCTAAGGAGCGTCCCAGCCGCAGCTGGAGGGGCCAGGCCCGGCCCTTGGGAACTTGCTGGGGTGCCATGGCTCATACTAGACCAGAGAGACTGTCAAGTAGGTTCACACCCAGGGGCTGCTGCCCAGGACAGCTTCGCTGCAGTGGCCCCACCCAGCATGTGACCAGCCTCCTACTGACCAGAATCAGAGGCTTCGGCTTGGCAGGGACATCACAGGGTTGGCCTGTGCCTTGCCTTGTTTATCACAAGTCTCTGAAGCCAGCGTGCTCAGGTTCCAACCCTATTCCACCACTTCCCAAAGTCTCGATGCCACTGTGCTGTCCTGCCTTACTCTCCTGCTGGACAGTGGTCACTCCTCTGCCCATATCTATATTTACCTTGCCTGTGGTGCATGGCTGCAAGATCCGAGAGAGAAAGCAGGCAGGCAGGGAGCCAAATATTCGTACATGGCCCCAGGGGCGCGGTGTTGGCCGCTGGGGGTCAGCTGAGGTCTCTGTCTGGTTTGGCTCCTGAAGCCGGTGTCCTACACCTCTGCTTCTGGAGCCCTTGCCATCACGTGACAGTCACACCCTCCTGGTCCTTCCCAATCTAGTTCAAACACCACCTTTCCTGAACAGGTTGCAAAGCCAGAGAGGATGTCTCCCTCCTCAGCCTGCCCGGCCCAGCCCCTCCTGTCTCTTGCTCTGCTTAGAGCCCTGACCTGATATTTCAGTTGTTTATGAATCCATGGTTTCTCTCCTCTGGATGATCAGCCCCTAAAGAGGTGTCCAGTGGCCACAGCTGATTTCTATCTGTGCCTTACCCAGAGCCCAGCAGCAAATGGGGGTATCCATGGGTAGAGGAAATATATCCCATCTGGAAGAGGAATTCTGGGTCCCTATTTGGTATCAGCCACACTCAGAGCCTCAATGATGTTTGTGTTCTTTTTTGTTTGTTTGTTTTAATCAAAGACGTAAGAGGATTGAGTGATTTTCTCTCTGATTCTTCTGGCCAGGTAGCCTTTGATTAAGCATGGAGTGCTCGGTTTGCTTTAGTCTGGGTGTGGGGAGAGTCTCCTGTGCATCTGTATACATGTGTGTGATGGGCAGGGGGCTGGGAAGTGGTCAGCTTCCATCTGGATGCACCACAGAGGCACACTGGAAAGTCTCCCCAAATAATTCTGGCCTGGGAGCTGACAGACAGGAAGGAAGGATCCCAACCGCCTTTCTCATTCAAGAGGCGATTTACAAAGAAGTGTTTAAAGGTACGTGCTTTATAATCAAACAGAGCTGGCTGTAAATCCTGGCCCCACCAATTAGAAAGTGTGATTTGGAACAAGCCCTTTGGTGTTTCTAAGCCTCAATTTCCTCATCTGTAAAACTGGGATGTAGGAGAGGATCCAATCCAATAATATACTTAAGGCATCATTTAGGAGGATTAAATTAGGTAATATATCTAAGGTACTCAGCACACCATCTGGTACACAGGAAGGGCCTAAGAGAGGAAATAGTAATTATTGTTAGTGAAAACTTTCTAAGAGTTAAAGATGGAAGCATGTGTTAATTCCCCAGCCAATGTGTGAGTGCTCTCCATTCCTTCTGAGATTCCAAAATAATAAATAATAAATGTTATAATGTTATAAAATAAATGTAGTTCAAGTGGAGGGAGAGAGACCTCCTGACTCTGCACCCTTGCCTTTTGCTATTCCATATTTTTTTCTCTCCTCTTTATCTGGACTTCTTAAAGAAAAAGCATCCAGTTCTTCATTTTAGCTTTGGAGCCCGTTTTAGCTGTGTCTCCAAGCCACTCTGTGAGGACCAGGGGTCTCAGCCCCTACCTGCCCAGGTGACGGGAGGCAGGCTGGCAAGATGCCCTCTTTCTGTAGGAAGAAAGACATCCTGTCTGATCCCTGGCAGGCTGCAGAGGGATCTCGCCTGCCAAGAATGAGTGGCACGTGAGCCCAGCTCCACTCGGCAATTCCGGGCAGATGCCCAAGCTCAGCTAGCACGGTCCCCAGGGCCTGGAAGACCTGTGCCAAGAGTCTGCGAGCTGCCAAGAGCGCTCCACCCTGGGTGCCGTTCTGGCTGCTTTGTCTGCCAAGCTGTTTCTAGATCCCTCTTCCCAACTTCCCCATAAAATGCTCAGAAAAGAAATTGGAAAAGCAAGGAAGGGTAGGGAAGGGTTTGACTCTTGTCCACAAGGCTGTCGAGAAGTGTTTAGCGTTAAAACAAATTTTAAAAAAAATCGTGACTTAGAGCCCAGGGCCCATTGGCCAGTAGTGGTCACTCCCGGCTTGGTGATGCCTGTCTTGGTTGCCCCTGGAGCAATGGACACGGAGTTTTCTCACCTGTTGGTACAAACCCTTTGTGGGAGGCATGTTTCTGGCTGATGGAACAAAACATGATAAAAGGCTCCTTTGCACTAAAAAGGAAATTCCTTTGATCTCCTTGGGGGAGGCCACCGCTCGGAGTAGAGGTGACCAAGGTGCAGCAGAGACCTCCTGTCACTCACCCCCTGGGCCCGAGAAAATTGAGGTTAGAGGAGAAACCAGTTTGGTTTCCATAATTTCAGAGGCTGTGCGGCTCGAGTGCCCACCCAGACTGTCAACAGTTTCAGCCTAAGGCAAATTGAATGAAAATAGGCAGAAAAATAAGCAAGTTTGGCCGACTGAAAGCAATTTTGTTTTTAAAGTCCTGGACAAACATCTTTGTGTTTTGAAGCTACACCTGTGCGTGGATAATGGTGTGTTTTTGTTTGTTATTACTGCACGTTTCAGGGCTCTGGCCATTACGGAAATGACGGGAAATTGCTGGGTACCGTTGAGCTCAAGGTGGTGAGGGAAAGCGTTAAGATGCGCTTGTGGGGGTGGAGACTCTTGGGACGGGGCGTGTGGCTCATTACTTGCTCTTACATTGCTCTGAGGAGTAAATTGTTGGTGGGGCATCGTGCGAGTCTATTTATCTATTCTTGCAGCAAGATGTTTCCCTTCATTCTCCCCCTGGCTGCTCTCTTTTTTTGGCTTGCCTTGAAACCAGATGGAGGCAGATTTACAGGCGGAACCTGGGGCTTCCATGTGTCTCCGTCACCAAATATAATTCAGGAAAGAGCCGCCTTTGAAGAGAGGTCTAGCTGTGCCCTCTTGAAGTCTTTAAAACCTCCATTTCCAAAGCCTCCCTGTGCACTCGCAGTTAGAGGCATTTAAAATTCCAATAAAATACAGTCTAAAAATGTCTTTCCTCCAGCTCCCAGGTCGCTCCTGAGAGCCAACGTCACGGACGGAGAGTGCGCCCCCTCAGCTTCGGGGAATGTGTCAGTGGGACCATACCGCTGCGAAGCACTTTCCTTTGACGAGGCACATGCATTTTGCAAAGGGTACAATATACACACTCTCACCTGCTACACGGGACGGAGACCACTCGCAGGAGGAGAAGGGGCCAGGAGTGAAGGCAGCCCTTGAACTTGAAGGCTCTTCAGCCTGCAGCACTTGCAATGAGCTCTTTAGAGAGCAGAGAAGCTCCTAAAGTGTCATTTGTCCCTGTGGTTTTCATGGACGTGGTCACAGGAGAGGATGGGCCCGAGGGAGCCGAAGGACCTCTCCTCCTCATGGAAGGTGGTAAAAGCCCTCCTCCACCCTGTGGCCCCTCAACCTGGTGACGACGGTACAAAGGATATCGGCTCAGGGACTGAGTCTCAGGAGTTGCCTCTATAGATAAGCTATTAAAAGAAACCACTCTGGAGCTGTGACCTCTTGCTCTGGCCACAGGGACACAGATTTCTTCTCAAATGCTTATGGTCCTTCTGGCTGGGTTGCAAGCACCCAGTTGTGTCCCTGAGCATAGGGAGGGGTCTCACTAAAGTCAGGGACAGGACAGAGTGCTATCACCTAATGAGGTCAGCTATGTTCTAAGGCTGTTCTGGGAGTGGCCCTCAGTGGCACAAAGGACAAGCCCTGGGGGTGGAGGGAGATGGGCAGAGGCGTTGCTCAGAACAATGGTTCCTAATTGTAAAAGACTAGGGAAAAATAGCAGGGTTGCTCAGACCACAACACCCACGGTTCTGAAATTTTTAACCTAACTTTTGGTTTTATTTTGGAATCTATGTCCCTGGTTTTAAAATCGGAGATTCCCAGAGGCTTGAGACGAGCACCGTCCGCGTGGAGTCCTCGCCCTGCTCCGCTGCTTTCCCGGAAGAACTCTCTCCTCTGAGCTCTAGTTTTGGGGTGCAGCTCCGTATTTCTAAACAGTGCTCCAGGCTGTTTGTTGGGGTTCTGCACGGGAATGTGTGACGTCCCTCGAGCCCTCCCAGCCCTCCACACCCACAGCCACCCTTCTCCCCAGAGTGGTCATCTCTGAATCTCTGTGAAACCGCTAGGGGGGTTCCTGCTGCCCTGGCCTCGCCACCTGGGTAACAGCCGACCTTTGACTTGCTCAGCTTTGTTTTCCGGGGGTCGACCATGGCCTCTTTCCTCTGTTTGTAGGAGCAGTTCATCCCTACTCTCCCCTGTAGTGAGCCGACTCCTCCATGTTTTTTTTGCCCAGTGCATCAGGTTGTCTCTCCTTTTGGTTTTCCTCCTGGGTGCTGAGCTCCCTCATCTCCTGGCTAACTTGGGTCGGTGGGTCTTGGGTCTGCCCCTCAGCCACTGTCCTGGGCTTGCCCTCCATCCCCACCTCTGGGCTTTGCTATGAGTTGCATCCCGGGCTTCCTGGGGAGCTGGTAGCTTGGCTCTAGAAGGTCTCCCCCAGGAACATGGGTGGTGCTACCAGGAGGGGGAGGAGTCTTTAAGACGTGGGGTCTAGTGAGAGGTCTCAGGTCACTGGGAGGCACGCCCCCGAAGGTGACTGTGGGCCCTCAGGCTCTTCCTCCCTTGTGCTCCCCGCCATGCATTGAGCACTTTGCCTCACCACACACTTCCGCCACGATGTGCCGTCTCACCCAAAGCAAAGGGGCCAAGCCATCTTGTCCTGGAACCTCTACAACTGTGAGCCAAACGGAACCTTTTCTGTCTATAAGTTGATTATCTCGGGTATTTGTTACAGCAACAGGAGACTGACTAACCCACATGGCTTCCTTTTTCTTTCTTTGTTCCCCTATTTTGATGGACCAAATCGTCCAGGATATGCTCCCAAGAAAAGGGACCTTCCTCGATGATTCTCTCTGACTTCATTTTTACTTTTGTAATAAGACACTTTCTCCATAAGCGTAACTGACACTGCTTGGTGTGGGGTTGCACACTGTTCATCACAGGGAGTTCACCTGATGTACATGGTCATTCTTATGTTGACCCCTCCCCCCACCCTTTGAGATTCCCTTCCTTTTATCTGACTTTCTCTCATCCTGCACTTTTTTTTACTTCTCCAAGTACCCGATCTCTTGATTCCCCTTTATTTCTGGTCCCCTGTCTCCTGAGGACCTTTCGTCCTGCGCCCCTGCTGCACTCTGAGCTGAGGGTCTTCATCCACTGGAGCATCCCACAAGTAACTCCCCAGGAGAGACAATGTAGAGGCGAACTTTAAAACCCCCTGCAGGCCCCCAGATACCTTGCTATTTTATCCTCAGAGTTCACCGATACTTTTCTGGGAATGAAATCATAAGTTGAAAATCATTTTTCTTCAAAACATGGGGATCATTACTTCATGGTCTCCCAGCATTTACAGGCTGCTCTGAGTGAATTAATAGCAGTTTAGTGTTCATACATTCTTTGGTAAACTTTTTCATTTCTTTTCTCCAGGCTTTAGGATATTTTTCTTGTCCTCAGTCTTCTTAAATCTCAAAATAACTTGTCTAAGTGAGGGGGTCTTGGGAAGTGTGCACCCCACATGCCCGAGTTTACTTGGGTCTGTACCAGTCTCTGTTTCCTCAGTTGACACGTGAGGTTGATGGCAGTTCTACCCCTTGGGTTTATTGGGCAGGTCACTAAGTCACTGTGTGTAAAGGGGTGTGGCACTTAGTAGGTTTTCAGTAACCTTTAACCATCGCCACCGTCACTGCTGTGTGTTGTAATGTTTTCTTTAAACTTAAGACTCTGTGGTTTTATTTCTGAGCTGTGAGCGCCAATTATTCTTTATTTTCCTGCTCTGCTTCCCCTCACCTGTTTTTTTTTTAAAGAGAGAGAGAGAGAGAGAGATTGAGATTATTTATTTATTTATTTATTTATTTTTTAGTTCTCGGCGGACACAACATCTTTGTTTGTATGTGGTGCTGAGGATCGAACCCGGGCCGCACGCATGCCAGGCAAGCGCGCTACCACTTGAGCCACATCCCCAGCCCCCCTCACCTGTTTTTCCCTCTGTGACTCTTGGCTCATCGCCCCCTCGTTCGCACGTCCCTCCATCTTTTCCTTCTCTTGTTCTGCTTGCTTTACGATGCCCTCACGTTGAGCCTGTCCTCTCTCCACCACGTGTTTGTTTGGGCCTCAGTGGACGTGATTTCCGGGTGCGTTTCCTTATTCCGTGTTTCCCGGCTGCGGGACCCCTTCCTGATTTCCTGGATACAATGTCATCTGGAATCCCTGTTTCGTTGACATGGTGTTTACTGCTCCCAAACTCTCTGCTTGCTCCAGGGCCATATTGTTTTGTTTTGGTCTGTTTGTGTCTCTTGCACGTCTCGGGCTTCCCTTCAATGTCAGGAAATCCTTGGCAGTCTGTTTGTACCCAGGAAGGAGCTGATGGCGAAGCGGATGGAGCGCCACACATGTGGGTGGCAGACTTTGCCTGGTGGTGAGCAGGTGGGAGCAGCCATGGGGCCCAAGTCCCTGCAAATGCCAGGATGTTTACATGTTTGCTGTAGGGTGCCAACATCCACGCCAGATGCCCTCATTCTCTCCAGAGACGTCTGTCATCTCTTTGACAAAGAACCCTCCATTTTTGGTGTGTCCTTGGGATTTGGTCGTGGTTTGGATCTTCCAGTTGGGACAGGTGAGGGAGAGCTGTGGGGTGTTCCCTGATCATGTGTGGGTGGGAGCCGGCCTTCCACAGTGACCTCGCTCAGCCTCTCTGTCTCAGGGGCGTCCCTCACCCACTTTCTGTTGGACAGGCTGCACATGGCCCCGAGTCCTTCACCGTCCCCCTGAGCGGAGCGGGTCTTGCTTTCACTCATCCTCCTTCCTTCCACCTCTCCTCGCCCCACGCTGCACGGGCTGGGCCTCCTCCCTCTGACCCACAGCCCAGGGAACTTGGTGCCCACTGCCTTCTTTTTGTGATTGTGAGTTTATTCTCATTTTCTTTCCTTGCCACCATTGGAACAAGGCGGGCAAGAGATATTAAGAAAAAATAAAATCAGCAAATCAGCCCATCTTCCTAACCAAATGCCATGATCGAAAAAATCCACTCGAAAAAGGCTAGATCATTGCCTGGACTGGCACTGTTCTGTTTTACAAGATGCACATTTGGACACGATTTTGCATTTAGACCAACACACACAGATTCGCTGGAGAAAACCGTGATTCGGGTGCTAAATCCCCAAAACTCCTGGCCGAAACATTTCTCTGAGAACTCAGAAAATGGGGTGCCAGGGGCAGTGGTAGTCTCAGCAGCTCCAACATCATATTTTATCTTTTCTGGCCCTTTCTAGTTTCTCAAAGCAGCCTTTCCAGCCTCATCCCATCTTGGGGTACCGTGTTTCTCGTCAGCATCATCATCTCCATTTTCCCACTAAGGAAACCGAGGTTCACAGAGACGGAGGATTTGTCAAAAGTCACACAACAGGCCTCGCTGACTGGCTCTCGTGTGACCCTCATGGTCTGCCACGGCACTCAGCTGCCGGTTAATGACGTGCGTAGAATGAACTACAAGAATGGCTCCGATTAAAACCGGTGCCAGCTATCTCGTGTGACCTCACACAAACCGAAATCTTTCCTTCTCAACTTCGTGTCTCAAGGGCAATTTAATAGTCCTTCGTGGTAGAGGGTTTCCAGAGACAATGAGATGTCTCTGTGTGAACCACACCTACGCCCTTTCCCTTGGCCTAGGACAAAGAGAACCAAATGCCCCGGCAACTTCCAACTCCATTGTGCTGTGGAAATCGAGACTTTCAGAGCTGTGGTTTCCCTTGAGCCATCTGCTGAGAAACGGGTCTTACTTCTTGTGTGTGATATGAGAAGCACGTCCATCTGTGTGTCAATAGAGCCGGGGCCTGTGAAAAGATGGTATCAAGTACGGGGTGAGCACGAACCTGTTATTGGAATCCACGTCTGGAAAGGGATCCTTCCACGTTCCCACTGCTGAGTCTCAAACCATGGAGATGCAGAAACAGGCTTTTGACCTCGCCTGCAGATACCTCCTCCAGATAGTGTCAAATGGAGACCCACCCACCCTCTAATCTGCCGCGTCAGCTCTGCTTTAATTGTTAGTCCGGCCAACACGTTGTTGCCATCTAGCTACGTACCTCGTGCGCGTTTCAATGCAGAACACACAAAAACGCAGAAAAGGAGAAAATACATCGCAGGCAATGACATCAAGTAGCATAAACCTGGCAACATGTGTGCACGTGTCCTCAGTTACGTAGATACATATGTGAACAGCAGGACCCCCAGGCACGTTGACTGCATGTTGGGGGCACATTTTCCACACCATTTTGTCTTTCCTTAGACAACTCCGTGTACGATGGCTGTGTGGCTCTTCTTCTTCTTCATTTACTAGTTCTGTTTCCTGATTTTAGAGGAAGAAGAGGGAATGAAAGCTATCATGATCACATACTCCTGATGGTCTCCACCGTACCTCCAAATAAACACGAAATGGGTAGTTCAGAACCATGAATTTTTTCTTTTTTTTTTTTTTTTTTTTGAGGACACAATCTCTATGATTTAGTGCCTCAGACGATTTCTTAGCTATTTCCTCTGTCAAAATTCATTTTCTGAAAGTAAGTAGTGGTGTGTTTCCATGGAATCTGATAGTTTCATGTGGGCCTGTCAGGAATTCCCATATTAATGTTGTTAGGAAGTTAAACAAGTTCTATCAGCTCCTATTTGTTGAGTCTCCAGCTCCTGAACTGGGCGCTCAGGATACTGATAAAATGCACAGACAGACAAACTAAAGAGAATACCTCTCATCATGGAACTCCAGTGTAGTGACCTGGTGACTCCTAGGGACCAGGGCACTCCAACTCTTAGCACCAGGCAAAAGGATCCTATTTTCCTAGCACCATGGGATCGGCTGACTGGAAGGCTACGGGAAACCTGGGGTGACCCGCTGGGCCTGGGCCTGGGCCGAGAGCTGAGAGATCTATGACCTCATCCTTCCTGCAGCCCACCCCCCCACACACACCAGCTGTTCCCGCAGAGCCGCTGAAGAACTCCCCAGTGGTAAGTTTATTTGGGGAGCAAGATGGAATTCTTGGTGTGGTATAGATGTTACCTGACCAGTTGTGTATGGACAATGAATGAAGGTATAATAGAATCCTGAAGAAAGACAACTTAATTCACTCGTTTGCTGGTTTTGTTTGTTTAAGTTCTTAAGTCAAGTTTTTGCCTGCAGCTCACGCTGGGCTGGTAGTAAGTGAATTTGGGAGTTCATCTGGGGCTCCCCGTTTATTTTATCTTTCTGTTCCCATGGAGGACGTATACCTAAATTATCTTTGGTAAGCGCATGACTATTCCATTTCCACCATTTTTTGAAGCCGTGTGTTTTCTAGAAGATTGCATCTGATGTCAAATAACAGGCTACATCCTTCCCCAGTTTTATCAGTGGAAATAATTCCTTGCTGATAAGGAGGACTTATCTTTGTGGCTCAGGGGAGTCCTGTTGCTTGTGTTCTGACCTGTCCCTTCCAGCACACAAGTGCTGAGACTATTTCCCGGGTGGGTGGGACCATCCTTCTTTACTCTGGAAGAAGAGAAAGAACACAGACAGAATTCAGTGCTTCTTGAACATAAGTCTTTGGGAATACAGTCGTTTAGAATATGGGACTTGTCAGGTATTAAAACAAAATCAAAACTGTAGATTATAACTGAGTCAAAATCTTCAACATATTAATTATCTATTACATCCAAATCGAGTGACTGAAAAATAATAACAGATCTTTGTCTAGCATCTATGGACAGGGATCCTGGAGCAGCTTCCTTGGCTGGATATGATTCAGTGTCTCTCATGAAGACACAGTAACGCTGGCTGGCTTGACTCGAGACATGGGGGACCTTGACTGGAACTGAAGGATCGGCTTCCAAGATGGCGCACTCCCATGGCTGGTGCATCTGTGCTAGATTTTAGGCAGGGGGCCTTAGTTTCTCGGTGTGTGGACCTTTGCTTAGTGCTGCTTGAGTCCTCAGGACAGAGTAGTCAAAGAGACATCAAGACGGGATTCCACAGTCTTTTGTGACTTAATCATATAAGTCAAACTCTTCTACAATATCCTTTTACACAGACCAACCCTGTTTATTTGGGAGGGGAGTAGACAAGTGTGTAAATACCGGGATGTGAGAGACACTGAATTCTATTCTGGATTCTGGTCTTTGTTATCTACCTTCTATCCTTAATGATTTGAGTGCAAGCTACTTCCTGTCTCCCAAGACCACCCCCCCCAATCTCATTTCATCATTATCAGTTCTGTCTTGAATCTTGTCATGTCAAATCATGTCCTTAGGTGCCATTTTCTTTTAAGTTGGTCCTTCCAATCTAAAGATCTGTGAACTAAAGGGACAAGTTACCTCCCGCGTATAAATCAGAGGGACAAACATAGGGTAAGTGCCGTAAACACTCTTGTTGGTAAAGGGGAAAATACAAAGCACACAGAAGGTACTGGAACATCTCAGATACTCAAGTAGCAAGAATAATTCCTCATGCCTTTCAGATTCATCCTCTGAGCTCTCAGTTACACCCTCTGAGTCCCTATTCCTTTTATATGAAAATAACTAACGTTTATAGCTGCAGTTTTCTTAATTTGCTTGTGGCTGGGAGACACTTGGGGATCCACAGAGACGTTTTTCCATCTCACCCTTTCAGTATCAGCTGAGAGTGTATTTGCCACTACCATTCTCTTAAGAACCTTGTGAGTCTTCTATAAATCTATTGGCATTGACTCCACTAGATAAAACCACCCTCCTGATCACTTTGCACTAATCTTTTCTACCTTGGGTTTTAGCTATGATTACTAAAAGACAACCCCAACCTTCTTAGGAGCCCTATTGTTTGACTTCATTGTTCTTTGGGGCACTACCTTATGTATTTTGAAGGTGGTAACAAGCCACACTTTGGCTTTATCTTTGTGCTTTTTTTTTTTTTTTTCAGGAAAGCTCTGAATTTGTTCTTTGCCTGGGAACATTTCAGCCCTATCCGGGGCTTGGAGAATATGAAATTTCCAGAACCAGGATGTCCTGCCCTCTCCCACCCTAGTCCCACTTGAGCTTACCTAGGTCCTCTTATATTTTATCAGTAGTACCAAGAAGAACCCGGGTGGTCCTTCAGCAGTCTGACTCTAACTCTAGCTGCTGGGTCATGCAGCTGATCAGATATATTTTCTACACCATCCCACACAATGGCATTATTAAATTCTGCCAAGACGTACGTAGCAGAGATCCCCTTCTCTCCACTTTCCCAGACCTTTCCTCCCAGTTTCTGGGACGGGCCTCTTGAGGGCCAACAGGATCCTGCTGCAATCTTCTCAATGCACTTTGGTGTTTCGCTGATATTCTTCTCCAAAGTTCTCCAGCAAACAGTTCTTAACAGCCCCCCGAATGAGATGAACCAAGTGCCCAGAGGCAACTGCTCTCAACTCTTGTTGGATGTTTGTTTTTTTTTTCCAATCTGTGAATTTCTAATCAATAGGTCTACATGGGGAGTCATGGACAGAATGTGGGTAGAGATATGGAAGTCCAAGGCCGTCTTGAAGAGGCCTCGGACAGACATGAGGACCATGTTATTAGACAATGGGGAAAGTGGATACTTATTCTAAAGCATCAAAGAACTTGGCCGAAACGCGTTTGCAGTCTGGTGTCTTGTGGAGGGTGGACCTAGCCAGGGGTGCAGCCGGATGTTTAGCAGAGGAGATTTCCCAAGGAAAGTGTCGAGGGAGCAGCTTGTGCCCTCCAACTGCTGACAGCAAGTTCCAGAAGAAAGAAGTGAACTGAAGATGGAATTGTTGAACAAAGAGGATTTGAAAACTTCTCAGCCTATCCATATTACGAGACAGAGGGAGAGACAGACAGACAGAAAGCATGGTTGAGAGGGAACGAGGGAACACGGAAGGTGTGGTAGGTAAATGGTTTGGTGGCTCAGTGTCTGCATGAACATGGCCTAAATCAGACATTCAGAGTGAGCCAGGGGTGGACGTGGGATCCTGCCAGCAGAACCGGCCCCGGGGACTACAGGAAGTGGACGAAAGGGACAGAATGAGGGAGGCTGCGCATGTGTGCTGTCCTCTAAGAGAAGGGAAGAAGGGCCGTGAGTGGCTCAGACACCATCCGATCCACCGAGGTTTCCCCAGGACGGGGGCCTCCGGCAGAGCTGTGGGGGAGGGCCCGTCCAGAGCCGAGGGGCCGACCAGAGGCACATGGCCCATCAGACAGAGCCGGGACACGGATGGGGCCACCACAGAGAGTTTCTGTGTGGGCAGGGTCCCACCCCCAAGCTGTGGGGGTGACATCGCCCCCCTAGGTGATCTGGAAGGCAAGCACCTAGCTTTGCGAGGACCTTGTCCGGCTCTGGGTTCTCCTGGAGCTCATCTTGCTGGCTCTGGGCTTGTTGGGAACCGTTTGCTCCTTCCCTCTCTCCCACTCCTCCCTCTGGGAGTGACAGTGCCCGTCCTGTGCCTGCTTACAGCGCATTTGGGAAACACATCGCCGTTTGGCTTGGCAGGTTCATAGCCAGAGGGCGATCTTGCCTCAGGATGCCCTGAGTCTCACCCCGTCCTGAATTAGAAGACATTTAGATGAGACTTGGGACCTTAGACGCTGAAACAAGGTACGGCTGTTGGGGTTTGTATGCAACGGATGGATTTTGCATATGGAAGGAAATAAACTTTGGGGGCCAGGGATAGGAGTGGTGGGCTGAATGACAGTGTCTCCCTCAGATTCACAGGTTGAGACCCTAGCCTCAGTGGGACGGCACAGGAGGTGGGGACATGGAATGGCACTGGGTCATGAGGGGTTACCTCCCTTATTAGAAGAGTCAGGAGAGAACTTGCTTCCTTTCTCGGACCTCCACCATGTGAGGTTGCAGAGAGAAGAGAGCCTTCTTCAAGCCAGGAACCAAAGCATCTGGCACTTTGAGTTTGGACTTTCGGCCTCTAGAGTGGTGACACATACATTTTTGTCAAGTACGCTGGTCAGTGTATGATATTTTTGTTATAGCAGCCAGAGCCGACTAAGACAGTGTCTCTGATGTGATTCCTGCTCCTTCTTGCACTTCCTTGATATTGTCCCTGGGAGTTAGTCTCTGTATTTTTGTTCCTTTGTTAAGGTTTCTAATGAATCTGACAAAACTTTACTTCCAAACTCTTCCCTTCATCTAAGATCTCCCCTTAATAATTTCAAACACATCAGGTATTGGACTGATGATAACCTACATCGTGGCTGCAATTTCACAAGATCCTGAGCCCAAGCCACTCTCCCAGGCCACTCCCAGATTCACGACCTTCAGAAATTGTGTGAGGCGATAAGTGTTTGCTGTTTCACGCCGCCAGGCTCAGGACTTATTTGTTATGCAGCCACAGGTAGCTGATACAGGAAGTGGGGTTTTTTCCTCTTCTCTTCTTTGGTGCTGTGTAGAGCATCTCTTTCTTTCTAATGTTTTAAATTTCATGATAATATCCCTCTGTGGCTACTGATGGGAAGTTTAAAAAAGTCTTCATCTCCTCCCAAATCTGTCTTCTCCACCTCTCTTACTTCTTTCTCTCCTCCCTCCATCCCTTCTTTCTTTTCTGTTCTTCCCACTTTTTCCTTCCCTCCCTCCATCCCTCTCTCCCTCCCTTCTGTCTCATCCGAGCTTCTCATCCTCCACCTGTAATTCTTTGCCATCTGCTCTTATCCTAAAAGTGACCCTCAACAGGTCATTGGCCTTTCTGTGCCCACAGGGGCAGCCATGGAGAGACCTGGTTGTACAGTTTTGATGGAGAATCCACAATCAGTGTGACTGGCTCGTGCCTCTCCGGCGAGCTCAGTTCCTAGGAGGACTGTCTGACTCCTGCTTGGATATAATCATCTCCCTTGCTCATGGCCTGGATCCAAACCCCAATTTGACCATTTAACTTTCTGTGTGATCTTCAGAAAATGACCTGACCTCTCTGTACCTCAGTCACCTTCGATATAAAACAGAGACTTAGTAGAGTCCACCTCTACAGCCATAGCGTCGCTGTGAGGATCAAATGGAATCATGTACATAAAACACATAGAGCAGTTTGCGGCCCAGATAAGCCCTAAGTAGAGATGAGATGGTCTCTCATCCTCATCCTCATCGTGAGCCGGGCTGTTTGAGGAAGAAGGCTGGCATCTCCCTCCCGCCTCAGCCTCGAGACCTGCTCTGCTATTTTCACAGTGACTGTCTCCAGGTCAGCCTGGGTGGGAGGGGGCAGACACCTGCTGCGGGCTGGGAGGGGGTCTCTGGACCTGCCCCGCCTGGACCTCTGGATCTTCCTTGGTGCTCTGCCCTGACTTCTCTCGCCCCGGGGATGCCACCGGCTTCCTCTGTTGCTGCCCTAGGGTTCCCATGTGTTAGGTCCACTTGTCCTTTGGCCTCAAACATCTCCAATTTTCTTCTGCTTGCCTTTCCTCTTTTTCTACTGTCGCGTGGATTTAAAGTTTCTGTTTGTTGGCTTGTTTGAAAAACCAAGCAGCTAACCGTCATCTTGTTTACTTACTGACCATCATCTTAGTTGGATTCAGAGAGGACAGAGAGGAAAAGCCACACATTCAATCCCTTTGTCTCGACTGAGCATCCAAAATAGATTGATTCGAGAAAGACTTTGAAACCAATGAAAATAAAGCCAGTTGCGCGCGGGTTTGGGCTCTCCTGGCTCAGGTGGGAGGGCGTGAACACATGAGTGAACCGCGAGGTGCCTGACAAAACATGACCTGGGACGTCCTCCGGATGTGCTCCAAGTCTGTAGGAGCGAGACACGTGGATGAGACTGTGGCTCAGACTCCACAGAACTCATTGCAGGTGGAATTATCTGTCCCTGAGAGCCTGTCATTGGACTGTGAGCCCCGTGAGGGCAAAAGGTGTTTATATCTTTATTGTGTCCAACGCTGTGGACTTCAGAAATAATGACAGCCATGGTCATGGTCATCGTCCACGGAGGAGAAGGAGCCGGATGCTCACGAAACACGGCAAGTCCAAGAGGTCCTGCCACAGGCTCAGTCCCGTCGCCCACTCTTCGTGAACCTCTATCCTGGGGTGTGGGTGGATCTAGCTCCATGTCACACAGGAAGCTGAGGCTCAGAGAGATTGGCCAACTTGCCCAAGGTCAGTGGTTTCGCAGCAATGGAGCCACAGTTTGAAACTTCAAAGCCTGACTTCTGACCTCCACGCCATCGTGTTTGTTGATTGCATAACCAAAGGTAGAGGCTTTCAAACGGGAGAAATTTATCTGGGTAGAACATACGGCTCGAAGGTAATTGGTTTCTTTGTCTCTTCCATCAGTCTCCAAGCCAAAAATAGAACTTATTTGAGATTCAAAGTGGTCTCCTGCTGAACTTTTGAATACAGACAAGATGCAGTAAAACAAAAATGATTTTAAAATATTAACAGACCAGAAGTGATTAAATAGTATAGGTAGTAATTAAAATCGAGAATGAGGTCTCCTCTGATAGATCTTTTCTGCGGGCCGAGAATGAACAATTTCTAGCACTTCTATAAAATTGGGCTGTATCTCTGTATTCTATTTATGTAGCCTGAGGTGCTTATGTTTTTCAGAGGATGGTAGGTTCGAGAATCACCTCTTATGTCTAGAGAAGGGAAACTCTCATGGAACCTTGTCTTTCTTTTTCTCTAGAATGATAGCAAGAGTTATTTTGGACATTGCCACCGCTCATCTCATCCACATCTGACCCGATACCATCTATAAAAGTAGCAGTCAGTGTGGTCCCTACACAGACTTAGAGTTCTGGGGGCGGGGAGATGGGTTCTTACAGTCCTTGAGTCTGTGGATACTTGGTTCAAGCTTCTGCCCCGGGCAGGAACTTGGTATCTGTGGATTAGTTGGTGCATTGTGAGGCTGAGCCCTGCCTGGACTCTCATCATGGAGGCTGCTCCCTTTGAGTGGTTTGTGGGAGGAGGAAACTATGTCTCACTGCGCGTGATGCTGAGATTCATGCCATGAGATTGATACTGTGGCAACTGATATCAACACTGCAGGATTGTTCTCTGCCACGCCCCCCTCCCAGGGGCCCCAAGTTCGCGCTTCTAATCAGGGAGAGGGACTCATCGTTGGGAGTATTTCACCCCTGAGCGTGTTTTAATTTGGAGGGTTCAGCTGGGGCTGAAATAAAATATGGACAAGGGAAGTCACAACTCCTTTCTCCGTGGTGTTGGTCTTTCCAGGAGATGGTTTAATGGAAGCATTACTTTATGTTAAGTAGAAGCAAATACATTATTATGGCATGTCAATTATTTTCTGTTAAATAGAATCAAAGAGAATCATTGCACTCCCTCTTTGTTTCTACCTTGATGGCACCTGTTGCAGGTTTTATGTTTTCTTTTTATTTATCTATTCATCAGTTACAGGTGGACACAATATATTTATTTTATTTCTCTGTGGTGCTGAGGATCGAACCCAGTGCCTCACGCCTGCTAGGCGAGCGCCCTACCCGTGAGCCCCAGCCCCAGCTCTGGGCAGGTTTTAATCTGCCACAGGACAGCTAGGATCGCAATGATGTGTCTCATGTACGTAGCCAGGTTTCGGTATTTCCGACAGTCCTGGGTTATGTGTTATGGTTTTCTAACTTTCCCCAAACCTTGGGGGAAATTTAATATTTATGAAGTTTCTACTTGGCCCAAAGGCCCAGGCGAAATCCTCTGGGCCCTGGGAGGCTCCTGTTTCTCAGAGGACCTGACACACTGAGGTCAGATGTGGGCAGCCGGCCAGCCCTTCCTTCCCACCAGGGAGCCAGGCTTCTAGTTCGTTTCGCCCTTGGCCCAGCCCAACTCCCTGTTAAAACCAGGAATCACAAGGATCTATTTGGCATGCAGTCCCCTCCTCCAGGCCTGGCCTGGTCACCTCGGCATGGACTGCTGGCAGCGGGCCTCCTGCCCAGGGCTGTCCCAGGTCTCCTAAAGTGGCTCGATCTCATTTGTGTGCAGATGGCATCCTGAGCCTCACCAGGCTGCGTCTGGCCTGAATGAAAATGTCAAGGGCCCACTCACATCAGGAGGAGAAGGTCTGCTGCTTCCTAGAGCAGAGGAAGCTTCTTCTGGCTTCTCTCTGGACTCTGAGAAGAAAAGGGCAGCCCCCGGTCGTCCCTGCTGCACTCGCACCCTCAGACCTGGAGTGGCTCCCCTTTTCATTCTGGGTCACATGGCCCCTGGGGCAGCTGCTTGGGATCTCTGGCTCCGGCTGGTCTTCCCTGGCTCCACTTCTTAGGGACAAATTCCTCCATCAGGCAAAGAGTTGGAAGTCGTTGGGGCTCAGCAGAGTTGACTCCTGAAACTTCTGCACAAGGGCTCACCGTGATGGTGACTGCTCTTGTTTTAGGACACTGAGTACCTCCCAGCAGGATCCTATAAAGGCCAGAAAAAGGATAATGAGTGTCTCTAAGTAAATAGGGGAGATTCACAGGTGCACCTCACTTCTCAATTTTAAGGTGTGAACACGGGTCAGTCAAGGGCCTTGGAGTTGGGCTGAACTGCCTGCCGTTGGTTACCTGTGTGACCTTGGGCAAATCGGTTTCTTCCTCCTCAAGTTCCTCATCTCTGAAAAGCAGGTGATCAGAGCAGGCTCCTTGGGTTTTTACAAGGACTGTGTTCACAACAGAAGACCCTGGTCCCGGAACACAGCACACTCAATAAGCAAGAGTGAGATTGTCGTTTGGTTCTGTCAGGAATCCCCCCTACCAGAAGTTGCACAGGGAGTAAGGAAAGTTACGATTATTCCAAAGTGTTTGGTGAGTAAATCCATCCTATCACGTGTATCGTAACAGAGGTCTACTTCCTAAGCATGCTTGAACCTTCTGGTTAGGCTTACTTCCGTATACTCGACATGCTAATTGCAAATATTATCTGTTATTCAAAGCAGTTTCTCTGGTTTTTAATTCACTTATGTTTGATTTGCTTCTGGTTTTATATCCCTGTAAATATATCTACTTTTTAAATTTCTTTGATCGAGTGTTTTTATTTATTTATTTAAGTGACGCAGACTTCTCTTTCTTCTCTGGGTATGATGAGGGAGGTTTTTACCTTTATGGAGTCGGGAAGTTGTGAGCATCCACTGTCTACATGAAGGGCCGCAGGACCCCAGTCTGCCCTGAGCTGCACGGAGCGGCTGAGAGGTCCCAGGGCTCGAGGGTGCCATCTCTTGGAAGCTCAAACTTGGCACCAAAAGATAGCTTAGGAAGACGAAAGTGAATAGGCCCCCCAAGGCCAAGATGGGGGACTCAAGTGGATCCTTCTTTGAAATCTTGCATTCAACGTAGACAGTCCTGTGGGTGTCAGGTTCCATTCCGAGTTTTGCTGGGTTTGTTGTATCACAGGGTGAATGGCCTCTGCATAAGGCCCTGGCCTCTGGAAGGCCCTGGGGGAAGGGGGGCGTTTCCCTCCTGGCCAGGGTACGGGCAGTAGGATTGGAAAGTGAGGCTCCGTCTGAGCACTAAATACAAGGGTGAGACCCAAGAATATCTGGGAAATTGGAATCAGATCAGGGAGGGGAAGGGAACAGAGAGGCAGGACATCTGGAGGGCAGATTCAGGCTGGGCTGGGCATGGGGTGGAGAAACCAGCTGACCCCCCTGAGCCCCCACACCTGCCCTAAGGCTGCCTGGCAGGTCCCAAGTGCATGAGTTTCCCTTAGATCCATCTGTCCCAGGGTGCAGACAGGCTCCTGCCAGGGGAGGCACCTCCCTGAGGACCATAGTTGTCTTCTGTCACCATCAGGGTGACACATCTGTGGCTCTGCTTCCTCCTCCTCCAGCGGAAGCCCACCCCCTCACTGCAGCCCCCGCCCAGCAAGGGACAGCCCTTGTCTCTCTGAAACCTGGCTGCCTGAGGACGTGGAGGGCCCGGCCTCCTGCAGGTAGCCTCTGATGCTGACTTGGAAGGAGACGGCAGGATGGACAGGCAGACAGTGTCCTTGAGCTGGACTGTGGTGGCCCTCAGAGGCTGGGTGGCTGAGCACAGATGCTGGGCTCTTAGAGGCACGGACAATTGTATCCGTCCACCCACGGAGATGCACCCCTTCAGTCCAGCAGGAGAACCGGGGGACTGGGGAGCCCTTCATGGGTCCATGGTGGTGCGGCCACAGCCAAATCAGTCAAACCGTGGAGCCTCAGGTTTTCCACAGAGGCCAGAGCCCGGGGAACGTGGGCACGGATCTTGGGAAGACGTAACAAGGTCCTCGGTACCGAGCGTGGCGTCCAGCAGGGGCTCCCTCTAGAGCAGGACCATTAGCAGCAGCGCAGAGGTCTGGTGGCCTCCGCCCCGCCTGGGCAACCCCACCTACCTCAGGGGCGGAGTTCACGGGGAGCCCTGCGCAGTGGCCGGAAGGGCCATAAGGAGGACAGCACCGTCACCTGTGGGGCTTGTGCCGATGGTCCCTGACCTGCAGTCGTCCCTCTTCCCCGTGCTGTGAAAGCCACGTGCCTTCAGCAGAGACCGCCATTCGGATTTTTATTTGGTTTCCTGGCTCACCCTCTCCCTGGGTGTCAGGCAGTGCCAGCAAGGTGATCCTGGGGGCAGAGGTGCCACCGTCCCCAGTACTGTGGGGCTGGTGTGCAGCAGGCGGGCGGATTCGGTGCATTTTTAAGGACATACCCAGCTTATGATGGGCCTCTGTGACGGTGACCTGTCACCCGTGGAGGAACAGCTTAAGAAGCAGGCTGGTGCAGAATCCAACTCCAGGTGGCCCTGGGGAGGGCATCTATCACCAGGGCCAGAGCAGGAGGCAGCCTGGGCTCAGGGGAGGGGAAGGTGGTGTCCCTGACTCTGCTGCTTACTCCCTGGGTCCCTGCGGTCACTCTCATTCCCTCTCTCCCCTCCCCCTCTCCTCCCAGCTGCTGTTCTTAGAATTCCCAGGCTGGTGTCCAGCTGAGACGCCTTGCTCCACGCCTCAGGGAGCCGAGGCCCTAACTCCTCCTCTGGAGACAGGTGTGCTCCCGCCATGGGCCGAAGCAGGCGGGGCCTCCCCAGGCTTCCCGCTCATCATGGTCTTGGCTCTCTCCACCTGGGCGCCCTCGTCCTCCGAGCTGTGGATCCGAGCCACACCAGCCTCCCCGGGCTCCCTGCGGCTCCTCTGGCTCAGCAGCTCACGCAGGGCCGGGTTCTGTCCCCTGCTTGCCGGGACTCTCAGGAGGCACCTTCACAAGCGACCCCAGGTCCCTTTCCCGTCCATCACTTAACCACTCTGGTACCTGGATTCTGTTGGCTTTTCGGTCCTAAGGGTTGATCCTGTTACCTGGTCGGTTTTGAAACTCAAGTCTTTTCCCCGGGTGCCGAGGTAGCCGATTGGGTCCTACCCTCATCCCTCCCTCAGAAGAGCCCCAGTGGTGGGGTCCCCAGTCTCATCCCTACTCACAAGGGCCTGCTTGTGTCTGACTCCAGGGAAATGACCCCGTACCAACTTTAAATTATCTTTTTGGAGGCTGCATATGCTTTTGAGCTCGTCTCCCAACAGTTTGTTTGTTTGTTTAACTGCAGAAAAATGTACATAACGAAATTGACCGCTTTAACCATTTAGAGACAAAGTTCAATGGCACATGTGATCACTGAACTTCGAATGTCCATCATTTAGTATAGACATTCTCAATGCTGCACAAACATCATGGTTATTTAGTTCCAGAGCACTTTTATCACCCCCAAAATGAAACCTTTGGCTCATTGAGCAGTTCCTCCTCATTTTTCCCTCTCCCAATCCCTGGCATGTACTCATCTGCTTTCTGTTTCTGTGAATTTGTCCATCAAAGGCATTCCTTATAAGTAAAATGATAATTTTTTATAAATAAAATCTTTTTGTGTCTGTCTTCCTTCATTCAGCATAATGTTCTCAGGGTTCATCCATGTCTTAGCAAGTATCAGTACCTTGTTCCTTTTTTTACAGCTGCATAATCTTCCAGTGTGTGTCTGTGTGTGTGTGTGTGTATGTGTGTGTGTACCACATTTATTTATCCATTCGTCAGTCAATGGGCAATTGGGTTGTTTCAATCTTTGACTATTGTAAGTGGTGTTGCTGTGAATATTCATGTGCAAGTATTTTCTTGAAAACCCGTTTTTCAGTTCTTTTGCTTATATGCCTAAGAATAAATTGCCAGTTCATAAGGAAATTTTGTATTTAACTGACTGAGGAACTGCCGAACTTTCCCCCACCGTGGCTGCACCCTTTCAGATTCCCAGCCACAGTGAAGGAGGATTCCCATTTCCCCACACCCTCGCTTCCAGTATCAACTTCTGACTTGCAGGATGAGTTTTATTAGAACAACGGGGGGAAAAATCTGAATTATTTAGGCTTCATTTATTTAATGAGATCCTATTAAAGCAAGAACTGGAAACTTGTGAGGATTTTAATGCAAAATACATCACAGCTTTTGAGATACATGAAAAAGCAAAGGTTGTTTAACATGTGGGGATAAATGTGATCATTAGCTCATATCTATGGACCATATAAATGACAAGATCATAAAACCCGGGAGCTTCTGTGCCCCCATAATATTATTCGTCTGCTATATTTTTCTATAAAAAAGTACGGTTGGCCGTCACAATGACATCTGGACTCATCTGCATAAAATGAGCGTGGAGGGCCTTATTATTATTATTCCATGTTTTATACCTCATCTGATCCATAAAAACAGGGGCTCGATATGGGACGCTGTTATTCCTCTTCGGAAAACATTAAGACATCTTATGTGTCCCTTCTATTTTTGCTAATGACACAAAATGTTGGGACTTGTCATATTTTTTCCCCCTTCCGCCAACTCGTGAATGTGCCATCCTTATCGGAAACCTAAATAAGGGCTCATTAATGTACGCTGGAATTCAAATGAGCACCGCCTATAAATAAGCCTGCCGTCGAAATGCGTGTTTCTTCCAATTTGTAGACCCAAATAACACGGAATAAATGGAACATCATTTCACATTCAGAACTACCAACCAAATAAACTGTTTTTTATGACTCAATTTCCCAAACTCGGGCAGGTGAGAAAGCATGGATATGGCTCTTCGTTCTGTAATTCATCACACAGTTCAGGAACAGCATTATTCAGGTGGGATTGTTTTTTACAGGCCGAATGGAGAAGAACGTGCGTGCCACCTGATTCTAGGTCAGCAGGGGAGAGATGGGTCAGGGTGGAGTGCGGCTGGCTTCTGCCTTCATAGCTTCACCTATTCATTCTTTGTTTTCCTCCTGGACAAATACTTATTTATCCAAGCGCTGTTACACGCCACCTGGAAGCCAGGGACCCTGCTGCCTCAGGGAATCTACCTTTTATTTATTCACTTTAATTTTTTATAGCTGTAGATGGACACGATGCCTTTATTTTATTTGTCTGTTTTTATGTGGTCTGAGGGTGCAACCCAGGGCCTCACACATGCCAGGCGAGCGCTCTGCCCTGAGCCCCAGCCCAGCCCTGCAATCTCCCTCCCCACGCGTGCTCCGGGAGGTTAGTTATTTGTCAGTCGCCTGTTTCTGTGTAACAAGCCACCCCAAGGCTGAGTCATGGAGATCAGAGTGTCATTATGTCCTCAGTCTGTGGTCCGGGAACTTGGGTGTGGCTCAGAGGGGCAGCTCAGCCCTGTTCCGAGTCATCTGAGTCGACGTGAACGGTGGCAGCAGCCGGTGCCACATCTGCAGGGCCTCCACTGGGGTAGGTGGCCGGGCCTGTTAGTCCCCCTCTGCATTGTCTTTTCAGGGGTCAGAATGTGCTAGAACCTGAGAGGGCTGGGCCGAGAGGGCCGGGCATCTCTTTCTCTTTCCAAGCTGTCTGGGCACACGGGAGCAGGTCACCTGGGAATCTTGGTGGCGGCTACTTCTCAGAGCCATGGGCAGAAACTTCAGGCCTCAGGGGTCCAGGCTTGAAGTCCCACAGTGTCCCTTCTGTCTGGTCAGCCAGACTCAGAGGGCAGGGATTTAGGATCCTCTTCTCTAGGGGAGTAAAAAAACAGAAGCTCATCTTGCATCTACCCCCAAGGGCGACCGACGTCCAGAAGGGTCTCATGGGTGACCCTGCAGGGAGGGAGAGGCACAGGCCTCTTTACAGTAATCACAGCTGCCAGGGTACAATGACAGAAACCCAGGCCAGAGGGGCTCAAGGAAGAGAGAATTCCCAGACCTGAGAAGGCTGCGGCTGAATCTTGCCCAGTGCTGATGCGGTCATGAGCCCCTGGCCCTGCCCCTTGGCTCTGCTCACCTGGTTACTCGGTTGGTTTTATTTTCAGGCAGGGACTAAAATCAAGTGATGGATACAAAAGCCATGAGTGGCCCCAACTTCCCACTTGTTTCCCAGCCCCAACTGGAAAAGAGAGGCTGTTTATCTCCCTCTTAACAATACTACCAAACAGTCCTGGGATGGCACCACAGATTACCTCCTGAGCCCACCGTGGCTGCCAGGGACCTGCCACGCGGGGATAGATCAAGCTGGACTGTGTGGTCCACCTCTGGGAGCCGGGAGTGGGGTCAGCCCCCCATGAACCACATGTGGGGTAGGTGTTTCTGCAAAAGGGAAGGAGATTTTCTTTTATGAGAAGAAGATGCTCACCAGACAAGAACATCAAGTACTGCTGCACAAGCCCAACAGGTCACCTTGACGATCAGGTGTGCACACGTGGAAGGGGACACTCTTCCCCTGTGTTCTTATTTCATGTATTCAGCAACAGGTTCTAAGTTGTCTCGTCTAGGAAGCCCCAGGGCTACCCGCAACCAAGGATGTAAAACGCACAGATGAGTCAGGAGGGCTGGGGGTGACCACAAGGTGGCGGTAGCACACACAAGTCTTTTGGGGTGACACTTTCCTGTGCTGAGGTACCAAGGGTTGGTACTCAGAAGGGGAGGGCACAGGGCAACTCCCTGGGAGAGGGGAGAGGAGAGGGGGGACTCATGTCCAGTGCTGTCACTCAGCAGCTCAGTGGGGACACGTTAGGGCAGGGAGCACGGCAGGGCTGCAGTGGGCTTGGGGTCTGTATGGCCCGGGGCCCATCTTATCCACGGTGAGCAGCTCATGGCTGTGCAGAGAGGCCCCGAGAGCTCACAGCCTGCTCGTCTGAGTTCCGTTAGGACGACTGGATGTGTAAATTGAGTGTGCACCTGCAGGCTTTGGGCTCAGGGGTCTCAGCCTTGTGGTGAAGAAGTAGTGAATGACCAGGGGGCCGGTACCCAGAGGCCACCTCCAGCTCGCTGACGTAACGAGGACTTCATGATTCACCTCGGCTATCCATATACTAATTAGTTCATATCAGCATACTGAGGAATTGAGCTCCCAGCTGGGGAGAAACTGTCACCAGAGCTAACGGGGGCATAGGTGACGGGGGCGTCTCCAGGGCTTAAAAACTGCCTCATTAAGTCCTCAAAGCGACTCTGAGCAGCAGATATCACCACCATCATCTTTCCTTGCAGATGGGACCCCGGGGCTCTGCAGACCCCACCCCTTATTGTGCAGGCGGGTGGGGGGGCAGATGTGGTGGAGACCCAGGCAGAGAAGACACCGTGCTCCCAAATCAGCTGCGCAGCATCTGCAGGAGCTGGGCACCTCTCAGTTTGCTTGTTCGTGCAAGTGGCAAGGGGGGATTCTAGATGACACCTGCAGGCCACTCCGACACCCCAGGATTGCTCCACGTGCTCTCCGGGTGGCAACCCACCGGTGCCGCCTCCTCGGAGCTGTGTCTTAAAGGAGGTGATCAGAATGGAGAGGTGGGAAGGTGGGGGACCGGACGGGGAGGTGGGTGTGCCCAGCCGAGCAGTGCCAGGGAGAAGCAGGTGTTGGCAGGTGGAGTGGCCCAGGGTAGGGGTCCTGTGCCGGGGCCCTGCTGGCAGGCATCCTGCCTCTGCCACTAGGTCCAGATCTCCACCAAGGCCTGCATCCGGGTTTCGTCATTTAAGACAGGGACCCTGAGGACGGCACTACTTCTGTAGGGTGCTCGGGGCCATCAATGAAGGAGGTGTGTAAAGCGTCGAGCAGTGTTTGACAAAGAGCGAGTCCTCGTCGATGTTTGCTAGGCTGTTAATAATGAGGAGGGGGAGGGGGGTTATCAACAAGGGACATGTGAGTTGCAGGGGGATGCTGCTCAAGGACAATGCAGGTGGACAGGTTCAAACCGCGGGCATCAGGGCTCCTGCCTGCCAGCCACTCCGCCTCAGCCGTGCTCTATGTTTGATGAAGAAGACCAAGCCATGGTCCCCGACTCTCGTTTTTTGTGACCCGGGTGACTGGCTTGTGGTGTGGTGTCTCTGAGTCAGAATCCTTCAGGGACAGCAGGCTGGCGTGGTGGAAAGATGGTGAGCCTGGGCATTGGTGGGCCATGGCCTTGGGTCTCGACTCTGTCGTGTGAACCCGTGTGAACTTCAAAGCCCTCATTTGCACTGGATGGTTGACAATCCTAGCAGCTGGTATCCGCCAAGAACTTACAATGTGCCCAACCCTGTGGGCTACAAAGGGACTAGTTCTAATTGACCTGGTGAACAGCAGAGACTGAGGTGTGACCCCCCGGGGCTTCTGACTCCAGAATGCACATTATTCGTAACTCATTATTCCACCCAAAGGATTTTAAGACCCCTGATGTATGACATGCACGTAATAAACTGTCCATTTTTATCATTACTATGTTACAATTAGTTGGAAGGGCAGGCAGGATTGAAAGCCAGACAGATAGGCTTCAGAGACTATAGTCTTTCTCAGTCTCGCAGTATTTGTTCCATTCAAAAAACTTTGCCAGGATGGCTTTTTGTTTTGTTGAATACCAATGATATATGGTGAACAAAATTTTATTCTTGCCCTCAAGGAAATCACCATCTCGTCTAGACACTATGTATCAGTCAGCCTTCACTAGACTTTGCTGCAGTAACAAACATCACCAAAATATTGCTGCTTTATAGTAGAAAAGACTTATTTTTTCACTTCCATATCTTCTTCATTCTGGAGTCCAGGCTGTTCTTATAGAAAGAGGGGAAGAACGATGGTGGAGTCCCATAATGTTCTTACACATTCTGCCTTGAACATGGCAAAGTTCACATCGGCTCACATTTAATTGGTCAAAACCAGTCACATATCACAGCCTGACATTAATGAAGGCCAGAAATCATGCTTCTCCCACAAGGAGGGTTACTGGGAAGGTCTCATTAAGGATAGGTTCAGGGGAGGGCATTTATCTGAACCAATAATTAAACCTACCACAGATGGATCCTTGAACAAGCAATTACAAGACAATGTAGTCAATTCTCTGGCAGGTTTTCCATTCCTTGATCAGAGGAGGGAAATACTCAACACTTTCAGTTCATTGTGTGAGTTTAGAAACAAAATGAAATTTAGAGCAGGTGTTGGTGACTAAGCCTCTATTTCCCAGAACAAGGATGGACAGGGTTGTAATGGATACATAGGAGAACCCCCAAGTCACCAGTCCAGTTAGAGGGAAAAGCATTGAGAGAATTCTTCTCTCTCCAGAACTGACCCAGAGAGTTTTGCCTATGGCAGGATCTGTGCGTCTACAACCAAAGAACCTGGGATCTGGGGTATCCCCAGCGTGGTTGAGGGAGAAAGGCCGATCTTGAGACCTGGGAGGAAGCGCAGAGGATGGCATGACATTGGGGGCCGTGTGGCACGGACAAGGCAGAGCTTGGTTGGAGGCCAGGGGGGTTGTATTTGAATGTTCTCCATGAGGCTCAGGGTGCCTCAAGCTTCCTGTTTGCAAGTAACATACAGAAGGTATAAAGAGAATTTTAAAACGTTTGGTTTCGACTCCAAAAAATCGTTACTGTTGTTGTCTTTAATTTGCTATGTTGGGATTCCGCTGAGACCCGAAGCTCACATTTCCACTCAGGGGGACTCGGTCACTTGCAGGTGAGACTGAGTGTCTTCTGGGTAACATCAAATAGACTCGAATTGCTCTTCCCACCCTCTCTCTTCCCCTCTTCTTTTGGGTCTCACCATTTTCCAGGATGCATTTCTACCCAGGAACCTCCCTCTGGATGTTTCTGGATTTGGTTGGGACATCTTCAACCCCAGGGACGGCAGAGGACCTTGGAGGTGGGGAGATGAGGAAGGCAAGGGAGAGCCGCTGTCTCTGAGCTCCTCTGACTTAGATGCCACGCGGCTGTCACTTCTACCCTAACACAGGCTGCCACATCAGCACGTGCACAGGGACTCCTGCACGAGCTGCCTGGGGAGGGGACGGGGACAGCAAAGTTCTGCTCCGGTCAGATCCCAAGTCTACCCTGGCGTTTCTGTCCAGAGTGGGGACTGGGGACAGCAGGATTCAGGCCCCTCTTCTTTCTGGTTCACCTTTCTCTGTTTTAGCTAAGCTCTCCCCCAGCCCAGGAAAGGTCGTAGGGTCTTCCTGAGCAGGGAGACACTCCCGTGAGGTCACGTCCTGTATCTTCTCTCCTCCAGGCCTACAGTGACAACTCCGGGTTAGTCCTCCACCGTGGATTCTCCCCAGGGCAAAACCATCATGTTTTTATTAACTAGTTAACTCTTCGTCATTTTTACAGATTCCTCAAGGGCTCATAACGTGTATCTCTAACTTGACACATTCTGTGGGCAAATAATGTGAAGCCACTTTATGTGTCAGATCTGAGGTCTGCAGCAGTACACCCTGCTGCCTCTCTCATTCTTTGTGCAATTTTTGCCATATATTTTGCTTCTCTGTATGTGATCAACCCTACAATTGTGGGGTTTTTTTTAAGCTTTAAATCATAAATTATCTTTTAAGATGAATTAAAAGATGAGGATGAAAAAACGTTTTGGTTACCCACAATATCTGTCTTTGCAAACTGCTTTTTCCCCCATGTTTGTTAAGAGAAATTTCCCGCCCAACACCAGTGACTTTCTCCCTGAAGAAATTCCCTGCAACATTTCTTTTAGTGCAAGTCTGCTGATGGTGAGTTCTCTCAGCTTTTCTCCATCTGAAAATAAAAGGTCTTTCCTCTTCATTTTTTGAAAGATATTGTTGTTGGGTATAGAATTCTAAGTTGGCTCGTTTTCTGCTTTCGGTACTTTCAAAATGTTACTGCTGCATTTTCTGGTTTGCAGAGATTCTGATGAGCTCTCCGACATCATTGTTTCTTTGATGGAACAAGCCTTTTTTCTTTGGATAATTTTAATATTTTCTCCTTCTCTCTTTGTGTGTGTGTGTGCGTGTGTGTGTGTGTGTTAACGTGATTATAACATGCATTGGTGCAGTCTGTATATCTGCTGCTCAGGATTTATTGAGAGTCTTTACATCTTTACTCCTCAATAAAATTTGGAAAAAAAAAATCCTCGTTCTTTCTCTAATCACCGTTTCCACCCTCACGTCCGCCACCCTAGATTCCAGCGGCCTGTGCCTTGGGCAGCTCTGTACCTCCCTGTGTCACCTAAGGCTCTGCGCTTTCATTTTGGGTGGTTTTTATTGCTGTGATTTCAAGTTCACCGGTTTTTCTCTCCTGCATTGTCTAGTACGATATTAATCTCACCCAGTGAAAATTTCATTTCAGATACGACATTTTCCGTCCCCAGAAGTTCTCTTTGGTTCTTACTCAAACATTCTCTTTTCCCCCTCATTCTGCCTGCGCTGTATTTTACAACCTTGGAGGTGCACAGCGCATCTCTCATACTTTCTTAACAGCCGCGCTTGCTAATGCCATCGCTATGGTTATTTCTGGATCTTTCCAAGTACTGATTTTTCCTCTGAGTCGAGTCACATGATCTAGCTTCTTTCTATATGTCTGTTAATATTTTTATTGAATATCAAACTTTATAAACTTGACATTTTGGGGTACCAGGATTCGTTGTACAAAAAAGTACTCAGATTTTTCTAGAAGGCATTTTAGTTACTTGCAGATTGGCTGGTTCCTTTTGATCCTTATTTTTAAAGCTTTTTTTTTTTTTTCCTTCCCCTGAGGAGCGACTGTAGTCTTCCTTCTAGAGATCTCTTGGCTTCCTTCTTCTGAAGCTGCGCTTCTGAGCCTTCTCCTGAATGTGCCAGTGTTCAGCAAAAGTCCCTCACTCTGCCTGATGTGCTGCCAACCACCGTGGCCCCTGTGATCCCAGGGAATCATCTGGCTTAGTGCTCCCCGGCAACTCCTCTGCTGGCCGTTTGGCTTGCCTGAGCCTGTAAGGTTCTACCCTACCTAAGTGCAGGGCTGATACTCAACCCTCAATTCAAAGAAACCCGGCCCACGTTTCTGGAACTCGCTGTGTGACTTCCTCTTCTACCCTCTGTCCTGCAAATCTGAGCTCACCAGCCTTCCAGATCTCAGTGATAGTGCTGGCCGGAGCGCTTTGACTGACTTTCTCTGTTGAAATCTAGAAAGTCTTTCTAAGCACATGGAAATGACAGGACAAAGCTTGGTTTCCCCTTTTCTCAAGGACCACAGATCCCGGCTGTCTGCGGCTCATGGTGTCTACAATACTGTCCGACTTTCTAGTCGTTTACAGCAAGATGGTAATCTGTGCTGTCTTCTACCTTTGGCCAGAGGCAGAAGGCTTCAAAGCCTTTCCTGTACACCAGTTTGCCAATTATTTCTTTCCTCCTCATAATTGTGCTTAGTGTGGTAACGGTACTGAGAACACCTACGACTTACTTTTTATTTTGAGTTTAAAAGCATAGACTTACCTGAAAATTATAAAAATTCTAGAGGGAAAGGCACTCCCATTCAAGGAAATGTAAGGGAATTAATTGAGCAGTATTTATTGAGCACCTTCTACTTGCTGGGTACCGTTCCGGTGGTTGGTGGGGACGGTAAACAGATAAAAACAAAACAAAGCACAAAACAAAAGGACCCTCTGCTCTTGTCAAGTGCATGCGAGAGAAAGTAGAGAGAGAGACAATAAGCACAATAAATAAGTGAAATCTTAAAATCTATAACGTGTCAGATGGTAAGTGCTGTGGGAATCGCCGAGAAATAATGACCCTCCCAGCCCATATGTGGCGCTGATTGGAAAACATGGCTGTTGTCCCTCCATAAACTTTAATGACAGAGGCCATCTGCTTAGAGGTGAAATAGCCAACTGTATTACCATAAATGCAAATCGAGTGGAGGACCGTCTCCTCATGCCCCGTTAATCTCTGTGGCTTACAAACACTCACCACAAAGTCACATCTCCACACACCTAGTTGCAACCTTGCTCCTCTGCAGTTTCCCCGGCGAGGCTCGATGCCCCGGGAGGCAGGTTCCATGTCTGTGTTTGATCGTGAGTGTGTCCCCCCAGAACCCCCAGAGGCTCTGTACTTGGATGGTGGTTCAGGAACACTGGTGCACACCAGTGGAAGGACCTGCCTGGCTTGTACCACCTCTGCACGCTCTGGCTCTGCCCTTGAAGATGGCCGGCTGCTTTCTCTTGGAAAGATGCTCATTGAGATTTCACTTTTCCACCTTTCTCTTCCCACAGCGGTGCAATCCTTGCACACCCTAAACGACCAGATTTCCCACTTCATTGTCACCAAGTCGAAGGCCCTGGAGGAAGACAAGGACCCCTTTCTACCCGCTGAGAAGGAGACTCTGAAGAGCTCCATGATATTGATGAGGCACCTCCTAATGGATGCTCAGGTAAAGGGATCAGTAGGGCTTCTACCACCGTCATTGTGGATATTTATTGTTGTGAATTTCTTCTTCTTCTTACTGTTATTATGTGTAAGCTCTTTAAGAATGTTCAGCTGTCAGACCTGCTGCAAGTTGCCTTTGTGATAGGACAGATGTTTTGATACGGTGAGAACTGGATTTCAGGGATCCGTTTTGGGGGTTTGCGATTAAAGTGGCTTGTGTTGAAGTCAAAGTAACAGGGCTGAAAAATAATATATGTGTGGTCTCTGAGAGCCTAACAGATCTCCCATTAGCCTTGGAAAAGGGAGATTCCATTTACATACCAACTTGGCTGCCATCAAAGCTGCCAAAGGCATCAGAGTGGAGCAGACACTTCTCCCGACTGCATCTCTGAGTGGCTAATGAATATTTGGTGTATTTGATGTACCACCCAGTAAGTGAATCAGCACCGTTACTTATTTTTTTTTAATACTAGCAATGAATTTATTACAGAAGGTATTTAGCCCATCGCGTGCTTTTGTTGAGATGTTATTTTTCAAGGTTTCTCCTGGTACACTATTTCATTGAAATATTTTAAAATAATCCATCTACTCCTTCTGTCTCTGTTGGTGGGTCTCTCCAGATATGTTGATGGGCAAACACCAGGTGTCTTCAGGGGATCCATAGTTGTCTGGGTTTGGGAAGCCAAGCTGTGCTAGATTTTTTTTTTTCTTTCATTTCTACCTCTTGGAACCGAGAAGCGTTTTAGGAGATGCTCGTTGGGTTCGGTGATTTTCTGGGTTGGTCTGCCCTGGGGCTTCCCCCCTCTGTTTTCCAAGGAGCAACAGTGAGGTCATTGTGGCTGGTGGCTGCCTGCGTTCAGCTCTGGATGAGGGGCTTTTGAACTGTGGTTTCTTGCTTCTGCTTCTCGCATGGTGATGTTGTATGTTTTAGTTTTTAAACCAATCCCCAAACCCGGACCTCGTACCAGTAAGACTTTAAAGAGGCGCGGTTTTGTGCATTTCTCACCTGTCAATGTCTGAAGCCACTCTGTGGGGCTTTTTGAGCCTGAGATTGTGGGGCTCCCCATTATGCAGAGTCTTTTATTTCTATTCACGACCCCCCCCCCCCTTCCTCCCCGCCTCTGTATTGTGAGCAGCCGTTCAGCGTCTCCTTCCGCCCCAAGCTTGTCTGGGAGAAAGGAAGAATTCTGAAGCTACAATAGCCATCTTTTAAAACTCAGAAGAAAAGGAAATTTGGAGCAATTTACTAAATAAAACAGAGCAAATTGTTCTTGAAAGGATTAGCTTACCTCAGCGCCTGGACCCAATCCTACCCTCAACATCCCAGCCCAGGGAACCATCTGCAGGAATCCCCAAAGACACTGTGCTTGAAATATCCACAGATCCCAAACCCGGAATGAACCACACGAGACACTGGCTGCAAAAAGCAGGAGGCGTTTATTCTCACACAGGCGCCTGCGGGTGCACAGCAAAACCTCAGCCGGAGCTTCGGTGAACTGGCACACCAGGCTTTGGGGTATAGATCTTTTATATGGAACAGGTGGGTTAGGTCTTAGCTTAGCACAGCAACAGCCTTCCTATTGGTCCCTCTGAATTCAGCAGTTGAGTCACCTAGGGGGGTAAACTTGTTTTTCAACTTTTTGTTCTCAGAAAAACCATAAAATTGCATTCTGTCCTTTCAGTTCCTGTTTTTAAACCTAGTTCTCAAGTTTAACCAGTAGGACTGTCTAAAAGGAACATCTTGTGATAGGGGGCCCGTTAGGGTTATCTACATGGAACATCTTGTGGTAACACTGTGCAACACCTGAGGTGCTACATGCTGCTGGAGGGGTTTTGACATGGGGGTTGGGTGAGGGAACATCTTGCAGCTTCAGGGCACAGGGGTTAGTTTTCCTAATGTTGGGCCTGGGGCCTTGGGGTCCTTCATGCTTACTTGCAGAAGCTAAGAGGGTAAAAGAAGCGGTACATTTTTCCCTCTCTCCCCTTCGTGTCTGAATTTGCTAATGCCTAGAACTGGACTTCACACGTCTCTAACATCCGAGGGAGCTAGGTGACGGGGAGCACAGCTACGCAGGAAGAGTGAGTTCTGTTTTTCTGTGACACACTAGGATGGCCGTGTTCCCGACGATTTATTGCATATTTTATAAAGAACTAGAAGAGTTCAAAAGCTCCCAATACAAAGAAATGGAAAATGTTTAAAAAGAGGAAATGTTAATTACCATAATTTGACCGCTATACATTTTATATATGTGAATTATCACACAGTACCCTGAAATATGTACAACTACTACTAAGAAGGTTTCACATGGCTTAAGGAAAGATTTTCCCTCCCTAAATTCCTCATTCACTTGATACCTTTAGACCTTAGTGGTAATGGTAGCCACGTTTCCCTTTTTTACTTAAGGAGATTAGAATATCCCATATAATGTGGTTTCCTGTGTAAAAATATTTTATTATCTCATTTTTTTTCCCTGATCCCAAATCGATATGCACTAGAATGTTCCCATTTAAGGTAACCAGAGAAAACAGAAAGTGGTTCAAACGATGAGTATCAAAGTCACATACTCTAAAATCAAGGTGGGTTGGGTCTGTTTCCAGAAGAAAAATGTCACGGACGGTCAGGCAGGAACGTCATGTGGAATCTGGAAATGCTCTTGTCTCTTTAGCCTCTTGGTGTGCCAAGATTCTGGCTCTTGTCTTTTAGATTCATAAAGGAGACAGTGGGTCCTAGTTAGTTTAGTCCTAAAATCCCACCCCCATATCTTTTTTCCCGGGAACCTACTAACTTTTTGAAACATTGTGGTTGTGATCCTCGGTCCCTAGCTGAAGTCATGTCACTCAATTCCCCCAGGCTCAAAGGATCTCTGAAAGGTACTGTCTCCCATGAGTGCCGCCATGTTTATAAGATGCTAAGGGACCTCAACATTTTGGGACTGGCCAGGGCGCTGTGTGGTTTCAAGTTTGGGAGTGGGCGTCTAGAAATACGTTATTTTGAAGAGAATCTTTATGGAACAGTTTTTTTGGAAATTCAGTTATTTCCCAACTATTTTTAAACCCTGCTTCTTACCTCACTTCCAAAGACAAATGCATGGACTTATCTCGTATTCTAAGTTCATCGATAGCGGGAAGTCGATTGAAGGTGCGTGCATGCTCCCGTCTGGGCTGTACTTGATGATATTAATGGAGGGCTTCCCGGAGCTCTGTGTGTGGCAGGATGCACTAAGCTCCTCACCAGCAGGAATGTGGTCTGCATAACAGGTCTCTCCATTCCAAACCCAAAGGGCCCTTAATAGTATTAGATTAGGATGAAATACTCTGACACCAGCTTCGCAGTTGAATGAAGTCAGGCCAGAAGTCTTCCAGAGGACCCCGAGGCTGCTTGGAGAGAGACTGCTTACCAGGCATAATCGATTCAAGTCACATCTGTCTTGGAAGCAACAAATCCTGCTTAGGAGAGTGTCACAGGCAAACGCATCGCTGTGCTATGAAATTCCGCCTCCGAGGATTATAAGACAGTGCCCAGCGCGCAAACACATCTCCCAAGCATAATGGGGGTGCCAGAGATGATCGGCCGGCCCGACGATCGGCCTGGAGAAGTGAGTCGGGAAGGCAGCCTCTCACGTGGGCAGCCCAAAAGGCCTGGGGTCATCTATTTGTTCCCTAAAGATCCCCTTAAGGTTTCGAGCGTGGAGTCCCCAGTGAGGCAGGGCACCTCTTCTGGTTTGAACCCGCCTCCGGTCTTCAGGCTCCCCCATTCAATGAAGGCATTCAGATGGCATTTGAAACCCGATCTTGTGGCTTTTATTCCTGAGAGCAGCATCGACACCCAAAATGCCGACTCAGCTTCATAAGCGATTAGATTCATGACACGGGCGAGGCCGGTCTTCCTGGTGGAGATTAATTCTTTGACTCCTGCTGCGTGACTCTGCTAAGAGGGGTTGATTGCAGGAAATTAAATCTCCTATTGGCAGTTCTCTCCCTTGTCCCACCAAAGACCTCGGATCATTATTTATTAAGCAAATGCTAGAAAAAACAGGAAGGTGGCTGTGTTTGCAGCAGAGCCCCCCCCCCCCGCCCCCCACACTCACACACCCCTTGAATGCTGAGAACGGAAGGGCAGGGAACTTTCCGTGAACCTTGGGGGCTCCTTCCGCTGGCCACAGGACGGAGACTGGTCAAGGAAGGACCCGGGTTTTATTGATCCATGGCCACAGCCCGGTGACTCCCCTGCCTAGAACTAGGCTTGGGCTGGGATCGGAGTGGGGGGGTTCTGTTGAGAGGCCGAGTCCCAGGCACACCCCTCCGGGGACCCATCTCTAGGAATGAAGTGAGAAAAGCCTTAGAAAGAAAAGTGACCACAGCGGTGACATCTCTGGTGGAGCCAGGGCTCAAGACGGGCGTAGAAGCTGAGGCAGGAAGCGTGGGAACCTGTGATGGCTCCTCCCCACCCTGTTCTTCCTCCTCGTCTCCTTCCTGTTTGATTCCCTTCCCCTTCCCTTCTCTCTTCTCAACTGTATTTTTCCGTCTCATTTGTGTTGAAAGTTCATTTGCCAAAGCCCCGTGTTACTCGTGTGTCCCTCACCAAGACAGAGCCACTCGCAGCCACAGGAGCCAGGAGGGGAGGGGACCCACAGGAGGGGAGGGAGCCGGGACCCTGCCAGGATCTGGGATGGGTGTGGATTGGTGGCTTCATTTTTCTTTGTCTCTCTCTCTTTTTTTCCCCAATGGCCTAGCAGACTCCCCGTGGGTTGTGATTCCTGACTGCTGTCGGTGAAATCAGACTGAGCTGATAGGAGTAGATGAGTTATTGGAGCCATCTGGAGGCTCCCTCTAGACTGGCCTCAGGGGGGCTCAGACTAGAGGATGCCTCAGGTCAGGTCACTGCCAAATAGCGAGGGAGGGCAGCTCCTCCCGTCTCCGTCACTGTCACCGTGCCTGGGGAGGACAGGTTGGGAGAGGCACACGTCACCCAGACTCTCCTGGTACTGGCACTTCCCCTCCCTGCAGCCCTTTCTGAAGTCAGTGCCCTGGTCCAAGGGGGCACTGCTGCTAATGCAGCCAGCGGGCTCTTCTAGCCACTGCCGGCTTCGTGGCCACGCCCGGGAATGGGACCTTGTGGACAGTCCTAGAGAACATCTCGCCTTCGTGTGGCAGAAACGGAGTCACCTGAAGAAGGCACCTGTCCTAAGAAGCTCTCCGATGCTGGCTGAGGGGCAAGATGCCCTTCAAGTGTGGATTTTCTTGTTACCTTCTGAGATGGGACACCATCAGGGAGAAAGGACAGAGCCATGTCCTAGGCTGTGGCCAGTGGAGAAGAATGTTAGAACAGGAGCCAACAGGCGGCTCTGTCCTCCCAAGAAAAGAACCCTGGGATAATGTGAAGTCCACTCACCCCACGGGATTTCCACCTCTTAAAGGTCATAGGAGAAAGAAATACCCAAGTCGGTGCTGAAGAATTTAGTTCGCCTCACTAAAAGGCTCCGAGGGAAAGCTGATTATTCTAAAGAGTCTTAGCTCACCCTGGGCCGTGTGTGCTGCTCCTTACTCACGATGTCCTGGGCGACTGTTTGGAGAAGCCACGTGTATTTTCCACCTTGAGATGCAGACCTCTGAGGTCTGCAGGCCTGGCGTTTGCAGGGTCTGATGCGACTCTGGCAGTGCACTTCCCATTCTGCCACAGTGATCTCGATCTTTTAAAGCTATTTAAAAATAAATAAATAAATAAAACTCAGCCTGTAGGCCATGCGGGCTTAGACGCAACCCCATCAGGTACAGAGCGCTTGTGTAATCACCTTCCTGCTCAGAAGAAATGGAAGGTGACATGTAATCGTAATGCCGTTCTCTGCGAAGCTCGTGTCTGGGGACTTTTTTAAAAAAAAATTAATAGAGAAAAAAGTAGTCTCTTCTGAGACCTCCGGCACTTTTGTGAAATCCATAAGGTAGAATTTAGGGAAATGCAAAGTTGCTTTCAATGTTTATTGTGCAAATATACAGCTGTAGGTGGAAATGAGACTTGGAAAAAAGATGAACTCTTGTCTTCTTGTATTCTGAAGGAGGAGGGAGTCTTAGGATGGGGACCTTTGGAATGGAGAAGCCCATCAAACTGGTGGAGCTGCCATGAAACTGGATAGTACTAAGAGGCAACTTGGTGATTATTCTCACACAATACAGGCGGGGTTTTTTGTTGGTTTGTTTTGGTACCAGGGGTTGAACCCAGGGGTGCTTAACCCCTGAGCCACATCTCCAGCCCTTTTTACTTTTTAATTTTGAGACAGGGTCTTGGTAAGTTGCTTATGGCCTCACTAGGTTGCTGAGGCTGGCTCTGAATTTGCAATCCTCCTGCCTCAGCCTCCTGAACTGCTGGAATCACAAGCCAATCAGATTTTATGCAGCATTTTTAGATAAGTGATTTTTATATTAAGTACTTATTTTAATGATATGTATTTAAATGATAACCAAATAGAATTTATGCTGATATAATAGCTGATGGACCCTGTAACAGTAAAGGGGATCTGACATAGTAACAAAATCACAGAAGAAAGGTTGGGGGTGGGGATTCAGCTAGGGCTCTTTGGTTGTCAGCAACAGAGACCAGCTCTGGTTCATAAGTAGGGAGAAGTTTTAATGGAAACATATAGAGTATCTTTTAGAAAAAGTGGAGGGACCCTCAGACAAATGGGAAACAGGAAAGCCTTGGAGATCTAGGGCTCAAGAGCAGCTGCTGCAGAGTGCTATGATCCGGGTGGATTGGCCCCACCCATGTTCTATCTTTATGCCATTTTGATCAAGATTCAGATTCCTGGAAGTCTCCAAGTGGCCCATCTTAGGTCTTTGAGCCCTCCTCCTCCTTGGCCCTGGGCAGCGTGTGAAAATATCATGACCGCAAGAAGGAGAAGCAGATTCAGGGCAGATACCGCTGTCAAAGGAGGCAATAAAAAGTCTACCTTGCATCCTGCATGCATGGACGTCATGATGTGCCTAACATTCAGCTTGGCTCTGCACTCAGCTGTAGACAAAGAACATTACATCACATACGTCCAGGGGCCATGTTAACCTAATTGTGTTACTGTAACAGAATACCTGATACTGGGTAATGTATAAAGAAAAAAAAAAAAGGTTTATTTGGTTCACAATTCTGGTGACTAGAAAATCCAGACAGCATGGTGCTGGTGTCTGGCTGGCCCACAATATGGCAGAAGGGGAAACTGGAGAAGGGGTCAGGCACGTGGTCTAACTTTATAACAATCTGTTCTCAGGGGAACTGATCCATATCTGTGAGACTGACCCCGTCCTGTGGGACAGCACTAATTCCGTCAGGAAGGTGGAGCCCCTGGGACCAGATCACCTTCCAGGAGGCCCCACCCCTCGAACTTTCCACTTCCTCAAGATCATCATAGCGGGGACCAAGCTCTGGCACAGGGACCTCTGGGACACTTACCACCCCTGAACCGTAGCAGAGCTCAGGATGTAGTGGGACGCGCAGACATTGTCACACTCCATGGTAAATATTGATGAAGACCTGCACAGGGGCCGAGGGAGCCTGGAGAAAGACCTAGTGATATTTGCAGATCACTTTCCTGTTTATAAAGCACTTTCCTCAGGATTCTCTCATTTTTTTTTCCGTCTCAGCAATGAGAGGGACAGGAGGTTGGATATTATTATCTCTATATTGAAAACCAGGTGTAAAGTTTTACCAAAACAGCCCTTTCTCTGTTGTTCTATAAGGAAGCAAGCCTAATTGATTTCCTACCTATAGGTAGTGCCCCTCAGAACATCTGCTTCCTGAAAGGTTATTAAATAGAGAAGGAGTAGGTCATTCTGGAAAAAGAAGATTAAAAACTGGCTTCAAACATAGAAGGCCTCACATAACTCAAGATGTTTCGATGATTTTAATGAAGATGCAATACATTCCTAAGCTAAACTCTACCCTCTCAGATTCCTGGTAGATTTGAGGTTCCTAAAATGTTGCTTTAAGAAAACTTTAAATAGGGACATAAAAATCATTGCAGCTCCTCCCCCAAGTCCCCGTGTCCTCTGTCTTGTCATGTTAGCAAACATTTTGATGGCTCAATAACACAACTCCCACCGTCACCCTTTAGGTGAGTGGTTCTCAACTAAGAGGAAAGAAGAGAAATTTTGTTCCTTCTGCTCCAGGGGACTTTTGTCCATGTCTGGAGATATTTTTCCTTGTCCCGCTTGGTAGTTGGGAGATAGGATAGTGGTGCTACTGGTATCTGGTGGGTAGAGGTTACTGCTAAACTACCCACAATGAGCAGGACAGCCCCACACAAGGTAGACTGACTTACTCAGTCCCAAAGGTCAGCTGGGTCAGGGTTGAGAAACCTGGCTTTAGATCCAAGGCTGATATTTTAACTTTCTATGGAAACCTTCCAGCTGTAGAATCCCTGTCTTGGAAGCCCTCCTGTAGATCCTAATTGATCTTCAAGATACTAATCAGTTCTCCATCCACTCGTCGTCTTCTTTGTTCATTGAGCATCTACTGTGTGCCAGGACACTGTATTAAGTTGTGGAGAAACAACTATAAAAGCAAAAGAAGTGACCCTTGCTCTTAAGTGGTTTAGGGAGGGGACATTGATATAAATAAGAAAAAATGACAATGAGTTTCAACAGGCGTCTTAAATACGTGTTAGAACCTAATTTAGGTTAATGTTCAAAGACAATGATCAATGAAGCGGAGATGTGAGAAGTAAGCCTGGGTGTGTGTGTGTGTAGCAGAGAGAGAGAGAGAGAGAGCTCCTCTCATGCTTTATTGCATGAATTTGTACTTTAATTTAGTTGTGTGTGTTTAGTATTACCCCATGAGGTAACTAAAAATAGATCCCTGGAGATGTTGCAAAAGGTCTATGCAAATTATTTATTCTGGAAATTTACATTTAATTTAGGGAATATAAAAATCCCAACGGGTCCCTCGGGAGCAGCATCTTTTAATCCTTTGCCTGTTGACGTCCACGGAGGGACCTGGATCTCGATTCTTGTTGGAAGGACTTGAATGTGTGGATTCACCCCCCCCCCTCGGGGGCGGGGAGAACTGCTGCAGACTTTGGAGTCAGATGGATGCTCGGGAAATAAGGGGAGTACAGAGCTATTTGGGGCAGGAAAGTGAAGAGGTGAGGGCTGTAGTCACCTCGCTGAAGAGCTGCCTTGCCACCAGCCCCCAGGTGAGCACCTACAGACCGGGAGCTTCACAGAGCAGGCTCTCCTGCCCTGGCCGCGTGTCCACAGGAAACGCAGATTAATGTTAAGCTGAATAATTAGCAACCTAATAAAGATAATTTCATTGCCCTGTCTTTTCTTGCCATAACGGAATTCAGTATCAGACTTTTTTTTTTTTTTAAGTGTGGTTATTTGGTATTATTTTTCTGCTGTGGCTTCCATCTGCAGTCAGATAATAGAGAGCTGAACGTCTGCCATATGATTTTAATCCTAAAATAACTTACGTTTAGAACACTGATTCTTATACCGAGCTCTTGGGGCCTCCCATTCATTCACATGAAACCCAAACAGTCCCTGCAGAGAAGCCAGGTAAATTGAGGCATGGAGTCTCTAAGTGTTATCACTCAAATCAGACGTGAGGTCTGGGAGTGGAGCCAGCCCGTCTCCCTGGTGCCAATTCAAGCCAGCACTCCATGTTCCTTCACTCTCTTGTCTCCGAATAAATCACACTTAAAAGCAGTTTTATAGTGAGATGGTGAGTTGGATATTTTATGTGCACTTATTCCTGTGGAACTTGAAGCAAAGTCACTCACTTAGGTCAACTTAGTAGCCCAGATACTTACTTTCAGTATGGATGCTCTTGGATTGGATTACTCATCTGAGCCTAATCTCTCTTTTATTTACTTTTTTCCTTCCCCAAAAGTATAAAAGAAAAACAACAGACTCATGATAGAATGGACAATGAAAATCAAGACATGGATTTGTATCAGTTAGCTACTGCTGCATAACAAACTACCCCAGAACCTAGTGGTTTTAAACATCTACTTACTTCTTATAAGTCTATGGATTGACCAGGAAAACCTGCTAATGGGGTCAGGTTTGGCCGATCTTGACTGATTTCAATCATTCATTTATGGATTGGGGCCTGACTGGTCAAGGTAGGCTCAGCTGCAGCCATTTACTTCCTCTACACCTCATGCCCCTCTAACAGGCTAACTTTGGATATTTTCATAGTGGGGATGGGGGTCCACACACAAAAAATGTGAACAAAGCTATCCGATTTACAACCTTTGTTTGTATCCACTATATTTTTGTCCCATCCACCAAAGAAAGTCAGGTCACCAAGCCCAGAGGCAGTATGAGGAGGCAACTCCAAAGCAAGTAGATACAGGGAGGTGTGAACCACGGGGTACTAGTGTAACAGATCAACCTCACACACAGAGCACACCTTCAGAATTGTCCTAGGATCCCTGCTGTGGTGTGGCTGGTCCCCCAGAGTCTCATGTGTGGGATTCTTGGTTCCCAGTGGGGCAGTGTGAGGTGGTAAGGTGGGTAATAAGTGGAGGCCTAGTTGGAGGTCATTGGGTCACTGGAGGCACCAACCTTGGGAAGGACTAAGGGGGCTCTCTTGGAGCAAGTGTAATCTATGAGCAAGACTGCCCCCTCCTGGCCGCCCTGTGATCTCTCCCTCTCCCAAGTGCCCTCACCAATGCCATCCACCATGATGCGATGCAGCCAGGTGGTGGTGGTGGCGGGGGGCCCTTGCCAGGGTCAGTACCATGCTACTGAGACCTTGAGCCTCCAAAACAGAGAGCTCAATAAGTCTCTTTTTTAAATGTATCACTCTCAGGAATTTAATATATCAACCTCAGGAATTTTTATATAGTAATAGAAACAAAACAAGTACAAAATTTCTTGACCATTTTTGATCTGTTGGAAATGGGAATCCAAAATGTGCCAATAGCAAGTTTCCCACACACTGTCTTTTGGAAAGCCTGCTCTCATTGGCTTGTTTAGGATCTGTGAGTTGTGCCCTTCAGCCCCAGAGATGTGCACAGAGGACAGATCACGTTTGAACAGCTGGAGGATGTATTTTAAGAGGGCTCCGCATCAAGTCTGAACAGGATGATTGCAAAAAAAGCTACTGACCAAGTGTGAGAAGCCTGGGCCGTTAAAAGACCATTGATCCAGCTGGTGGGCAGAGCCAGGTGCATGGTTAATTTGTTTGGCAAATACTTCCTGAGCTTATAGCAACCACCTGAAAGTCATGATGGTGAAGATTGCAGAGCGTTATGGTTTGGATAAGAGGTGTCCCCCAAAAGCTCATGTGGGAGGCAAGGCAAGAATTTTCACAGCTGAAATGAAAAGATTGTGAGAGCTGGAACCTAATCAGTGGATTAATCCTCTGACACAGGTTAACTGGGTGTTTTTTTACTATAGACAGGTAGGGTGTGGCTGGAGGAGGCAGGTCATTGGGAACCTGCCTTTGGGTTTACATTTTGTCCCTGGTGAGCAGAGCTCTCTCTGATTCCTTGATGCCATGTCCTGAGCTGCTTCCCTCCACCATGTCCTTCCGCCATGATATTCTGCCACACCTTGGGCCCGAGAGCAATGGAGTCGCTTATTCGTGGACTCAGACCTCTGAATCTATGAGCCAAAATTGGTCCTCGACATTGTTGTCGTCAGGTCTTTTGGTCTCAGCAACAAAAATCTGACTGAAACCCAGGGAGATGTGAAAACTAGATCTAGTGAAGGAGGATTTTGTGCCAAATACCCTGCTGAGGATGTTACCTCCATTACCTCATTTGACCCGTGACTGTGAGGCGCATGGTATTGTCCCCGTTTTACAGATGAGGAAACCGAGGCCCAGATACGACACTTACCTAAGATCGCATATCTAGTGAGTGGCCTGCGCTAGTTTGGTTGCCAAAGTGACTATGATTCTATACTTTCTCCCTTTGCCACAGGACTTTGAAGCCTTCTTCATTAATAGATCTCATCTATTTCCCCAACCCTTAAATCTGAGCTGGTCTGTGATTTGCTTGGGCCAAAAGAATATGGTGAAAAGGGTGGATCAGTCCAGAGCCTAGACCTCAAAACGCCTTGCGCATTTCTGCTTTCTGGGAACCTTGCCACTACTTTGAGCATAGGCCTGGTCCAGCTGGCTGGAGGAGGAGAGATCACCGGGCGCAGAGGTGAGTCCTCCCCAGTCTCTCCTAGGCCATCCAGCGGCCAGCTGGCCTACGGAAGCGGTCGTGCATGGGGAAGCCCAGCGGAAGTCGGAGCAGCAGAGTGTCAAAACCACCATCACCTTATAGACTTATGAGAAATGATCAATGGTGGTTGTTTTAGGCCGTCGCATTTTACGTAGTATGTTATTGCACAGTAATTGTTAACCATGTAGTGCTGGTATTGGAAATCAGGTCTAACTTAAAACTCAGCCCTCTAACTGGAAGGGGGCCTGGGAAGGAGGTCTAGGTGTGTTCTCCGGGGAAAGAGAGAACGGATTCGGGGATCTTTAGCCTATCTTGGCCACACATGCCATCTTCTGGTTTCACATGGGTCCAGCCTGAGGACCGCAGTCATGATGGAGGAGCGCATAACACATTCGAGCAAAAGGAGGACGTGGTCATATTTGGGCATCTTAAGGATGGCTCTGGAAAAGAGTGAAGGGCAAATTGGGTTCAGACTGAAGACAGGGGAGAGTGTGTCTTGGTAAGAGATGGGAGAGCAGTGAGCTATGACGCAGGGTGGTCTAATTAGGTGGGAAGGTGTGTTTTCAGGGGGCATTTAGGAAGCGGGGCTACCCTTATGTGAAACTTGAAGATCAAAGTGAGAGTCAGGACTAGGACCAGGCTCAGATTTGGGTCACTGGGATAATTGGAGCCCCTGAGAAGGAAACAGAAAGGCAGCGGCAGACTTGAGGGGGAATGAAGGGTGTGGTTGAGGCCTGTGATGGCGGAGGCGTCCATGCGCCATCTTGGTGTGTTGACTAGGAGACAGTCATGCATCCGTCTGCACCAACAGGCCTGGGTGTCACTGATATGTGTGTCCTAGAGACTGGAGTCACACATCTCCATCACAGTTCTGAGGAACAGACAACAGAATCCACTTGAACTGAAATAGAAGGGACGTTCTTTTTTGCAAAAGAGATTTTGATAGTTTACAGAACCCTCAGGAGCTTGTGACAACTAGGTGTAGGGGCTACAGAGCCAGGAACAAGAGTAGCCAGGAGGAACCAGCCAACTGCCCCCACAAGACTGTTAGCAGAAACGGCAGAGCTCCTGCGTCACACAGCACAGGCCTGTGACACTGAGCCCGGGACACCAGACCCCTCCAGAGCTGTCATGAAGAAGCTCAGGCTTCTGCCTCCAGAAAGGAGCCAATCTCCTCCCTCACTGTGGCTGTTCTTGGCCATCTGTGCCTTTCCCAGGCAGGTCACAGGGCACCCCCTTTGCTGCAAGGGAGTCTGGGAGATGTGGTTTTCACTGTCCATTTCCTGTAGTTCAGGGAGGAGGGCCGTAGAAGGGTGGATGTGTGTGGAGTGAGCAATTTGTGGTCTCCCCAACATAGAAATACAGGAAACCACGCAGGGAAATTAACAGCAAGGAACCAAGAAGAAGAAATTCTCCAGAGGAGGCAGCGAAACCCCACTTCTCCTTAGGTGCGATGGAGTTGGGTTTCCGTCACTTGCAACCTGAGCAAATGCCATCTTGTACATGATTCCATCCTGTCACCACGACCATGTGTTCCTTTACATGATTATCCCCAGGGCCAGACGAGTGCTCTACCTGAGCAGAAGTATCTAGACACTCAGAATTAAGCTTCAGGAGCCTACTGGCTCATAGACACGACCCCGACTTCTAATGGTTCAGATTTTACAATTTTGTGATAGTGGGCGAGCACACCCAGACAGCCACTGTGCTGATCAATTTCAGCACAGTATTCAGTAAATTGCATGACACAATCAACACTTTATCATAAAAGAGGTTTGTGCTACATAATTTCACCCACCTATAGGCTGTGTATATGCTCTCAGCACATTCAACGTGGGGTAGGCTGAGCTACAATGTTCAGTGGGTTAGATACATTCAATGCATTAGGGGATTGTGTTATTTTTTATTGAAAATGGGTTTATGGAGATGTGATCCCATCATAAATTGAGGAGCATATGTCCTCTTATGCAGTCATGCACAGGGCTTGAATTCAAAAAAGACCAGGCAGGGTAAAGCTACAATCATTTAAAATCATAGCCTACTAAGAAATGTTGGCACATACAGAGAGAGGTGGCACAAGAACTTTTTATTCCCGTGCCTGGAACAGCACACATTTATTATTCTGGAAGCACAACCTGTACACTGGTGTTCCTAAGTGATATGTATCACACGTGAGTGTATGTGATAACTTTTGAATGCATTTTCAAATGAAACTTGAATCCAGGTTTGCAGAACCTTTGAAACACCTGTATAAAACCCCAGTCATGGAAATAAGATTTGGAAATGGGTGCCCTGCACTGTTATTTTCTCCAGCTTCACCCAAAGGGACCAACTTCTTTGTTATGTGTTAAATTGTGTCCCCCTCAAAGACTCGTTGAAGCCCTCATCCTCAGAACCTGGGAATGTGATATTTGGATATAGGGTCTTTACACAGACAATGGAGTTAACATGAGGCCATTAGAGTAGACTCTAATCCAACATGACTGTTGTTCTTTTTTTTAAAAAAAATATTTTATTAGTTATTTACTTATATGTGATGCTCAGAATCAAACCCAGAGCCTCATACATTCTAGGCAAGTGCTCTGCCCCTGAGCCACAGCCCCCACCTGACTGTTGTTCTAATATAAAGGGGAAATGAGAGAGTAACAAACCTGCACAGTGGGAAGACTATGTGAAGACACGGTGGGAGGACACCACGTCAAGACAGAGGATTGAAATGGTGCGTCTGTAAGCCAAGGAGCACCTGGGGCTACCGGAAGTAAGAGAGAGACCAGGAGACCTTCAGAACTGTGATCTTCTAAATTGTCACTGTTATTACCTCTCTCAGTATTTTGATACAGGAGTCATAGGAAACTGGTATATCTATGTGATAATGACAAACTAGGAAAGAATGTGGTGTGGTCAGACCAGGGACAACCTGGTTCAGTAGTATGTATTTCTTTCTTTCTTCCTTTCTTTTTTCTTAGTTTTAATGGAATTTAAACAATTGCTGCTGAAGGCCAGCAGGCCTGTTGCCTTGATCTCTCAGGGTAACGTCCTGGGATGCTGGAACCTACAGTTTGTATTTCATCAGCAGAAGTTAAGGGCTCCTTGAGAGTCCAGGAATGGCCTTGTAGGTGGCCATGTTTTAGCAGCGTTTTTGTTTCTGATGCTCATACCGACATCGTGCATGATTTGTTGGTTCCCTCGGGTTGGTTTCTCTGTGTGATGGGAAGTTGTCACCTGGCTGTTGCCTTTCCTCTCATCCTCATTACGGCCTCCGCTCTGACATCCTTCCAACTCTGCCTCAAAGGGGAGCATGTCCTCTCTCATCTGGGAAGAATTCCAGATGCAGATTATCAGAATGGAGGAGCACTTGACATTTCAGATCGTCATTAGGGCTTCTTAATCAGTCGCAGCCAAACCTTGGTACTTTAATGGGCCTGCAGGGGCAAACAAACAAGTGGATGGAGATTCAGCAAGGCTTGCTGGCAGCTGTTGCCTTGTGCAGCTCACAGTGCTATCCTCCGGGGCCGGGCCGAGTCTCCCGGGGTCCAGCCTTTGGCTCACTGTGGCAAATCTGGTTGTCATCCTTCCTCTGCTATGTCCTGCCTTTGGAGGACTTGTGGAATGAATTAAATCCTTCTCCCAGGACGATTCTGCTTCCCCAGACTGTCACTCCTTCTGGGTTGGGTCTCTGACTTACTCTCTATTTTGTAGGTACAACCCGCTCAGTCAGGCTTGCCCACGCCACACCCCTTTCTGGGTCCCCATCTCCAGACCCATGTGTGGGAATGTGATCCAGCAGTTACCATGTTTGCATTTTGCAAGGGGCAGGCTCAGGGGAGGTGTGGGTCTTTCCCGAGGGTTTGGCCTGCCCACTGTGCAGTGCCCTCTCTTTGTAGTTCTGCAGAGCAGTGTGAAGAATTACCTGGAGAGAGAAGCATACATGCCCAGGATAGCAGTGGGCATCCATCCCAGCAGCTGAGGGGAAGGGACAGGAGTGGCCAGTACCCAGGGGGATAACCTGGAGTGCTCTGTGCAGTATGAAAGTCCACTGAGGATAGAGACTTGAGGTTGGTAATTCTCCACCTGTTCAGGGGCTGTCCTCTTGTCCTACCATGGGACAACCTGCCGATCTTGTGCCAACCCCTCTTCAGACTCTGTTGGAGTATCTGACTTCAGTTCTTATTTCTTAATTCACACGGGCACCACTAAACCCTCGGCACAGCTGGCTGGAAGTTATTGATCAATGGGGTCAGCCTTTGGGGAGAGGATCAAAATGTAGAATACTCCTCTAAAAACAACCTAATGTAGAAGAAAAATTATTCTACGGGCACATGTGAATTTAGCTTTTGATTAATGAAGTGTTTCTATTCATTGATAAGGCTGGTCCTCATTGATGAGTGTATTGACAGGTTTACTCTTCCAGAGCCAGGTGAGTGGACAGAGGTGTCCTTTGTCCCTTCACACTCTCCTCTCTGGTCTGGGGACCTCCCACACCTCACTTTAACCCTCTTCCCTCTTGACACCTCCTCCTCTAACCCCAGGTCCTCCTTGGAATCCAGTCCCAGAATCCCAGAGAGGGACGGGGGAAAGAGACAGAAGGGGCTGTCCCGAGTGGCCACTGAACTAGGCCATCTTGGGTCTGTGGAGGGACTTGTGGTCAGTTCTGCCAGCCGTTCTCCACCTGACACCGCCCTTCCTTGTCCCTGCTGGGAGCAGCCCTAGTGAAATGTGGGGAAGCCAGGGCCATGGTGGCACCCACCCCACAGCTTTGTGTCACGGGCACCACGGAGGGCAGGGGTCGGTACTGATGTGCTGGGGAGCTTTCCTTGGGTGACGCATGTCCTATGTAGTCTTGTTTTCCTGCTATTTTAAAGCTTATCTCTTGCTCACAACGGTGAAAAATGGGAATCCCAATAAAAAATTTGATAGTGTTTGATTGGGTAAATGAATTTTGACTCATCCTTAGAATGGAATATTCTAGAGCCATTAAACACAATTAGGTAGATCTATGCTTATTGACATGAAAACCTGTCTGTGTTAAATTGGTAAATAAAAAGTAAAAAATGCCTAGAAGAAATTACACAGAGATATTAACAGAAGTGATCTATGAACAGTGAGATAATAGATTTTATTTTCTTCTTTCTTTTTGTTCTCTGAATTTCTGCAGTGAACATGTATTACTTTTATGACGAGTAGGGGAAAGCTTTTCACAACATGGAAAAATTCAAAAAGCAGGCTTCGGAGAAAAATATTTCGTACTAACATTTATTCTTTTTTTTATGGCACTTTACCCTACGCTTCTAAGAGGACAGAGGATTAAGAATAAGCCCGATTTATCTTTGTGTATGCATATGTTCTTCATAACACAGTCTTTGCGATATATTTATGACACACACATACAAATGCAAAAAAAAAAAAAAACCCAGACTATTAGAGTATATAATATGGCACAAAATTCACAAAGTGCATGCTCACGTTTAATTTCTGTGCACATGTACTGTAGCCTGTCCTGTGCTCAGTGTGTTGCTTTGCTGGATGGATTTTTCACAGTCCTTTCCAAATACTTAATGCACATCCTATTTGGATCATCAGTTCATATTCTAATCCTCCCTGTCCCTCTGTTCTGGAAGGGAATGGCCATCCATGATCTTGGTTACTCTGTTTTTAAAAAGAGACATTTTTGGAAGACGAAGTTCACGTCTGGCTCACCCCACCCAGGATGGTGGGGCTCCTGGTGGCATCATTAGTGTTTGTTTCTCGAGCACCAGTGGTCCCTGGTGTGTCCCCGGCACACGTGTGCTGCTTCATTTGATTGGCACATGGCCTCCCCCAGCTCAGTCTGTCCTGGGGGCAGGGGGCAAGTTGGGTTAGATACTGAAGGACGAGCAAGAGGCCCGCAGAGGTCTTGGCTGATAATCCATGCTTGCTCCCAAATGCCTGCGGTAGACTTTCCCTTTTAGCCATATTGTCTTTGTTTCTAGATAAATCTCTCTCGTCTTCTTCCCTTCCTTTCTCCTTCCCTCTCCCTCTCTCCAACTCGATTTCCAAGTCTCCTTTTCTCTCTCTCTTCAGGGAGTTGATGGGTCACCTTTCGGATGACATTAGTAGTTGGGAACCTTCAGGGAGCTGTTGATAGAGCCAGCTCTGGAGTTGCGGGGGCCTTGGAAAGTCCCAGAGTCACAGACAGGATGGCCTGCTGGCATCCACGGGCCTGGCCGTACTTCCGCAGGTCAGGCAGCTCCCGCCAAATCAGCAGCTACCCTGCCAGCCTGGCCTGTCCTGAAAGCCACCTCTGGATATGGACCCCACAGACAAGGCCCCCGAAGAAGACGGTCCCAGAGTTCACTCCCGTGGACACCAGCTCGCTTGGTCTAAGAAAGCCCAGGGGAGCCTCCTTGTGCCTTTATTCTTCTTTTAGTCTATTGAGTGATTTCATTTCCGCCGACATGGAGTGCCCCTTCAGTGCCAGGCTCCGTTCCAGTCACTGTAATTGGTCTGATCCTCTTAACAACACAGTATTCACATTTTTCCAAAATTAAAATAGAGAAAGAGAGAGGTCAGCAAAGCCCAGGAGCGAATCCCGGAGGCCAGAGGAGAGGCACGGTGTTGCCTGAGGAGCCCCTTTATCTCACCTGCACGTGATGTCCCTGCCCCTTTTGCCTGGCTGGAGCTGGGGGGACGTGGGTGCCCTCTGCTGCAGTGACCTTGCCGTAACCCCGTTTCCAGGAGTTTTCCCTGAAAACGTGTGACTTGTCCCACCCAGCATGCCGTGGGGAGCGGGGAACCCCTGGTGACATGCTTGTTCAGAGGGACGTTTCTCCCCTCTTGCTGAGGAGCTCTGCGGCACCCCAGCCATGGGGGCCCCATGCAGTGAAGGCTGCGGGGCTGGTCTGGGAGCCAGCTCAGGTCTGCCACAAACACTCATCTGCCAGGGCTTGTCAAAATGTTCTTTAACCTCTGAGGTCAGTGTTTGGGTCTGCAAGATGGGAAAGCCACTGTTTTAGCTCAAGAGTGTTCTGAAGGAGAGAGCTAATCTGTGAAGGACACTCCTTGCAGTGTGCCAGTCACTGGACTAAGTACTTTCGCACGTCACCTGAGGCTTGCAATAACCATGTGAAGATTTAAAAAAACACGATCATAATGGGAACATATTTTATAAAATCAGGTGTTTTGCAAATAGAAGAGTTTATGATAGAAACATGTTGCATTACACTAAAAGACAAAATGACTAACAGTTGGCCTATAACAGACACATGTTAAGTGGTTGTGGGCTGTTTCCCCCAAAAAAGATAGTAAACAGAGGAATTGAATGCTATATAATGCACAGAACACTTCTTCTTGGTAGATTATAGTATAAGAGGAAGTTTCTGCACATAGTAGGAGCTCAAGAAGTACTTTGTGAGAAGGAGATAATCGAGAACTGCTTTTGTTCTTAGCTACATTACATCAGAAGACCGTGTCCACGTGAGTGTGGATTCAGGACTGAAGTTTCCGTCCCCCCCACCGTGACCCTGCGATTATCTGTCTTCATTACTTTATCCTTTTCCTTGAGTCTTATTTGAATTAACTTCTAGAATCAGTTTGGGATGGTTAAGAACATGTTTACAGGATTCAGAAATGAAGGTATTTCAAGCAGAAGAATGAGACTGGAACTTTAGGCCAAAGCAGAGATCCATGTTCCTGGATTGAATGGAGGAGTAATTGACTCCAAGTCCAGGGCCTCTGGAAAGATGGGCTTCACTAAAACCAAAACGCTGTCCTATAACCCAATAAACGTAGGTTCAATTTGATATGCACTGAAGTAATTTTAGAAACTGTCATCCCATTTCAGAGGTGAACGCAGCTCCGTGCGGTATGAATTCTCCATCAGAATGATGTGGTGGGGAGAAGGAAGGGATCTTTCGGAGCAATCAATTTATTTTAGTGTCCCAAATGTTCATAGCAACAGGAGCAAACGTGGTTGCAGCTGCCATTGTGGTCAGCCTCCTGTCACAGAGGAAAACGGATGGCCTCTCCTTAGCCACCAACCTGCACTGTCTCCATGACAGAGGATCCATCAATTTTCTCCAGAGAGCGGAGGAGAAGCCACATTTGGTTGTGTTGAAAATTAAACTTTTAATAGAAAACTAAAGAAAGAAGCTATGCTCATTTATTTTATGGGTTGTTGCCTTTGAAGAAGGAGGAAGGTCAAGAATGGGTTTGAGGAGGTGAGACCAGTTGAGACATTCTTTGGAAATGTTCCTTTTGAAGCATTTGCATGTTTTATTAAACTTGAAGTCTCTTTGACATTCCTCTCTGGCTTCCTCTTTACACTCCCAAACAATCACCACAAACTACTTCCAGACTTTATTCTTTCTTCTCACAAGTGAGTAACACACCTCTGATCCATACCTTGTCTAGGATGTGTCAGGATTCATGTGTCATTCCTGCCCTCTGAAAAAGAAATCCAGTACTAGGGAAATGGACAGAGCAGGTGACCAGTCCTTCCAAGAACATTCCAATTATATGGCTCTTAACCTACTAATGTCTTCACTTTAAAATAATAAACAGGACTAAGATTAAGTCATGGCCTATTAAATATCAGGCAAGATCATCTGATTTCTTTTTCTTGTTCCATCAAAAGAAACAAAAATGTCTTGTTTTCCTTTAATCTTCCCCTTTGTCTGCTGTACCCTATTCCTGTATATGAAACAAAAACAAAAACAAAAACAATGAGTATCCTAGTCATGTGGCCTTAGAATCATTGAAAAGTGATAAATGTGAAGCTTGGTTCGACTTCGGAAATTAAAGCATGCTCACTTACACATATAGAATTAATCCCATCATTACAGACTTAGCAAAGCTTGAGCTAATTGTTGCCAAGGCATGCAAAGTAGCAAGTTTAGGACATTTTTAAGCTGCCACAGCTCATGTGATGAATAAAACCCAGTTGGAAACGTATAAGAGCACAATTTTATGAGCTTGTTGAAGACCCACAGAATGGAGAAGAGGGAGGGTATCAGGAGATGCTAACTGCTGTAACAACTAAACCCCAAGATCTCAACAACATGAAGGACACGTGCTGACTTCCTGCAGCCATGAAGTCCAAAAGAGGCATTTCTGATTTCTCAGAAGTCCAATCACTGGGTGGCCCTCTATATGGCCATTGAGGGACCACCCTGCAGTCAGCCAGTAGGTAGAGAGAAGGCTGAGGACTCAATGTGGGGGATTTGTTTGAACCGTGCCTGATCACTTGTCACTCATAATGACATGCAATTGATCAGTAATTAATGACGTGAAAACCGCCCGGGAGCTTGGAAACCAGGCCAGCTGTGTTCTTGAGAGCTGGAAGAAATGGGTTTGCTCGTCAGCTAGCTTCGTCGTCCCTGGCACAGGAAGCAAAGTTCTTGAGGCTTAGGGATGGGAAATCAGAGTTTGAAAGAAGATCCAAGAGTTGGCTCAAGCTTTTCAAGAAGAAATGAGAAGGTTACATTTGTCATGCACAAATGTGTGGCCACGCCCACGGAACCCAGTCCCAGCCAGCATCTGTATTCTTTCTGAACAAATCTCCCACTTATTTCAAAGCTTTTTTAATGGAAGTGATACATTGTGGTGGGGAAGCAGGATTTCCTCTCTAGCCAACATTGCTTCAACACATTATCCTGCTGGGAAATCTGCCTCAACCTAAAATGCCACCCAAGGAGACGGGGCCACCACTCTGTGGGCAGTGCATGTTCATTGCTAGAGTTAATGAATCTATTCAGTGGAATGCCCAGAGAACCGAGTTTCTCTCCACCTCCATTTCCATTTCTCCAGCAAGGTAACTAAATAAAAGAATATTTAGAAACTATTAATAGCTAATACATTATCCTGCCTACCCTAGCCCACGGGTCAGTGTTGTTATTTCTTTTTTCTTTTCTTTTTTGAAAAGCGCGTACCTGCAGGCACTGCAGTTACATTTACATTTTTAGTCAATAACGGGAGATGAGGTTGTTGTAGTTCTCCTGCTTGGTATTCATTGCGATAACTTCACCATCCGCGTAGAGGCAAGAAAATCCAGGGAAAACTGGACTAATCTCAAGTGGACTACTTGGGGATTTGCTGTAGGCCCCTCTCTCTGAACCTAATGATAACCACTGTAGAGTCCGAAGTGACTGGGCAGCCTCTTCTTCATCTTAGCAAGAGCAAGCGTGCTTGAGATCTCTTTAAAAGTACAGGATCTTTTGGTTTTTGTAACTATTGAATAGAGAATTTTTAATTTCTTTCACATAAATAATTTTGAATGCTCCCTAAAGGCCTTTGTGTTAAAGGCCTGGTGCCCCAGGGAGGCCGCAGGACCGTGAAGATGCGGGGTATAGTGGGAGGTACTTAGCTCATGGCAAGGGTGACCTTGAAGGGGATTGTGGAATCCCAGGCCCAAAGCAAAGGGGCCACTCTGTTATGGTCTTGAACCTGGGAATATATGAACCCAAATAAGTCTTTTTATAAGTTGATTATCTCAGGCATTTTATTATGGTCATGGAAAACTGATTAACACATATAATAGGTGCTATCCTTTTCTAAGTGAAATTTTAGTCACATAACAGGCCATCGTGTGACTATACTAGTCTTCAATAAACCATTCCCCTATAGCTGGACACTAGGTTGTTCTTATTGCTCTAAACAACATTTCTGATAAATGTCATAAGAAGTGGATCTTTGTATGCAATTCTAGATCTTTCCTTACCATAAATCACCTGATATTAGGAGGTCAAAGGGAATGAACACTTATAAAGGATTTCACTGCTAATTGCTGACCGATACTACATTGAACACATTTGCTCTGTGGGTGGTGCTTGTGAATGTCCCCTGTAAACCCAAGCAACATGTTTTTAAACCTTTGCCATCATGACCAAAATATCAACAATTGATATAAAGACAAGCTCCATCCTACACATGTATAGGGCTCTTGAGTTAAAGGCTTTGTTGCCAGTCTTTTGTGCCATTGGGAGGTGGTGGGACCTTTAAGAGATGAGGCCCAAGAGGACAAAGTTAAGTCATTGGGGCCGGGCCCTTGAAGGGGGTATCGGGCCCTTGAAGGGGGTACGGGCCCTTCCTCTTCCTCTTTGCTTCTGGCCACCATGAGGTGAGCAGTTTGCTTGGCTAAATTCCTACCCTGATGAACTCAAAGCAATGGGCCATGGACTGAGACCTCCCCATGAGTCAGAATAACCCTTCTCTCTTGTAAGTGTTATTAACCTCAAGTGTTTTCTTACAGTGACAGAAGTTGATGATCACCCTACCCCACCCTCTTGCATCCTGTCTGTATTTCAAATTTTGATATTTCATACATTGTGGATTTTTTTGCATTTGTCTTGATTTTAAAAATCATTTTGCATTACAATGGTATTGATCTTGATTTTTCTGAGATTTTGTGCCTGAGGTGTCTCTTTCATCTCATCCTAATCCCATCCCTGCTGATTGGGGACATTCTAGGCATTCTGGAATCCTGGTGATTTGGAGCATTCTAGAATGCCCAGCAACATCCTAATAAATGAGAAAAACCACGGTAGTGCCCAGATTACGAAGCTGATGAAAGATCAAGGACCATCAAGTACTAGAGGGCCACAGAGGCCTGCTGTGGGGTGGTGTGCACGGCTAGTTTAATCAAAATGGCTGAAAGTGGACGGGCCAAGGGGGGCGCATGCTGGCTGATGGCAGATAATGGAGGTATCAGAGCTGGCTTTGAAGCTTTAGCAATAAGCCGTTCTGCCCTCCTGATGCAGACGCTCTGCCAAGATTCCTCCCGAGACCCCCATTCCCCTCCCGCCAGTTAAAAATATTATTTACTGGAGCATGTGCCCTATTCGTTTCGGCTTTGATCTTTCTGAGTCTAATCACAGACTCTAAGAGCTGTTTGTGCTGCTTTTTCACCAAAGCAAACAAGGATTATTTCCTGTATCCACAATGATACTTCTCCGTCTCTGGCATGGAGGGCGCAGAGACTAATGGCCAGTGAGAGGTGGTAACTGGGCGCAGTACACCTAGAAACCAAGAGCTCACTTGAATCCTGGGGGTGTCTCTCATACCCACGGTTGTCAGTGCTATAAAAAAGTAACTCTTATAAAATTATCAGTCAAGGTGATTTTCATAACACTAAATAGTAACTCCCACTCCTTGACTCATTCACTCTGAATTGACAGGACACGTGTTCTGTGCCAGGATCTTTGGTCACTCTCGAGGCTTTTAGAAAAGGATGATCAAAACAACCACTGGGGGCTGCCCTCTTAGAGTTGACAGTGGGGTGGGAGGGGGCAATAAATGAACCAAGTCATCCCCCTGTGATTACGGAGGGTGGGGAGCTTTGGCCTCAGGTAAAATTTGGAATGTCTGGCTCTCTGCACACTGAGCGCTGTGGTCATCCTCAGAATAATGTAGCGACATGGTGTGATTTTCTGTATTTAACTGATGGGAACGTGAGGAACGGTGAGGACCAACAACCTGCTCAGGGGCTCCTGGGGTGGATAAAAGTAAAGATGAGGTCACAACCCAGGGCCAAACCCAACCCACCGTCTTGACTTTCCCTCCTTCATCTTTTAGAAACGCCATCCACCCCGTGTCCCATCCACCCCTGGGGTTCTAAAGCTCCACAAGTGACATCCCTGCCCCCTTATCTTGACTTGGGAACCGTGATGAGCATGGATCACAGGGGAACTGAACCCGGGGTGCCCTTTGAATGTAGCTCTGTGGCTTTGCTACGTGGCTGAAATGTTGGATGACACTGTCTGTCCCCTCCCCTGCCCCTCATCACCACTCCCTATAGAACATGAGGCAGGACAATCAAGGGGGATTGGGATCCATGGGGCGGTCATCCTCACCCGGTATCCCTGCCTCCAGGCAGCCCAGCCCACGAGGGAAGAAAAGGGGGTCCACCTGGAATACCTACAGACTTTCTAGATCAGCGCTGCCCGGTGAGGAGCAGGAGCCAGGACCGCTGGCTGTCCCTCCCTGGTTAGGTGACGGGCTCACTGTTCCTGGGTTCAGCAGGAAAGAAGCTGGCCCTAGAGGCCCGGAGGTCCCTCCCCTGGAGATTCAAGGACTGGGGATTTTTTTTTTTCCAGAAAACCCTATTTCCCTCTATCCCTTTCTTTAAGTTGCGTTGCCTTCTGAGCAATTATAACTTTCGGAAATGTCTGCCTGCCCTTCACACCAACTTCTGAAATCTAACCATATTTTCTTTTAGAGAGATAAGGACGATAATAAATGAAGGCATAAGCCTCCGTTTAAATGAACAGATGATTACCGTAGATAACTGTGTAACCCTAATGTATTTCTTACTAGGAGTTTCTTATCTACAGAACTAGAACCAAGTTCCAATTTTGTAGACAGGTGGATATCAAGATAACGGCTTGTGTATTTAGAGCTGGTAACTAGAATTATTTGTGTAGCTGCTGATACCAGTTATGAATATGCACAGGGCCATGAATACCCCTGCACAGGAAGCCCATGCAGAGGTGCTGCGTTGTCAGTAATGACCACCTGGACACCAGGAGAGGCCCATTCTATTGATAGCCACCCAGGGCTTCCCTTCCAAATGAGCTGTCACTATTTAGGGAGTCTTTTTTTTTTTTTTTAAATAGGTTTTTGTCAACGTTTTCACCACCATGACGGAAAGACCTGATGAGAACACTGTAGAAGAGGAAAAGTCTGTTTGGGTTCATGGTTTAAGAGGCTCAGTCCAGGGTCAGCTGACTCTGCAGCCCTCGTCCTGGGCTGAAGCAGAACATGATGGGGGAATGGCGTGACAGAGGAAAAGCAGGTCAGGACTGGCAACCGGGAAACAGAGCCAGCTCTGCTCACCAAGGACAAAATGTGAACCCCAAAGACACTCCCCAGGGACCCACCTCCTCCAGCCACACCCTACCTGCCCACAGTTACGGCCCACGAATCCATATCAGTGGGTGAATCCACTGATTAGGTCACAACCACGTAATGAAACCATTTCACTGAATGTTCTTGTGCCATCTCACCCATGAACTTGGGGACACCCCGTATCTAAGCCATAGCAATGCTCCTACCGTTCATCTGCTTCAATATCCCATTAGGGCACGTCATGTTGCCTCTGGGAAAGGCCACTGTACACACACGAGAGAATGAGACTGAAAAGCCACCTGTCATCTTGGGATGACTGTAAAAGTCATTCTGACCTCACAGGCCGAGGCTTTGGGGGACACACGGGGGTTCCCAGCTGGCACTTTGAGAACCCCTGTTGTGTGACTGTCTGTCGCAAATGTCCATTTACTGAATGTCCTTGAACATCCAAGTGAGTGACACACGTTGAACAATTCATCAAATGTTCAAATTATTATTTGTGATTTTCATTCCCAGGTTGGGGAACAGATCAGACAATAAACCCATGACTGGGAACTAGAGTCAGTGACGCTCCGGGGTTGACTTCTGTGAGTCTGAGAGATGATGATTGAATGGGAAGGGGTTTTGCCCATTGCTGAAGTATGAGTAGCCTGAAATCGGCCACAGAAGGAGCATCCACACAGGGACATTGGCAGGTGCTCTGAATCGGGGCTATCTATTTGTCACACAGTGGATTTGTCTTGGATTTATCTTGTTTTGCTTTTATTGTTTTAATCTGAAGTAGGCCAGCTCCATACTTCCACAGCCCCCTCACCCTGTGTCCCTTGGGACCTTACCCCCAGCCTGGTTCCCACATTCCCACAGTCGCCTCTGCCCCAGGCCTGGACCTCGGTCATCCCTGTTCATCCTCCTGCTGTGGAGATGGGAAGGCCTCTTCTGACAGGTCCGTGGCTTGCTCTCCTGGGTGACGCTGTAGGATCTCACTGCCACTCGTGTCTTGGTGAAGTAGCTTAAGAACAGAGTCCCTCATTTGGTGACGCCAAAGCCGCCCAGGGCCTGGCACGGGTTATGCAGATGCTTGACGTCACCTGCAGCTAGCATGTGCTATTATTTGGAAATTAACAAGGGCTCCGTGTTTTGGGGGCACGGGGCGGGGGGGGGGGCTGTGATTCACGACCTCGCCTCTCACCATCTGTTCCCCAGATTCAAGGTGCCGCTCTTCACAGCCTTAGAATGTGAGAGAAATGATGTTAAATGATCACAAATTTCCTTTAAAGTTTCTTTTTAAAGAAAAACAACAGAAAGCTTTTAAAGAAGACAATTAGCTCCTTTTTTTTTTGGTAGGTCAATATACCAACAGATTACAAATCAGGAGGAAAAAGGCAAAACGTAGTTTTTTTGTTTGGTTTTGTTTTTAATTAAGACCCCAATAGTGATTCTTTTAGGATGGAATGGAAAGTGACACCAGCTTTGAGATGCATTTGATCAATTTTGCAATATCGCTGCCCCCAGTGGGGAAATGAGAGCAGGTGGGGCAGCCAGAGGAAAGAAATCTTACTGTTGCTAACTTCCCGCCTCCAGAAATGAAGCAAATTATATTTGCCCGTCCCATCTAGTAGAAAATTTAACAAATCTTGTTCTTAGAGGCTTTGCAAAAACCCGTGCTCCTCCGAGCCAATTCTCGGGCCCATATCCCCGGATTTTATGTAATGCAAATAAATGAAAATCCAGTTTTATGCATGAAGTTAAAAGAAGATACTGATGACTTGCTTTATACCAGGGCTTTTACAGGATTTCTTCAAGTAATAAACTCCTAAAATAAATTCAAAATGACATCTGGTGTTCAGAAATTAAATGCATACCCCACTTTCCAGGGTCGTCTATTTTAGGCGGTAGAATGCATACCTGTAACTGGCAACCTGTCCTTGGGAAGAGTTTCTTACATGTACATTTTCTGTATTGACTTAAAGGCTATTCTAGCATTTGCCATTTCTTAAGTAGATAGAGAAAGTCAAAACACTCATGTCTTCTTTTCTTTCAGGAACATCGGGTGTGCAAAGTGGAGTTTGTCAAACTCCTTGATTTCTGACTCCATGTCATTGCTGGTCCACTTGGGATCCTTCCTCATACTACTGTAGTCTCTTCGCCTTCAGTTCTCTTCTGCCTAAATAGGAACGTGGTCCTACCTCAGGGCCTTTGCACTTACTGTTCCCTCTGCCTGTAACACTCTTTCTTTAATGTTGCAGTTTACTTCCACCTTCATTCAGATTTGAGCTTAATTGTCATCCCTCGGCAGTCGTTCTTTGGCTTTGTTATCTGGAAGGCAGTCCCCCCCCCCCCCCCCGCATCCCTCACCTCACTCTGGATTTATTTATTTATTTTTCTTCTGAGTGTCTGTTATTACTGACATGGTAATATATGTGTATCTACTTACTTATTCAATGTCTGTCTCCCTCAGTTCAAGGTCATATCATCCTAGCAGGGACTGTGTTGGTTTTGTGTACTGCTTTACGCAGCCAGCACTGGAAGTGTCTGACACAGAACATGGTCAATAAATACTGGTTGAATTCATGAGTCAGCAAATCCCCAAGCAGTTCCACGTGCTAAGCAATGATCCCAATCGTCTCCCTCTATTCCTTTCAGTTACTACTTGTGAGGCATGAATAATAAGAATCCAGACACATGATTTCCCCCACAAATATGGGATTTCTTTTTGAACTAACTTTCTCAATCCTTCACCGAAACACATAAAAAATAGTAGAACTGATAAGTAGGAGAACCCTGTGATAACTACTAGAAATGCAGAGTTGAATAAGATAAAGGCCCTCTCCTTAACCTCCCTCAGGTGGGAAAGAATAAAGACAGCACGGGCCATGTGTTAAGTTGGCTGCCTGGAAAAGCTCAATAAGGCAAAGAGAGAATTAAAAATACCTCGAGGCAACGGATAGGTGCATGGGAAGAGAGATGGGCCTGCATTACTCTCACCAAGTCACCATCTAATTGAAGCTTGGAGGAATGTGGACGTGAGGCATTCCTGAGAAAGGCAGCTTCTAGTGTTGGAAGCGATGAAATAGACCAAGTCTGGATTTGGAGTGACAAAGCCCTTCAGAAAGATTATCCTAAGAATTCTTTGTATTCGACACCGATTCATTAGGACAATATAAGGTGGAGAGAATTTGAGCTCTGCAACTGTTGCTGTGTGGGTTTCCTTTTAAGGCTGTGTCAGCAGATGACCCAAAATATAATACTGCAGGATTTACTCTGCCAAAGTGAGAATATCGTTGGTCACCCAATTCCTCCTGGGTGGACAGGCTTGGTAGGAATCTGTGAAGGACCTCTTGCTCTGTGCCTTGATACTAAGATTCCTTAAGTATTTCCACTTATTCTAGCCAATGTCTTCTGATGTTCCGATGCCACAGTTTAGTAGTATCACATCGGAGGGCCTCTTTAATATGTCATTCTAAGCTATCCCACCTGTGCCGATGACATCATCCTGACTCCCTCAAGAGGTGTAGAACCCCAGAACCAGAGAAAAGCCAGGGCAGGTAGTCTTGCTTCCTCTCATTAAAGAGATGTCCACCCAACTTCTACACGAAAATGTCTGTTAGTGTATTTCTTTTTTTTTCCAACCAAAGCACACCATATATTTAAATCCAATTACTCTATCGATGACTTACAATTGTGTAAATATCCTGAAATATTGTGTCAGTGGCAGCAGAGTCTTTGAATCTCCTGAATTCTCCCCAAAAACAGAGCACAGAGATTGCAAAGCCCACGCATATGAGCATTACCAACAAATGAAGCCAAGTGTTGATTGGAGTGGGGGGACCTTCAGCAGTAACAGGGAGCTGCATGGTGTCAGCAGTGGTTTAGCAGGAGGAAGCCAAGAGAAGAAATAAGGCGGTGACGTATCTGAGTCTCCAAAGTTGCCACCATGTGCTCACTGGACAGAGCACAAACTGGGAGAGGTTGGGAGTCCACCACTAGCAGTGAGTTGCAAGAGACCATGGTCTGACCTAAAGGAGCTGGGAGAGTCTGGGCTCCTCGGACTCCTAAGACTTCCTTCCAGGTCAGCCACTCACCAAGAACAAATGGCCAAGAGCAAAACCCAACGAAGGCTCAGCTAAGGGTGGGAGAAGGGCACTGTGGTGAGAGACCCCAGAGAACCAGCTGCCATATGCCATGACAGCTAAATGGAAAGGGAAGAGGCTGTTCAAAGACTAAAGTTAGAAAGTGACTACAACTGTCCTGGACGACCCCTTGTAAAAGCTCATGTTGCAGAAAAAGCACAACAGGGAAGAATCAAGGTTGCATTGGCTTGAGTGTTTGTCCCTCCAAAACTCACGTGGCGATTTTGTTAATTTAAGTGCCGTTGTAGCAGTATCAATGGTGAGACCTCAAGAGGCTCTGTATGCGGGTGAGACCGAGACCATTGTAAGAGGGGGAGTTGGGCTTTCTTCCTCTGTCTTTCTTTGTTCTTCCACCAGGTGATGGCTTCTTCCCTGGTAGGATGGGCAAGAAGTCCCCAGCCAGATGCTGCAGCTTGAAGGTGGTTTCCCGGTCTCTGAATTGAGAGCCGATAGGGTTCTGTTCATTTTAAATTCTGAATTAGACTGCGTTACCCTGAGATAGCAGCACAAAATGTCAACATGGACTAGGTCAAAAGTATAATCCCCTACAAAGTTACTACTGAAATATAAAGAGTGAAATAACCCCACAGACAGCGAAAGAATACTAGAAACAGACGGGCTCACCCCCTTCAAATAAAAATCACATCCTGCCATCTCTAACAAACTTAGACACATTAAGAAAATGACAAAAGATGCTAAAGAAGACACACAAATCAGAATCAGTGAGACTCATAAATAAGGTTACATTTCTCAGGCAAGTTTAAAAAAAAAACAAAAGGAGAAAGTTTTGAAGAGGATTTTAGAGGACAAATTCAGAAGACAAAGGAGATCCAATGTACGTATAATAACAGGTTCCAAAGAAGAAAATCCCAACAAGGGAACAAAAGAAATATTGAGACCTGCACTTAAAACATCTTCAAGAAGAATTTTTTGAAATTCCATATTCAATTGTAGACCCTATACCTGAGAAAACCATAATCATCAGAACTGTGATTAAAAATTCATAAAATTATTGAATTTTCTAAAAAAAATGAAAATGTTAGGCATCCAGCAAGAATACCAAATCAGATCTGAGAGAGAAAACCAAGCTCCCACCAGATCTTGTTCCAACTGTGCTTGATGTTAGAATGAAATGGAATAACATGTTTAAGATACTTAAGGAAAGAAATGTGAGCTAAGATTTTTACATCCATCTAAATTGGCACCAAGTAAAAGCCCTGGGCCAGCCGTGCAGTCATCTCAGTGACTTGGTGAACGCTTTTCCCACGAGTTTTTACTGAGCAAATTCCAATCATCCCAAAATAACTAGAAACCCATTGACATATGGTTTGATAATAAGCACTAAAAATATATTTTCTAGTGCAACTAAAACCACATCGAGAGTCAGAAAGGAAAAAGGATAGTGTGCGATGTCTATATGCTCTTACCATGTAGATACGTGAAAACTGGTAAAAATGTAAAAAACAAGACATATCAGATGTAAAAAAGACAGTCTTCAAGCACCATATTTATGGTAGAAGAATGGCTGTATTTAACCAGGATGATTTCAGACACAATGTGAGCTAAGGCACGTGGACAGGGATGTGATGGGAATTCAAGTGCTCTAATCCCTGGTGTCCTGAATATAGAGTCTTCTAGATACAGAGGAAAGCAGATGTGAGTGTCAGGCAGAGGAGGGTGGCAGAAACCCTGTGGCACAGAGCTCGCATTAGAAGTATCTTCTACCTCCTGAGCTCCTACTGCTGTGTCCTGAAAAGGCTTAGAAACAAGAAGCAACCCAGCAGCCATGACCTCACGAGGGCCAGATGGTGGCCTTGAAATGCTGTTTTCCATTGAAAGAAACCAGAGAGAGTCTTGGGGAAAGGGAAGATGCTGGTTGAGGTAGAACAGGTGCAAGATGAGCCTAGGACCTTGTCTCCTGCTGGTTGACAAGAACCACAAACAAACAACCAAAAAAACAGACACAGAAACCAACTCGAAGAAGTTTCCACTGTACAAAGTATGTGTTCGAAAAAGATAATATTCAGTGGGTTGAAACTCAAGAACTATGTTTAAATTCATGAGTTCATAAGGACGTACAAAACTAATTGGCTATCCTTGGAGAACAATAAAGAACCACTCATTATAAAAACTGGTAAGTAATGGGGGCCAAAAGTCATTTACTGTGCCTTTCTTATATGGACAATAATGCCCTGATAGCTAAATAGTAGATGAGTAAATGTTTCTCTTTATAGAAATGTTTTTAAAATAAGTTAAGGAAAAATGAGTGAATTTGAATGTTACTGATTTGCAACTCCAGTGAAGGAGCGCCTCTAGGCATCTCTCATCATGGCTGCTAACGAGGGCTACGGGGGAAGATGGGGAGGGGACCGCCATATGTCACATGGCTCCCGATAGAAGAACATGGCACCATCTATGTTGTTATTTTGCCAAAAATTAAGTCTGATGATCCATCCAGTAGATCTGTAAAGATGCAACCAGCAAAGTCCAGATATTGGGACACTTTATAGGATAACTTGTTTTCCTCAATAAACAAGGTACATGAACAGACTTTGGGTTAATAGGGACATATGGGAACAGCAGGCAAACTAAAGAGCTGAGGGATATGTAGTTAGGTTAGGAAGCCACAGAGGAGAGCCCAGAAGGGATTGCCATCGAGGTCAGGACCGAGTTTCTCTGAAGGAGATTCTTGGTTAGGATGGGCATAGAGGGGGCTTGGGGGATGCCTGGCAAATTCCTATTTCTTGACCTCAGTCTCGGTTATAAAGTGTTGACCTTATAATAGTAGATTCAGCTAAGAATTTATTTTTTGAATCTTTAGTATCTGGTTTGTTTTATAATGAAGTTTTTTTTTAAAAAAAAAATCAATATAATTGACTTTTAAATTCATTTCTCCCGTTGAACAGGTAGAACTGTAAACAAGTAGGTTTTGATTCATTGATTCCACAAATATTTCTGACGCTTTGAACGACGGACTCTTTGGGTAGGTATCCGGAGGGCACTCCTCCCAGGCGAGGAATTACACTACAAAGCAAAAGGTGGTGGGTGCTTTATAAACAGAACAGCAGACGAGCACAGAGGAACGGGAGGGAGTTTTTTTTTTTTTCTTACAGGGAGATTAGCCAAAAACCTGCCAGGGCAGGGGTAGCTGGCAATGATTTTCTCCCTTCTGTGAGGTCCCTCCTTCCCGCTCTTAACTGTGTCCTTTGCTGGGCAGAAGCTTTTTAATTTAGTGCTGTCCCACCTATAGATTCTTGGTTCTATCTCATTAGGAAGTCAGATCCTGCCCCAGGGTGTTGGAGCGTTGCCCCTGTGGTCTTCTAAGAGTTTCACCATTTCTGGTTTAATGTGTAGGTCTTGGATTCCCTTTGAGTTGATTTGGGGGCAGGAGAGAGAGAGGGATTTAGTTTCATTCTTCTACATAAGGATACCCAGTTTTTCCAGCAAAATTTGATAAAAAGACTGTCTTTCTCCAAGTTATGTACTGGACACCTTTGTGAAGGGTCACATGACTATTTATGGGGATTTAGCTCTTCCTTCTAGTCTGTTCCATTGGTCTTCATTGCTGTTTTTAATGCCAATACCGTGCCATTTTTGATGAATGACCGGAATATATAAAGAATTCAAAAAACTTAACACCAGTTACTGGGGAGGTGGCTCAGAGGTAGCCTAGCAGGCACAAGCCCCAGAGTTCAATCCCCACCACCACTAAAAACAAAAACAAAAACAAAAAAACAAACAAAAAACCCCAACAACACGAAAAAATATCACCCCCCAAATTAATAACCCACTCAAAAAACAGGCAAATAGATACTTATCAAGTTAAAAAAAAATACAAGTAGTCAACAAATATATGAAAAAGCATTTAACATCTGTTTTAGTCAACTTTTCCCCTGCTAGGAGCAAATGATCTCACAAGAACAATAAGAGGGGCAGAAGTTTATTTGGGGGCTGATTTTTTCAGAGGTCTTAGTCCATAGATGGTCAACTCCATGGCTCTGAGCCAGAGGAGAGGAAAAACATCATGGCGGAAGGGCCTGGCCCAGGAAAGAAGCTCAGGACATCACACCAGGAAGGGGAGAGAGGGACAGACAGACAGACTAAGACTGACTCTCCTCTCAATGGACAATATATATATATATATATATATATATATATATATCCCAATGGCTCACCCCCAATGACCCGCCTCCTGCAGCCAGTCCTACCTGCTTACAGTCATCATCAGTCAATCCCATCAGGGGACTAATGCACTGATTGGGTTAAGGCTCTCGTAACCCAGTCATTTCACCTCTAAACCATCTTGCACTGTCTCACCCATGAGCTTTTTTTGGGAGACACCTCACACCAACCCATGACAACATCTTTAGCAATCAAGGAGACGCATATCAAAGCTACCCTAGGATTTCATTCCCCTGCGGTTAGAATGGCAATCATTAAGAATACAAATAACAGTGATCGCTATAGGATGTGGGGGAGGTGTTAGAGTCTGTAAACAAGTCAGGATGGCGCCTGGAAAATGTTAGGGTCTGTAAACAAGTCTGGATGGCGCCTGGCAAAATGCCAGAGGGAGTGGTTTGTGAGGTGGAGCCAGCGAGCCATTAAGTGTGGAGATTTCTTATTGGTTGACTGATGTATCTAGTTTATGTTAATTAGATAAGCTGTGCAAAATGTATAAATACCTCTGTTGTCCTGCAATAAACGGCTCCTACTCCTGCTGTATCAACGTACACAAGTTGTTCGTCACCCCCCGGCTAGTTTGCTGCAGCCGGATTGCGGCAGGGAGGGGAAAGGCACACTTATACATGGTTGGCGTAACTGCAAATTAGTACAACCACTTTGGAAATCAGTCTGGAGATTCCTTAAAAGTCTAGGAATAGAACCACCACATGACCCAATATCCAACTCCCAGGTATTTATCCAAAAGATACAAAATCAGCAGATGGCAGTGGTAAATGCATACCAACGTCCGTAGCAGCCCAATCCACAACACCTAAGTATGGAACCAGCCCAGGTGCCCATCAATAAAGAAAATGTGTGTGTATGTGTATGTGGTGGGGCAGGGGAGGGTACACACACACACACACACACACACACACAATGGAGTTCTAATGAGCCATAAAGAAGAATGAAATTTTGTCATTTGGTGGAAAATGAATGGAACTGGAGACCATCCTGCTAAATGAAATATACCAGACTCAGAAAGTCAAGGGTAGAATATCTTATCTCACATGCAGAAGCTAAAGAGAAAAAATAAAGAAATAAAAACAGGGGCGTCTTGTGAAAACAGAAGGGAGAGTGGCAGAGCAGGAGCCGGGACCCAACGGTGAGGCAAGTGGAGAGGGAAGGGGCAGAGCAGGAACGGAACTGGCCCAATCATCCTGGGAACCTGTAGAACACACCGCGAGGCGTTCCACCTTCCTACCTAGCTGTGATGTCTCTCTTAAAAGTAAACTCAAACAGAAGGAAGAGCAAGGGCACAGGACACTGTGTCATATGCATTTATGAATATGTCAAAAAGAACCCCACGATCCTTTATGACTGTAGTGCACCAAACGATGCTTAAACCCCCATCAGGGCAATGGCGTTTTAGCTGGATCTTCTAAGATGAAGAGTACGTGCTCTTTCTGAAAATCCATCTCTCCATATGAGAGGAATATTGACCACCCATGGCCTCATCACTACTCCCTCTAGCCCTTGTGGTCACTGATCATCTCTTAGTGACCCTCTTCCCCCATAAACTCTGCCCACTTCACTATTATTTGACTCCAGCCTTCTGAAAGCTCTCCTCGTTTTCCTCTGCACGGTCAGGCTACCTGCCCCCTCCTGCCCTCCGCTGTCCCTTGGTGCCCTTTGGCTGACCTGTGTGGTCAGGCCTTCTGCCTCTCTCTCTGCTCTCTTATGCTGGTGTCACCTGCCACTCTAGGCTGGTAACGCCATGGTGTCTACCCGACTCTCTCTGTGGGAGCCCTAACTCGCTGCTCCTCATTTCTTACTGGATGCCCATCTGTCTCAGGCCCAAACTGAACCCATTTTCTTCCCTGAACCCAATCCTTCTCCTGATTGGGCCACTTTGATTAGGGTCTTCGTCCTCCTCCTCGCTGCCCTGGGGTGTGGTTATTTCCTTAGACTCGAGCAACCTTTGCTCTGTGTCGAGATGACTTCTGTGCACTTTGGATCTTCCCTGTGCTCCAGGCTTTAAATGGACACCATCCAAACCCAAGGAGCAGGTGCCCCATGGTGGCTTCTTTGGCCAGGGCCACCCTGCTCTCGGCGGACCTCGCCATGTCTGCATCTCACTTGCCAACAGACTCTCAGGCTACAGACCAATACAGTCCTTTATCCCACTAGCGTAGGTGGTGAGTGTTAGAATGAATGTCGCCCCCAACACTGTCCAACTAGGCTTACCAGGAACCGAGTCCAAATGCTGCTCCTGTGGTGGTGGGGGCTTCTGGCCCTCTGCCACACCCACCCTCTGAGCTGCTCCTCCTGACCCTACTTATACTTGTCAGGTTGTGTGTTTTCCCCCCACTGAAGAAATGGCCTTAATTTGCATTGATTTTAAGGGGGAAAATGATTTATTACAGGCAGAGAGAGCATCTGCTCTTCATGCCCGGAGGTAAATGTCTAGGTTGAAGAGGTCTCACCCATTCATCCATCCATTTATTCATTCAACAAGCATTGCTGAAAGTAGACTTTGGTGCTGGAACCTGTCAATCAGATGAGGACTGTGGTTCCTGTCCCCCAAGGAATGGACTGTCCAGGTGGAGGTGAAACTATGGCTGTCTTCTTGATTCCTGTCGATGGGTGGCTGTGGTCACTCAACCATCCATCTGTCCATCATCCATTTTCTTTACAGTCTCTCCCTCTCCCTTACCACACCCTTTGAAGATGCTTCTCTCAGTTTCAGACTCATTGCTGGAACTTCACAACTACATTCAAAAGACAGGTATTGATTTGAGTTCCTGACACAATACAGGTGCTGTGCTAGACACTGGGAACACAGTAGTCAACCGATACCCCGTGGGGCCTCGGCTAGCATCACCCACGTTTCCACACTGTCCTGCCTTCTGCAGATTCAAGTTCTGAAATCACAATGACTGTGATCATGATTGGTCTACAATCATTTTAGTTTTCTTCTTTTCTTTTCTTTTTTTTTTTTTCCTACAGAGATAGAGTCGCTGCCAAGTAGGAAAATAGTAAGTTTCATCAAAACTCTTCTTAAAAACAGGAGTTTGGAGTGCTGTTTCTACGACACATTTCCATTTACTCTGTGGAAGAGAAGGTAGAGGAAGGTCATGAATAAGAAAACAAAGCGCCTTGTGATTCGTGATGTTGGGGTTTCTTTTGGAATTCATTTCCTCGGGAAGTTCATGATCCGTCGTTTTCTGCTCTCCGCATCATTCGTCCAAATTGCCAGAAGTCCTTGTCGGTGAAGATGGAAATATTTTGTCTTCTCTCCTGGGTAGAGAAATAGGTTAATTTGTTCTGGATAGTGACAAATTTGGGTCTTCCGAGTGTAAAATCTTAGAAGTTCTGGCTCTGGGTCACTTTTCAGGGTACAATTCTGTCCTCTGTGGTTTGGAGGTGAGGTGTCCCCAGAAAGCTCACAGGTGAGACAATGCAAGAAAGTTTGGAGGAGAAATGATGGGGTTGTAGCCTAATCAGTGAATCAGTCCCTGATGGGATTAACTGGAGAGGTGGGGTGTGGCTGGATGGGGTGGGAATTGGGGCGTGGCTTCGGGTATATATTTGTATCTGGAGAGTGGAGTCTCTCTGCTTCCTGATGGGAGCTGCTTCCGTTGCCACACTCTCCCGCCATGATGGTCAGCCTCACCTTGAGCCCCAAGGAATGGAGCCGTCCTTTTAGGGACTAAGACCTCTGAAACCTTGAGCCCTCAAATAAACTTTCTTCCTTACAGTTGGTCTGGCCAGATCCTTTAGTCACAGCAGCGAAAAAGCTGTCTAAAACACTCTGGGAGATAAGATGGTGCTGGGGAATCGAAGGTTCCAGCTAGTCCCAGCCAAACTGGGAGGAAAAAAAGGGCCAGAAGTCTAGTCCTTCATTAGAAGCAGAAGTCAAAGAACCTGTTTCTATTCATCCCTTTTGTCTTATGTTAGAACCTGGAACTATCTAGACGTCTGGCAACAGCTAGGAGGTGGTTAGAGCTTTGGATATCACTTCCTAAGGCAGCTCATGTTCCTGCTTTTGGTCTGTGGCTGGAGTGGAGGGAGTGTTTGTAAACCACAGTTCAAGTCCAGCTTCAGGGCCATTAGATCTGAATTATGCCCAAGTCATGGTGGAAGCTTCCAGAAGTCAGTGCAATACTCCACTGCACCAGAGAATATCATCAGTGGGTTGAGATAGTCCCTGTCCCCAAAACTAAAATATAATTTGAGAAATACATGAGGACTTTTGGCATTCAGAAATGCAACCCAAATCTCTCCAGAGGGACATAAGGCAATTTGTTCTGAAATTCAACCATGATGCTCTTCCACGGCTAGGTTTGATCTTTGAGTCTACAAAGGTCACGATGCTTCTGTGGATGAATCTGCAAATATCACGATGCCTAGTTATCCCAGGAGACTCTCGTGACTTAGTATTTAGTTGGTCCGTAGCCCTTTTTGATAGCGTCATTGTCATTACCATTTAAACTGGAGAATCTAAAATAAAGAATCATTAAGCTATGGTTAGAGAGTAACTGTTGGTTTATAAAGAGACTGCACGGTCCTCTAGGGCTGAGGGATGGTGCCCGAGGAAAGGCAAACATGGAAGGTGATTGCACCCTGGCTGGGGCTTAGGCCTCTTTGCAGCAGGTGTATTGTAGCCATTGAGTGGTGGAGGAATATTCTGGGTTTCCAAGGACAGATCTGGTCTACAGACACAGGACAAGCAAAAAACAGCCCTCGGGGACCCGGAACACCTGTCATCTTATAATCTAACAAAAACAAATATGGCAGGTTGCTTAGCAGCAGCATATTGTTTTGAATATGCTTCCTTTCCTAAGCTTTGCAAAAATCAAATCATAGCAGGCTTTTTTTTTCCTGGCATAAGCTGTGCGCTCAGTGCCAAGGCCTGAGGAACTCATGTGCTGGCTATTTTGGGTCTGTGCAAAGCCAAGCTTCACAAACCCTGTCATCAGCAAGCCACTTGAGAGAGACCTCACCTGGTACTACTTGATACTGGCTCGCTCATGACGGGCACTTCCTGCCCTCGCTCCTTTTGGTGTGGGAGATCGTCAGAACCTATCATTATAATTTTCCTTTTGTGGATTTCTCTCCCTTGGGTTCTTTGGTCAATCAATCAATCTCTCTCATTCTTTTTCCTTCCTAAGGGGGAAAAAAAAACCCAAAAATGTGAATGTTCTCCCAAATGTCTATTCTTTTTTTTCTAAATAGTAGGCCAAATTTGACAGGAAATCCTGTTTCAATTACTTTTAAACTTCCTTGTGCTGATTTTTAGATAATATAAGAAACTTGACCATGAAACTGGCTCAAAGGGAAAAAAAAACTGGATTAGTTAAGATTGTCTGCACATGAGGGAAATCTCTTCGATTTGCCTTCAGGGGCCAAAAGGCAGGGGCAGATTTATCAAGTGTCTAATGGGACGTGAGGAAAAGGGACCGCTGAGCCTTGGTCAGGCACTGAAACCAAGAACTCAAAGGCACCAGGGCCATCTATCTGTCTCTTCTGTGTGCTTCTTGGAAAATGGCTTATTATTCTTCTCCTGAAGAAAAGATGCCTCTGTCCCATAGTGTTTGAATATATATTCAAGGCACTCACACACACACGCACACACACGCACACACACGCGTATATTTTAAGCTCATATAATCTGCCCAAACTGCATTAAAATCTTGTTGACTTTGCAGTTCCAGTTTTGAATGCACTAAAGAAAGAGCCTCATTGTTCAGCTTAGTCATTTGTCCCCCTGGGTGCAATCTGCTAGGGCCAGAGGGCCAGGGTCCTGTGTGTTACGGAGAAGGCAGTGGGGAGCCCACATCAGTGGGGAGCAGAGAACATAATCAAGATGAGCTTGGAAGAACCTCCAAAAACGTCTTCAGCAAACTCTGGGGGAATGCCTTGTGTCATTTGAGTCTGTGACAGTTGGAGCCCAGGGAACAGGCCTTTGGACAATAAGACCTACAACCTTCTTGTAGTTTAGAAAGACTAATTATTTAAAAAAAAAATATATATATATATATATATATATATATATATATATATATATATGCAGTCGTGTCACTTGACAATGGGGACATGTTCTGAGACATTCATCATTGGGTGATTTTGTCATTGTGTGGACAGCCTAGAGTGCACTTCCGCAGACCTGGGTGACGGAGGTTGATCCCTCCCTGTGGCCTCCAGATGCCCCCAAGAGACCCTGGGAACATGACCTGTCTGCGGCTGCTGCTGGCATAACACAGCTTCTGCTACACAGCGTACATTTTACGACTAGAAGGAGGACCTTCTAAAATAATGATGACAATTGTGTAGTAAGTACATAAACCAGGAACACTTGTTCATTTTGATCAAATGTGATCTACTGCACATAATTGCGGTTGCTGTACTTTTCTGTTTTCTGTGAGCATTAGAGCTGCGAGTGTGTTTACCTAACATCGCCACAAACGCACGCACACCGTGAGCACCGCCGTGGCACAGGCAAGAGGAGTTGTTCTTAGCCCTGCTGCCCTCTGACGGGGCTGTCCATTGTTGACTGAAATGTGGCCGTGGAGTGCAAGACTGCGCCACCATGGAGAGATTTTTAATGACTCCAGAGGTGAACGGCAGTCAAAACCGAATTTCTACTCTGCAGGGTTTTGATGTAAAATTCAAAAGGCATCTTTGTGCAGCACCCGGGATGTGTACAGTAAATGAAGATGGAAGCTGCAGGCACCAGCCAGGGTGAGCACAAACCTGGGACGGAAGGAAAGAGGGCAGACCAAAGCAGAGAAGGAAGAGCAGGGCTAAGAGGAGCCAGAAGAAATGTTGGTTGGGTTTTCAGGCTTAGACCAAGCTAACACCAAAAGAAAATAAAAATCCTTGGGATGCTAAGAGAAGCCCAGGGAAGCATTGCCTGGCCTTTGATGGTCATACAGAAACAAGAAAGGGCGAAAGGAAGAGTGTGCCTGCCTCTCGGCTCAGAGCATGCCCAAAGAGGCCTGAGAAACCCACCCTTCTGTCAAGGAGAGAGCGTTGCCCATGGAGGTCAAGTTTCTTGGATTCCAAGAACCTATGAACTAAGAAAAGAGAGCAGTGAGGTGGGGGTGTCTCAGGATGCCACAGAAATCTCATGGGACTGAAGGAGCAGAAACCAAGGACTGACAAACCTCAGGAGAACCGGAAAGATGCTGACCAGCCCTGGTCTGGGGCGGGAGAAGCATGCCTGGCGCAGTGGCCTTCACCTATGGGTTCACCTCTTATGTTTTATAACAAACAGTTGACAACATTCCTTCTGCTACCTTAAGATGAACTGTGTAGCTAACGTGGCCTACCTCAACCCTTTACTTCACAATAAGGTTCATATAGTGCCCTAACTAAAATATAAAGGAGGACTTCAGGGAGCGTAATGTGGTTTGAAAATAGATGTTGGATATAGAGCTCAGTGGTAGAGTGCTTACCTAGCATGTGTAAGACCCTGGCTTCAATTACCAGCAATCCCCCTCCCCTGCCAAAAAAAAAAAAAAAAAGCTCAGACAGAAGAATGAGTAAAGTGTTCATGCCCAAATACCATATTCAAGGCTGAATCACCATGAATATGGCAACTTCAAATGTAGACTGATAAATTCTGATTGTATTGGCATTGTGATATTCCAAATGGCGAATCTTCTAGTTATCTGTTGATGGGTCACAAAACAACAATGAGAGGCCCCAAATTGTCACTTAAGGGTGCTTACAAATCCTGTGGGTTAGGAATTCAGAAGGAATGTGGTGAGAATGGCTTGTGCCTGCTCCGTGCTATCAGGGCCTCAGCCTGGTTGACTCTCTGGAGCAGGGGAGGCTAAAGAACTCACCTCCAAGATGGCGCCCCTTTACTCACTCACCTGGCCCCTGGGCCAGGAACTTAGACTTGACTGCCTGCCTGTGGCCTTACGGGACGGTGGTCTCAAGGGGTTCAGACTTTTCTCACAAGGAAGTCAAGGTGTGAAGGACAAGTGTCTCAGCAAGACCACCTATGACTTACCCTCAGAAAATCACATGGTGTCCTTTGTACTTTCAGTCAAAGCAATCATATGGGGTGGGAGGCAGGGGGGTTCTGAGTATATAGGTCCCACCTCTTGAGCAAAAGAATGTCAAAGAATTTGCACCCATGTCTGAAACCACCTCAGTGGCTGGCTCTTGGCAAATTTCCAATGAAAACTAAGGTCTTTATTTGAATCACACAGTATTTGCATACCTAGAAAATTTACTGCATAGTCAAACCTAGTAAACTTTGTTACGTTCATATGTAATGTGAAGTTGCCCAGCAGGATTTTTTAAAAGTTGTGTGGGATACAGAATGGCTCTTGTGTATAATACATCTGTGCATTACAGAATGCTTTATGTCCCTTGGCCCACTAAATGGCAGTGCCTCCCCCACCCTTGTCATTGATCTCTCTCCTGTAGACCAGATCCCTTTGCTTACTCAGCATATTGCTTGTAGATGAAAATAGCATCTGCAAACTGGAATCTATGAGCCTTTCACCTGTCCCTCCCTCTGTGTTGGGTTTGACAATGACAGTGATAAAGACGGTGATGATGATAGATACTGATGTTGGTGATATTGATACTGGTGATGATGATGATGTTGGTACCTGTGATGATGATACTGGTGGTGATGATGTTGATGACAATCATGTTGATATTGGTGGTAGTAATGATGATTTTGACATTGGTGATGGTGACAATGTTGATACTGGTGACAATAGGAATAATGATGATGCGGCTGACATGACCGAGTGCTTCCCTTTTTCTAAGGAGCCTCATGGTTTACATCGTCTCACTGTATGCTGACAAAGACCCTAAGGTCAGTGTCATTGTCCTTTTTCTTAGATGAAAAACCTGAGTCTAGATGGCTTAAATAGCCTATGCAAGATCACACCCCCAGCCCTTCTTTGTATTTTATTTAGAGACAGGGTCTCGCTGAGTTGCTTAGTGCCTCGCTGTTGCTGAGGCTCTTCTTGGGTTTTCTTTTTAAACAAAAAAATTTATAATGGAAGTGCTTTTTAGGCACATAATGTATCCTGCTTTAACATAGCTTATCTATACTACAAAAGCATGTTTATGAAAGCCTTTGAGTGCTTCTTGGAAATATAACAACATTTTTAGAAAGAAGTGTTATTGAGGTGTTATTCTATGAATTTAAAAAGTCTGAACGTGACATATTTCGTACCCACATACCATATTTTATACAAAAATATGGTCAGATTGGTGGGACGAAATGCAAAAGACGAACAGATGTAAAGAAAATTCATGTTCTTGTTTGCTTTCGGATCATTAATCTGTGGGAAACAGTGTCTCTCGTGCTTTATGTTTTTCCTGAATACTATTATCATAGAAAGTAGCAAAATCTGATTTGTCTGCAGGCCGTCTACTGGCAGCCTTAAACTCAGGACGGCAGTCGTTTGGACCATTTCAGGGCCCCGATCCTTGAGAGGCATTAAGTACTTGGGGAACAGCCCCAGTTTCTGGGGTTCTGTGCTCTGGGGAAGCTGCTGTCATTATTGTAAAAACATCCACACGAAAAGATGCTGAAAAATGGAGTCCAAGGAACGTTGGCTTCTCCTGGGTGCAGAAGGGCTTCATGGCCATCTGGTTTACCTGCCTGCCTCCAACAGCTGGGAGGAAGCAGCCCCTCGCAGGGACAGACTCTGTTCTTCCTCTTGACCCACATTATCCAGCAGACCCTTCCACAATCGTGGAAATATCTGATATCTGCTCTGCCCGGCACAGCAGCCACTAGTGTCGCGTGGCTATTGGTGTGACTGAAGAGCTGATATTTACAAAACTAATAACACTTGAAATAAGCCAGACCACGTACTGCACACCGTCTAAGAGCCGGGCAAGGGGTGTTGGATGGGTTTAGCCGTAATATTTTATCTTATTACTTCATTCAACCCTTACAACATTCTTTTCCTTAGGGGATGGGGTACCAGGGATTGATCTCAGGGGCACTCGGCCACAGAGCCACATCCCAGCCCTCTTTTGTATTTTATTTAGAGTCAGGGTCTCCTTGAGTTCTTAGTACCTCGCTTTTGCTGAGGCTGACTTTGAACTCGAAATCCTCTTGCCTCAGCCTCCAGAGCCACTGGGATTACAGGCGTGCACCACTGCACCTGGCGCTCATAACATTCTTATGAGGATCGTCTTTCTTATTCCTCACTTGTTTTTATTTGCAGATGAGAAAAATGTAGATTAGAAAGATTAAGGACCACAGCTTGCTCTTGGCAGAGGAAAGCTTTGAACTTGGGACTAAATCCAATACCTGCATATAGTGTTTCACATTCATTTTTGGGTCCCTCCCATGACTGCTGGCTCTACTGATTTCCCTTCTATTATTGTTACTGTTATTTTAATTATTGCGTTACATACATAGAATCATATATATGAATTTAATATAATCATATATGTGAGTAAACCCAATTAGAATTTTATGCATATGATTATGATTAGGTTAAAAATCAGAAAAATATACATGAATTATTATGTAAATGGGCATAGCATTATTTGGTAGACTTCATTCCCCAGTATTCCCCCATCCCTTCCCTCCTCCATCCCTCTCAATCCCTTCCCTATACTCTATTAATATTAGTCTTCCTTTGATTTCTGTGAATTCCCCCACACTTTTTAATTCCTTCTTTCTCTCTCTCTCTCTCCCTCCCTTTCCCTCTCCCCCGCTGGCTTCCACATATGAGAGAAAACGTTTGACCCTTGGCTCTCTGAGTCTGGCTTACTTCACTTAGCAGGATGCTCTACAGTTCTATCCATTTACCCGCAAATGACATAATTTTATTTTTCTTTATGGTTCAGTACAACCCATTTTGTGTGTATAGCACACTTTCTTTGTCCATTGGTCTGTTGATGGACACTTAGGCTGGTTCTATACTTGGCTATTGTGAAATGCACTACTATAAATATCGTAAGTGTGTATCACTATAGTATGCTGATCTTCTATCTTTTGGATAAATACCAAGGCATGGGATAGCTGGGTCATATGTTGGTTCCATTCCTAGTCTTTAGAGGAATCTCCATACTGGTTGTACTTTAGAGGATTTCCAAAGTGGTTGTACTAATTTGCAATCTGACCAGTAATTATTATTTATATCCTCGATGATTGCCATTCTAAATGGAGTGATATGGAATCTCAGTGGAGTTTTGTTTTGCATCTCCCTGATTGCTAAGAAGGTACATCTTTTGCCCATTTGTTGATTTGGTTATTAGGTTTTCTTTTCTTTTCGTGTTAAGTTTTTTTTAGTTCCTTATATAGTCTAGATATCACTCCTTTATTAGAAGAGCAGCTGGCAAAGATTTTCTCCCATTCTGTAGGCTCTCTCTTCCTGCTCTTAACTGTTTCCTGTGTTGTGCAGAAGCTTTTTAATTTGATGCCATTTCACGTATTGATTCTTGGTTTTATTTCTTAACCTTTGGGAGCCTCATTAAGGAAGTCAGTGCCTGCATCAATACGTTGGAGTGTTGTCTCTGTTTTCTTCTAGCAGTTTCGGTGTTTCTGGTCTAGTTTGTAGGTCTTTGATCCACTTTGAGTTGATTTTTGAGCAGGGTCAGAGGAATCTAGTTTCATTCTGCATATGGATTTCCAGTTTTCCCAGCACCATTTGTTTAAAAGGCTGTCTTTTCTCCAAAAGTGTGTCTCTGGCACCTTTGTAAGAGACCTGATGGCTGTGTCTATGTGGATCAGTCTCTGTGCCTTATATTATATTTCACTGTCTTTACGTCAATCCCATGCTGCTTTTCTTTCTAGAGCTCTGTAGTATAATTTAAGACCAAGTATTGTGATACCTTCAGCCTGGCTCTTATTACTCAGGATTGCTTTGGCTATTCTGGGTCTTTTATTCTTCATAATGAACTTTGGGACTATAGTTCTGTGAAGAATGTAATTGGCATTTTGATGGGGATTGCACTGAATCAGTAGATTTCTTTTGGTTATATGGCCATTTTGACAACATTAATTCTGACTATCCAAGAACGTGGGGTGGGGGGCTTTCCATCTTCTAAGGTCTTCTTTAATTTCTTTCTTCAGTGTGTTATAATAGTCATTGTAGAGGTCTTTCACCTCCTTAGTTAGATTCGTGCCCAAGATTTGATTTTATTTTTAAGGCTCTGGTGAATGGAACAGTTTTCTTGATTTCTTTCTCAGAAGATCCATTTTTAGAGTAGAGGAAAGCAATTGATTTTTGTGTGTGTGTGTTGTTTCACATCTTGCAACGTTGCTGAATTTGTTTATCAAATCTAGAAGTCTTCCGGTGAAGTTTTTCTGGGAGTCTTCTAAGTATAGGATCATGTCATCAGCAAACAGAAATAGTGCAACCTCTTTCCTTTCCCTATTTCTATCTCTTTAATTTCCTCCTCTTGCCTGATTGCTGTGGCTAGAGACTCGAGAACTGTATTGAATTGGAGTGGTAGGAGTGGGCATCCTGTTCTGTTTTCCTCTGTTCAACATGATGTTGACTTTGGGTTTTATATAGTTTTATTATTATGTTGAGATAAGTTCCTTCTATCCCTATTTTCTTAAGTGTTTTTAACATGAATGGGTGCTAGATTTTTGTCAAAGATTTTCTTCTGCATCAAATGAGCTGATCCCGTTATTTTTGTCCTTGATGAAGTACATTTATTGATTCATGTATATTGAGCCAAACTTCAAGTGGGAGGAATCCAACCTGATCATGGTGGTCTACAATCTTCTTAATGTGTTTATGATTTAATAAAGACATCCTTAATATGATATGAAGGATTTTTGCATCTGTGTTCATCAGGGATATTAGTGCATAGTTTTCTTAATGTGACTTTATTTGGTTTTGGTATTAGGGTGATACTGGCTTCATAGAGTGAATTTGGGAGATTTCCTTCACTTTCTATTTCACAAATAATTTGAGGAAGACTGTTACTATCTCTTCCTTCAACATCTGGTAGAACTTGTCTAAGAATCCACCTGGTCCTAGGCTTCTCTTTGTTGGAAGCTTTTTATTACTGCTTTAATCTCATTGCTTGATATTGGTCTTTTTTTTTTTTTTTTTTTGTATTCCTTGGTTCAATTTGGGTAGCTCATGTGTCCAGGAATTCTAGATTTTCCAATTTTTTTGGAGTATTAAGTTTTCAAACTGTTCCTAATGATCCTCTGGATTTCACAAGTGTCTGTGGTGATAATTCCTTTGTCCTCTCTAGTTTTGTTCATTTGGGTCTTCTCTCCCTTTCTTTATCAGTCTTGTTTTATCCTTTTAGAGAACCAACTCCTTGTTACATTGGTTCTCTGCATTCTCGATTTCATTAAACTCTGATCTTAATTATTTTCTATCTTCTACAGGTTTTGGAACGAGTTTTTTGTGTATCTTAAATAGATACTGGACTTTGTATTTTCTTCCAACCAGAGGTTTAGAAGGCCCTGCTTAAAGAATGGACAATGGCTTCTTACTGGAAAGTTCTCTCTCCTTGTATAACTTCCCTATAAGATTATAGCTCTGCCCCACAGGGAGACTCTCAACATTGAACTTGTGAGTTTCTAAATTGTCTACCATCCCCCTTGGCGGCCCCATTTTTCTAGTAAGTAGGTTATAAAAATGATTTGTGTCCTCTACGATGTGCTAGAAAACATTGCATCTGCATTTAATGTAGCTACAAGAGAGTCTAGTTTAGTGTTAGAATCGCCGATGATGGTCTCAGAGAGGTGTAAGGTCTCTGGTGGGCATTAAGTAGCTTCGGACAGGTTACTGCATCTGGAAAACCTGTTTGTCATCCTAAAATTGGAGGGTAATACAAGTTCCTTCTTTCTGAGCATCAACGAATGGATGCATTTGATGTACTTAGCATGGTGCTTTTATACAGCAAGTGCTTAATAAAAATTAGAGGCCATAATTATTATAGTAGTTCCCTCTTATCCACAGGGAATATGTCTGTTCCAAGACATTCTGTGGACACCTAACCCACGGACAGTAATGAATCCTATATATACTGTGCTTTCTTTTATATATACATACATATATATATATATATATATATATATATATATATATATATGATAAAGTTGCTTCTATAACTTAGGCACAGTAAGAAATTAACGACAGCAATAATAAAATGGATCAATCATAACAATATACAGAAATGAAAGTTATCCGAAAACTTACAAAATAAATGGTTTATTTCTGGAATTTTCCATTTTAGTAGTTTTAGGCTGTGATTTTCCTTGGGTAACTGAAACTGTGAGACGCAGAACCACAGGTAAGGGGTCCTGCTGTATTCCTGTGTGCCCACTTCAGCTCATGCCCACAGGGCTCATTGTCAATGTTTCACCTGATTCTTACAGTAAGGAAAACAGACAATGACGATAAAGCCACATAGACTCAGAGATGGAAGCTAATGAGATGAATGTTGTCAAGTGACTTTTCCTCTCTCCTGAGATATCAATGCAACTAAAGGAGTCCCTGAATAGCTGGTTTGTACATAGTAGGAAAAAAAAAATACCCGAGACCTTGCTCTCTTCCTCTCCCTTGGTGACGGGCAACATATAGAAAGAAGAGGAGACTCGGAGGTCCTCCCAGAAGGCTATCTCAATTCTCTTGAGTATTTCTGCCATAATTTCTTCCTTGATTTTCCCACTTCTTATCACTACTATTTTATTCACAGTTCTTATAATTTTAAGAAAATGTGGGGCATTTAAAAAAATCTACCATCAGCTGCAGTAGCCCCCTCCCCTGGGGGAGCTTCTTACCTGCAGAGGGCCTTGGGGACTGTCCTCAGGTTAGAGGGTCTGAGCCGGTGCTGGGGACCACATTGCTCAGTAAGAAGGAGCAAGCTGTGGAGACGTAGCACCTGCTATACCAGGAGGATGAAGATTTAAGGAAACTTGCAGAGAATGAACAAACTTGGTGTCAAAAAGGAACAACTCCCCTGGGGTATTGGGCTATCTTATTTTTGGTTCCTTCAGAAGACACTGAGAGAAAATGGTTTGATCCTGGGGGTGGCCCGGGACATGCACCTGCCAACCTTGGGGGTTCAGAAGTCAATGAGCGCGTGACTTTCAGAGGAGATGTGCCTGGGGTACAAGGAGTGCCACCACGGAGACACAAGGCCGCATCTACATTAGCAGCATGGCGTGTTGCCAACCACTGGGGTCCCTCTGGTGATCTGTCCTGGAGATCTGAGAGCTGAGAGCCTTTGGAACCAGGGGTCCGTGCTGCCCAGAGGGTTCATCTTCCAACAGATGTGCCTCCCAGAGCCCAAGAGACGGACAAAGAGACGGCGACGTGTGAATCTGTGCAGCGAGCATCCGGAATAACACAGAAGCCCAGGAGGAAGAGCCAGGGAGATGCAGAGTGGAACCGCAGGAAGGGCAGAGGGAATAAGGACTCGGCACTTTCTATCGAGCAGAGTCCAGATCACAGAGTGAACCAGTCCCTGCGTGACCCTGAAATTTTATGCAGAGAGATTATCAACCAGATGAACTTGGACAGCCATTGAAGGACTAGACTGATTATGAAGCTTTACTAGAAATTATTGCCCACGTTAAAGCCTGTCGCAGCTTAGGAAAAGTCTGCCACAGCCAATCACCTTGTGAGTAAATCACATGGTGTAAAAATTTACATGAAATGTCCGAGACAGAGAGTTCCACAGGGACAGAAAATTGACGATTGCTTGTCAGGGGATTGGGGAGAGGGGCGTGGGGAGCGACTGCTAAGAGTTAAGGAGTTTCTTTGGGGGTTGGTAAAAATATTCTAAAATCTGATAGTGTTGATGGTTTGCAAACTCTAAACATGAGCCAACCCAGTTGGAAGCGATGTGCATATTTTCAACACATTGATGCGCTGCACAAAGCTCTCTCAATCTATCTCTGAAAGACATACAATATGATCATGACTTTTTTTAAAAAAAAATAAAAGACAACTGATTTTACCAATTTCTCAAGATGGGTATCAGTTGTAAGAAGACTCCAGGTGACAAAACAATAATATCACACGCAAATGTGACAACTTTTGGGGGGATAAAGAACTTTTATAAAAGATCATAGAGGAAAGAATGAAACTTTTCTCATATTTGAAGTATTTAGATTTTTCTATCATTTGGACAGTGTTGCTTGATTTTGGAATGCCCACGGGCACCAAGTGGACAGCAGAACATGGTGAAATGGAGAGCCCGATTTTGGGGTCACATTGCGTTCTCCAACATTACTTCTCTGCCCCTTCAAAGTCTCGTGTAAAGTGACAAGAATGACACTTGGTTGTGATTCTCATTGACTGCCTTGATGACTTCGGTAAACGGCAAAGTGTCCATGCAAAGTGCCCGCACATGGTTGGTACCCACGACCAGAGAGCTCCCTCATCCGTCTTCCAGCAGGTGGAATAGCAGACCCAGCCTGGTGAACTCTCGCCTCCCAAGGTCCTGCATTCTCAATAGACCACCCAGAGGCAGGGACCTCTGTCTACAGCCTTCTTAATTATGCAAATGCAGCAAAATGTACCCAACTTACATCCCTTTAAAATGACTGGTTAGAAAGCCTTTGCTGAGTGTTGTAAGCAGAGGCCCTCGCTGTTTGTTCTGCCCAAAGAGAGCACAGATCCAGGACATGGTGCCTGACATTAAGGGTCTTGAAAAGCACACACATCTGAAGAGTGTTTGAGAAAATTGCAAAGCAAGTTTCAAGTTGAACCAGAAAATCTGGACAGGGCATGGGATAGTTGAGGGTGATGTTAGATGGAGGTGGTACACAGAAAGTAGAATCAAAAACAACTTGGGATGAATCCTCTGGGACCAAATGAAATGTAAGCTAAATCTGTGATGGACATGAATTGAGGACACCAAAAGAGAGCTGTCAAAATAATAATTAATAATAATAATAATAATAACAACAACCTGTGCTACGGTTTTGGCAAAGCAGGTTGGCGTGTGTTTCAAGAGGTTTTAAAATATGCATGCACTTGACTCCAGGATTCCCTTGCTACAGATCTGTTCTGTGGAAGCCATCCTCAAACAGATAAGGCTCTGCTGCTGGTGGAGTTAGAAAGTGGTGCAGCCACTTTGGAAAGTAGTTTGGCAAAATGCTAACATTCTTCAAAACGTTAAAAAGCTAGTTGCATGACCCAGCAGGTCCCAACAGAGATAAATATACCCGAGAGAATTGAAAGCATACATCTACAGACAAATGTGGGCAACTATGCTCATAGCATTACTGGTAAGAGTCACAAGGTGGAAGCACAAAAATGATCATTGACTGATAAATAAATAAAATTTGGCTTATCCATGCAATGAAATATCATTCAACCATGAAAAGGAATAAAGTACCTTGTCACAAAGGAACTTTGAAACTATCATGCCAAGTAAAAGGAGCCAATCAAAAAAGGTCACCCATTCTATGATTCCATTTATATGAAATGTCCAAGATAGATAAATCCATAGAGACAGAAAGTAGATTAGTGGTTGTCAAGGGATGGGGGAGGGGCCCATGGGGAATGACTCTCGTGTGTTAATGGTTTCTTGAGAGTTGGCAAAAAAATGTCTCATATTTGATAACGCTGACGATGACACAACTCAGTAAATATACTAAAAACCTCGGAATTGGTTAAAGGGTGAGTTTTAGGATGTAGGAATTATATCTCAAAAAAAGTTATAAAAATAGAAAAGTTTCCAGCATAAAAATTACATAATGACATTTTTTTTTTCCAAGAGTGAAAAATTGGAAACAGTCTAAATGTCAATCACAGAAAAGTGAGAAATGCTGTGGCCACCAGAGGGATTGTTAGGCCTCCATGTAAGTCGTGGCTTCCTCAAATGACAGCGTCCCTGTGGCTTTCTGGCTGGAAATAGCCGCTTCATAGTGGCCCAGCGTTTCTGAGCAGCTCGCATGGACCCAAAACCTGAGTCTGGGGTTTGGGTTAGCTCTGGTTTCCCCCTGCACAGGTGTGAGACTGCTTTGGGATGGGCCAGGGTCATCACCGTCACCACTCTGTCTTGGGAGAGAAACTTCTCGTCTAATACTCTCAGAACATTCCAACTTCCCAAAACAATGCAAAGAAAAAAAATCCCACTTAAAGGTCTTCTCCTGAGACTTAGAGATGGGAAGAAGGCACCTCTGAGGGTCATGGGCACCCTCTCCCTGGGCCAGGCCGCCCCTGGTGTTTTTAGGCCCCTTCTGGCTTGACTTCCCGTGATTTGACTTGTGGGAGGGAGAGTCTGAGGTCCCCTCTGGTCTTCCTGTGACTGGGAACAGTGGCCCGACTGCCTCCCAGACCCTAGGGGAAGGGAGTCTCTTCTCTTGCTAGTCCCTGGCTGGCTCCCTGAGTCTTCTTGTGTAGTGGAGAGACCTTTCAGAAGATGTTGGGTAAAAAGAACCATTCCTGTCCGCGAGGGCATGGCTGTGCCTGCCCTTGGGATGTTGCAACAAACGCAGGTGACTTCGTGCCTGCAATGCACACAGACCAGAGCCACTCTGGGCTCAGCTTCCCCCAGCCCCTTGAAGTTACTTTCCATCGAGGACTATTTGGGGCTAGTTTCAGTCACTGTCATATTTTATAATTCATGGAAGTGTGACTGAAATACTGTGTGGGAAACAAAATCAGTAATTACAGATTCACACCAAAGCGCTTGAACCTCAGGGGCACAGGTCTTTGTTGGATACATCAAAAGATTATCCGATGCAAATCAAAACTACAATGAGAACAGAATCCTACAACGAGAGATCATCTCACGGTTGGAATGGGGAGCCTCAGATCAACAACAGTAACCAGATAAGGGCAAGACAACAGACCAAAGGAGCTCTCAGACACTGTTGCAGAAAGTTCAGGGATTAGCACAACCGTCATGGAGAACAGCGTGGAGGGGCCTCGAGAAACTAGGAGTAGATCTACCCTGCTGTGGGGAAGGCCCAAAGTGGCTGTAGTCAGGCTCCCTGCCAAGACTCTGGCCAGCTGTTTCTAGTATGTACTCAAGGTCATAAGCATCTGCCTGGGAACATGAGCTTGCTTAGGTAATCTGGTGGCACTGCACCTTCTTTGTTTGGCCTGTGGAAAGGGGTCTAGGTGTTGCTGCCACCTCTGGATAAAACATGTCTACTATTCCCAACTGTGTCCTGTGCTTCTTTCAAGTGCTGGGATCTTGAATCTATTTCCCAGAGTCTGAACCCCTGCAGGACATCTGTGATCCAGGTTTCCCACTTCTTCCTTGGCTGCTGTCTGAAAGGAAATGAGATCAGCACACTAAAAAGTCATGCTGTTCACCATAGCTAAGATGTGGAATCAACCAAGGGGTATATCAAAGGATAAAGAAAGAAAATATAGCCTGCTATAAATACCTGAGGGAATATTATTTAGTCATGAAGAAGAATAGAATCCTACCATTTGCAGCAAATGGATGGACCCAAAGGGTATTTTATTCAGTGAAATAAGCCAGCAATGGAGACAAGGACTGCATATTCTCTAAAAGGTGTAAGTTAAGAAAGAAAAAGTTGTCCTGCATATAGAATATTGATTACTAGAGGTTGGGAAGGAGGTTGGGCTGAATTCGATGGACACAGGCTATAGGCATGTATTAAAATATCACACTAAACCCTATCAATGTCTAAATTAATACACGTTAATCAAAAACAAAATTTTACAAAGATTGTAAAAAATACCTTTTTCTGCTTTGCAATATTGTCCTCACTGAGTCAGCACGGGGTGGGCTCATTTCAAAGGTTCGTCTCTTCACAAGAGGAGCCTGTGGAGTGTGGGCAAGTTTGAAGAGGGTGGGAGACCCTTCAGCCTCTCACTCAGGGACCTCGGGGAGTTGTCCTTACTCCTAAGGAGGAAGCTGCATGCCCTCGATAAGAACGCAGGAAAGAAAAATGCTAATGCATCTCGGGGTGCTGGGGACAGCAGGCTGGCTGTTTCCCTACTGATGTGATCGTTAGCTGCAGAGGAGAAGAAGGCAAGGCCCAGGGAGCCCCTGAGCACCAATCGCTTGGGACACTAATTGCAAAGAGCCGTGACCTTTTCCTTTAAATCATTTCATGCATTTCTTGGTCCTTGGCTTCTCTTGTTCCCAAGCGCATCTGGAGAGCTGTTTGCAGGAACTTCTCTCTGAGCATCTTTGATTTAGTGATGTTCTCTCCCTGACGGTGAGAGAGAATGTTCTGTTATGAAGTAGTATAAATCACCCCTGAGAGCGGCTGGAACTGATTATTATAGGATGGATGACTGTAATCAATATAATAAAATAACTCAAGCAGATTAACAATAACAAACAAACATTAGGTGCCTTCTGTGTACGAATCCATGGGGTCTATAGAGATGAAGGGGTACCAGAGCTTCAGGGTAGCTCACGATGGGTTGTTGAGCGTGGAGACTGCGGACGGTGGTGGAGTGTCCTGAGAACATCTACGGTGAGGCCAGGGAACCTGGCTGTGCCGTGTGCCAGCTTCGTGATTCTGACAGTGGGAACACGTTCTGCCTTGTTTATTTTTCCAACTTGTAAATTAAGCCTGTTAATTTTCTTTTTTTTGGCGGGGGAGGGGGTACAGGGGATTGAATCAGAGGCACTCAACCACTGAGCCACACCCCCAGCCCTATTTTGCATTTTACTAGAGACAGGGTCTCACTGAGTTGCTTAGCACCTCGCTAAATTGCTGAGGCTGGCTTTGAACTCACGATCCTCCTGTCTCAGCCTCCCGAGCTGATGGAATTATAGGCATGCACCGCCGTACCCAGCAAGCCCATTAATCTTCAACTTCTTTTTTCTTTACTAGTTTGCAAAGTAAAGACTACATGATTTCTCTCTTTAGTAGCCTCCAAACTTAACATAATTTTTAACATTTTCACGGACACATAATTCATAGGGGGTTCCATGACATCATTTAAGGTCTATAAGGACATGAAGTATCTTTGCAGAAATTGGGAGCCATCGTCATCATTCATGGTACCTGAGCGGCCAGGTGCCTCTTCTATTTGAAGATTAAATGAGATGAGGTGTGGAAAGCCACGGAGCCAGTGCTGAGCGCTTAGTGGGCGGTTTTCTTCTGGTACCTATTGTTCTTGCTGCAGCGGTGACTGGCACCCAGGAGGCTCAGAGGAATGGGGCGACTGGGCAGAAGGAGAGGGGAGGGACACAAGAGACCCATGGGGTGCCCTCTCCAGATGGAGTGACAGACTGCGTTCTCAGCACTGAACCCTCTTCCAGCCCCCACATCAAGCCAACTGAACTCAGTCCATCGGGCCTCTGGGGACGGGTTGGGGGAGTTAAATTCAGAACTGAATATGAACCAACAACAAGCCTTCACACATTTCCGAGATGAAAGGTAGCCAAGCTAAATTTAGCTCGTCTTCCCCGTTAGGGTTACGTCCCCAGGAGAGACCAGACCTCTCTCCGGATGCCTCTCGCTTGCTAAAGCGGTGCAGCTGGGCCACCCAGGGCACGCGGCCAGGCGTGGCCATCGCGGTTCATACCAAATGGGCTCCTCGTTGGGATGTTGCAATCCTGACGGGGGAAGATCTGGACTCTCAGCTTCAGCAGTGTCCTTCATGGAGTGTTTGTGCATCAGAATCACAGACACGGCTCTTCTGTTTGTCGCCCTGGGGTGGGAGGGCTGCACAATCAAGCCCGACTGCCTGCTTCTGAATAGCCGACCAGCTCTCGAGCTGTCACCTCTGCGTGCACCCAGGTAGCTGAGGACGTGGCTTCCTTTGTGCTAGCGCTGTGATTGCTTTTCATGCTGCGTGACAACTTGGCTGCAATTTCATTGATTCTCTTGGAATTTCAAATTAATGGTTCTCCTTTTCTGGCACTCAATTGCCGAACCGCATGTTCTCCGATCAGAAAAACACAATCAGCTAAAGCCAACCCCCCCCCTCCCTCGTTGTGCAGGAAACCATGCTTTTGTTTCAACAGGGCGTCAATTGTGTGCTGGGGACGAGGGCATGCGGAGATGGTGCCTGGGCTCCGGCCTTCTGCAGGGAATCAACAATCTTCAGTTGTCCTTGATGTCTGGGCTGTCACTGCAGAAATCTTCCTGGGGGTCAGACACAGCCTTTGTCTCTGGTTTTGCTGTGAACTCTCTGGGCTCAGGAGCTTGGAAACAAGAGAGGAAACAGACAGTCTGGGCTGATGGTTTTTCCCCTGGCGGTGAATTAGGAACTGCGGTTGGAGTTTCTTTAGGCCATTCTTTGGATGAGCAGGGTGTGATCTTTGTCCCCCAAGGACATTTGCTTGGACCCATTTTAGGTGATCATGACCAATATAAAATGGGGGGGTGGGGCAGAGGCCAGGGGTGCTGCTAAATATGATGTGGTGCAGCAGGCAGTGACCGTCCCCTCCCGGCACAGTTATCTGGTCCCAGACGTCGGTACTGCCGAGGTCTAGACCATGGGGATTTGGGTGGACAACTCTGATTGTCAAGTTGCCATCCTTTGTCTCAGAACCTCGGCTTGATGACACGTATGATCAGGAACAGGCAGTGCAGTCCAGTGGTCAGAGCAGGGGCCTGAGTCTGAGCGGCCTGGGCTTGGATTCCAGGACATCAAGGTGGGACTCGTGGGTCCCTCTAAGTGCTATGCACAAAGTGCCTCCACAGCCAAAAGGAAATGAGGCCCAGAAGACAGGGGGGACGTCCGGGCCAGGACAGCTCCATGGAACTTGGAACCTCCCATGCCCGTGGGCACGGCTGTGTGGTTGGGGTGCCCATGCAGCCCTGTGGGCAGTGCAAGACGCCATCCTGTGGGCAAACATAGCACCCCTGAGGGGCACCGTTGAGGCAGGACACCGGGTAGACTTTGGTCCCCTGCTTCCATTTCTATCTGAGGTGGCCCTACTGGTTTCTCTTTCTGCTCCTGGTAGGGACGCACCAGGGAGGGCTGGTGACTCCACCCGGGATGAAATGCCTGCCTGGCCCGGGGAGCAGGGCGGCCGGGGAGCAGGGAGGCCCGGGAGCAGGGCACTCCGCCTCCCACTCTGCTCAAGGACCAGCTCATGGCATCCTCAGACAGCCCCAGGCAAGACGTCATTCTGCTGCTTGGAAAACTAGGTCCCTTGGGCCTACTCCCCAAATCTGGGGTCTTAAATGCTTGGGGGGCCAGAGCTCCGCCCTTCTCTTGTCTGTGCCTCTATCAGATGTCGTGCAATCTCCTTTTATTGGGACCATATCTGTGGGATCCAAGGATGCTCCATTTCCATGAATTGAGGGGATTTCTGTGGCCAGAAATGGGGTCAGGGTCCCATAGACACATACTTTCTGGGTTCAAATCCCCACCCCACCAAACCGTGGTTGTGACCTACAGCAAGATTGTGTTTTGTTTCAACTTAAAAAGAAAATACTTCTCGGAGCCTTCCCTGTGCCATCCGTGAAGAGGGGACGGCAGTGCCACCCCTTCCCAAGGTGGGTGTGGAAGTGAGATGAAGTTAGAAAGCAAGCTCACTGAAGCTCTGGCTGAGGGACATTGCACCGGGTCGCAGCACACCTTCCCCATCTTGTTGGAGATGGTCCCAGCGACCTGGGTACAGCAGCCTCATTGTGCCCTCATCTGGAAGGTACAGGGGGCAGCGCCAGAGGGCCACATGTTCAGGAAGTGGAAGAGCCAGGGTCAGAGCCCAGGAGCCCAGATCCTCGCAGCTCTGGTCTCCACTGCACGGCTCCGCTGCTTCTCCGAGGATGACGTTGCAGAGGGTGGTGGGTGGCCGCTCCTGGAAGCCCTGCTGACTCCCCCCTTCTCCAGGCCAGAGGGTCTCTCTTCCACCCGCCCCGGAAGGCTCACGTTAGGATACCAAGTGCAACTCTGAAGCGCACATTCTATTTGGAAACAGGTTGAATTATTTTAAAGTTTTATTAATGATAAGAATAAAAGGGTCAGCACTGTTCCCTTCTCCAGCCTTGGCTCTCTGCGCCCTTCCAGTACCTGGAGGTGAGATAGTTTTTCTGTTCTTCCCATTTTTCAGATGAGGCCAGAGGGGCTCAGAGAGGAACTTGACCAAGACCACAGTGGGAGAGGGTGTGCTCTCGAAGCAGAGAGGGATTCACTTGGTCTTCAGACGGGACTTTGAATTCCTGACACGTGTTGAAAAACACAACTTGCTTCTCGTGATCGCTAACTTTTAAAAATATCCCAGCTTTTGGAAAGCATGCCGTGTTTGCTTTTTAATATCCGTCTCCTCCTTCCCCCATCCCCTCCGAAGTGTGCCAACCCCCTGGTTTGTGGAAACCGTCTGAGGGTCTTACACAAAGCAGCTGCAGAGAAGCCCTGGAACCGTTTGCAGGAATCGTTTGCCTCATTTGTCCCCCGCCCCGCCTTCCAACCTGTTGCTACAGAGTGTCTCATCCTGAGTGCTTCCAGAAAAGGTCTGCTGAGTCCACATTCTCCTTTGGCCAGAAGACACTGATTCTCTGTGAAGATATGTCACACTCCTACTCTTAAAATATATTCTGAATAGTGGAGTAGGAAATAAATCCAAAGATTGTAAACTGTCCAAGCAAGAGAATTAACAAAGAGGCGGATGGTATGTTGGTTCCTAGATGCCAGTTGCGAAAACATGAAATTTCCACCACGTGAAGGAAGCCAGAGAGCAAACTCAGAGAGGTGGTCTGAGGCTTCCTTGAGAGGAAGCCTGGTGACTGTAAGCAAGGACATGTGCAAGAATGAGCTTCCAGCAGATGTGGTCATCATCACTCAAGGTGGGAGAGAAAGAAAAAACTCTGAAAAAATTTCCTATGATTTAAGCAAAAGACGAGTCCCCTTCCTGTGTCAACTAGGACTATAGCAGTAAACAAAACAGACCAAGTCCCTGCCCTTGTGTGGCTAATATTTGGGTGGAGGGATGTAATAGTTAGCTTTCAGTTACTATAATGAAGTACCTGACACAGGCTACTTATAAAGAGAGTTTTTTTAGCTAACAGTTATGGAGATTGGAAGTCAAAATCTTGGGCCCATTGATTTGGCTTTTAGTGAGGGTGGCAGATGGTGGGACTTAAGGAACATGTAGGAGCAAAAAGTCACATCTAGAACTGGGGAAGAGAGACAGAGATTGGGGTCCCCTAAGCCCCCTAGAGAATGGCATCTCCAGTGATCTAAGGACCTGAAAGCTCACCACACCTCCCAATTAGTGTCACTCTTGGGGACCAATCCTTTGCACATGGACCTTTGTGGGGACACTGTCCACAAACCAGGCAAAAGACGAGAAGGAAATAAAGCATGCTGACTCAGAGAGTGATTCGTAATAGAAGGAAAACCATCAGCCCCTAGATCTGTGTCTCAAGCAAACCAGGTGTTGACTAGTGACAAGGCTGGCTTGAACTGTGACCTGCACCTGTTGAGTTCCTGTTTCCCAGCCCCAGCTGTGTTGGGAGTTCTGTCTCCTGGAACCAGTAGCTCACAGTCCAACACACCGTCCTGTAGCAGATCCACAGAGTGAAGAATAGTGTATTAGTTGGGGTTTGTTGCTGTAACAAGCACCGAGAAAAACAACTCAGAAGAGGGAAGGTTTATTTTAGCTCCTGGTTTCAGTCCATTGCAGGCTGGCTCCATTGCTTGGGCCTGAGCAGATGTCATGGTGGAAGAGCTCTCATGATCCAATCACTTCCTGAAAGCACCACCTCTGGACACGGCAGCCCTGGGACCAAGCCTTCAACGCAGAGTCCTTGGAGCCACTTCATTTCTGCACCATAATAGGCCCTTTTCCTTGATCTCCCAAAAGAAAAGAATATAAAGCCACCCAGATACACAAGTGAGCACCGGGCCACCGACACCTCCATACAAGGCATTGGTGGGTAAACAATGTCTCTGGTGATTTGAAGTGATGTCAAGATGGTCACAGAGGCTCCCGGCTAATGACCCCACTTTGGACCTCAGACCATCAGAAGTCCTTCAATCACAACGCCCATGGCCTGCCGCCATATTGTTCAAATCCCCTCTCCCCACACTGGGCTCTCTGTTTCTCTGTTTTGTTTCCCTTTGTCTGTAACTAAGTCTCCTCTTGGGCCAGAAACTCAGCCTCTTGCCCTTTCCTTTGGGAGGGAGCTCGTCCCTCTGCTCTCCTGGCCACCTGAACACCACCTGAGGCTCCGCCCAGGCACTGGGCGCTGGCCCGGGGCCTTCTCACCAGGCTCTTCCCTTGACCACAGGAAGAAGGCGAATGTGCTTCCTTTATCTTCCCTCCACCAGTCTCTGGAGGTAGAGAGAAGAACAGAGTGATTTATGGTAACGGTGACTTGTCAGTTATGCCCCTTCATTTAGAACGTCACAGCAGCTATGTCTGGTTTTGCTCTCAGGCGCGTCTCCATCTTGCTCTGTCCTCCACTCAGGGAGCCAGCCACATGGGGCTGGGGAGGAAGAAGCCATGAAGCTGTGGAGCCGTTTGCACATAGTCCCCAGGGCTGAGGGTGCACTTTAAATTTTGAGAAGGGACGGCCTCATGTTAAGTGTTCTTACCAAACAAATGATGGAATAATCCACTTCCTCCACGGAAGCGTTTGTCTGAAGCTGTTGCTAGGGCAACCTTGTTTATCTCCCTGTAGATTTAAGGTGGGGTTTGTGCTTCTAGGTGAAAAGAAGCCGGTTCCTCATCTCCCTCTGGGGAGGATTGCGCGTTTCAGACTCGGGAGGGAGAGTCGTCCACTCACCCGGGATCACAACCACAGAACTGCGCAGGGGCTCAGGAAATCCCTGGCTCAACTGAAGGCAGTGGACTCAATGTAGACACGCACACTTGAGCTTCTCTATTTCACACTCAATCCATATTTGTTGATCAAGTCAAAGAAATGACAAACAGAGAAAAAAATCATTAAAAATCCCCCACCATGTTGGCGTGGTGGGAAGGAGGCTGACGCTTGAGGTTCATCTTTGTTCAGTTCCCTGAACAATTTTGGGTTCTCTCTCTCTCTCTCTCTCTCTCTCTCTCTCTCTCTCTCTCTCTCCCTCTCCCTCTCCCTGCTCTTTCTGTTCCTTCTACCTTCAATACTTCTGCTTCAGGACGTCGAGTGCCTAGCTGCTGCTTCTCATTCAGATCTTGCTGCTGTGCCAAGCGTTGGAGAAGCCATCTCTGGCCACTCTAGAAGGAAGTGACCTGCCTGCCTGGCCCCCAGGGGAATCCACACTCCACCACACCAACATTTCATTGTGCAAAATCGTCTTTATTTGTTCAGTAATTTAATCATTCGATAAGTGTTTATTGAGGGCCTACTATGTGCCAAACACCCTTCAGAGTTCTGCGGATACATCAGGAAACAAAGCAAGCAAAAACGTTTGCTCTGAAGGAGTCGAGGTCCTAACAGCAGGCGACGGGTGAAGAGCCCAAGTTCCCCGTGGACCACACAGAGGGTGGGAGGTAAGTGGGAGAGAGGAACACTGGGAAGGGGTGCTCACTAACGGCCTCTGTTGGCAATTGGTGTGGGGGCGAGGAGGAGGGAGCACTCCAGGCAGAGAGAGGGGCAACTAGAAAGGGCCCAACACAGGGGCACGTGGGGAGTGGGCACTGATGGAGGGCGGGGAGCCACAGAGGCTGGGGCGGGGTGCGCAGGTGGGAGGCGCTGCCAGGTCAGTTTGACCACGGGAGCCAGGAGTGAGTGCAGTAACACAGGACGGTGACCGCACTCTGAGCAGGGGAATGGCTTGATCCAGCCTGGGTTTTTAAAGGGTGGTTCCAACAGTTGCAGGACAGCAAGTGCCAGAGAGTGTTTGGGAGGCTCTGGCCTTCGCTCGGCGCAGGCAGATATCAGCTTGGTAGTGTCCCTGCATGTGCACACACACACACACTCGCACACGCACACTCGCACACACACACACATGCACGCACACCCATTCACAACCGAGGGCATCTGTGTTCCCTTTCTTCTGTTCCATGATGGCTCTGCTTACCTAATGATGTGTCATCTGCGTCTTTCCACATCCATAAAGACGGAGTTATGTCATCATTTTAGCATGTCCATATTACCCCTTTGTATGGATGCACCATCGTTTATCTGCCAGTCCTGGATTCAACACTTGAGCAGTTTCCCGTTCTTCACTGTGATAAACAATCCTGCAGTGGACGTTCCGGAGCGTGCTTCTCCGAGCAGTGGCTTGTCCAGGTCGCTCTCTGAGATACGGCCTTGGGAGAGAATGGTTGGGTCAAAGGCTATAAATAAGGAGTGCTCTCGGGGTGTGCCTCACTGCCTGGGTGTGTGCAGAGTGTGCTCCCCCCACTGCACTGGGCTCCTGGTCTGGTTTCAGGTATCAACACTATTTTTATTATCTGCTGATCTGATAGAGTAAAGCTATAGTATTTTTGGTTTTCACTGCATGGATTTGCCCGTGTTTTATTTGGGCCATTAGCTTTATTCTTATTGATTTTTAAGAGCACCTAATATATTAAAGACACACTGTTGTAAATGTTTAAGGATTTCCCCATATAATCTTTATTTTTTTTTAGTTTGAAAATGATGAAATATACACACTTTAAGAATATGCAATATACTCATGAAATGTATAAGGAATAAAATAAAATAAATAGCCATGTGTCCATCACCCAGGTCAGGGTGTAGAGCTCTCCCAATACCCCAGCTCTGCTCCCCTCGCTCCTACGAATGAACCACTCTTCTGAATTTGATAGTGATGATTCCTTGCTGTTCTTTATAGTTTTACCTAATGCATCAATTTTCCTAAGCAGCATGGATTTGCTTTTGCAGGGTCTGAAATGTTATGGGAGTGAAATTATATGGCATGGGTTTGTCCAAGATTTGCTTTCTTCCCGGTGACACTTGTGAGTGTCTTCCATGTGGAAATGTCCGGGTGGCTCACCGTCTCTGGCAGGGTAACTGCAGAAATGCCTCCCCTTCAGAAGTGCAATTTCCCAGTGCCGAGAAATGCATGTTTTAAAACATCCTAGCTCCTGCCACACGATTTTCCAAAGAGGCTTTTACCACTCTATGGTCCAACGAGCAGTACGTGAAGTTTCTGAACCATCTACTCCTTGTGGACACATGTCACTGTCAGGCTTGACATTTTGTCCCCAACCAATGCATATGAAAAGACCAGAAACTGGATAGTTTTATTATAAAAATGGGCAAGTACTTAGAACAGAGGTGGCTAGATTTTTTTTTTTAATGTGGCTTTTAAAATACTTATTGGTTTTACTGCTCCTAGTAAATTCTTAGGAGGCAGACTGACCTTGTCTTTGATTAGGTACAAGTTGAGCAGAACTTTAATTAAGAAATTGAGATGATTTTAAGGCTGGGGGCGGGGATGAGCAATTTGGGGAACAATTTTCAGGAAGGGGTGGTTGCCTTTCGGAAAAGCTGAATATGCTCCTGTTTGGGGTTTGTGGATGTGCTCGGTGTTAGAATGCACTCTCAGAAAGGCAGAAGGGATTCCTGAACTAATTTCTTTCTAGTCCAACATTTAAAAAACAGTCAATTCACTTTGGTACAAGAAAATAAATAGGTAGATCAATAAGTAAAGAAAAGGGATTTCTCATGTTCTAGGAACTGCTTGGTGATCAATACGAATCAAGCAGGACCACTGGGGCTGTGTGTTGGCTACAGCTGGTTTAGATTCCTCCTATTTAGATTTCTCTGTTGGCGTCTGTGCATCTGTGACCGGTTCATGAAGAGTGGGAGATGATGCTCTTCCGCCGCCCTTCAGAACAACTGCTCCCTCGCTCTTCCAGCTTCTTTCTGGCGGGAATCCCTGTACCCATGGACATGCCAACATCTGGCCCGTGCGTGCAGAAGCCAGCTGTGCTTGTCCAGCGCGTCTTAGCTGGGAGACCCTGAGCTTGATGACAAGATACATAACCTAATTAGGTGTGAACTCCAGAGACACTGGTGCTTGTTTCTGAAAATGTAAAATGCCGCTCTCAATCTATCGTGTTTTCTTCCCAGGAGTGCTGTGTGCGTGTGTGTGCGTATACACACGCATATACACAGGCCTGTGCATGTACACATATGAAAGCATCGTGAATTAGTAAATTTGGAAAGCCAGAGATTGTGCAAGCAGAAGTCACCTGCACAGAGGTGCCGGGGTTCCTGCCCTCCACACGCAAACCCCTGTGAGCACCACTCTGGGCTTCCTGTTTATGGTGGTAACATGGGAGTAACATGGGCATTCCAGGCAGGAGTCATGCATCCTTACATGTGAGTCATGTGGCTCTAAACAATGTGCTTCCTTTTCCAGGCTGATGCTTTCCCATCTACTAAATACATACAGTGTAGCATCTGCTATGTGCCAGGAGTGAGAATAATAATTATAATAGAAAGTGTGGTCTCTGCTCCTCAGGATGTCCGTAATTTGTAGGCCAGTATGGCAAGACCAGCTGAAGGACTGAGTGCACAGAGCAGAGTGACCCCTTGCCCAGGTCAGAAGCTAAGGGGTGCCTGTCAGAGGCACTGTGGCTATGGAGCCATGGAGGATGAAGACGGGGTGGTTAGGAAGACAGGGTTGGGGACAGCGGTATCTGGAGGAAGAAGTATGCACAATAACAGGGAAATGTGAGGGAAATAAACACCACATGCATCATATCATAAGAGGCCTGTGTGCTTCAAAAACAGGCTCCCAAACTCTTTGACACTCTTCCCACAGACAAGCCTGGTTCTGAGTCCTTTCCCTGGAATCAGGTCAGGCGTGTAAGCATGGTGGAAGTGATACTATGTGAAGTTAGGTCACAAAAGTTCAGGCGACTTCCACCTCATTGCCAAGGACACATACCCCTGGAGCCCTGAGAAATCCAGCTAGCCACAGCTTCCATCTTGTGAGGAAGCCCAAGCATCCTTGGGGAGAGGCCACGGGGAGGTGCCCTGTTTGCAAATCCCAGTGGAGGCCAGCCTTTGTATTATCCCTGGCCAGGCACCAGACCCTTGCATGGTTCACATCTTGCTGCTGAGACTTCTGACATTGTCCCCTCACTGAACTCCTGACCTGCAGGATCTAAGAACATCAGAGCATGGCTGTTGTTTTATACCATTACATTTTGGGGTCATTTGTTTTGCAGCAATAAAGAATGGAAATGTGTCTCTTTGACTCTAAAACGAGGTTATTTTGAAAACCCAAAAGCCAAATCCTATTCTGCAAAATGAAAGCCCTGACTCCTGAACTTCTGACTTAAAGAAAAATAGTTCCAAGAACATGAAGATGGATACCAAATTTGTCAGAGAAATGATAGTAAACAAGCCCAAACTGATTTAAGTTGTGAAAGAAAGTGTTAATCCACATAACCAGGAGGTTTGAAGAGTAAGCGCCATGCAGCAGGATCCGACATTCAAGGGATGAGCAGAATCTGATTCTCTTCAGTTCTGGGCTCTGCCGTGCTCCAGGTGGCCTACAGGGTCAGGCAGGTGCTCCCTCAGTTGTGAGGTGCCTGAGACCAGCCTCTACCATGGCAGCTGGAAGAAGGAGAGAGCTCTTTCTCTGTCATTCCAGCACGTCTTCCAGGGCTGACCAGTGCTCACAGACCGGGACTGAACTAGCTCCAATTAGATACCCACCTTCCATCCCGTAACTGTGGCCATGAGAAGCTGTCCCCCGATCGGCCAGGTAGGGCTATGTTTCTACCTGGCGTCTCTAGATGGCGTCTCTAAATCCCTGACAGTGAAAGAAATGAGGTTCTCACTTCTTGTTTTACCAGAAGCAGAAATAGATGCTAACAAGTGAAGCAAAGAGATTTCCCCTAGACATACAAGATGACTTAATACCACTTGGCTTCAGGGAACTATCCCTTTTATAGGTCCAATTAACACCAAAGTCACAAAGCCGTTGTGCCTCCAATACGGGTCCCTGAAAAAATTTTCCTAGATAGAGTTCTGGTGATTCCTAATATTTTAACCATCCCCTATGCCATTCTTGTTTGTTGTTAACAAACACCTGTGAATTTTAACTTAGGTTCCTATACACACAGTCAGAGGTAAAACAAAGAAATAGCACATCCAGATTTTCTTGAAGATAAGTCAATTGATATAAAGCAGAAAATATTTAGCTTCATGGATCTTATTTAATTATCATGTCTTATTCAAACAATTTACCCTCAAGCTCCCAGGCTCTGTACCCACAGTCCTGCTCCACTGTTCTTTTGCTTCAAAGTCTCTAATATTGGATCTCACTGTCAACCTCAGGATCCCAAAACGTGTGTGCATGAGACGTAGGACTTTATCTTGAGGCCAATCAATAACACAGAGCATAAAGAGAATGAGAATCAGCAAGGCATTGAAAAGATACCTGATACATTATGGATGAAAAGTGGACAAGAATCCAAGGTCTAAAGAGGGAGAAAGACAACTGGTATCTCAGAAACAATATCATCAGCATTAAAAAAAAAAAAACTGAATTTCCCTTCTACCATCCCCCAGAGTGAACCCAAATTGCTAGCCATTAAGAAGGAGCCTAGCCCTGTAATCTGTGTGTGTGTGATTCTTTGGAATAATTCTGGGAACTTCTTCACTGTGAGTTCTCAGGATCCCAGTACAGCATAGGACACGCTGGCATTGCCACCCAACGGGCCATCGACCGATCTGCATGGCCCCGTCACTTCCATCACAATTGGAAGAGGCTCTTGCTGTCTTTCAGGATGACGGGGTTGATGGAGATTGACGTTCCTCCGTCTTGGAAAGCTTCCAGCTGCTCCCTGTGCCGGGTGGCCTTGCCCCCCCCCCCATCACCTGCAGGAAGGCAAGGACCCTTCTTCTTGGGTTGTCCCTTGTCTGTCATGTTGTTAACTCTGCCATCGATGGAGAGGAGGGAGAAGGTTCGACGTTGCTGTCAAGTTGCTCAGACTCCCTATGAGACGTCCTGGGAGGAGGGAACAGAGAGGTCAGTGCCTTCCTGGACACTTCCTTCAGTGACCATCAGGGAAAGCTCAGAGGGCCATTTGATCTGGTTGGGCCCTGAGGGCCCTAAGCAGTGCTTGAAATCCTTCTTGGACCTAGGGCAGGTTGTGAAGGCAAAGTTCACAATTCTCAAGTTATTGGACAGTGCTCAGGAAAGGACACCAGCTCAGACTGGCCAGAGGAGCCCTGGCCTCAGCAGAGGTCAGCAGTGAGAAGGCATAATGGCCCCTCCTTTGTGTCGGGCTGTGTTTGTGCTAGCGCTCGCTGCACCATGATTTTATCTGTGAGTGTGTGTTTCAGGCCAGAAATTATTTTATAGCGTTCCAGATGTTCTAAAGGAGTGTCCTGTCCATCTGTTTTTTGTTTTATCCACAAGGACGGCCCTGGGCTTCTTTTACAGCCTACTCAGATCTGTCACCTCAGTGGTAACAAGCTGACAGATGAGCCCCCGTCCCACTACCTAGCGTGATTTGTCTACAACAGAATCTGTCACCATGGCTTTAATTACAGGCCGAACACGAGGGGTGGAGAATTTTCCCAAGATCTTACTCCTGGACTAAGAACAGGGAGCCTTCACCTAGAGCACTGTACCGCCCCAGTTGCTGGCCTCCTCTCTGGCACTGGGTTCCTGCACACACAGGAAACATTTCAAACATTTCACAGCCTCTCCTACCCCGGGGCCCCTGCTCACATTGTTCCCTCCACGCAACCAGCCCCCAGAAACTTGGGGGGTGCCTGCTCATCCTTCATTTGTTCGTTCCAGGGCTCCTGCTCTGGTCTCTGTCGGCGTAAACTGCCCACTGGTCCTGGTGGCTCCCTTACGTCCTCCATTTATTTCCTTTGTAACTTGTACCTGCAAGCATGGCGGTCGTGTTGGCTCGTGGGCTTGCTTTCTGCTCCTTCCACACCTACTTGCAGGGCCCCCCGAGACAAGGTATGTGTCCCCTGTGGCTCACTACTGTGTCCCCCGTATCTGGTGCTTGGTGTGCAGTGGGTGCTCAATAGATGCACATCAAGTGCATGGAGAAAGGCTGAGGCAAGGACCCCAGAGCAAAGGGTCTTATGAGTGGGGCCAGTGGGGTCCAGGTTAGGTCAACAGTTGGGTCAAGGTTGAAGCCCTTGGCTTCACTGAGCACAGTGTGAGCCATGGGCCACGTCTCTGGTGGTCTTTGGTTAAAGCCCTTTGTGTACAAATGGGGACCTGGGAGCACAGATAGCAGGGGGTGTCACCAGCTCCGCACCCTCCTCTCTCATATAAATGACTCCTAGAGAAGGGGGTTGGCAGGTCCGGAGGTGCAGATGGACAGGAGGAAGGACTCATTGTGTACCGGTTGATGGCAATTAAAATGTGTTTCCAAATAGCCAGTAGAGAGGATTTTGAATGTATGTCCCCAACAAAAGAAATGATCGCTGTTTGAGGTCACAGGTATGCCACGGACTCTGATACGATCAGTACTCGTGATGTACATGTATTGAAATATCATGCTGCACCCCATAAATATGTATAAAACTATCAGGTATTAATTATTTTTTTAAATAAGTGACATCTAGACATCCAGGAAGGGACTGGTATTTATTTAGGATCTACCAAGACCTCTGTCCTGAGTCAAGCAATTAACACTCATCTCACTAAATTCCCACAAGCACCCGATGAGACTGAGTGTCCTTGTCCCTACGCTTCAGGTCTTGACACGGAAGCTTAGGGTTGGGCGTCTTGGCTGGAGGCACGTCATCAGGGATGTGAGTGGCCTTGGATGGCCCAGGATGGTCCCCATGTCTCCCCAGTCCCCTGCACTGCACCTCGGCCTTTGTCCACATTGGCTCCTGAGCCTCCTGAGTGGAACCTCCTTAAGCACACGAACTTTGTCATCAGTAGCTCCTGTCTTGACTTTGACCCTTTCCCTTCCCCTCTGTGCCCAGAGTTTCCATCACTCTGTCTGCTCTTGGCTGTTACTGAAGTCTCCCTGAGCTTGAGTTTCCTCACCTGTAAAATGGGTGTAGCAGCAGTATCTATTCTATGTGGTTGTTGGGAAGATTCCAACGCTTAAGTCTTTCGACACATCCTCAAAGGACAGGGCTCTAAAAAATCATTATTGTGCATGAGTCCTGTTAGTTGCTTCAACAGATAACACAGGCTCAGCATGATGAACGTGTATTTCTCACTGGTCTCAAATCCAGTGCTGGCCAAGGGAGGGTGCCATTTGGCTCAGGAACAGGTGCTCCAGGCCCCTCCCTTTGTACAGCACCATCATCTTCTGGGGCCCCGGAATCCACCATTGAATTGTTTGTATCAGCAGAAGGTTGGGGAAAAAGAGGGTAGAAAATCATGCAGAAGGTTCTATGGGCTGGCCTGGAGGAAGTGGTCATGTTTCTTCCCCGTGATTACCTGGCCTTGCCTCATTACCTGACACAGGATTATGTAGTCTATGCGCATGCACCACAGGAAGAGACGGAATGCTGGTACACACTAAGATTTCCTGTCACGCTATTAAAATTACAGCCATTTCTCAGTCTCCATGAGGGAGCATTCCCAGGACCCAAATCCTCAGATGTTCAAATCCTTTTATACGAAATGGAATGGTATTTGCATATTACCTACACACATCCTCCTGTGTACGTTATATCACCTCTAGATTATTTATAATAACTAATACGATATAAATGCTGTGTAAATAGCGATTACACTGTATTGTTTAGGGAATAATGACGGGGGGAAAAAGTCTTACACATTCAGCGCAGATGCAGTTGTTTTTCCAAATATTTTCCATCCACGGTGAGTTGAAATCTGTGAGCGTATTACCCAGGGATGCAGAGGGCCAGCTGTATCGTAGTCATTCCCAACACTTCCTTCCATTTTAGAAAGCCACCTAAAAAGGCTCCTACCTTTCCCAGGGTCCCTTCCTTCTCCTCAGCACTCCTCTTCCCAGGGCCATATTTCTATAGGATTTGAGAGCCAAGATGGCGGAGTCATTGGATCTGGGTGAATGGCTAGCTGTTAGAGTCTGTAAACAAGTCAAAATAACACCTGGCATTTAGCCAGGGGAATGTTAGAGTTCGTAAACAAGTCTGGATGGTGCCTGGCAAAATGCCAGAGGGAGTGGTTTGAGAAGTAACAAAAGCGAGCCATTAAGTGTAGAGATTCCTTATTGGTTGACTGATGTATCTAGTTTATGCTAATTAGATAAGCTCTGTGGAATGTATAAATACTGCTCCTGTCCTGCAATAAACGGCTCCCACTCCTGCTGTATCAATCTACACAAGTTGTTCGACACCCCCCCGGTTATTTTGCTGCAGCCGGACTGCGGCAGCTAGCAACTGGTTAAAGTGTACTCGTTGGTGGGATTATTGGAATGTGTTGAGATAAGACACAGAGTAAGGAGGGGCCTCATCCCTCGGGCAGTCTGGACACTTTGGAGCCAGTCTCTCTTTCTCCTTCCCAGGTGTAATGGGGACTTTGGGGGGGGGGAAGGCTGCTCCCTGCCTCTGTGCTCAGGGCTTTCCAGTAGGCCACTGTCCCCTTATCCATCTTCCTCTGGACTGCCAAGAGAGGGCTCTTTACATCCAGAGCAGGACTCGGGCTTTCTCAGCACTGTTCACCTGGGGGAGTCCTCATTGACCAGACCCCACACTGCAGGCATGTGAGGTGCTACAGTGCTGTCAATCACTGAGCCCTCAACCAGTGCTCCATGAGCGGTTGCTAAGAGTAGTGGAATCCTTGTGTTCCTGTGCAATGGCGGGGGCGGGTGGCCATATTTTTTGGTTTAGGAGATTTCAGTTGGGAAGGTTATAGATTGTCTCAATGGGTAAGTCACTCAAAAAAAAAAAAAAGTTCCCCACCAAAATAACCTGAAATCTGTCCTCTTATCTGATCTGCCTAGTTTTCTAATTAGGGGGAAAGAAGAGGAAGTCTTATTCCCATACCCATCATAGCATGTGACCATGTTTCAATTATATTTTCTTTGGGCTGGATAAGGGTAATGCATAGATCTTTATCAAATAATTTGATAGACTTTGCTTTATCCAGCAACTCATGCTAATGAGATACGTTTGGAATCTCCTCTGTGTTTGAAGTTTGCACTAACATCTGTAGAAAGTCGGAGAGGGGCTTCCAAGGTCAGCCCTGTGTTTATGATCTGCATATTGGTGCTGTTTTGCAGAGATTAAAACTGTATGTGAGCGCTCCTTTGGTTGGTAGCTGAAGCCAATGGCCCCAGATGATCTGCTCTCTGAAGGAGCAACAGAAGCTCTGAGACCATAGGGTTCGGTTCAGGAATCGAATGGTTGAAATCCAGTCTTTACATTGCCAATCAAGTACACGGTGATCTCCCCCAGATTTGGAGCAGATCACCCTTTTATGCCTGAGCAACCAGGAAAATGGTGGGAGACTAGTTTCATGAATTTTTACACCTTTTTCTATATGTCTATGCAAATAGTCAAACATACTCAGTCCCACGAGATGGAGAACAGCATATTCAATGCTGCCATCTTGAATCATGGTGTGCATGTTGGACGGAACGGGGGAAGAAGGGTTTGCACTAGTCAGAATGCTCCATGCTTCTGTCTGTCTGCGTCATGTTTGTACAGCTGAGTCACCAGTAAATGACCGTGGTGTGACCTTCACTATGATCACTTACAGAATACTTATGTGGTGTCTCACATTGGGCTCCACCCTCTACAAGGGTGATATCATTTCATCTTCCCAAGAACCCCGTGAGTTAGGTAGTAGTATTATGTTATTCTATGGATGAGGATATTAAACCACTAGGGATAGAATAATTTGCTCAAGTAAGTGGTGAGTGAAATATCAACATGAACCAAGGTTGGATGACTCCAAGGTATTCATGCCTGTGGTTAACTGCCCGGCGGGTCAACACTGGTGACCCACCCTAAGCAAGACACTGGTTAGAACTGAAGAAAGGAAGCTTGTTTTTTCTTGCTGGTGTGAATTAGAATCACCCTGAACCCATAAGTGTCTTCACTGAGCAGATCCTAACGCAAATATTCATTATGCTTTAGATTGTCTCTAGTTTCTCTCTCCCTGATACCGAAAGTCTTTCATTCTTTTCCTTATCCCTCTATGCTGGTAACTCGGGATGGATGAAGTGGCCAATCCTGTATTTACTGGCTGTCTTGAGTTGCTGAGGTTTTTGCAGTGAATGTAATTACAGCTCACTTGGAGCTTTTTGTATTCCCAAAGATGAGACAAGTGGCTTTGACCACACTGAATATTTAATATGGGTACTGACTTCAGAAAAGAGGCACCCTGTCCCTACCCACTGCTGACTTCTAAATGACAGAGTAGCAGTCTTCTCCTGAAATTAAAAGGAAAGGAGGGACAGTGGTAGGGAGATAAGGGGGTAAGAAGGAAAAGAAAGAATGTCCACCTGCCCCCAGATCATACTAGAACAAAATGGTGGAAGGAGTGGCATTGGCTCTGCGATCAGGTCTTCTCAGAGTTGGCCCTTTTTTTGCCTTGTGACCCACATGACTCATTTAAGTCTCCTGAGTCTCAGCTTCATCACCTGGTGGTGAAAATAATAACAGGCACCTCATGGAATTGTTGGGAGAGTGAAATAGAGTAGCATATTTGATGGATATGGCCCAGAAATTTCATTTTTCTCTCCTTGAAGGGCTTCACATCTTTCCTGTTCATGCCTGTTGTGAATTCAGTTGCAAGACATATAAAGACGGACATAGACGATCCTTCTTTTTCTTTAGTAACTCCTCCTCTCCACACCCCTGGCCCAAACGGTACAATCAGTACCTTGCTTCAGTCCCGTGACGTGACAAAATCAGTGTTTCACATGCCGATTCTCTGCTCGGAGTCACGTCAATGCTTAATTACCCTTTTGATGAAAAAGCTCATCATTATGTCTTAGGTTCCTTCTGCTACAATGTATTCTTACTTTCCCTTGTTGAGTCCTGACTGTGTCATTGAAAAGAAGCCGGGAGGGTAGGAGGAAAAACAGGTTAGACGAACCGATGGACGCCTAGACATTTCTAGAAGTGTCAGAGGCTGGAAAGATGGAAATGAGTGAGGCTTGAGAGCCTGCAGTCTCTCACAATGAGCCATCCACAGTCCTACAATTATATTTTTGAGGAACATTTCAAGATTATTGCCCTTTTAAGGACAGGGTGCAACTATAATTCTGGGAAAGGGACTACTTGTGCCATTTGTTTAATGGAGAATCTACACCCGGAGAGCCAAGTGCATCTGGCAGTTGAGCTGCTTTGCTTCCGAATATTAAATGCATCACTCATGTGCTTGAGCTGGTGGTAGTGGGTGCTTTTGGTCGGGTCAGGCTGGTTGCACTCTTTGTTCCGACACTTGGTGGCTATGAAGCCTCATGCAAGTTGCTTTTGTTCTTGGAATCTCACCTGGAGTGCGGGTTATAACCCTTTCACAGGAATATGGAGGATTTAATGATTTAGTAAAAGGTTGGCCAGCGTTGCCATCTTCAGGGTAAATGGTCACCTAACGTCTATTGTAGTGGAGTTGAGATTTTGACAGCAAAACGCAGAGTGGCTGCAAAAGCAGGGAGAGGGAGGGAGGAGAGGTAATAGCGGAGACCGGCACCAGGTGGGGAGACCCCAAGTTCTCGGGGTAATTGACATGTCGGATGAGCCGCGGAGCCCTTGAGTGACAGGCACACCCACAACTCGGATGCACCGGAAGCCAGAAATCACATGGTTTGTGCTCAGAAAGGACTGAAAGGCCCCCATGGCCCTGTGTATCCGGGAGCCCCCGGCTGCAGTCGTCAGCTCCTGGGGGAGCCTGTGAGCCCCGTGAAGCCCCCACAGGACAGTTTGTTCCAGATGAGTACAGCTGCGAGCCTCGAGGGCCAGGGCCTGGCTCTCTGGGAGGCACATTGTGCTCTCTTCCCTCCCCCCGGGTGCTGACGGAGCGCCGCCCAGACCTCCACTGTGCCGAGCTGGGACAGCGGCCACAGCGCGGTGACGGGCACATGATGTCCTGGGTGCCCCTTTTTAACCACCCATCCCTCTGGGATGCTCGCCCCTTTCAGGCTTAGGAACATCCCAGCCCCCTTCCCCAAGGGGCCTGGCAGGGCCTCCCTCGTGGCCTTGCCCTGGCTCCCGTTCAGGAACCATCTGGAAGAAGGCATTCATTGCATTACTGTGGAGTTCATCAGCTTTCCAGAGGGGCCTCAGAAACCCCGCCAGGTCACCACGGCTTCCTCCAGTGCCTCCTCCCCTCTGGTTAAGGCACTGCAGAGGCGCACAAGGAAACTTTGCTACAAGGCAAGACACTCAGCAGCTTCTGGGCCTCAGGAAGGCTCTGGAAAAACTAGCTCTTCCCAGCGACTTCACCCCACTCTGCCTTGCACCAGCGACTTTGGGTGACCTTCAGCCTTTGGACAGGGTCCAGGAAACACGAAGACTGTTGAGATCTGCCAATCTCCTTGAGCATGTAAGAGTGCTGTTGCTGAACTCTGAGGCTTATGGAGGCGCAAAGCCAGTGGATTTTTCTTTTGAAAATGGAAGGGTTCTGCACTCCTGTTGTCTCTCCTTCTACCCTCCGGGCTCACTGTCGTCACTGTTTCTACTCTCCCGGAGCCGGTGCTTCTTGGGTCTTAACGACAGTTTCAGGACATGGTCCCTTTGTCTGTCTCCCTATTGTTTTATTCATCCTATAAAATATTTACAGAGGTCTGTGACATTCCTGGCACTTCTCTAGACCAGGATGCTCATCCTTGTGGAACTGTGCAAGAGACAGACACCAAAGGGAACAAGGAATTCGACATGCAGAGTCAGACAGGGTGAGTGTATGGAGAATGTGAGCAACACAGGGAGGGAAGGTGGTCCAGGCATTCGAGCAGCAGCTGGAAGCAGTGAATGAGCCCTCATTCACGCCAGGCAGAGAGGGTGCAAGTGCAAATGTCCTGAGGCAGGACCATTCGGGTGTGTTGAAGCATCAGCCGGATGACCAGGTGCAGCTGGGGCAGAATGAGCCATGGGGAACAATGGGAGAGGCCAGGAGGGGCATGTAGAATGGGGGCCAAGTTTCTAGCTGGGTGGAGATGCCATTTGCTATGATCCTGAAAGAGGGCCTGACCTGGGAATAGCTCCAGTCTTCATGCGCAGTGCCACTGAGTTAAGGACACAGGTGTGGCTGGCAGTTATCAGGATGCCACGCACATGCCCGTGTTTTCCGGGCACCGTCCCTACGCTGTGTACGGAGTAACTACATGAACCTTCACCGTGCACTGGCACAATGAGCTCTGCTGTGGCCCCATCTTACAGATGAGCCTCAAAGAGGTCAAGCCACCCATCACAGGTCACACAGCTGGTAGAGGGGGAAGCTGGGGTTCACATCCAGCTGACTGACCTTCTCCAGGGTGTCCCCATGCCTACCGGAGAAGGTGATGATAAAAATAAGCGCTCATTATGTGTCACCCACCTGGGCTGTGGCCCCCATTTTAAGAACATGAGCAGGGAAAGAGGGACCATCTTTAAGAAGTCATGACCCCATTCAATGGGTGGGTCCCCAGCCTGTCTAAGAAGGCAGGGTGGGGGGTGGACTTCCTGTGTTCAAATCCCGGATCTTCCTCTTACTGATGCGTGACCCCTGATGCTGCCATTCTGTGACCCAGTTTCTACCACAACAGAACAAGGACAGCACCAGCGTGTGCCTCCTGAGGATGTGTTTTGGGTGAAAGAGAGAAGGTGGTTCAATTCCTGGCCCAGGTCGTGCATCAGAAAATCTCAGCTCCGACCACCGGATCCCTCATTACCCTTATCATCCAAGTTCAGTGTCCAGGACTTGGATTAAGGAGCCCTGGGTCCTCAGGATGGAAGCTGGCCAGTCCCCATGGACAGGATCGGACTTGGGGTCCTGAGTCTGTTTTCCCAGCTCCTTATTTGCTGTGTGACTTTCCGGCAGGTCACCTCACTGTCCCTGTGCCCCTTCCCCACTGCCGAGCCCCCAACCCGTCCAGAAGGACTAGAGGAGGTGAGGTCATCATTGGTAAAACCACGCTGACCTTCCAGGGTGGGAGGTGCCGCGTGCCTGAGGTGGAACTTCTCCCTTCCACTCAGTCTCCAGGTGCACGTGGAGCTCCTCTTCAAAAGGTCACTCTCTCGGCTTAAGAGTCCCCAGGACATTCTAGTTCTGTCTAGGGCCGTGCAGCCTCCCTGTCTCCCTCCTTGCTGGAGAAGTTCTAGGATTCTCTAGGAAGGATCTCAAGGGCTGCCACTCAACGGGACTCACTTCCTGCTGTGAAGCTGCACGAGGTCATCCGAGACTCACCGGCATCCCCAAGTGGAGACCAGCCAGTGACCACTGGCACACGTCATGCTTTGGGAAGACGTGCGGAAAAACACCACGATCTTAATAGTTGTGTATTTGTTTATTATGCATCAGAAAAAAGTATAAAACAAGCACATCAAACCCATAGGCAAAGTTTTAGAATTGAATTTGTGTAAGGAAAAAGAAAAAGCAAAGTTGCTTTTAATAATTATTGGTACATGGTAGGGCAAAAACCATCCTTGTGGTTCTCACCTGTCTAAAATGTGTAAAAACACTTTCCCTAGATGACCCATCTGGATACGGCACCCTGCATGGTACAGCTTTGGCAATTATTGCTTTTAAAGGCTTAGAATCTTCTACACGCGCCTCGTGCTTTTCCGCCACCCCACCTCCACTTACTTTGCTGGCTAAATTCGACACCAGAGCCTTGTAACACTCTCCTTTTATGCAGGAGAATTCAGGGGCTTCAGATGGGTCACCTGCCTTGGCCACTGGCCAATGTCATTTAATACTGGAAGGACCCCCATGATAAAACCACTTTAAATCTCCGTTCCACAACCTTGTTAAGCCTTCTGTTCAAATTTATTGTTTGAAACTGTTCTGTACTAAGAAATACAGGCCTCTCTGAGAGCCATTTCTCAAGCTATCTCTTGTAAGGCAGTTTGTACGCGCTGTAAATCGTTCCTTCTCTGTTACAAGAAGTCATAATGAAATCTCCGGCAACACCCGGCTTGTAGCTAGAGCTGAGAATAGCCATTGAGAGGGCTGTCTTTCATCCCTCTTTAAAATCAGAGTGGAAATTTACCACCCACTGCACAAGCTCCGTGGAACACTCTGGAAACCATAAAATACCCACCGTGTGATCCGGGAGTTTTATTTCTAAGTCAGATCAGGTGACTTGCATGTGTGCCTCTGTCCAGGATCTCAACTCTCTGAGCTGATGCAAAAACCTGGTGGACGTCAATGACCTGATGGACGTCAATGACTTTTATTATCTTATTCTGAGATTGGAGGGGAAGCCCACTTTAAGCATCTCTGAGCACTGTACCGAGACTGTGAAGGCGCTTGGACCTCGACTCTGCCCCCCAGGGTTCCTTCAAGCCATGTCTCCATTTCCCCTTCTGGTCTATTGTACGTTGAGCCGGGAAGATGAACTAGTGTAATACAAATGACAGCTAATTACAAAAATCAGTCCTTGTAACGTCTCAAAGAGGATCTGGGTTTAAATGAGGTAAACAAGCAGGGTTGTGTGTTCCTCGCTTTCAGATGGCAAACTGAAACATTACAAGGCTGTCAGCTCCTAATCTAATTAGACAGGATAATTGCGCGGGCTGGGCTTGATGACAGTTGACAAACATATTAGGCTCCTTGCGTTGGCTCTGGCACGACTCGGGTGACATCAAGCTTCTCTGACACCTTGGCATCCGGGAAGGCTGCAGAAGTGGAAGACCAAATCTGGTTTGACTCCACAGATGGTCTCTGGATCCAGAGAGTCTTGCTAACGGGGGTTGGGGGAGTGTCGAGACTCGAGGGCCACCTAAGCTCTACAGGCAAATTGATGGAAAGGACCGCGTTTGATTTGATAGAGGAAGCTGGACTGCTGGTCATCGAAACGTGTGACCTTTGTGACCTTTGAGGATGTGCAGGGATCCCAGCTCATATCCATGAGATGCGTCCTTTGGAGGTCCATTGGCATGAAGGACTAAGAATGAGTTTTTAAGTTAAGCAGGTTCCCTCATCTAAAATCTGAAGCTTTTTGAGCACAGATGTGATGCCACAGGGAGGGAGATTTCACACCTCAAACTTTGTTTTCCATGCTCAAATTATTTAAAATGTTGCACAAAATTATTTAAAATATTGCACAAAATTATTCAAAATATTTTACAAAATTACCTTTGGCCCCGGGTGTATAATGTGTGTATGTTTTGTATTGAAACTTGGGACTTACTCCCAGGATATCTTATTTATATGCAAATACCCCCCTCCCCTCCAAAATCCAGGCATTTCAGATAAGGGATACTTAGTGTATGTCACATCTCTTAAGTTATTTACCCTGGAGGCTGACATCCACCAGGATGCCCTGGTCACTCTTTGGGCCATTCTGACTGGTAAACTGTCATTTCCTGGGTCACGTTGACTATTAAGTCTTTTTAAGATATTATTTTTAAATATTTTTAATCTTTCTATAGCTACTGCTGCAAACTACCACAAGTCCAGTGACTTAAAGTGGCACACGTTGGCCGTCTTGTGGATACGTAGGTCAGAGGCGGGGTACGGTGGCACAGCTGGATGCTCTCTGTGTCGGCTCCTGACGGGGCAGAGCCATCGCACCCGCAGGGCCACACTCCTCACTGCAGGTTCACACCTGACCTGACTCCATCTGGTTCACGTCGTTGGGGAAGCTCAGTCACCTTCAGTGGTGCAACTGCAGCCTCCATTTCTTTGGTGACCGTCAGCCTGGGGGCCACTCTGCTCCTGGACTCTGTGTGCAATCCCCCTTGTACCTTCCACATGCCCTCTTCCACCCATGGTAGGTCAAGTGCCTTTCATGCTGCAGATCTCTCCGTCTTCCTCTTTTGCCCCCTGTCTCTGAATCCAGCTGAAGAAAGTTCCAAGGTGCATGTAACTACTTTGGGACAATTCAGGTTAATCTCCCTATTTTAAGGTCCAGAGCCTTAGTTATGTCTCCAGAGTCCCTTTTGCCACAACAGGACATAGTCACAAGATCCAGGGATTAGGACCTAGATCTTTGGGAGAGAAGGGGATCAATGGGGTGATTTTCAGATCATTGTGCTACATTAAAGTATTTTATCTTCATATAGTTTAAATGCTCCCCCAGGCCTTAGTTCCTTTGATAATTTTAGTTTAGCAAATGCTTTCGTTCCCATGAATACTACAAAGTGGAATATTGCTCCTGACAGTATCCCAGCCACCATTCATTATTTCAAATTATTGGGCTCAAAATAACGAAGTTACATAAAGAGAAAGACAAGGTCCAGCATTATAATGGCTGAAGGGCTCTGTCTGGCCTCTTATAAAGTCTCAGTCCTGTAGGCACAAAGATGCTAACCCACTGGGGCTCTGGGCGTTGGTTCAATGAATTGCACATGGTAACTTTTTTTGGAGAAAAAGGCTCCAAGATTGTCACACATTTTCACGTCATCACAACTGTAGCAGGTATGGCCAGGGACCCACAAACTCAGGGGCGGGGGAGCTCCCCCAGGCTGGCTGCTGGCTACTGGCTGAAGCATTCGACAGTGATAGACACAGGGAAAGCAGTGGCCTGGGGCAGGCACCTCAGGGGACGCTCAAGCAGCCACGAGTGTCTCCTGGCCTGGTCAGCAGGATGCGTCCCTACAGCAGGTCTTGGTGCCAGCAGGATGGAGAGGCAATTGTTCCCCCGTCGTCCCTGCCAGAGAATCAGAAATGTAATCCTCAGTGTGGACGCTGAGTGCCTTTCCCCACCAAAATACAATTTTATTTCACACATCTCTGCAGCATCTGTGTATAGCAGGAGGGAGCAACACGGAGAATGATTAAGTGGTGAAGTGAGGGTGATAACGTGGCAGAAAGAGGGCCAGGCTTATTATATACAGTGGGGGAGGCTCGCCAGGCTGAGTTGCCGGCAGGGCAAGCAGAGGCCTGCCCTTTTCCGTGACTTCCATTTCCATCTCTTAGGGAACCAATCCAGAAGTTAGGAGCCTGGCAAGACTCTGTGAAGGGAATCACAGGGCCAACAGTTTCAGATTTCCTCCCCACCCCCCCAATCCCTGGGGTGCTGTTTCTTTTAAATCACAGATGACAAATTTAATCATGCCCTTAAATGATGCGGGTAGTTTCCTTTTCCTCAGCGCCAGGGATCTATCACTGTGGGTGTATGGTGGGTAGATGGATGGATTGGTGGATAGATGGATGGGTGAATGTACGATGGGTGAATGGACAGATGGGTTGGTGGATGGATGGATAAATGGATAAGTGGATGAAAAGATAAATGGATGATGGATGGGTGGGTGAATTGATGGATGGATTGGTGAATGGATGGATGGATAGATGGATAAATGGATGGATGAACGTATGATGGGTGAGTGGATGAATGGATGGTGGATAGATGGATGGATGGATAGATAAGTTGATGGATGCATGGTGGATGGGTAGATGGATGGATTGGTAGATGGATGGATGGATAGATGGATAAGTGGATGGAAGGATGGATGGATGGTGGGTGGTTAGATGGATGAGTGGATAGATGGATGGGTGAATGTATGATGGGTGAATGGACAGATGGGTTGGTGGATGGATGGATAAATGGATAAGTGGATGAAAAGATAAATGGATGATGGATGGGTGGGTGAATTGATGGATGGATTGGTGAATGGATGGATGGATAGATGGATAAATGGATGGATGAACGTATGATGGGTGAGTGGATGAATGGATGGTGGATAGATGGATGGATGGATAGATAAGTTGATGGATGCATGGTGGATGGGTAGATGGATGGATTGGTAGATGGATGGATGGATAGATGGATAAGTGGATGGAAGGATGGATGGATGGTGGGTGGTTAGATGGATGAGTGGATAGATGGATAAGGTGATGGATGGTGGGTGGGTGGATGGATGGATTGGTGGATGGATGGGTAAGTGAATGAGTGGGTAAATGGATGGCTGGATAGATGGGTAAGTGGATGGATAGATAAGTGGATAGATGGGTGGGTGGATGGAGAGAATGATGGACAGATAGATGGATATAGTAGATAGTTATAATCTGGTGTATTTTTACTTATGTATGCTTAGGATGTTAAGCTTAACCATGTTTACCACGTGGGAAGCCCTGGATTTGATCCTCGGCACCACCTACAATTTTCATTTTAGAAAACGAAAAGAAACTTAACCACGCAGTCAAGATGCAGTCACTTCAAAACTCCTGGCATTGTATTACACTGTAAAGACACAAGTTAAAAGAATGAGCAGGACATTTGTTTTAGGGGAAAAAAATAGAACCAGATTTTATATATAATTTTATCTATCTCTATTAAAAGAACAAAAGATATTACACCAAGAAAAACTATAATGTAGACAAATTGTCTCTTCTGTGCCACTGTATACCAACATGCATACACACTCATGGTGTGAAGGGGAATGTGCTGTTTCACTATATTCATGACATTTAGCCTGTGTCTGTTTAAAATGTCAAGTGGCCACTTCATTGGGCTCTGGTGAAAGAGAAAAGGGAAAATGATTTCTAATGTGTAAAGATGATTTTTAAAGCTGCATGGTTAAGAGTCCGAGCTCACTTCTTGCCCTGGTGTTTCTCCACACCATTTCCTTTCCATATGAAAACCACTCTTTTGCAACTCCTCCTTCTCAGGGGCTTGCTCAGGGCCTGACTCGTGCCCTCCTGATTAACAAAGGTGCTAAGAGCCACCATTCGGGAACAGCAGAGGTGTCTCGGACAGTGCCACTTGATAGTCGTGTGTGCACTGTGAATCCTTTGCAAAGGTACTGCCCATTAACCACGATCATCGATCATCGCAACAACCTTTCAAGTAGAAGTTACCACCCTCGCTTTTCAGAGGAGAACACCAAGCCTAGATTCTAAAGTAAGTGGGAACCCACTCAAGTGCCACACCCTTGCGGAAACCTTGGACCCTCTGGTGTGGGTCACTTGCTCATTTCTTGGTGATGTCTTAACCCAGCTGGCCCCCGGTCCTGACAGCACTGGAATGGTTGATTGACATCTGACAGCGTGTCATTCCTAAACCAGAGGTGGACAGTAAAGCACCGTGTCCCTGAATGCTCCTTTCTGATCCCCAAACACCTAAGGGAACAGTGAGAGCAAGCCTGGCCCGAAAGGTCCAGACACAGATCATCTTGAAATGACACTGGCTCCTCTTAGGCACGCTGGGGGCCAGGGTGAGTCGGGGTTCTCTGTGGAGAGCTACGTCCTTGCTTGTGCACTGGGACAGGTGCTCCTCGGGGTGCTGGTCACACTAGTGAACAGGCAAGATCATGCTGACAGCATTACTGCTTCTTCAGCCTAAGATATGAAACCCTCTCTGAGTGGGGACAGGTGCCAAACTGAGGGCACTGTGAAGAGGAAAGGGGTCATTGATCCAACCAGCTACCACTGGACAAAACACTGAGAGAGAGGAGGCCATGCTTGGTGAAGCACCTTGAGGGACAAGGCCTGCCACCTTGGACCTCTTCTTGGAGAAGTTATTGATCTCTTATGAGCCTTTCCCAATAAGTCATGTCTCCATGTGTCTCTGGGCACCTTCTTTGGCCTGTTGGCACTTCTCTGGCACAACTGGGCTGAGGATGGGACAGACACCCACGCGCCAGTCTCCAAAGACGCACAGTGCTCCGCACACATCAGTCATGCAGGAACTTCTTACTGCATGAATAAATGGAAATTAAAAAGACCACAAACCTGAATTTAAAGGGCTTTCCCACCATCGAAGTCAGAGGGAGAAAGATTCCTCCCTAGCGAGGAAAAACCCAAATCCGTATGCACTCTTTTGCTCACACTCATTTTTCCTGTCTGCTCGCCTCAAAATGATGTTGATCTTTCCTTATGTATTTCCATATATTTTATTTCACATGAACAACCCTTAGAGATGGCAGGATATTTTTAAGATTATATTAATCACGTACCATAACCAACATGAAGTTAAAAATAGCAGGCCAAGGTTCCTAGTGACCCCCAGTTACTCCTCATCCAGGACACTCGACCCACATTGCTGCATCCTGAGCAGAGGCTTATGTTCCAGTTTGGGAGCCTGCACCTCCAGCCGTCCTCATTCTCTCCACGGCTCATAACTACTTCTCTGTGCCTGGGTAGTGAGGATCTCAGGTAGCATGATGGCAGAATAATCTCAGACCTGCCCACCCAGAGCTCAGAGTCTGGTAGAAGCAGGAAGGACTGCTCCAGTGGCTTATGGGGCCCAGTGCACAAAGCAGCCTCAGGTGGAGGAGACAGGTGCACATCCATAATCGCGGTCGTGCTAGGAGAGGTCAGTGAGAAGCTCTTGGATCCCCCACTAAGCCAACATTGTGTCTTGCACAGAGTAGGTGCTCAAGAAAAGTCGAATGAATTGGTGGCTTTAAGGATCCTGGCATGACAGACCATGGGCTGCCGTGGGAGGTGTGGTGGATTCTTGGACTAACAATATCTAAACTCCTATGGCTACGTGACTGAGCCAGATACTGCACAAAGCCCTTCTCGCGTCTGCGTCCTTGAAGCACCATATGTCCTGTGTCAGGAATGATGTCCTTCTTTGAGAGATCGAGGACTTGCCCAAGGACACCTGGCAAGAAGCCACTGTCATCTAAGCCGGGCTCTCAGGCTCTGCTGCATCTCCTCAGGGTCTAAGGCAAACGTTTGGCCTCCTCTCCTCTTCCCACTGAGCCATGCCTCAGCTTTGAGAGGGTCTCAAGTTTACTGTTTTGATTCAAGTTAAATTGGACGGACATGTATAGAGCCCAGGGTTGGTCCGTGTAAGGCACTGGGAACCCTCCAGGTCCTTGCAGCTGAGCAGGCCATCTGGGCTAGTTTCACCACACAACAAACACACACCTTGAAGCTGGATGGCTAGGTCTGGTTTATCATCCGAGGCGGTAAGGGTTAACGAAGTTAGCACAGATTGAGCATCTGTAACATAAAAATCCTTAATCTCTAAAATGTGAAATATTTTCAAAACCCATGTGATCTGAGGGCAGAAAATCCCACACCTGACCTTACGGAGGGATCGCAATCAAAACACAGGTGCACTAAAAACATTAAATAAAATGACCTCAGACCATGCGTCCCTGTGAAACATAGGTAAGTTCTGTGTTCAGATTTGGGTTTCATCTCCAAGATACCTCATTCCATCTAGGCAACTGTTCCAAAAATCTGAAGGAAAAATAAATCTGAAATCTGAAAACACTTCTGGTCCCAAGCATTTTGGATATGGGGCACTCAACCACATGCCCAGGTGAAGCGGTTTGCAGGGCACCTGGCTGCCAGAGCTGTGTCAGAACTGAGGGTGCTGTGGGTGCTGTGTTCTTTGTCTCCAAGGCCCGCCACAGAGTCAGCGCACAGGGAGACCAGCTGCAGCCCCAGTGAATGGACCAAGGCCAGCCAGGTGGCAGAAGGCCACAGACATTATTGCATAATATAGTTTGAAAACAACAGGATTTTTGCGTGGGAGGAGAAGAATGGCCACACCGTAATGGAGCTGCCGGCTTGCAGGGAAGGAGGAAGAAATTAAGTGGCGCATGTTGCAAGGAAGGAGTTAACGGAGCCGGGCCAGGAGGGGGAAGGGGGAGATCTCCCACTCTGCCCTCACCTCTGTTTTCAAAGGTGATGCATTACCTGTGTGTGATTATTCCCCTCTCCCGTTGGCTTTCAACTTGAAGTTTAATAGGATGATGATATATATGTATATATAAGACCATGAAACCAGAATTTGACCTGCTAGGTTAATAAACACTAGCAGTTACTGTAACTCACAAATTACAGGTCCCAATTTTCACAGCCGGGTTGCCGGCATTAATTAAAACCAGTGTTGCAAATCACAGCATTTTGGAATGCCTGCAATGTTTAAATTATCAATGGTGTTGCCACCTTAATTAAAAAAAAAAGCCGCTTCCATCATTTTTCAAAGAAGAGTACAGTGAGCTGGAATCCGTCTATCCCTCATTAATGTGCCGGGAGCAAGCCAAAGTTTTTAATGTCTTTCAGTCTGTTGCAGTACGACTGACCAGACTTGCTGCTGGAGCTGCTCTGCCCATTATGAACACAGAGTCATCAAGGAGACGTTATTATCAGAAAATCTTTGGTTTGGCTGGAGAATCTCTCTCTCTCTCTCTCTCTCTCTCTCTCTCTCTAATACATACTCAACAGGGGCACTGCTGCCCCCCTGGGGGTGAAAACTGGTTCTTGGGGAGGAGGAATCTTAGATATTACAATTGCAGGGTCCTCGGAGGGTCCACAGTAGGTCAACAGACACGTAGTGTATCTATGGGATTAACACCTGGGTTGGGTCAGAGAAAATTATGGGGCGAGGGAAATGTATTGAGAGCACCCTGAGACAGGGGTTATGGGAAATGACGTGTGGTTACAACAGGAAACTGAGTAAAGACAACATCAGGGCGGACGGTAGGTAGAGAGGGGAGTTCATGGATGGATGTCACCCTACCCTGAGGTGAGGCAGGCATGGGAGGCTCCTGGGCAGTACCCTAGGAGTATCCCCTCCTGGGACCGGTACTCTAGGGAAGGGCAGGTGGCTGATGGAAAAGTCATCGGCTGTGAAACCTCTTGGATTTTTCCAAAGGGTTAGTGCTACTGCTAATGCAGCCAACTTGAACCAAGTGTTCATGCCTCATAATCACTCTGGCTGTGATGGACAGCTGTGCAGCCAGGCCCACTCAGACCAGGGAGGAAGCTGGAGAAAGGGGGGCATCTCCAAGGAAAATAAGGAAGTGTTATTTAAAAAAAAGAAGAAGAAACAGTGGATACTGGGAGGTACGGCAAGTGCTGAGACCAGGTGTCTTACTGAGCTGTGTTCCAGTCCCCGCTCGGGAATCCTGGGCTCCTTGGGCCAAACACCTCACAGCTCAGAGCCTTGGTCCCGTCTATGACAGTGTTGCTGTGAATGCTGGCAGAATCTTCTCCATGGGACTCCTGTGAGGAGGAGTGAGGTACCCTGGCACATGGTCAGTCCTCAGTAAGTGTGGGTCCTCTTCCTCCCTCCTGAGGAGTCCCACAAGCATAACCTATGTTGTTTAATGTGTCCACAATAAGCAATTGATGGAAGAGAATCCGTGATGGAATTCATAATTTGTTAATTGTGTGCCTTCAATGAGCTTATTAACTCACTGATTCTGCACAGGGTTATTCTTTTTCTCTCTCTCAATATCCCTCTCTTTTTAGGACCTTATAGGGTATGAATATATTCTCATCTTTCCTTCAAGGCTTCCTTGATTTTGCTCTGATTTTTTTTTTAAATTTCCTTTACCATCTTTAATTGAATAGTGCCTGGTAATGGCACAGTTTGCCAAGAAAATAGGGTACAGCCTTTAAGGATCAAAAGCATCCTCACAGTGCAATAAGAGAGGGTGAGCCAGTGAATTCGTTTGCCAGGCTCCCCAACAAAGCACCTCAGACACGGGGCTGCAGCAACAGAGAGGTCTTATCTCCCTGTCTGGAGGCTACACGTCTGGCAGGGTTGGACTCTTCTGAGGCTCTGTCCTGAGTCTGCAGATGACATCTTCCCCCGGTGTCTTCACACAGTGCCCCTCTGTGTGTGTCTGTGTCCCTAATCACTTCAGATAAGGACACCAGTCATGTGGAATTACAGTCCACCCTAATGACCTCATTTTACCTCTTTAAAAACTGACTCTAAATACAGGGACGTGCCAAGGGGGCCAGGGTGAGGACTTCAGTACGTGGGCCTTTTCTGGGGCGGAGGAGCACAGTTCAGCCCATGACCAAGGCTTTTAAGCCATGAGCCTGAGAACAAGGCTCTGACCATTCAGCTGTGGTTACAGGTCTGGGAGCAAGGAACTGAAGCCCACGGAGCCAACCCAAGGGAAAGGACAGTTCCCCGAGGAGCTGTGAGGGTCAGTCCTGAGACAGAGCTGAAGTCCACCTGTCCAGCTGGGACCCCCACCCCTGCCTCTGCCTCTCAGCCCTGGCAACATGGCTCTCCTGTGCATTTTATTATAGAGTCACTGCCTCTCCCCCTCTCTCTTTTTCTACTTAAACACTGTCCCGTAAAACAATGAATCCCAAGTCAATAGGGCCCCTCACCATTAAAACATCTTAAATTCTCAGTAGAGACCATCTGGCCATTGGCCAGCCCTGATTGGTTGATCTTCATTGGCCAGCCCTGATTGGTTGATCTTCATTGGCCAGCCCTGATTGGTTGATCTTCATTGGCCAGCCCTGATTGGTTGATCTTCATTGGCCAGCCCTGATTGGTTGATCTTGAGTCAGATACCCATTGCTGGTCCAATCAGCAACCTTCGAGCCACAGGGAGCAGGGACGTGTAATACGGAGGAGGCTCCCAGACCCATCCATTGCATAAGGTATCCCAGAATGTGTCTACGGCAGGGGCATCACAGAAGTAAGAAGAAAGCCTTAGCATTCTCATTTATAATACAGACATAATGATATGTACTTTATAGTCTTTCTAATGAACAAGTAGAATAATGAATTTGATTTTTTGATGACCTAAAGTACATACCATTTTTGTAGGATGGAATAAGAATTTACTACTTCTCTATCGCTGTATTTTTCTGTTGTCTCTATCAGTTTTGATGCAAAATGGCTATATAACAGATCATCCCAAACCTAGTGACTTAAAACAACAATCATTCGTTCCCATGGATCTGGGGATTATCTGATGTTGGCTGGTCTAGGCTTGGCTCCGTTGGGGTCACTTTGCCCCAGATTTCTCTTATCCTCTCCTGGGACCAGCAGATTAGGTAGTATATCTCCTCCTATGGTGATGGCGGAAGTTCAAGAACTCTGCTGGAGCAGCATATGCTGAGCAATATGGGTTTAGGTTTTTTTTTTGTTTTTGTTTTTTTAATATTATACTGTCCTAGGACTGGGCCACAACTTGACTAATCAATCATTTCTCCTCTCACGGTCAGAAGTAAAATATATTCAAATATATATTTGAATCCATGTTAATGCCTGGTTTTCATAAGGGCTCTTTGCTCAAAAAAAAAAAAAAGGCACATAAAATTCAACATCCCTGTGAATTTGATCAAATATTTCTATTCCATATGGGTTTTTTGTTTTGTTTCGTACCAGGGATTGTACTCAGGGGCACTCAACCACTAAGACACATCCCCAACCCTATTTTGTATTTTATTTTAGAGACAGGGTCTCACTGAGTTGCTTAGTACCTGGCCTGGCTGAGGCTGGCTTTGAACTTGCAATCCTCCTGCCTCAGCCTCCAGAGCCTCTGGGATTATAGGTATGCATCACCGTGCCCAGCTCTATTATGTTTAATTGAACCCTTTATTTAAACAAGAAATTAATTTTTTTCACAAGTCAGGGAGACTGAACCTGGAGAAGATGGGATGATTCATCCAAAACCTCAAAACAAGTTCCATAAACATTTATGATTGGGACAAATTTACTCTACCTGTAAATTCTGTTGCTACCAGGGAATCACAGACTAACCTTAATATTTTGCTTGTTGGCTTTGTTGTGTTTTGGGATCAGACCTAACTTGGTCTAGCCTAAGTTGTTATTCATTGCTTCTCAGATCCCATCTAGAAATCCAGACGTTAAACAGAAAGGGGTTTTCTAGCAGGGAAGGAATGCAGAGATGTGGCTGTTGAATTGCTACATTGAAAAGACCATTTTAAATCGAGCATGGTGGTGGTGCACGCCTGTAATCTGTAGTTTAAGAAGCTGAGACAGGAGGATCACAAGTTTGAGGCCAGCCTCAGCAACTTAGGCCTTAAGCAAGTTATGTCTCAAAATTAAAAAACAAAACAAAACAAAAAAAAAACCTGGGGATGTGGCTCAGTGGTTAATTACACCTGGGTTCAATCCCTGGTACCAAGAGTCAAAAGAAGATAAGATCATTTTATTCCTGCTCTCCAGCTGGCCCTATAATTCTTCATAACCAAGAATATATGTATATGGACCTCTAATTTTTGAATTTTTTATGTGCATATCTTGGTTTGGAATCTGATTTTAATCATGATGGAACTTTTGGTAGAGGAATCAGGAGGGTAAAATATTAGGTAGCCATCTAGCTTAAAAATAGATACAGTTTATATTCAAAGCTCACCACAGGACTAAAGGTAAGAAACACACTACTGAGGCTACAGAAAGGCCAAAGGAATTTCCAATGTCCCCTGACTCAGAAAGCAGCCAAGAGGAGCCTCCTGGACCCTGAGAGCCCGGCTCCTCCTCCCTTCCTCCGTCCATCTTCTCTTGATCTTTTCTGGTAGCCAAGATGCTCTTTCTGAACACAGTGCTCTCTCACATTCTGAAGCATTCTTGTTGTTCTCTCTGGTGAAAAGGAAGCACCCAGGGAGCCCACTTGGGTGAAGGTGCAGCCCCAGGGGAAGCCAGGCTCCTGCTGCTCTCAGGGGAGCCCGCCCACCCCCTGTGGGAGGGCTGCAGGTTTGCTTTCCTGTTGGTGAATTCCCTTCCCGGGTGCCCTGTGCCCTGTGCCAGGGCACACAGGCTGCAGCACCCAATGTGATCTGGAAGCCTTTGTTGTTTGCTTTTGAACATTGCAAATGGATGTGGTTTTCGAGCTACAAACATGCCTCAGGGTTAATATTTTTGTAAATGAAAAGCGGGATGAAATAGATGTTTGCGTATCTCTAATTATTACAACCCTTTTAAGTAGAAGCGCTTTGTTGTATGAGATGAGAAAAACAGCTCTCTTGTCCACGTTGCCATTGTCTTAGGGCTCCATGTGTCTAGGCTACTGGCTGCTGTCACTGAGGATATTCCCCCACACGGCTCCACCCTGACTCCAGTCCCCAGCATGTGTACACGTGTGAAAAAGGGATTCAATGGGAGCTTCTGAGGTCCCTGGGGGCATGTCCTTGGGCAGCACTCAGTCAGTTCTTGTGGGATCCCATTCTCTGTCTGAACTCCCAGCATACCATGGGTCACCTGACACATGCGTTCCATTGTGAGACCATCCCCTCAAGGTCCTCAGCAGAGCTGAGCTGATGCTGGCACCTTCCTATGTATCTCCAGAACTGTATGATTTTCTTTATACAATACCTGCCTCAGGTAGTTTGTTATAGTGATAGAAAACCGACCAATACCGTGACTGAAAGCAGACTCCCAGCTGCTCAACCTGGGCTGGAAATCCAGCTCCATCACATGTGAACCCTGACGTCTGGAACAAGTGTCTGGTCACTTGGTTCTGCACTTTCCCTGTCTGTGAGGCAGGGTGATGACAGACTGCAGCATTATCGTAAAGCTCAGGAGAGAATTCTGGGATATCTGGATGGAGTCTGGGAAATGTTCCTTTTCTCTGTTTTTGTCCCTAATTTGGGGGGGGGGGGCGGCTTCAGTATTTCTTAAAGCTAGGCCAGATGTCTGTGACTCATTTCTTATTGAAAGAGATGATTAAACAAAGAAAAGCTGGCAGAAATAGAGGGGTCATATGGGATCCTTTTGAGTTTCATTCAGTTTTTCAGTAGATCATGTGTGGAAGAGTGTGAGTACCATGCACTCCTGTGTTTTAAGAAAGAATTTTTAAAAGACATCTGTGCCACATAGCCATGGGCCCCCCTCCCTGTTTGATAGGATATCACCAGTACCTTTAAAACACTTTCCTAACGGCTGCTCTCTGCCCCCGCCAGGGCGGCCAGTCTCCAGAATTTAGCATTTTTCATTCCCACGCATTGTTGTAAAGCAGAATGTGATCTCTGGAGCAGCAGCTTGTTAGAAACTACAGATTCTTGGGCCCCACTCTCAGACCTACTGAGTCAGAAACCCTCAGGGAGAGATCAAGAGTCTGGGTGGTAAAAAGCCCTCCTGGAGATCCTGGTGCACACTGAAAATCAGGACCTTACGGTAAATACTGTGTGTGTGGTCCTAGACCACGCGGTATTGAGTTCTACCTGACTTTGAACTTTTTGTCAATGAACTCGTACTCTACGAAGTCCTTTTCCACATGGTGTTTTCCTCCACGTTATGTATTTGAGATTCATTCATATTCACGTACGGGCTCATGAGGCCATTCATCTCCCAGCTATTTAGTATTCGTTGTTGAATGCGCGACGATTTATTTATACATTTTAGAGCCAATAGACATTTGGGTTTCTCTAATGTTTTGCTACTTGGAGCAGCGCTGCTCTGCACGTTCTTGATCATTCCATCCTGCACCTGTGCAGTAGCATGTCTCTGGAGAAGTGCTTCCCAGCCTTTCTCCTGTCACGGTGAAGGTGGAAGGTGGGGCTATTTGTAGACAGAGAGAACAGGTGACTCAGCGGATATGGAGGGTTCTTGGGCTTAGCTCTCTCACTTCCTATCCAACCATTCTTCCCTATAAAGAGGTGGGAAATGTTTTAAAAAAGATCCCAAGACTGACTTGAAGCTGGGTTTTCAGAGGCAGGTGAGATCTTGCTAGTTAGATGCACAAACCCAAGAAGGTGATGGGCAAAAAGGCCAAAGCCATCCTCTGGCTGATGCCACCAGACTCCCTGAGGAGCCTCGTGGTGCCCACCCCCAGGGAGCAGAGTGTTGGCTGTGAGGCCTCCTATTGGTAGACACCTCGTCAAGGTGAGAAAAGCCCCTCTGTTCCTGGTTTGCTGAAGGCTGTTCCATCGTCAGCTGCAGTACCACTGTCCCCAAGGGTCACTGCATTCCAGGAGCTGGTTTTCCAGCACCTGTGAGGTGGCCACGTGCTCTCCATTCCTTTATTAACAGGATGAATCCCTGCATTGCTTTCACCCCCAGGGACTGCCTTGACCAAGCACCATAAACTGGGATGAAGGGGTCTTAAATGACAAAAATATGTTGTCTCAGGTTCTGGAGCTGGAAGGGGTGGGCAAGGAATTGAGGGGTGGGGGAGAATCTTTCTCATGCCTCTTCCAGATTCTGGGAGCCAGGATAGATGGCCAGCTGCTTTCTGTGTCTGTCTGGGTCCACATTTCCCCTTTTTATAAGGATAACAATCATATTGGCCTGGGACCTAATTTAATGACCTTACTTTCATCTGATCAACTGCAAAGAACTCATTTCCAAACACATTCACATTTGCAGGTGGTGGGGCTTGGGACTCCAGTGTCCTTGGAAGAGACAGAAGTAAGTCAATCGTAACCTACACCAATTTTGAAGGTTAAACCAACCTTGCCTTCCTTTGCCGTATTGTATTTTGAAAGCACTGTTGAACTTAGTATTCTAATATTTTACTTATATTTGATTTAGGACTTCAGCTTATACATACATTAGTGAGATTGGCATGTAATTTTCCTTACTGGACAGTCTTTGTCTGACTTGAATATCAAAGCTTCATAAAATAAGTTTTAGGAAGTAACTCCTCCTTTATTTTTTTCATTTAATTTTTTTACATGAAAGATTTTAAACATGAAAAGTAGCGATGATAATGTAAAGAACCCCTGTTCACCCTTTACACAGTTTTGAAAATTAACAATTTAGCCAATTTTGTCTATTATACACCCAATTCTGAATCATTATAAAGCAGATTTCATACATCATATCATTTCATCTACAAATACATAAATATTTATAAAACATAAGTCTTATTTTTAAAAAATAACCACAATGCTCCTTATAACCCAAAATTATTTTTCAAACACATGAAGTTAGAAAAAAATTGTATAATGGATTTCCATGTACCCTGTTCCTCAGCTTTAATAATTATTAATTCATGGTCAATTTTGTTTTATGTCAATTCACACACACCGCCCCCTCCAAGTTATTTTGAAGCAATTCCCAGACATTATGTAATTCTGATTTTAAATGTTTCAACATGTATAAATTCACCCACTGAAGTAGGAATGGAGAGGGGTGAGGGTGTTTTTAAACCAGTGATCCTTCACTGGAAAACATGAAATCCCAGGAATGAGGTCCCTGGCCTCCCACTTTGTATTTAGACCCCTGGGCAGTCGCACATGGAGCCATGCTTCAAACACAGGGATGACGGGACATTCTCAGTTGGAGATTCACGAAGGGGACTTGGTGTCTGTTAGGCAGACACCTCCTGTTCATTTAGTAGTGTCAGGGTCTGGAGTGTTCCAGAAAACCCACAGCTATATACAGGCAGTACCTTGGTCTGAGGATAAGCAAATGCAATTTCTTATCAAAGAAACAAAACAAAACAAAAACCCACAAACAAAACCCTAATATGGTAATGACGCCCACGTCCCAGACTTATTTAGGGATTAATTGAAACGGCACATCCACTGACTCAGTAAGTGTTTTCAGGGTCTGTTGTGTGCGGGGAAGTGTCCTAGGCTCTGGGTGGGTGGGGAGGTATGTGACAGGAGAGGCTCCCTCCAGGAGGGAGCTGGGCCTGAACCAGCAGGAAGAGCGCACAGGACGAGAGCCACCCAACTCAGGAGCAGGTCTACGAGGTACAGGAATGCTGACCTTCCCTGTGTCTCCTCGCTGCAGCAAAAGCTCACATACAGGTCTAGAGGGTGAGTCACCTTATGGGTGGGATCATTGGGATCATGTCTCCCAGATTCATAGGTCCCTAGTATTTCAGAATGTGACCTTATTTGGAAAAAAAGTTCATGGCAACTGTCTTAGTTAATACGAGGCCATCTGCCAGGCCCAAGCTCCAAACCTGCTTGATCCCACCTGACCGCAGAACACTGAGTTTATCCAAAGGCACACGAAGCCAATTTTACTGGATGTTTCTGGACCGATTTCTGACCATTTGCGTCTGGCTCTCGGCCACATCAAGAGGCCTCCTTGTGTGTGATTTCCTGAGATGCAGTGAGTAAAATAAAAAATCCAGGAGCCACCCCAGTCCAGCTCAGTTTCCCCGAAACTGTGTTTGTCTGTGAATCTGAAGATCCCCTCAGCCTCGCTGCTTCTCCGCCGAGTCTGCACAGGGAAGGCACTTGAGATGCTCATATATATATCTTTTGCCAGCAGCAATTTCAGGGACAGTTCCTGCAGACATAATGCCACAAGTCAGTTGCAAGGTACAATGCAGCCCTCTGCCTCTGAAGGGACTTCGGTGGCACTGAGCAGAAAGGGAATCCCAGGAGTGCCAGCCCCTGACAATCCAGGACCCCGGTGTCCCGGCTGACAGCCCTGGGCAGCAGCAGGGTGTCGGAGGCAAGTCCACGGGGCTGGGAGGATGGCAAGTCTGACATGTTCAGAGGGTGGGAATGAAGCCTTAGCACCTTGGAGTTCGTTTGTGATGCACAGAAGTATGCACCATGTAATGACAAGATCGGGGTGCTAGAGGCAGACACACCTGCTTTATCATGCCAGCTCCAACGCCAAGCTCACTGTCCTAGGTCTAAGTCCTACCTGGTGGACTTCCAAAAGTAATGCACGAGAAGCTTCTGTCTGGGGATCTGGAACATTCTAGAAGGCTGATAGAATGTACGATTCCTTTCTCTTTTCTCTCCTTGGCATTTCCTTCATGCCAGTGGTATTGAAAGTACACTCTGGAGGCCTCCGTGTCATTTCAATTCAAGTGATTTATTCAACGCCATCCATAGCAAAGCTCAGAGCTTGGCACAGGAAATCAAGACATAAACGAGAGATTTGGTTCCTACCGTCATGTGCTTACTGGAACCCCAGAGGATCCCATGGGAAGCCATGGGAGACTGGTCCTGTGAGCAGTCTCCATGAGGGCACCTAATTGTCCCAGTTTGCCTGAGACATGGGACCTTTGGTGGAAATCTAGAAGGAGCTGGTCACCCTAGTTCCAATATTCCAGGTCCCCCACCCCTGCCACAAATGCTTTAATCAGCTTAAATCTGCTTTTATCTCTTACCTGTATGAATCTCCAAGGAAGATTTTTATCTGGATAGAAAAATATTCTTGTTATCTAAAAAAAAAAAAAGAAAAAAAAATTCCAGTTCCTTTCCCCAGCTTGCTGTATCCTGCAGGTGGTTTCTTTTACAGATGATCTGCCCTGGCCACGCACCAGACGTGATTCAACTGCTGGCCAGGACAGGTGCAGAACATCTCTGTGTGTGCAACGGAGGTGGCAGTGTTGGAGTTCCCACTGAGGAAGAGCGACAATTCAAGCCTGAAATTCACCCTGTCATTACAACTCCAAACCGAAACAGGTGGCTTAGGCCAGGAAATCCCATCTGACCTGTGTGCTCCAGGGAGTCATTAACCTTGTATCAGCGTCTGCAGGAGCCACGGTCTGCCCTCCAGACCCGTGCGCCCAAGTCTTTCAAACATGTGCCCAGCAAGCCTATTAGCATGAACCGCTCTCGTTTGGGGATTCGGGCCCGTGATTCTCATGAAAGAAAGATCTAATTCCTTCCACGACATCGATGTCCCTGTCTGCAAAAGCACAGAGGCCCTCGGGCTCTGCTCACCTGCTTGGAGATCTTCTTCTGCGGGAAACAGGAGCCCTGCATAGGGTACCTCCAGCTCCTGGGACTTATTTCACCATAAAAGTCAGGCCAGCCTGCAGCGACCCTCAAATCTTCCCTGCGGGTTCCTTTTCGGGCTTCTTCAGGAGCTCAGCCTTCCTTAACGGTTGGTGAGGTTGCCTTGACACCCGCAACCACCCAGGGACACTGCGTGCCCTTTAGGGGAAAATTCAGCCGAGAAGATAATAGATGCTAATGTCAGAGGAGGATCCCTGGGGGATGGAGACGGAGGGAATCACCTTCAAGAAGCAGAGGAGTTTTGTTTCTGGAATTTCCCCCTGGAATTTGGATCTGCCCTTCTTGGGGATCTAGGTTAGACAGACGAGTTTATTTGCTCTCTGGGGTGACCGACAGAATGGAAGGGTGTGCGGAGCGAGGGCGGATTTGGGGAGCAAGCCACGATTAGCAATGTCACCCAGGACCTGGCGCTCCAAGATCTTTTTGTTTCTTCTTTCATAGAATATTAATTGGGCTGCAGCTTCCTCAGACAAAACAATTCCCCGGGGTCTGAATCTCCCCTTCGGGATCTGCAGACTCTATCAAGGCATTCTGTCAAGTCCCCAGATTTTAAATTCCTTTCTTTCTTTTTTGTTTTTGTTTTTTTTGAGGCTGATCTCCTGCTTGTCACAGAAAAAAAAAATGCTCTCAATTCTAACAGGAAAAGCCCCATTTTCTAGGGGCTTTTGATGGTTATTATGAAGAACGCTGCAGAACGTTGTTGATGGCAGAAGCTACTGGCTTCAGGAGGAATCACCTGGGAAATGGGCAGGAGGCAGGGTGTAGCTCAGTAGTAGAGTGTGCAAGGCCCTGGGTTCAATCCCTGGCACCGAAATGGAAAAAACAAAATGAAACAAAACACGGGCGAAGGCTGGGAATAGATATTTCTCCAAAGGAAATGCTCAAAGGGGTCAAGAAGCATATGAGAAGATGCTCAGCGTCATTAGCCATCAAGTGCCTGTCAAAGTCAGATGAGCTGTGGCTTCACAAGCACCGGCTCGGGCCACAACCAAAGAGTAGGCAGATGCTGTCCAGGAAGTGGGGGACTGGGCATCCTCACACTGTGCTGGCGAGAGTGTAAATGACACAGTGTGAACGGCAGCGGCTCAAAAGGTTACATACACATAGAACTACCATGTGACCCAGAAATTCCACACCTAGGTCTTTCTGGGAAAATTGAAAACGTACATCCACGTAAAGACCTGTGTGTCAATGTTCATGGCAGCGTTCTTCATAACAGCCAGAAAGTGGAAACAGCCCGAATGTCCATCAGGAGAAGTGGAATGTGGTCAATCCATACAATGGAATATTGTTCAGTAATGAAAAGGAATGAGTGCTGATACTTAGTACTGCGTGGAGAACCTCCACAGCAGGATGCTAAGTGAAAGAAACCAGACACAAAAGCCCACGCGTGTGATTTTGTTTGTACAAAATGTCCAGAATAGTCAGATCAAGGTGAGGGCAGGTTGGTTTGTTCTGAGGCTCTGTCCTTGGCCAGTGGAAGGTTGCTGCCTCTGTGTCCACACACTGCCCCTGTGGGTATCTGCAGCCTTGTCTTATAGGGACGCCTGTGATATCACATTAGGACCCACCCTAATGATCTCATTCAACTTAACCGCCTCTCTCAGGACCCTGCTCCAAATACAGTCATGTCCGGAGGCACTAGGGGTTGGTAGTCAACATGAGTGGCAATTAGAACAGGTAAGAGGAGATCTTTGGGATCCTGCTTCTGGCTTTCACACCTGTAAGATGAAGGTACTTTCTAGGACTACTGTTTGGAATAAATCAGATAATCCTTGTCAAGGAATGAGCCTCATAGCCCTCGATGAATAATAGCCTGCATTCAGCATGGCTGGGTTCTCACCTCCCGCGGCTAGACCCATTCATTCCGTCTTGGAATTATGGATGAATAATCCCTCAAAAGCTACGCAGCTTCCAGGAAAAAGTTTTAATCCTGCTTAGTAGATGGATTCAGGTCCTGCAGATTAGCATCCCAAGAGAACCCAAATCCTGGTTTAAACACAGGATTTATTTGGCCTTCTTTCAGTGGGGGTGCTTGGGACTTCTCTTAATTTTTAGTCTTCAGTATTGTAGCCAGTGGGTATTTTCATCATCTTGCTGTACATATTTCTGCAAACTGTGGAAATGAACTTTTTAACTTCTCTTTTAGAGGAATCTACTCCTCCTAAGGAGTCATGTATGAATGGAGGGAAAATTTAATTCAATGACATTAATTGGAATATGATTGAATTTTGTATATGCTAATATTTTTATCAGTGTTTGCAAATCCAGCTAATGACTTCAAAAGTGAGTGGGATTCCATGCTCTCTGGGTTAGCCAAAGATAACGGGAGCTGTAGGAATGGAGATCCACTGACCCTGGGAACTTTCAGAGATATTTGGTTTAATGACCTTGATACGGGTTAATGACAGATATTATAGGTTTGTTCCACCCAACCCCCACGGCCATTCCTGAGTCCCCACTCAATTGCCTTTCTTGACACTTATTTATTTTCTTATTCTACTTTGCAGGGAAAGGCAGTCATGTGACACCATTCTGACCAATGAGGCATAAGCTTGCTGGGGGATGATGGTTCTAGAAAATATTTTCATTTCTGGATAAAAAGAAATAGAAAATTCTAATACCACCTGACCTCCTTTCAACCTTTACCTTTATACTTGAATGCAGATGTTATATCTTGGGCTACAGCAGTCCTCTTGGGGCCATGAGGCAATAGATTGACGTGCTGATGGTGGCAGCATAGGAAGACCAAAGAGACTGAGCCCTGAGCCGTTGAGCCAACAGCACCAACTGTTTAGCTCTGAATACCCTGACATGGGAGACACATAAACCCAGGGCTGTGCATTTTCTGAACCTAGACATCACGGGCATTCTTAAAAGATGCGCAGTTCAACAGGAATTTGAAGCCTTCAGGAATACTTGGGAGAAACCGCTGGACTAGGGTTTGCGTGGTGGGTCGCACAGAGAGCTGAGTGTCCCTGGCCTGAACAGAAGCCACTGTGCTTCCATGATGAGAGAACAACAGGAGAAAGCTCAGGTATGGGACAGAAATGAGGGTGGGTTTGGGCAACTGCAAAAATAACATCTGTCTTGGGTGAGAGACTCAGCTGCAGAGAAAGAGGCGGCAGGTCTCTGCCCGTGGCCTTGAATGCACGGAAGGTCTTCTCTGCTGGCCTCCCTCTGGGCTGTGTCACAGCACAGGAGCCGTCAAGAGAAGCAGCATGTGCTCTTCACCTGCCTTTGCCCAGGTCTTGTGTCTTCTGATCCAGGATCCAGCTGTTCCGGGGCCTAGCTGCGAGGGGGAGGGGCCGAGGGAGGATGAGCAGGGAGCTGGGTGGTCCCCGCAGGAGGGGGTCTGGAAGAGGCCTCCCTCCTCTGCTCGGAGGCCCTTCCCATGCTTTGGTTCTGTGATCACGCAGGCTGGGCCGGGGAGAGCCGCGAGATGAAGGGATGGCGGGTCCTCTGGGGCAGAGGCGGGCTGGCAGGGAATGATGGATGTCCCCGTCAGTGGAGGCTGGAGTGGAGCTGATGTGCGGCGTCCCTGTGGGCATCCGAGGCACCTGAAGCTGCCTGCCAGCTGGCCCTGCCTCCCGCCCCTGCAGAGGAGCTGAGGCTGGGCAGGCTGCACCTAGTCACCAGGCTCAGGGTGATAAATGGGCCCCTGCCTCTCCACCTCTGCTCTGTCCCCTGTGAGTCTGTGGCGGGGGTGGGGCACCATCCCTCCTGTTGGCCGCAGGCTCCTCTGATGGATGGAGAGCTGCTGCCTCCTGCACCTGTCCCCTCCACCCCTGGTTGACACTGCAGCCCCAGCTCTGCCTCCTGGAAATGGGAAAGCGCTTGCTGGGACTGGGGGAGCCAAGCCAGGACAGAGGAACCCCGCGGGGCTTGCCAATAAATACCATTAGACAGGCCTGAGGGACCCTGGTGAGCACAGAGCATGCTGGGAGAGCCTACTGACAGCAGGCAAAGGCAGGACTGATATGCCTGGGAGGAGCCCTGAGCAGTGGGTGGTCTTCTTTAAGGTTCTCAGGACCCTGGTGCTTTGTCCTGTTCTGCACACGAGGAGACTCTCAGGCTGATCATGTCCCTTATCTGAGATCATCCAGCTGCAGAGTGGAGCCCTGGTTTCTCCGGCCCCGAAGAGGACGGAGAATGAAGCTACACATCCATGAAATCCCCCCTTGCATCCAAGATTCGAGGGCCACCATGGAGGATGTGGAAGGGAAACCCTAAACCACCTGGTGACGTGGCCATCTCCCCTTAGCACCACGCACGCCATCTCCCCTTCCCCCTTCCTCCTCCGCCTGCTCTTTTTCCTGGGATTCATTATCATCTCCTCCTCCTCCTTCCTCCGAGGAAGTTCAGCATTTCCATCAATCAAGCTTGAAGCCCTTCCTGCCCTCTGCTTGCCCAGGACCATGGACCTGGACCGCTGGGAAGGAGTGGACATTGCCCCTCTCCCATGTCTCTGTCTAGGTCACCCTAGAGCCCTGGTCTTGGCGCATTCTTCACACTGGGGTCTCCTGTCTTCCCTTCAATTGTTGTGACCCTGTTCAATGCATCCAGGGAACATCAAAGGTGATTGGAGAAAAATGGTCCCAAATTAAACCACCCCCGAAACTGCCCTCTCTCTGAATATGGCGTCTTCTCCAGAGGCAGCCTCGGACTCCCCAGGTGGCCAGGCTTCAGGTTGAGGACAGGCTCAGGTGTGTCCTCGGCCTCTGCCTGCATGTGCTGTCCCCCTCAGATCTCCTTCAGTGGATCCACAAAACAACAACAGAAGTTACACCGCACACCCGCTGGGTACCCGGCAGGGCTCTCCGTGTGCTGCCTGAATTAGCTTATCGTCTTCACCGACAACAGATGAGCGAGTTCTACTGTCATCCCCATTTACAGATGAGGAGTCCAGGGCTCAGAGTGGTGAGATAGCTTGGCTAGAGGCACACAGCTCATAGGTAGGAGGGCCAAAAGGACCGGCAGTCTGAGCCCAGAGGCAACTTGCTTAATTAAGCACTGTGCAGATTTGTCTCGAGTCCGTGTGACATCGGGGCATTGTGAGGCTGTGTGCAGCTGCCTGCCTTTCCCCACATCTTTTATAAGGGTCTTGGGCTCGGGGTTTTCTAAGGAGATGAGACCCACTTAAGGGCCTACCACAATCACAGCAAAACTGATGGCTTTGGCCGTGTGCCAGGCACAGGGACAGGCTTTACAGATATTTGCTTCGTTTAAAGGTCACAGAGTAAGCTGCTATTCCCCCATTTTCCAGGTGAGGCCACTGAGGGTCAGAGTTTTCATGCCTTAGCCAAGGTCAGGAAGCTGGTAAGGAAGGACCTGGAATTTACCCCAAATCATCCAACTGCGTCTGAGGTGGGGAGGGTTCTCCAGGCACGTGTTTTGAATTTCTGGAAAACCAGGCCAAGCAGGTTCCAATGACATCAGTGGCAAATGTGTTGAGCCACCCACTCCTGGGTCTTTCCCTCCGAGTGCGTTCAGAGGTGCCGTCTGTGGGCAGACCTCCTCTGTGCCAGCCCCACATGCCCAGACCACAGCCATCCTCCAGCTCCTTGGCCAGCCGCCTTCCGCTCTTCCTGAACCTGCCCTGACACTCAGGTCGGCAGGGGGTGTGGCCATGTGTGAGTGTTAGAGGCCCTGGAGTGGGGCCTGTCCTTACCCCGAGCTTCAGCCAGCTGCTAGCTGTGTGTTCTTAGGCAAGTTATGTAGCCTCTCTGGATCTGTTTCCTCGTCCATCAAATGAGCATAATGGTACTCCACTTGCCTGGTTAAGGAGGTCAAGAAAATGTTTATTAGGTGGCTTTTCTTTGCTCCTAGGCCAATAGCCCAGATCCTTATTGTGACCAAAATGTTATGCGTCTTCCTCTCTTCTCCAGGCTCAGGCCACTCTGACCGTCAGTAACTCCTGTTCACTCAGTGTACAGTCGTCGCCCCTTGAAGAGTTTTGCAATACCGCCTCCCCTTCCCACATGCTGCCAAGGTGCCTGCCCTCTCAGCGTCTCCCTTACACACATGTCCCAGCACACATGGACCCAGAGGGACCCCTGTGCAGAGAAACCCTTGGAGGGAAAGACACATACACACACACACACACACACTCTCTCTCTCTCTCTCTCTCTCTCTCTCTCTCTCTTTCAGGTCACAGGCATGTCCTACAGAGAGACAAGATACTTATACAGATGTGCAGAAAGGACCAGAGAAAGCTGCACACACACAAAGACACACAGATGCCACATGTGTGTTCATATGCCATGCTCCGCGGTCAAACCCTACCTGCCTCTTTTTTTTTTTTTTTTTTGTACCAGGGATTGAACCCAAGGGTGCTTAACCCCTGAGCCACATCCCCAGTCCTTTTATATTTTTTATGTTGAGACAAAGTCTTGCTGAGTTGCTCAAGGTCTTGCTAAGTTGATGAGGCTGGTTTGACCTTGTGATCCTCCTGCCTCAGCCTCCTGAGCTGCTGGGATTACAGGCGTGGCCAGAGCGCCTGGCCCCTGCCCACTCTGAGTGTGACTTTCCCCTACACACTCTTGAGATCAGCTCACTTTTGGGGGGTACTCCTTCCTGAGCTCATATTCCTTGCCCAGACAATTGGGAAGAGACACATTCCCTTCTTCCATGTGCATATTTCCGTTTAAATTCGTGCACTCCGTAGCTGGACCATGGGCTCCGTCTGTCCCTTCTCGAGGCTGACAGCTGACCCCAGCTAGGAGCCATGTCTATGTTTGCTCACCACTGTGGATTGCCCAGTTTAGGATCCTTACCTCACAACTTTCTAGGAGTGTGACCCTGGGCAAGTTCATGTCTCCATGCCTCGGTGTCCCTGTGTGCAAGATGTAAAATGACAGCACATGCCTCAGAGGGAGACTGTGATCATTAAAGGAGTTTGTACGGTGACAGCACTTAAAATAGAACCGAGGTGCTGAGTTTAGAGGGAATGTCAGAATTATTTGACGAATGAATTTGGTGAGTGGATGGATGGGTGGATTGGTGGGTGGATGGATGAACAGATGAATGGCCAGGTGCATGGGTGGGCAGGTGGACAGATGGATGGATGGATGGATGATGAGTGGGTGGAGGGATGGAAGGAGGGATGGAAGGAGGGATGGATGGAGGGATGATGGAGGGATGGATGGAGGGATGATGGAGGGATGATGGAGGGATGTCTGACATAGGGAAGACACTCAGTAAATGGTAGCCAGGCTTATTATGGTAACAACATTCCCTGCACAACTGCTTGGGTAGATGCTGTGGTTAGTTCCCCTTCACTCCCCGTTAGGGACGCGGTACCTCATGGTTACTTGAGCTCTGTGGTCAGAGGTAGGGTCCTCTAGAGTGGGTAAGAAGCTAAGCTTCCCCGTCAGCCTGTCTCCGTCAACCCCACGCCCACGCTTGCTAGGTGTGCACCAGGTGAGTTCGACCCTGTAAGCTTGGGTACATTTCTCTTGGGCTGGTTGTGAGTTCTCTGAGTTCGGTACCCATACTGTGACCAACCTGGCTCCCAGAGAGCCCAACGCTCCAGCAACACGAGCTCCCCTTATTGATAATGCCCAAGCGCTGTGACCCTTATTCTGACCAAACCCATCAAACGTACACCTCTTCACAATAAAGTGGGGCTGAGTTCTTGGTTTTCAGTCTTACAGAGGATTCGTATGATTGTTACGCACTAAGAGCAGGACAGTCATGTGTGTGCACGTGCATGTGCGTGGTGTGCCATGCACGTGTTGGAATCAGGCTGAGTCGTGCATCAGTTTGCAATGCACTCAGCTGCAAGAAAAGTCCACTGACTGGCCCACGGGGCCTCCTTTCCTCTCCCTAGGAAGGAGTTGGAAGGCAGGTCATTTTCCCTGGGCTCAGTGCTGTGTCCACATCAGTCCAACATCCCTGTGCTTCTCTGGATCCTCCCCTGAGGGTTGCTTTAGTGAAACCAAGTGCCATGCTCTGGTGCCTCAAGTTTACACAAGCCAGGGAAGGGGCAGGCGGGCCGGTAGCTCTGACTTATCAGAAAAGCAAAGGCTGACATCCGTGTGCTCACATCTGTGTCTCTGCATCGCCTGGCCACATCCTGGCTGAATTTGAACCCTCGCTTTGCACCTGCAGCCTCTGGGAGAGAGGTGGGCAGGGGCAGGAGGGCCAGCCTCACCCCAGTCCACCCTCCACGGCCCTTCCCTTCCTCCCACCCCCTTGGTGACTGGTGACAGATGCTGTCCCCGTGCACCATCTACCCCGTGGGACCCACTTGTTGATGCACCAATGTTAGTCACATCCTTACTCATTAGAAGGTAAAGAAGAAGAAATAGCCTTGAATTGGCTCAAATTGACATTAAGAACGTTAAGTTTTGTACAAACCTAGGACTCTATGACTAGTGAGGAATGAAGACACTGTGACGGGTCATGATGTCCATTCTGGTGACTCTGCCTGTGTGACGAGTTAAAACAGCCCACCTGGGATAGGATAGATACAACATTGGTCCAACTGGCTCTGTCTTAAAGGGGCCATTTTAAGTGGATTCTTTGTATACACAATCCAGAAGTCAGCCCAGTCATCACTACGTCTGTGTCACTAGTGGACTCATCTCTGTGCCCCCCTTTGTCTCCTCCCCTGATGAAACTTATGATGGGTTTTGCATAAACACTCCTCAGGCCAGAAGGAAGATAGGAGTTATTCATTTGACCCGTGTTTAAGAGGAGGCAGGTTTTCTTTTTTTCCTGAATGTGTTTAGATTTGTGAGCAGTATCCTCCTTTACACACACACACACGCACACACATGCACACACGCACACACACGCACACACGCACTCTAATGTTCTTTTGGTATATACCTCCGCATGGTCTCCATTTCTCTTACTGTTGACTTAATCATTCCATGCATTTTTTTAGTTTGCAGACTAAAATTTTGGAAAGGGATAACAGTGTGCCTGGCCCACGTCTCTCTGCACATACACCCCTCCGAACCTTCAGGAGCAGGTGGAAGTGGGAGTCAGGATGGCCCCTGGCTTTATTCAACTTGAACACACCTCTCGTCCCTGCTCTAGTGTGTGTCATGGGTTGACAATCATAGCATTCACAGGATTTAATAAACCAGAGTGCCTTCAGGATTTTCCCTACATTAATTGTACTCTCGGTCACTGACATTTCAGCATGTTCTCTCTAGAGGGAGGACCTGGGTACTGATCTGGCCTGTGAGCAGGGCACTAAGTGCAGGCAAAGACATGTCTTCCCTGTGCTGGTAGGAGATGGAGTGGCTATCGACAGCCAAGGAGTCCTCTACAAAGGATGCACCCAGGCCACAAATGTTTATTAAGCTACTACTTTGCCCTCAGTTCTGGGGCAGAGAAAAACGCCAACATGATTCGTGCTTTCATGGAGGTTACAACCTGGTGAGGGAAACAGACAAGAAATGAGTCAAAATAACTGGACCGTGTTAAACCACTGCTTCCATCAGCCACTGTGGGAGGAACACTGCCCAACAGACCCTGCCAAAGGCAGAAGTTCACTCACACCCGCGGCTGTTGACTTCTCACTCCCAGGAGACTGAGCAGCTGCGCTTCAGCCTGGCTCAGCTGGACTTGGCCTCCGGCTGCGGGTCTCCCTCACGTCACACCTCACGTCTCTCATCCTCCCTGGCCTGGCAATACCTGAACATGTTGTGCTCATGGCCAGTGGGAGTTCAGGCCGGCAAACCCTGTCACCTGAACATGGCTAAAACTGCTGCTCAGATCACGTTGGCAGAAGTCCAGGAGCCGAACAAGTCACACGGCCAAGCCCAGGTGGGCAGGACCGGACGTGTGCAGGGAGAGAACAGGTACCTGCCCAGCATTAAGAAGGCAGGTGGGGGGGCAGGGAGGCTGTTTTGCACAACCTGTTAGGAGTGACCTTTTTCTGGTAGGTGGGTGGGCTGGGGGGGTGGGGGGTAATGGACCTGAAATCAGCTACAAGAAGAGGGGAATGGGGAATTGTGTGCTTGGTGGATACCCACAAATGCAAAGGTGCTGGGACAGGAGTCACCCTGCAGGGTACCAAGGGAGTTGGAAAAGAGAAATGGAGAAGCCCAGGATGGTGCTGGGGTTTCAGGGTTCCCCCAAAGGAGGGTAATTAGGGTTAAATGGGGAGATGAGAGTGGGGCCCCCATCATGGCATTAGTGGCCCTAAAGGAGAGGAAGAGAGGCCCGAGCGAGCCAGCACCCACTTGATATTTGCCTTCCCAGCCCCCAGGACCAGGAGCCAAACACGCTGTTCTTCATAAACTGTTCCATCTCAGGTGTTTTGTTATATCAAGAAAAAATTGATGAAAGACACACAGAGGAAGCTGTAGGGTCTCTGGGGCTTGTTAGGGTTTGGGTTGTTGTCAAGTTCAGAGGCAGCCACAGATGGATTTTAGTAGGCAGTGGAGTGAACTCATCTGATTTGTATTGTCACAAGGCCCCTCCTAGCTGCACGGAGGAACACGAGTTAGTCAGGTACAGAAGGACACAGAGACAGACCAGGAAGCATCGTGCAACGAGGACGGTGACGGCCTTGACCCAGATGGTGCCTGACTCCCTGGAGAGGAGCAGGCAGGCCGGCCTCGTGTGCAGAAGGCTCAGCATCAGCTTTGGCAGCATCTCTTCCTGAGAAACCTCGGGTCTCTCACCTACAGATTTCTTTGGCATTTCATAATACTGAGCACATCCCTGGAGTGTCCCATCTGTGACCACGCACTGTCCCACGACTCGGGCAGTGGGAGGGATGGATGTGGGAGTGTGTACCATGCTGGAGACCTACCCTGAATCCTGTGGCTCTTAGCCCTGGGAAAGAAACCCCGTGTGTGTCAAGGTCAGGCTTGACCTTGGGCAGCGTTGATAAGATCCACATGTTAAAACAATGACGCCCAAACCAAAAGAATCCATGGGAATGCCTTGGATGGGCAGCTCCATCTTGCAGCCCAGGGACCCCAGCAGGCCACACACTCGAATCACAAGCCACTCACAAAGCAGGGCTGAGGTTCCACCGGGGACTCTAATAGTGGTCTAGAGCTCACTCCTCAGAATCTGCCTGCAGGGTCACATTTCGCTGTATCAGGAGAGGAGACGCGGGGTTGCATTTTCTGGGCTGTGGGGGGAAAAGAGGTGACAACAGAGCCCACAGGCCAGAGTCCACAGAAGACCCTGAGTGTCCCTGGCCCAAAGGCCACCTACGGCTGTGGCTCTCTCTTAAACCTGCCGACTTCCTGCCTGGAGCTCTGGAGACTGGCAAAAACACCTCCAGGTTTCAGCACACGATGGATTCTGTTCCCCAAGCCAGGCCCCTGGCCAAGTGTGGACATAGCCCTTCTGAGCGTGCCCCGGCCTGCCCCAGCAAGGAGCTGTCCCACCCCGCGATTCCCATCACGCTCTGTGCAACCCCTTTACTCTGACAAGGCAGCTCTGCCTGTCGGGAAACTTGGCTTGAAGCTTCCCAGGCCTGTCAGCCAAGCAGGCAGACACGGGCCTCAGCAGGAAACAGACAGTCGGCTCAGTAACCTTTCAGATCCTGCTCGCACAGGACTGTTCTCCACAGAGGATGCTTGGCAGGCGTTCGCGGGAGCTGCGTGCAAGACAGTCCTCTCTTCCCACGGCTGGCCTCTTATCTTCCTGGTCTCAATCTGTCTCCCAACAGAACCCCTGCTTGCTTTCTATAACAGCACCTCGTTTTCCCTTCATAGCACTTAGAATAATCTTCTCTGCATACTCATTTAAAATCCACCTTTCCCAGTTACACTCCAAACCCCACACCCCCCCCCCAGAGGACTGAGACCACCCTCCTCACTGTGTGCTGCTACCTAGCGCAGGTGCTGCTGCTCAGACCCGGCTGGGCGCATGCTCACATGAACAAAGACGGGAGGGGCCCAGAGAGAAGCAAGGAGCCTTTCTTATCGATGGTATCTTTCCCTCTTTCGGAACTGACAGGCTTCCCCTGAAACCTTTCCAACCAAATGCTGTGGTTGCAATAAATGACAAGTTTGGGAGCCAAAGTCCCTTGAGTCATAGCAAAGAGCTGGAGCGAGCAGACAGGTCTATAATGAAGTTGTCACTTATTCTCGAATCAATGCAGACCCTACCTACCGTGGAAGCGAGTATGGCATCTCCCATCTTGCACCAGGAAGGACTTCAGAAAGCAAGCTGAGATGGGTAGACCAGGGGACACTTCCAATGGAGGAGGCTTGTGACCATTTCCTCAGAAGACAATTACCACAGGAAACCTCAAAGGAACCTCAAAGGAAAGTCGAGATGTGCAGTGATGACACTGGCAGAGCCACATGCCTCCAGAAGTTGAGCACATGATATTGTCAACACCGAGGAAACCCTAGGATCAAGGGTGGACTCCGGGGTCTCACAAGCCTGTCTGAGTTGATCATCCTGTTGGACTCCAGGGAACTGCAGGCTAGAGAGTGCGCCCAGGTCCACACGCAGTTATCCGGGGAGAGGATCCTAAGTTTCCTCCTATTCTCAAAAGAGCCTATGACCTCTAGCAAAGGTTAGAGACGGCCACTCATAGGCAGCCGTGGAGGGAGGTCATGGAGATGCTACTCCACAGATGGCAACAGTGAACATTCATCTTATTCTGCATCACCAGCATTCACCTCCGCCTTGGCTGGCCGTCTCCTGGTGAGCAGCCTGGCTTGGAAGGAGGGTGGTCTGGTGGGGTTCTGTGTCGGCTGGCGGGGTCACACGGGTGGTAGCTGTGGTGAGGTAGAGAAGGCGGAAGAAGATGTGGCTCATGGTGTTGCAGTGTCTTGGCCCTCCATACCCTGTCCTGGCTTTGCTCCTCCTGGTCCATTTCACTCCAAGCTACAGACGCGGGAGTCTTAGGACACTATCTCCGCTTGGTGTTTTTAGTGATTCAATGGAGGAGCCAAAAGGAAGGAGGTGTCAGTGCTTTACAAAGTGGTCCATCGCCTACCTGCATCAGAATTCTCTGGGTTACTTGGTAGAGCCCCGAGCCCGAGCCCAGACCACTCGACCAGTCTACGGGGGAAAGGAACTAGACGTTCAGCAGTCCCTTCAGAACGTCATTCTGATGCCCAACAACATTTGCACCTCTACCCTCTCAGGGGCTCTCTGGGTCACAGCCTGTCTTTGCTTCCTTCTTCCCCTTTATAGTTAGGCCTACCCCCATTCCACCCATGTTCAGATCTTAACAGCTTTCATTGGCTGTTTTTCATCCCCGTGAATCCAGCACCCAGCAGTCCTGCCTGATTCTCTTCCCATTTATGCAATTCTGGTCCCTTCCACTCAATGATGAGCAGTGAACCCCTCGGGGACTGCCTGGTCCTCCCTCCAGCGCTTATTTATCCACAGAGAACCAGCAGAAAGTTCCTTCTGGCCCTAGCAGCCCTTCCTCCAGAGCATTTCTGGCTCTCAAAACGTTGGACAGCTGGTTTGGGGCTCTGTCAACCACAAGCCAAGCAGCGTGTGCCTCACCACCTGCACATTGTTGATGGGGGGTGTCTTACCTGGAAATCCAGCCTCCGCCTGCTCTTTCTCTGGGTTTTCCAAGGCTTTTCTTCCTATGGATATGTCCTTTGGAAGTGGTAGGAGATGGGCCCAGAATCTGGATGATATTCTTTGGTCCGGGGAGTTCACGCCAGGAGCTGGCTGGCCATAGTTTGCTAAGAGCGCACAGAGTGTCACCTACCAGTGCTCAGCTTTGATCCCGTACCAACAGGGCACTCTTCTTCAAGGTCTGCCAAGGTGTGGATCTTGATCATCTCTCAAAGGCCCATGTGCTAAAGGCTTGCTTCCTCTCCTAGGGTGCCATCAGGAAGTGGCATGGAGCCTTCAGAAAGTGAGGCCTAGCAGAAGAAAGGGAGATCGCGGCAGGCGTGCCTTGAGAGGGATACGGGCCACTTCCTGTCTCTCTCTCTTTGCATCCCTGCTGCCATGAGATGAGAGGCCTGTTCCACCACCTACTTCCATATCATGGTGTACGAGGCCACCATAGGCCCAAAGAATAGGGCCACACGACCATGGACTGAAACCACGAGCCAAAATAAACCTTCCTCCTCTCAAGTTGTGATCTCAGGTATTTTGTCACAGTAATGAAACAACTAAATAACACAAGGTTCAAAGACTTCAAGGTTTTAAGCTTAGCGTCTGTCTCCCTAAGGCCCTAGTCAGGGTCTGGAGGAAAGGACTGACCATGCGAGGTCAGTCCATTTGGCTTAGGCCCAAATGTGCACATCTGCATGCTGCTCAGTCTCAGTTTCCATCCCAGGAGGCGCAGATATCTTTGATAAGCTTCAGTGAGCATCTGGAGTTTGGAAAGCTTGCTAAAACCAATTCCATTCTGAGCAAGTTTGGTTCATGCCTCAACCCCCTGTCAAACATGGCGATGATCCTTTCAGAAGTCATCCAGTAGGAACTGGACAATGAGCTCATTTCAATGCTTTTCCAATGATCCAGCACCATCTGAGACGAGTGGGCTTTAAATGCCCCCCCCCCGTGCACCTGGGTTTTCTATGAGCACGCAGAGCCCCTCGGCATCACCGAACCGCAGTCTCCAGGAGTGACACAATTGAGTTTTGCATGTTCCCTTCATTCTCGAACAGTTCGCCTGAGCTCCTGGAACTCATAACAGAGATGTCAACTGTGGAAGCTGATGAAGCCCGAGGACTGGGTCATCTTTCATCAGAACATTCTTTTTAGGAACTTTAAGAAGCACAAATGTTGTGCAGCCAAAGCTTGTTCTTTTTAAATGAGAAGATGAATCCACGGGCCTTTGAAAAAAAGGATTCGCATTTAAAAATTAATAATGCACCCAACTTGGCTCTTCTCCTTTTTTTACATATTTGCACGACCCTACATTTTAGCCAGGATATAAATGCTGCATTTCTGCCTGCCTGTTTCAGCTAGGGTTTTGCAACTTGGATTGAATCGAGCACCTCCTCAGTGGGAGACAGCCAGCTGACCACAGTCCTCTCTGCCACAATGTACGATCCAGGCCAATTCATGTTGGAAGCAAATTCTGCTTCCACGGTTTGGGGAACAGACTACAAATCATGATATGACATGGTATGTGTCTTGGGGCTTAGGGATACTTTAAAGGATCAGACAACTCCCTGATATTGAATGCAAAAAAAAATTTGAATGTGTATAGAGTGGTTCTTTTGCCATAATTATTGCTATAACTAAATGCCTGAAACTGGCTGATTTGTAAATAAAAGAGTTTTCTTTGGCTCACAGTTTTGGAGGCTGAAGGTCAAGATTGGGCAGGCCCATTTGTTTAGCCTCTGGTGAGGCCTCAGAGCAGATGGCATCATGCGGGAGCACCTGCAGCAGGGCGGGGGCGGGGGGCATCACATGGAAAGAGAGGAAGCCGGAGAGCCTCTGGCAGGAGTACGGCTTGCTCTTTCATAACAACTCTCTGTGAGGACTCACTCCCTCCACAAGACCAGCTGTAATCCCTTCCAGGGCAGTGCCCCCAGTGACCTAATTACTGCCTACGAGGCTACAATTCTTCAAAGCTCCGGCACCTTCCAAGAGCAGCACACCAAGCTTCCAAGTCTGTCCTTTGGGGACAAACCATGTCCAAACCGTAGCCGCCTGCGAGGTTGATGTTCCTGGAGAAACGGTCCACGGCTCTCAGCAGATTTCCAAGGGGGGATCGTGATCCAGACAACGTGGAAAAGGCAGACCAGCACCATCCTCCATTCAAGACCCAGCGCCCCTGTGTGCAGAGCCAAGATGGAAGTTGTATCATCTGTCAAAAGGACACTAACTGTGAAGACAGGGGAGGAAAGTACCGACATCAAGATTATCCCAGATAACGGGCAACACACACAGTGGTGTGAACTCTGGAGAATCACACAAGTGACAGGAGTCTGTCACTTTTTTTTTTTTTAAATTCATGAAACTTTCCCTGAACAGTGAGTGACAGGGTCTCTGCTATAGGAAGGAGAACTGCAGAGATCAAAGGACCTCAGGCCGGTATTCAGGGGACTCCCAATCCGACTAATAGAGTCGGCATTCCTCTTCGCTTCTAAATGTGGGGCCCACGTGTCTGTGCTCCGCCCTGAGCTCGGCTCCACAGAGGCGCCCGGCAGTGGGCAGCCAGGAGCTGCAACGTGAATGGGAGGGATGGAAAGGCCCCAGTGCCTCTGGAAGTCCCTCGAGAGTTCAGCGAATGTCAGCCTGCTCCCTCCTGCTGGAACGCGTCCGTCGGGTCTGCCTGATCACCACGCCTTCCCCACATTAGCAGAGGCAACATGACGATTTCTGTTTCCAGATATTAAATTGCTTGGCTGACTGTGGTGGCCCTGGGTGGGAAGAAGGCAGACATCGGTAATGGAATGTGTTGCTGCATATTCTGGTGGATAGTTTCAAAAAGTACTTAACTGGAAAACATTAGCACAGCTTGGGCAACAGTGCTTTGTGGAGAAATTAAATCCCCATATTTCTCCATCTCCTTCGGCAACTGCTCCCCAGGCACCGAGTTTTAAAGGGGGGCGTTGGCCAAGTCCGGCACGTTTGGGCTGGCTGGGAGGGCCCAGGTTCAGACGCAGGAATGGGCGATGGCTTTGTGGTCCTCACCAGTCCTAATCAGGCTCCCAGCCTCTCCCCAGGTCCCCAGAAATGATGCAGAAGGATGGTTCAGTGGAGAGGCGGTGACCTCGAGTGGGGCGGGCTTGGCTCTCAGCTTTTCATTGCTGAGATCAAAAGACCTGACAAGAACACACAGGGGAAGGAATGGTTTATTTTGGCTCTTGGTTTCAGAGGTTCAATCCATGGTCAGCTGACTCCACTGCTCTGGACCCAGGCGAGGCAGAGCATCATGGTGGAGGGCACGGCTACCAGGAAGCAGAGAGAGAGAGAGAGAGAGAGAGAGAGAGAGAGAGAGAGAGAGCTCTGCTTGCCAGGGGCCAAATATAAACCCCAAAGACACACCCCCAGTGACTCCTTCCGCCACCTACACCCTGCCTACAGTTACCACCCATTAATCCATTGAAACCATTAATTCATCATGTGGATCCATCTACCCATTAGGTTCCAGCCCTCATCATGGAATCATGTCAGCTCTGGACATTCCTGCATTCCCTCACACATGAGTTTTGGGGGTACACCAGAACACTTTCCCTCTTTTCCCCCTTCTTATTCTAACCTATTTGGGCCTGGACATTCACAAGACCTTGCCTGCTCGTTGCTGCACAGAGAGGTGGTCCTGGGCTACTTCTTGAGTAGGAATGCCACGTGACCTGGCCCCACCCCGGGTAGAAACTAAGGCAGGCTTCGTGACGCAAGAGCAGCTGATCTCAGACTGAGACGGTGAGTGAGCTGCTGGGATCAGCTCTGCCCAGGGACTAGATGGTGCCATATTTAGCTCCAAACCAACAGCATCTAAAACGTCCTGGCTCTGCCTACAAAGATACCTTCATCACCAAACTTCCTTTCTCTGGGCAGAGGAGAGGTTTGGCTTATCTTCAGCATTTGGCCCCCATGGAAGGCCGAGGGGCAAAGTTAGCAAAACCTAACACCCATGCCCCCCAGTTCTTTTTTTTAAAATTGATTTTAATTTGTTATATATGACAGCAGAATGCATTTCAATTCATATTACACATATACAGCACAGTTTTTTTCATATCTCTGGTTGCACACAACACAGTCACACCATTTGTGTCTTCATACATGGACTTAGGGTAATGATTTCCATCTCATTCCATTGTTTTTCCTACCCCCATACCCCTCCCTTGCCCTCCCTCCCCTTTTACCCTATCTTGTGTTTGTGTATTTCTCCCATGTTTCCACCCTCATTCCCATTATGAATCAGCATCCTTATATCAGAGAAAACATTTGGAATTTGTTTTGGGGGGGATTGGCTAACTTAGCATTATATTCCCCAACTCCACCAATTTACCTGCGAATGCCATGATTTTATTTTCCTTTAATGCTGAGTAATATTCCATTGTGTAGATATACACAGCAGAAGGCACAGGGGTGGAACCTGGAGATGTGCACTCTAAGCGGTTCCCACGTTCCTGTGCCACCACATCCTTTGTGACATCCTCCTGGACCCCCTGCTGAAGTGAGTCACCTCTCTCCCACACCTGCCGCCCTCTGCACCTGTCACGGGACAACGCACACGGCAAAGTCATGGTTTACTCACCCCCAAGTCTCCCTCTCCACCTCCTCCCAGTGCCGGGCTAGACTCTCTGTAACTGGCACAAACTTTTTGGTTAATTATAAAGGCTTCCTGGAACTCATGTTCTGAGCTGCTTCTCCCTTCCATGATAACCACACAGCTGTTGCTTACACTGGTTTTGTCCAAATTCTCTGCTATACATGTATATATGTCTTATATGTATGTGTGTGTATATATAAATATGTTTATACACACACACATATCTTCTTATCATTATCCTCCTTTACAGATAAGAAAACTGACTTAGGGCTGGGGCTGGGGCTCAGTGGCAGAGTGCTTGCCTAGACTGGGTTGGATCCTCAGCACCATATAAATAAACAAATAAAATAAAGGCATTCTTTCCATCTACAACTACAAAAAAAAATTAAAGAAAACTGACTCAAAGAGGTTAAGGGACTCCCCAGAAGACCATTAGCTATGCTTGGGCCAGAACTTGAACTCCAGTCTGTTGAACTCCAAAGACTGCTCCTGCTTCCCCGGGGACACTGCCTATTCTCAGGAGCCTGGGACAGCCTGTGTGGGCATCAACTCTCACCCCTGTGTGGGAAAGCAAACCCTTCACACACTCAGGCTTCGACCTCCAGGGGCTCACGACCAGTAGATGCTAAAAAGAATGGGTGAATGTTGGAGGGGAAATATGACGAGTGCCAAGTCCCCGAGAATCTCCCCACAAATTATTCATTAACTACAAAGGGAGACACGATCCTACCTGGTGATCAAAGCCAGCTTCTCACTGTAGGGACAACACAACTTCTCTTGAACACTAGTGTGATGCACTGAGAAGGGCGGATCGTCCCTCTAACCTTCCTGGGCACAGGCACACCTGGAGCCCAGTCCTGAGGAAGCATCCGAGATGCACTTCTCTGCTGGAAACTATTTCTGGTCAGTGCCTGCTGTGGTGCTGAGGCTTCATGGGCACAAAGTCTCCAGTTACCCAGATGGCTCAGGAAACTAAAATGCATATGTCCATAAAACCTAAAGAAAGGATAAAAAAGCAGGTGGACAAAAGGTGACCCATGCGTGGACCCGGAAAAAAGTTAAAAAGGAGTTTTATAAATAACTCTTTGAACTCCTCTGGAGTTTCAAAATTAAAGCGTGTAAAATGTCTTCGAGTACTGGATGAAAGTACAGCACTGGAGTTGGGAAATGGCCATGTGTCACTGAACAATGGAGTACTTTCTGAGAAGGGCGTCACCAGGGGATGTCGTCCATGCTTTGTGAACTCCGTAGAGTGCTTTTGCAAAACTTGATGATACAGGTCTGTATTAGTCAGGGTTCTCTAGAGGAACAGAATCAACAGGAAGTAGAATTATAACAGGGGGACTTATTAGGTTGGTTTAAGTGACCAGAAGCTGGATAGTCCACAGTGGCCATCTGCAGGCTGGAGAGCAGGAAGAACCAGTAGCTGCGCAGTCCAAGAGGCTGAAGCCTCAGAAGGAGGGATCAGTGGTGCTACCCTAGTCCAAGACCAAAGGCTTCTGGAGAATCTGCTTTGGAAGAGTGAAGGAGTAAGAGTCTGATATCCTCAGATGATGGCAGCAGCAATCAAGAGCCCCTTCAAGAAGAATGGAGCTGGCATCTGCTGCTGCTTCCTGTTCTTCCAAATTTTATTCCATCCAAGCCGTCATCCTATTGGATGGTGCTGCCCTCACTTAAGGAGGGTCTCCATTTCAGTTGGCTATCCCACATGCCAATCACCCCAAGACACACCCTCACCAACACACCCACAATCCCCTTAATCCAAGCAAGTTGACAATTCAAATTAACCAGTACAAGGTCTGTCACTGTCTGATGCAATGAAGGGACAAGGTCAACAAGAAATGGAAGAGGCTGCTGCAGGCAGGACAGAGTGTAGCATTTCACAGAAAAACTTTTATATGTAAATAGAATTACACACTAAAATAATTATTTAAAATATAGTGAATACACAGTCCAGTAACAGACATGTATTACTGTTCTCAAGTATGATGTACATACACAATCGTATGTGCCATACTTTTACAGGACTGGTGATGCAGTGCGTTTGTATATACATCGGTGCAAGCATGAGCAATGTGTTGTGCTCTGACGTCACCGAATGCAATGTCACTAGATGCTAGGGATTCTCCAGCTCCATTATAAACTTAAGGGACCACACCATTGTGTGGTCTACACCATTGTGTATGTGGACAGTTGTTAAATGAAACCTCGTTAGGCAGTGCATGACTACACTTGGTCTTAAATGCTGGATCTTCCAAGTGCCATCTGTGTATGGCCCTGGGCAACTCACCCAATCTTAGTTTACTTGCCTGAAAAGTGGAAATAATGGAGCACCCACCCATTGGGATTTCTGATAACTGAGTGAACAAATTCCTGTGGATGATGGGAGCCCAATGCCTCTAAGCCCCACTAAGCATTGACTGGGGTTATCAGTAAGTTTACAGATCAATGGTGCCCATTGTCCGTTCGCCTGTTTTGTACGGTTTCCCAGTTTGTTGGATTATCTCTGGGGGTTCAGGTCTAAAGATGAACAAATTGTTATTAGATTTGGAGGCTGTTTCATCCAACACATGCTGCCCTTGAAGGGCTCGAATGCATTTAGCAAGAATTAATGAAAAATTGGCAGACTGATATTTTTGGCCCAGTCAAATGTGCAGAGGCTCATTGCTAATTATGTCTCCCCATTTATCCCCTAGCAATGCCACCTGTAGGTCACCTGATGTAGATATTTACTTTTCCAAATGGCAGCTCCTTGAAAATTTCAGGAACCTTGGAACCACAATGAGGATCCAGGCTAAAGCAAGGAATTCTTTCTTCTTTTAAATGCACAGGAAGCAAATGGTGGTTAGAGTCTTGTCAGGTGCCATCCACGTGTCCAGAACTCCAGGATTATCTATCGATTGATAAGGACTGACTTATATTTAGTAGGCAGAAGCCACTGGACTGGGCACTTTTAGGACCTGGATGTAAATCAGGTGTGTAAGGTTTGGATCTGTTCTCAACTCACCACCGCAGAGGACCTCAGTGTGCAGAGAAAGTGGCCAGAGGGAGACGGTGGAAGGGGTGAGGTCAAAGCAGTGGCCAGGAGCAGATTCGGGGGCCTTGGAGGCCACATGAAGGAATGTGGATTGGATCCTAAGTGCCACAGGAATCCACCAAAGGGCGGTCAGCACAGGGGCAGTGTTCATTGATTTACATTTTGAAAAGATAAAAATTTTTTCTGCCCGTGATGTGGGCCAGGTCCAAGCAGGAATACCCGGGAGGAAGCAGTGACAGTCGTCTGGCAGGAGCTGATGGTCTCAGACAAGGGGGAGAACAGCACGGGGACAGTTATGATTTTGGAGGCCGAGCCATCAGGACTTGCCAGTGAGACTGGCTTGGGTTGGAGTGGACAGAGGTGAGGAAGATGGGAGTGAGGATGAGTCCTGGTGGCAGTAGGAAGGCAGATGCCGTAGGTGGAACAGTAGGAGAAGAAACAAGAGGAGAAGATGGAGCCCATGTCCAGGGAAGTAGTGGCCCCTTGGGATCTCTCCACAGCATGAATACAGAGAGGAAAGGCATGGGGGACGGAACTTGCTCCCGAGTAGGAAATGTCAGACAGAGCAAATGGATTTCTTCCCATAGGCAATACGGAGCCACCATAGGGCTTTGAGCAGACTAGATAACTCCCAGCAGGACCCTGGTACTTAGAAGGCATCTCCCACCTTCTAACGGCCCATTCTGGCACTCAATGACATTAAAGAGTATTTTGCATCCAGCATAAATCTCCCCATTGGTTCTACGGAAAGCACACCCCGTCCGTATTGCCCACCTCACTGAGTTTTAAAACGGTTTCAATTCCCTTTTAAGGCTGCTGGTGGGCCGACGTATTTACCAGACGATTGGCAATTTCACACATTCAAATTACAATCTCCTGCTTCTGCAAATAAAAGATCTTTATGTCCCCCGGTTGTGAAGTTTACTCGCAGTTTCTATGCAGAGCTTGTGTCTGTGCTTGCAGTCAGAGGCTCGGCAAACACATCTGCTCAGTGCCACCTTTGAGAATTCCCGAGGAAGCGGGGATGTTGTTGTGGAAGTCCTGAAGGCCCCGTTCCTTTCCAAAGGAGGCTTCAGATGCTCTGTTTGGAGTGAAATGGTCACACCCCTGATGGTGTAGCCGACTATTTGGAGAAACCCATCATGAAAGGAAACCTAGAATGAGGAGCTATGGTGGTTTGGTGACAAGGAATGGCCTTTTAAACGCTTGGGGACAGGTCCATGTGGGTTTTTGTTTTGCCAATGGAATGACCTTCTTGAAACCTCGGGGTCCTCATGTCACTCAGAAAGTACTGGAGGTAGCAGATGTGAAAGTCCTTTGTGGAAATTAAAGATTAGTTGCTATTCTCGTCCTTGGGTTGCAGGACTGGCCCTTTCTGCTGGACCATAAGGGAAAGGGAGGACTGTAAAGGAGGACTTGGCAGTCAGATACACCTGAGTTTGAGTCTTAGCTGGGAGACACTTAACTTGACCCTCTTGAGTCTTAGTTTCTAGTACAATGGCATGATAAAAATCCCTTTGCCGAGTTGTTGGGATCATTCACCAAGATGATGTCTATTATGCTTACAATAAGTTCCCAGTAAAACCTTTCAAACCTCCTTGTTTTATAACCACATTGAAGGCAGTTTTCTACATTGAGCCATTAAATTGATAAGGAGCTCCAGGGCTGTAGGAGATTAGACGAGATGCGTTGGCATGGTGGGATAACAGGAAGGCATCATGGAGGTCAGAACTGAGCCACTGGCAGGGTGTCAACTCTCTTCTGCAGAGTTCCACACGCTGTGTTCTAATTAAGAGATGGCTGGACTCGGGGACACAAGCCAGGCCTGATTCTTGCATTGGTTCTGATCCTTAGCACAGGAAAGGCTGAAAGCACCCAGAAACAGGCTGATGAATATTGGAGGGATGGATACCTAGATGGTTGGACAGATGAGTAAACGATGGGTGGATGGATAAATAGGAGGATGGATGGATCTAAAGAGATAAAGGGAATAATAACATTCTAGCAAAGGGGCAAGTCAATACAAATGTGGGGAGGTGGACTGTGACTGTATTATGGATAGTGAGCTTCTGATGCCTGGGGCAGGAGTTTGTCACAAACTTCAGGAAGGCAAGCACTGAGACAGAACCAAATTCAAGGCCCTCTGTAGTCTGGGAAGAAGATGCTCACCATGGGAAATTGGTTGGGCATCTTTCGATAGAGAGTATCAGGAGAAGAAAGATGGAAGGAGAGTTTGTCTAACAGTGTGGAGGAAAAAACTAGAGAGGACAGAAATAAGAAGGAAACCATCAGAGGCTGCAATAAGGAAGCAGGAAGAAGAAATGACCTTGGGTCAGCAGAACCAGGCTCCACCATGCGGCATTCGACAAGTTCCCTAACCCTGGGGTCCCTGCTGCCTCCAAATGTGTGATGTGGGGTGCTGTTTCCTCCTCCTTGAAATAAAAAAATACCTTGGAATACCTTTCAATGACGATAATGACCCTTAATGCAGCATATTTCCTCAGGAGTGGGTCCTGTCCTGGGGCTTTTCAGACACTTCCTGCTTTCCCTGAGTAGATACTTCTAGAAGAAGGTGATGATACTACCTCCATCTAGTAAGTTAAGACAGAGATTTAAGGCAGTTTACTGTCTCGAGAGATCTCTTAGCTGGCAGGAGAAGCAGGATTTAAACTCAAGTCTGGGCCTGTACTCATTGTTTCGTAATCAATCAGTGTTTTTATTACAGTGCAGTCTGTAGAGTGTGTGGCCTCCTCAGTGGCTCCCAGGGATTCCTTCCTCCTGGTGTCCATGCCTTGTGTAATCCCCTCTTTTGGGGTTTGGAGAAGATCCAGCGACTTGCTTCTAACAAGTAGAACACAACAAATGATGATCAGACCCTGGGAAACAGATTTAGGATCCCAGCAGGTGGAAGAAAATTCAAGACACAGTTGGGACATTCTTTATTCAGGTTCAGCAGCAGCCTCCAGCTCCAGGCCTAGCCCCAGCCAGGTCCATAGGCCTTTTTTATATGCAGGCCAGTCAAAGAGGGCACATGCCAACAGGTTACATAAATGGATGCATGCCCACAAGCAAGTGTTTATGACCTTGAGTAGAGATGCTGAGTCAGGGTGTTCATGACCTTGGTACGTACTAAAAACAGCCTGCTGGAAGTCTGGGCAAGAGCGTCTAACTGCAACCCTTTGGGGCCTGCCCAACACCTGCCCACAACCACACGAGCTCACTCGCAAGTGGCTCCTTTCTCCATTGAACTTTGAGATAACCCTGCAGCCCTTGAACCTCTTTATGTAAGAAACCCTGAGACAGAGGACCCAGTGAAGTCCTGCCTGTATTCCTGACCTGCCAAAACCACAAGAAGAATAATGTTGTCTCCAAGGACCACACTGGGGGATTATTTGTTGTGCAGCATTGAATGACTAATGCAGCCTATAGAGAGAAGTGCTCAAGTCCCAATTGCACAGCTTGAGGAATTCGCACCAAGCAAGCACAGCAGTGTATGCATCCATCCGTTAATCAGTGCAATCAAGAGACAGAAAATGACCAGCACCCCCAGAACCATGCTCTGTATCTCCCAATCCCTGCACCTCGCTGACCTAAAGAAAACTCCTCTCCTGACATCTAACGCCACATATTGCTTTTGCCTGGGATGGCATGTGAAGTGCTCCCTCTGTCTGACTTCGCTCCTTCAGTCTGTCCTCCGAATTGCTCTCTTTACTTCCCCATCTGTGGCACACCGGGAGGAAGGAATCCCTGTCCTTTTCCTCCTTAAAATCACTTGGAGCTGCTGTGGAAGCCACTTCTGTTCTTGGCCAAGGTCTCTTGGAGTATAAAATTAGAGAGCTTAATCTAGTCTTGAGTTCCATCTGTGGAGTCTTAAACATGTAAGAGGAATTTCTAATCCGAATCATCATGGCCCCATGAGGTCACCCCTTTGGTAAGGTGCATTGACTAATTGAAGTAATTTTCCAAAATCGAGTTTAATTTTAACTCATGCCAAAGACACATGAGATCTACCACTTGGGATGGACACATATTATGAAAGGAAATAAATAATGACTAGGGTCTGAATTCCAAAATGGTTGGGAATCATAGGCCTGGGGAAAAAAAAATGATAGCTTGGTTGCTTCAAGTGGAAAATGAGGCCGATAAAGACGAATTACAGTGATAATTGCTTAGTTCTAATCAGTGGCGAATTACGGGCAGTGGGTACCTGGGAAGTTAGTCTCAGAAAAGGCCATTTGCTCTGCCATATTAGCTGCAGATATGAAAATGAAGCCTTGGATAAAGGTTTTTTCACTCCCATAGGCTACTTCCTTCCACCCTGTACGTGTGAATTTCTTCTGTTGGTTTTGCACAGGCTGTGAGCCACGTGTGACCGTACCTGTGCCACCCAGAAATTGCCACCTTATAGGAAAGGGGAGCAAGCTCTCGGGCGTTCTCTTTGGGTGGAACCTGTGCCATCTACTGTGGTCATTTGTGGTCACTGAAGTTGTTTGTAATTTCTACAATAGCTTTCAGTAGAAAGAGCTGATCACATTTCAAACCACCACATTTCCACAATGTATTTACCCAAATCATTTTTCATTCGAGTAAATGAAAAGAAACATTATCCAGACTCTATTACTCTGCCGTGCTTGCTCTGACCTTGCTCATCTGTATCGACTTCCCCGTCCCTCATCCTGGCATCCACCACGCACGCTGGTACCGTGGGAATCTTGTGGGTTCTCAGGTGTAGACAGGACACTACACCTGGTGCTTGTAGGTCTTCTTGGCACCTGATGGAGCTCACAGCTCCACTTCAGTAGCTTCTCCTGTTCTCCCTAACCAGGTGAGTGGTTCCCATTCTTCTCTATACACATTTTATAAGGACTTATCATTCTTGAATTCCTTTTCTTATTTTTTTTAATTAAAACTTGAATTATGATATAATTCACTTACCATAAAATTCACTCATTTAAAGTGTACAATTCAGTGGTTTCTTCTACAGTTATCCCTCTGCATCTGCAGAATGAAACAACTGCAGATCAAATATATTTGGGGATCCCAGTGACTCGGGAGTCTGAGACAGGAGGATGGTGAGTTCAAAGCCAACCTCCAATGGTGAGGCGCTAAACAACTCAGGGAGACCCTGTCTCTCAATAAAATACAAAATAGGGCTGGGGATATGGCCCCATGGTGGAAAGCCATTGAGTTCAATCCCCAGTAACACTATATATATATATGGGATTGCATCTGCATGTACAGACTTTTCTTGTCATCATTACCGCAACCATGTAGTGTAACAACTCTCTACATAGCATGAACATTGTACTAGGTATTTCATGAAATCCAGAGATGATTTAATGTATACCAGTGGATTATATACAAACATCATACTATTCTATAGGAGGGATTTGAGCATCCTTGGATTTTGGTGTCTGTGGAGAGGCATGGAGTCATCACCCCCAAGGATACCGAGGGGTGATATATAGTCACAAGGTCAGGAATAATAATCATCATCTAATTCCAGAACATTGTCATCACCTGGAAATAAATCTGATCCCCAGTTCCAGCCACTCCCGATTCTTCCTTCCCTGGAAAACAGTAAGCTACTTTCTGTATCTATGGATACAATTCTGCACATTTTACATAAGATGGATCATGCAGCAGGAGACCTTGTTATCTGGCACCTTCCGCTCATCGTGATGTCTTCAAGTTCATTGATGCTACAGCCTAGTTCAGAATTTCACTCCCTACTGCAGTTGAAACACACCATTGTATGAATTTGCCATGTTCTGTTCATCCATTTACGAGTTGAAGGGCCACTGTGGGTACCCCACACTTTTTGACCATTATGAATAAGGTTGTTATGAACATACTGTACTGATTCCTGTGTGACAATCATTTTTTTAATTTCACGAACTTGTTCTGCATCTATCTCTCCAACCACAATGAAATCACCTGAGGGCAAGTTTCTCATCTGTCTCATTAACCACTGCTCCCCAGGAGCTCAGTGCCTGGCAGGTAAGCATTGGGAACAGAAATGCAGGCAGAACCAAACAGCGGGCAGATGGTGTCCTAGAACTCATTTGTCAATCAACTTTATTGTTATCGCAAATAACAATTGCATATAACAGATCCAATGCACATAACATATACATATTTGAGGGGTTTTAGAAATACCTGTATGGCTGCTACTACAGTCAAGATGAGAAACATTGATATTATCTGAACATAGCTCTCGTGGCCTTTCTAGTTTATATTCAGTCCCCAAGCCCAGCCAAACATTGATCTGCATTCTAGCCCCATAGTCTAGATTTTTCTGTGCCAGAATTTCCTGCAAGTGGAATCAGAGTGTGTGACCTCTGTATCTGGAGTCTTTGGCTTAGCACGTTCTGAGCTGTTTCCCTGTTTTTGCATGTGTACTTTGGTGTGTGCTGCATTGATTTCCATAGTGATGAATGTTAAGAGTTGAGTCTAGTTGGGGGCTTTCTATGAATGAGGATTCTACGCCCATTCATCCCAAGTCTTTGTGTGCATATATTTGGGGGTTATGTTGCACAAGTCAAGTCGTGGGTCTGATGGCAAGTGTCAAAGCAGCTGCCTAGTTTCTGCCCAAGGTAGTCTCACTCTTTTTTACATTTTCACCAGCGATGTGTGGACCTTCCAGTAGATCTACATCCTCATGGAATTTCACATGACGGGTCTCTAAATTTTAGTTATCTGTACAGATAGTGGTGTCTGCGGTTTCCGTCTGAATTACTTGGAGGCCTGAGCATCTTTGCCCATGCTCTCTAGACATGGGTATACCTTCTTGGGTGAAGTGTCTGTTTAGATATGTTGCCTGCTTTTATTTGTTCAGCTGTAACAGTTCTTTATCTTCTGTTTCTGGGCTTCACTTTGTTTCTTTGTGTCTTTCAAGGAATTGGTCTGTTTCAATTAAATTACTGAATGTACTGTCAGGAAGTTATTCACAACGTTTCCTTAACATCCTTTTAAAGCCTCTAGAATCTCTAGATTCTTTGCATCTGTGTCTCCTATTTTGCTTCTTGATCAATCTCGCTAATGGTTTATGAATTTTGTTGATTTTTTTAAACTTGGGTTTAATTGCTTCTTCTCTATTTGCCGATTTTCTATGTTATTGATGTCTGTTGCTATCTTTATGATTTTTCTTCTATGCATCCTGGGTTTAATTTGCTCTTCTTTATCAAACTTATTTTTTTTTTTGGTGGGGGGGGCATGTAGAGGGGATTGAACCCAGGGGCACTCGACCACTGAGCCCCATCCCCAGCCCTATTTTGTGCTTTATTTAGAGACAGGGTCTCACTGAGTGGCTTAGCTCCTCACTATCCTCCTGTCTCAGCTTCCCTAACCACTGGGATCACAGGCATGTGCCACCATGCCTGGCTCTATCAAGATTCTTAAGGGGACACTTAGATCATCGAGTTTAAATCTTTATTTTACTTTACCACGTTAAAAGCTATAAGCCTCTAAATTTTATGTTGTTTTTTATTTTTACTTAGATCAAGATATTTTCTAATTTCTCATGTGATTTGTTTCTCGACTCATGGATTATTTAGAAGTGTGTTGTTTGATTTCCAATGATCTGGGGGATTTTCCAGACATTTTCTATTGTTGGTTTCTAGTTTAATTCTATGATGCTGAAAAAAAAATGAAAAAATAAAAAAAAAATCAGTCTGAACGATTTTAAACCTGTTTCAATTTATTGGGAGGCTTGTTTGGGGCCCCACCACATATCATCCTGGTGAAGGTTATACATGTGCTTGAAATGAATGAATCTCTGTTGTCCATCAGAGTAGTCTCTGAATGTCACTGGGGTCAGATTGGTGAGAAGTGCTGATGGTGTTTTCTGTATATTTACTGATTTTTCTGTCTGCTTCTTCTATTGATTTCGAGGGAAGATGCTGGAAGGTTGCAGTCTGTATGGGCTCATGGCTTTCTTCTTGCATCTCTTAGCTTTGTTTGGAAGCTCCGTTACTTAGGATTGTTGTGGCTTCTTGATGGATGGGTCCCTGTGAGAGTCCTCCTTGTCCCTGTTGACATTCCTGCTTCTGAAGTCTATTGTGTTGGTGTCAACAGAGCCGCTTCGACTCCCTTATGATTAATTGCTCACCTAGCACAACATTTCCCTGCCTTCAAGTTTTTAAAACTGCTTCTATTTGTGCTTTATAGTTATGCACAGTGTTGGGGTTCATCTTGACATAATCACACGTGCATGGAAGGTAATTTGCTCCTCTGTTCTCTCTCCTCCTCCCTCCCCCTACTTCCCTCCCTCCACTGGTCTTCCTTTATTTATTGTTGTTTAAATTGGGGCTTCATAGAGACACGTAGAGGTGGAATCCACCGTGGTCTGTTCATACATGTACACGGTGTGATTCTGTCAGATTCATGCTGTGATCACTCCCTTCCCCGTCCCTCCACCCTCCGCCTCCATCTCCTTCCTCTGCTCCACTGATCCACCCTCTGTTTTCCGTGAGATCCAACTCCTCTTTTCCCCCTTACTTTGCTCTAACTTCCACATAGGAGAGAAGACCTTTGACCCTTGACCCTTGACCTTCTGAGCGTCTTGTTGCATTTAGCATGATGGTCTCTAGTTCCGTCCATTTACACACAGATGCCATAATTTTATTCTTCTTTATGTCTGAGTAAAACTATTTGTGTGTGTATGTTTATTTATAGATAAAAATATGAATATAGACATATCATGTTTTCAAAATCCATCCATCTGTTCATGGGCACCTAGACCGGCTTCACAACTTTCTATTGTGAATTGTGCTGCTATACACATTGATGTGCCTGTCTCACTATAGTATGAGGATCTTAGATTTTTTTTGGAAAAATGCTGCGGAGTGGGATAGCTGGGTCATATGGTGATTCTATTTCTAATCTTTGGAAGGATCTCCAGACTGATTTCCAAAGTGGTTGTACTAATTCGCAGTCCCACCAACAATGTATGAGTGTACCTTTCCCCCACATCCTGACCAGCATTTATTATTGTTTGTATTCTTGATGGCTGCTGTTCTAGTGGAGGAAGATGGAATCTCAATGTACTTTTGATTTGCATTTCTCCGATTTCCAGGGATGTTGAACATTTTTTCATATATTTGTTGTCCCCTTGTATTTCTTTTGAGAAATGTCTGTTTAGTTCTTTCTGCCTGTTTATTGATTGGGTTATTTATTTTTGTGTGTGTGTGTGTGTGTTAAGTTCCTTTTTTTAGTTCTTTATATATTCTGGATATTCATGGATATTCATTCCCTGTCAGAGGAGTAGCAGGCAAAGATTTTTTTCCCATTCTGTAGGCTCTTTATGCTCTTAATCATTTCCTTTGCTGTGAAGAAACTTGTAAATTTGATTCCATCTCACTTATTGATTCTTGGTTTTCATTTCTTAAACTTTAGGGGTCTTGTTAAGGAGGTCAGTGTCTGTACCAACATATTGGAGTCTTGACCAGATGTGACACTTAATTTACACAGTTTCTGGTCTAATTCCTAAATGTTTGATCCAGATGTGACAGTTTACAAAGTTTCTGGTCTAATTCCTAAGTATTTGATCCAGATGTGACACTTAGTTTCAATTTTCTACATAGGGATATTCAGTTTTCCCAGCACCATTTGTTAAAAATATTCTCTTTTCTCCAATATATATCTTAGCACCTTTATCAGGTATCAGATGACTGTAACTATGTGGGTTTGTCTCTGTGTCTTGTATTCAATTCCATTTATGGTTATGTTTATTCTGATGCCAATACCATGCTGGTTTTGTTACTGTAGCTCTGTAGTATAGCTTGAGGTCAGTTATGGTGATGTTTCCAGCCTCTCTCTTCTTGCTCAGATTTGCTTTGGCTATTCTGGGTCTTCTATTCTTCTGGATGAATTTTACAGTTTTATTAAGATGTCACTGGTGTTTTGATGAGGATTGCATTGAATCTATAGGTCGTTTTTGATAGTGTCGCCATTTTGACAATATTAATTCTGCTTATCCAAGAACGTGGGTGGTCTTTCCATCTTCTAAGGTCTTCTTCAATTTCTTTCTTTGGTGTTCACTGTAGAGATCTTTCACCTACTTGGTTACATTTATTCCCAAGTATTTTATTTTATTCATTTTTAAGGTTACAGTTAACAGGGTAGTTTTCCTGATTTCTTTCTCAGCAGATTCATTATTAAAATGTAGGGAAGCTATTGACTTATGAATGTTGATCTTGTATCCTGTTTTTTTACTGAATTTGTTTATCAGTTAACTCTAGGAGTCTTTGTCATGTCTTCTAGATATAGGATTATGTCGTCAGCAAACAGAGAATTCAACTTCTCTTTTCCTGTTTGCATCTTTTACTTTCCATCTCTTGCCTGACTGCTCTGGTTAGAGTTTCTAAACTATACTGAGCAGGAGTGGTAAGAGGGGACGTCCTTTTCTTGTTCCTGATTTTAGAGGAAATGCTGTCACTTTTTCCTTGCTTCAGTATGATGTTCTGCCTTTGACTTTTAACTTGTTGTGGCTTCACGTTTAAAGTAGGACTTGTACATGACATATAGGTGGACCTTGCTTTGGGTGGGGGGACCTCTATCCTGACAGTCTCTGCCATTTAGTTATAGTATCTAGTTCACTTACATTTGAAGTGTTTATCATATGTGTAGGCTTAACTCTAGCATCTTACTGTGTATTTTTTATGTGTCTCATCTCTTTGCTCCCCACCCTTCTTTGGGATCATTTGAGTATTTTCAAAGGTTCCATTTTTTCCCTTCATTCCCATATGTTGGTTGTACAAAGGTTTTGGAGCGTTACTCTGCGGTTTGCAATAGGCATCTTTCGATGATCACAGCCTCACTTCAAATGGCACATTGTCACCTCATGTGCAGCATGAGACCCTCACAACAAAATACTTGATCACTTTCCCCATCTTTTGTGCTCTTGTGATCAAAGATTCTAGTTCTGCATATATTGTATACCTCCTGATGCCTTGGAATTGTTTTTGCTTGAAACGTAACTGCCTTTTAAAAGAATTTTAAAATAAAAAATGATTTATTTTCTATTTACCTGCCTGGGTATCCCTCCCTGTGTTCCTTATTCATGGGTAAAGATCCTTCCGCTCGAGGATTTCTTCTAATGTCTCTCGTCATACAAGTCTTTTGGGGGCAACTTCTCTCAACTTTTTTACGTCTGAAATCTTTACATTACCTTCATTTTGCTGGCTCTAGAACTCTGTGTGAGCCATTTATTTTTCTTTCAGCCACTTAAAAAATGTCATTCCATTTTCTTCTGGGTCACATAGTTTTTGACAAGGAGATTCTTATCGTATTTATCTTTATTCCTCTGAACTTAATGTATGGGTTTTTCCTCTTCCGTAGGTGAGGTTTTCTCCTTTGGTACTGATTTCCAATCGTTTGATTACAATGTTCCTTGTTATAGCTATACTGTTTATTCTCTGTGACATCCATTGAATTTCCTGGACTTTACAAGTGTTTTTTTCAAATTTGGAAACTTTTTGGCTCTGTTGTTTTAATATTTTTCCTTTTTCTTAAACTGCAGGGTGTGTACATTCGACTGCTAGATCTCCTGCCTGACCAATGAGATTCTCTTCTTTTCTTCTTCTGCTCTTCATTTTGAATAGACTTTACAGTTTCCTCTTCAAGTTCACTTTTTCTCAGTGTTTAATGTGATAGGTTCACTCACATCCAGTGAATTTTAATTTCAGCTACTTTACTTTCTGTCTCTAGAAATTCTGCTCCTACTTTATAATAAAGCTTTGCTTTCTCATAATGTTCAGGTTTTCCTTTAAATATTTGAAAGTAATTAAAGTAACTTTTTAAACCTCCTCTGTTGATTTTTAGTAATCATTTACTTTTTTTTTTTTTTTTTTTTTTTTTTTTTGCTGGTCATGGGGTTCTGTTTTCTTGTTTCTTGGCCGTCAGGTGACTTTTTAAAATGGATGTTGGACATCCTGTATTGTACAATTAGGATTTAGATTTTGTTGCCTTCCTTTAGAGAGAGTTGGGCTCTATTCTGGGATGAGGGGCAGGGGATAGTTAGCTTACCAGTGACTTTTGTCCACGCAGGCTGGCTTTTAAGGTTTTTTTGGGGGAAGAGGGTGCCAGGGATTGAACTCAGGGGCACTTGACCACTGAGCCACATCCCCAGCCCTGTTTTGTATTTTATTTAGAGACAGGGTCTCACTGAGTTGCTTAACACCTCGCCATTGCTGAGGCTGGCTTTGAACTCGTGATCCTCCTGTCTCAGCCTCCAGAGCCGCTGGGATTCCAGGAGTGCGCCACCGGGCCTGGTTTGTTTTTAGGATTGTCAGAGTGGCTCTATGACAGGAGTAAACATCAAGGATGAACAAACAACATGAATCAGCAAAAGGACTTGTTTTGGACTTATTTTGGACTTTGCAGTGACTAAGTGACTTTTTAGTTGTAAACATGTTTTTGGTTATAGGATGACTAGATAGTATGCCCATGTTAGATAAGTTGATGATGTAACTAGGTAGTGTGCTTATGTTAGATAAGTTAGACACAAACAAGTTTGTTGTAAACATATAGAGTATATAAGCGCGAGGGAAACTCCATGTATTTGCTCACAATCAACTCTCATCGCCTGAGAGTAAGATCGTGCAGTGTGAGCCAGCCACCTCGTGTATTGCTTTGTGTGGTGTGCGAATAAACCAGCATTTCAAAAGGCAATCGAGTTCGTGCTTGGTGTTCGCGTACGTCGCGGTCCGGGGTCCAGTGCAGATATCCGGAAGGGAACTCCTGGTAACCAGACAAGGCTGAGAAGCTGCTCGTGACACTCTACAGTTTGCCTTTGCTGCACACTGCCAGCTGATTACCCAGCCACTGAACCACACTGTAACTGGCTGGCATCAGGCAGTTCCCAAGCTCCCTGCTCTCTGGTGGGTCCTGGCCTGTCATGGAGGTTTATTTTTCATGTGCAGGTCTCTGTCTTCAGCAAAGACTCCGGGGGTGGGGGGCTGATGCAGATTTCCAAAGCTCTTTTCCTACAAAGCTCCACGCCCCCAGAACTCAGCCCTCAGATGCTGAACCCCTGTTTCTCTCTCTTCACCTCCGTGAGTCCCTGGTGAACTCCACTGGGGCCTTCCTCCCTCCTCCACCTGCTGCAGAGCCCTGCTGGGCATCAAGTCAGGGTGATCATTGGGCTCCTCTGATTTGCTTTTCCTCTCTGGAATCCCAGATCTGATCTGCCTGTTGTCCAATGTCTGAAAACTCTTGTTTTATATGTTTTACTTAATTTTCCAGTTATTAAATGCAAGAGGGCAAATCGGCATCCTGTTTTTCTGTTCTGATTGGACGCAGAAGACCTCTAGAGAATACACATCTCCGCAGAGCCCAGTCGGATTATTTGATCCCTAATCCTGACCCATGAATAATTTGTTTCAATTGTAATCTTATATATAGATTCGACCAGTTATTATCACTGTTGTTTTGATTAAGGTCCTAAAAGAAGAATAACTATTGATTATGAAATGTTTATTATTTATCAGTCCTGGTGCTAAGCACGTTACAGTTATCCTTTTATAAGGCCTGTTTTAAGGAAATTGAGGTTACAGGATGCGAAAGGCAGAGTTAGGACTCAAGCCACAGTACTAGTCTTTGGGAACCCACCCCCACATGTCTCAAACTTCTCAAACCTTCGATCAAATGAGGAAGGGGAAGGGTGACATGGAGACAGGATTTCTTCCGCAGTGCTCTACCAAATTGGAGCAGGGGAAAAGAAGGACATTTTCTTGGATTTATTTCAAAATGTCTGAGGAATAAGAAGTGGTGCTGGGGATGGAACCCAGGGCCTCACACATGACAGACCAGTACTCTACCAGTGAGCCACATCCCAATCTTTCTTATTTATTTATTTATTTTTAATTTTGAGACAGGTTTTTACTAAATTGCTAAGGCTGGCCTCAAACTTGAGATCCTCCTGCCTCAGCCTCCTGAGTTGCTAGTATCACAGGCGTGTGCCACCCAAACCAGCTGGAATTATGTCTATAATTGACCTTATTTAGGATCTTAGTAGGTTCTTATACACAAATACACTTCAGAGCCACCACCCTGGAGATAAATGGGGATTTATTCTCTTCTCTGACTTTAGTCTTCTAACTGCTTCCAAATGAGCACAGACTAGTTCTCCCCGGCTCCAGACACCTGGGGACCTTCCCCTGTTCCAAGGTTCCACCATCTGCTACTGGAACCCCCGAGATGACAGCATCCTGCATCCTACCAAATCAGAACCCTGAAAGGGAATTTCAGCCATAAAATCTTTCCCTGCTGAAACACCGAAAAGCAGCCGTGACTGAATGTTTACAGGTAGTTACCTGCCACTGTCCTCTGTCATTTGCATTTAAATGTGGTAACTTTTTTGTTGTTGGAAAAACACTCAACAGGCAGCAGGCTTTCCATTAGCCTCCATACAACCTGCTTTGAATCATAAAGCCTTCAACTGCGCAGCCCTGGGCCATTATCAAAACACAATGCTTTCAACTTTGGGTCCAGCCACTCTCTGTTCTGTAGACCTGGCTTCTGAGGCTTCCAAATGAAAGGATGAGAAATCTAAAGTCCTTTCTCAGTCTGCGGCATTATTATTTAAAATACAAGGCTGGTTTTAATTAGCAAGAGTGTTGTCAGTGTTTTCGCTTTATCTTTAAGCTATTTGAAAGGAAATTTGCTTTCAAAAACTGTTCTCTGAAATTTTAACCAAGTCACAAGAAAGGGGCCTCTCCTGCTGCCCCAGTGGCAAACGTCCACCGTGATGCGCCTGATGATGCGCCTTCAGGTTCTCCGATGCGTTCATCATGGCTTTAAAAATTTGGTTGGTCAAGGTGAAGAAGACGCATTGATCGAGGTGTAGGCAGACAATCAAAGGAAATGCTGAGTTGCTGTCTTTAAAAAAAAAAAAAAATCCATCTCAAAGTCAAAGCCAACCAGAACATTTTGTATTGAGAATAGCCCAAGCAAGGAAAACAGAGAGATTTTTATCTGTTCTCAGAAGTGACTTGGCCCAGTCTCCTTTTGATTCAAGTGGGAGTCTTTGGGTTATAAAACACTATTAATTGCTGGGCAGCTCTCATTTAAAAGTGGAGCATAGAGGATATTTAATTCCAGGGGGACAGGCAGCATTTTTGAAGCCTAAACCTAGATCTGATTACCCAGGAAGTAAAAGACAGTAACAGAACTTGGTATTTATCATTTTGTTCCTGGCTCACCAGGCAGTTCTAGCCAGCTGCACAGTCAAAGTTATTTGCATTTATTTGATCAGAAAATGATCATTGTGTACTATAAAAGCATCATTCACTCCCTATTACCATGGATCCCCAGAGAGCTTCACTCCGAACTTGCCAGGAATTTCAAACGGCAGGTGGTGGGGCTAGATTTTTCTAGGATTAATCATAAAGTCCAAATTCAGTGATTACAACTCATTAAAGAGAACAGATTCCCTATGAATGAACGCCTCCTGCCACAATCCAACACTCAGAAGTTATAGACCTAGAAATAAGGTGGCCGTGGGATTCCCAAGAAGGAGTTCCCAGCCAGGGCGGCCCTTGAGAAGCTGACTCTTGCTGGGCTCCTTTCTGCACATTCTAGAACGCACCCTTCCAAGGCAGGTCCTCTTCTGGACTGGACCGTTCACATTCTGTCCACTCTAAGGGCTCCATAGGCAAACGAGACTGTTAAGACTCATGTTACCTGCCATGTGCTCTGCGCTGTGAGCTGCTGTCAGAAGCTCCTGGTCCGAAAACAGCGTAGAATGAGGAGAGGACCTTCTCTAGCCAGGTGTGTTCGCCCACAGAACGTGGTCCGGAATCTGTAACGAAGTTCTACTCAAAGACCAGGACTAAACCTTGCTCCCACAGGCTGACAAAGGTCCCCCGAGTGAGTTTCACCCCCTCCTAATCATTCTGTGTACCTCCTCAACTGCAAGGGACAGGGAGGTGACATCAAAACCAGGTGTTCCCAAACTCTGATCTAGAGGAAAGACTCCTTGTAACAGAATGCTTTATTGTGCTACGGTAATAAATGATCCCCTATCTCATGACTTCTAAAAACAGATCATTTCTCACGCTATCTCAGTTTCAACCTTTTCTTACCTCCTACCCAGGAACCAAGACAAAAGGAGCCTTCACCATCTGGAGTGGCACCCAAGGGATCCCACACCAGCTGGGAATGACTTTCTCTAAGTACTTCCATTTGCATTTCCCGTGGCCTTAGCAAGCGACATGGCCACACCTGGCAGATGACAGGAGGGTGCAGGGGCTGATGAATAGCACCCATACCTACTAGGTCTGTTTTTCAACTCCAAACACTGACGGAATCAATACAATCTTAGAGCAACGAAGAGCCATTAAAACTCCATTTGTGGCCAGGGTGGACTAAAAGGTCACAGTTCACCTTCTTTCTTACAGACAAAATACTCCCTGCCCTCAGGAAAGTCCCTCTCAGGAGGGGACATCAAGCTCAAGGTCCAGGATCTCTGGGCGGCACCTGGTGGTCTCTGCCAGAATTTAAAAGCTGAGGAGCTGACCCTGACACATCGGACACATGAGCAAGTCCAGGAACAGGGCAGGCATAACTGATAGCCCCATCTGGAGAGCAGGACACCAGGCTGTGACAAAGCCAGTGTACTTCTAGACAGGCCCTGAGAGGCTTCCCTCCCCAAAGATGGAGGACATTTTCTGAAAAGACCACAGTGGTGTGTTCTGGGAGGGTCCCCCCACCCATTGTCCTCGGTGGAACCTGGCTGTGTCCTCTGGGAGAGTCTCATTGACAAACATTTCCCTTGGCCGTGGCCGTGAGGAGCAAGTGTTCCTTAGAGGTGAGCACCTGTCTGGGCTCACACGGTGAGAATGCAGTCAGGGCGCTAAGGGTCACTTCAGTCTAGAATGGTCATGTCCTCTTTTAGTTTCAGCAAATGCATTTTCTATTGTGACAAATTGCCACCAAACACTGAGCTTGTCACCTTCCTGACCCTGAGACCCCGCCCTCTCGTTCACTGCCCGCTCTGCTTCCTCACCGCCTCCCTCCCTCTCCCTCTCTCTCTCTCTCTCTCTCTCTCTCTCTGTCCCTCTCTCTCTCGACTTCGTCTACTGCACCTCGAACCTCTCAGGCATTCGTAGGAGAATCACATCCTTGTTTTCTTTTCCCTTGAGATTTTTGGCACAATTGTCAAGATTTGCTGGGCCACAGCCTGGCCGGGTCTTGACTTGAGACATTTTAATCCATTAAAAGGTATTTTTTTTTTAAACAATGGGGATGATGGCTACACCGTACCTTTTAGTCCACCCTGGCCACAAATTGAGTTTTAATTGCTCTTCGTTGCTCTAAGACTGTATTGATTCCCTCAGTGTTTGGAGTTGAGATGAAGTCGCTTCTTCCAAACTTAAAAGTACTTGAGTTCAGGAGCCACCCCCTTCTCCCATGTCCTCTCCTGTTTGCAAACTGGCCAACTTTTCTCTGAGTTTACCGCATATTACACCTTGCCAAATGCAGTCCACGGCAACCTGCTCACCCTAATCACTACTCTCTTTTCAGCCTGTTCCCTAAAGCATGTCCATGGGACATCCACTGTGTCTTCCAACAAAACCACCAATGACAATGTGCCAGGTGTTTTCCACTCTGGAACACGGATCACCCTCTTCCCAGCCCCCAACCACTTCTTCCTTCCTGCATGCCACTTTTTGAGCCAATGCCATGTATTTTAGGTTTGGCTTATGAAAACCCCTCACTCTAAGAAGCCCATCTCTCTATGAGTGAGGATGGGCTCTGTATGCTGCAGTAACAAGGATCCCTAAAGTTGCACTAGCTTCAGACAACAGATGCTTATTTCCTCCTCACAACACATGCCTCTTTGGGGTCAGCAGAAGTTCCTGCCTTCAGAGTTATGAAGCTTCTGTCAGCTGAAGTGGCTCCAATACTCCTGCAGGGGACAAGAAGACAGCAAATGCTACATTGGCTCTGGAGAATTTCTTCATGGAAATGGCCATGCCTCACTTCTACTCATATTTCTTTAGCCCAAACTAGATTTATGGCCTTACCCGACTTTGAGAGTACGAGGAGTTCCATCCTACCGAGTTTCTGCCAAGGGAGAACAACCTTGATATATCGCTCTCGGCCACACCTCTGCTATTCCCTAAGCTCCTCCCAAGGCCTCCATGTTTTGGAAGATGATTTTTACCAGCCAAACCACATTTGTTGTGTAACAATTTCTTTACTTAAAAATGTTCTAAGACTTCCAGCTGCAAATGCAGGTGTCATTCTTAACACAATCACTAGATATTAAAGATCAAAACTACCTGCGTAACCTCGCTGAAAATTAATGTGCAATTTCCATTAGGCTGCCTAAAATTATGCAGATAGCTCAGAAACCCACATAATTACTTTCGTAACCCTGGAAATACAGGTGCCCCAGGAAGGTGGCCTTTATTAGGTCTTTATCAAGTAACTTCTATGCACACAATCCTCTAGGAAGAAGGGAAATAATTGAAAGAAGGAGAAAAGAGAGCTAAGAGATAAGTCTTATAATTTTACAATTTTGCCTGGTCTCTGTCTCCAACCCCCATTGGCTCAGTTGAACTTTTTCTTCTGTGTGTATTCCACCCCCCCCCACCTGCCTCCAATGTTCTTCATGGAAATTTAAAGCCAAACCAAAAAGGCACCATCACTGAGCATTAAAACCGGGCAGCTGCAGTGTCAGATACTCAATGCCAACCTGAATGTGCTGCTGCTTTGCTTTATCCCGTGTTTAGAATATTTCCAAGAAAATGCCAGGGATCAGTGAGTCAAATCAGGGTTCCTCTTACAGGAACGTTGAGCATCCCTCAACAGGGCTGATCACCCCAACTTCATGAAGCACCCATCACATGGCTCAAGGTGACAGTTCACTTCCCTCCAGCCACACCGCCCACCCTGCATCTCATTCCCTTCACCTTTGAGTGGAGGAGTCCCCAGGCTCCAGTCCAGGGGATGCCTGTCAATCTGTACCCACTCCACAGGTGAATGTAACCATCTCCTAACTTTAAAAACGATCATTTTCTCCATATTCTTTTCTTTTAAAAAAAAATGATGAGCGCATTATAATTTTACATAATGATGGGATTCCTTGTTACGTATTCATATGAGCACACACAACCCGGCTTCAAACACCTCATTCCCCTGCGCCCCTCCCTTCCCTTCCCCGGTCCCTCCTCCTGGCCCCCTAAAGCATGTTATGGGAGATCTACATCCTCCGTCCCACTGGTCTCCCTTCTATCTAAAACCGCCTCTCCCCCAAGGACACCTGAACCTCTGCCCCAAGCCAGACTTCTGCTGTGGAGTCCAGATTCTCGGGTCAGGCTGGCGGCTGGACATCTGCACTAGTTCACTCCAAGTTCACCAGCTCAAGTCTGGCTTCCTCCCCTAAGTCTTCCTGCTGATTCACCAGCAGCAGCAGCAGTGCCACATCGTAGCAAGAGAGCACTGAGTCCCTCTCGGTGCTCAAGCTGCACGTCTCCAAGCCAGGCAGAGTGTGTCTCGTTCCTTCTTATGACACATATGATAACACATTTGGAAATTTTAGTATCTCTGTGCTCCTCAGAGCATATCACACATCCAAACTCGGCGTCAACTCCACCTCTGCCGCCCTGGTCCAGGCCACTGGGGTGACCGTGTTGCTTCCTGACAGATCTCCCGGCTCCCGTCATTGACCTCTGTGCTCTGTTGTCCACAGGACAGGTGCCAGAATGGCCTTTGCTAAATGGATTCAGATCAAGTCAACCTCTGCTGAAAACCCTCCAGTGCCTCCCCTTCTCTTGCAAAATAAAACTCCAAATCCTTCCCCTGGCTCGCCTGCTGCTTCTCCTGTATCTCCTCTTTCCTCTCTGCCCCCACTGTGCTGAGCCACTCTGGACCCCTGTGTGAGAGGCCAACCTTACGGGTGACTGAGTTACACTCCCCAGCTGGGTGCTGAGGCGCTCAGTCACAGAAATGGGTGTGTCTTGCTACAGCCCCATGGGTGAAGCTGTGCTCACCTGTTCCTTTGTAATATAACCCCTTGCCCTGTTTAGGATAGAATCTTCCATGGAAGGGCCTTGTGTGTGTCCCCTCCTCTTACTGTGCCCTTGGGTGCGGCCTACCCAGGTGTCAGTCAACCTGCTGACAGTGGACATCATGAAGATACTCAGCCCCCTGAAATCTGACCCCTTGCCTCATTTGAACAGCTTCTCCTCAATAAAAGGGGTCAGCGGTGCTCTCACTCTCTCTCTTTCTGCGGACCCTTAAGGTCAGAGGAGCCGTCACAGTGACCCCAAAGAAAAAGGTATTTGTGTCTCTTGTGTGGTTATTTCGTGCAGCCCAGTCAGCCCAGTTTAACTAGAGTGACCCCTGAGCCTTTTAGTCGCGGGAACAGAAACCTGGCACCCCTGAACATTTCTATTATAGTTCAGGTCTGGAATGTCCCCCAAAGTGTCATGAGTTGAAGGTGTGGCTTCAGCTGGAGTCTCTATAGGGAGGTGGTGGAAACTGTAAGAGGTGGGTCACGCTTAGAGAAAGTGGCTCACTGTGGGTGGGTCCTTGAAGGATTATCTTGTCCCTGGCCCTTCCCCATTGGCCCCCTTCCTGGCTGCCATAGGGTAAGAAACCACTCCACCACATACCCCCATCATGATGCTGTGCCTCATCACAAGCCTAAAGCAATGAGGCCAGCTGCTGTGGATGGAAACCTCTGAAACCATGAGCTACAATAAAACCTTTCTTCTGTTAGATTGATTTTCTCAGGTATTTTGTTATAGCAGCAAGAAGCTGACGGACACCGTTGCTCAATCACACTGAGCACGCTCCTACTACAGAGTTTTGCACTTGCTCTTCCACCAGTCTCTGCACCCCTAGCAGTCTTTGTAACTCAGCGTCATCCCATATCCAGTCATAATCCCCTCTTGCTGCCTCTCCGGCCCCCTTGCTCCGTCTCACTGTCTCAACAGCACCTGGTTGACTGTAGATCTGTCTGTCTTGAGTTGTCTATGAACATGAGCTTGGTGAGGGGCAAGGCTTTGCTCTGTTTTGTTCACACATCTCCAGGCCTCAGAGCAGCCAGTGCTTTATACATGCTCACTGGGAGCGATGTGTTGGCAGACGAGATATACCCTAAGGAATTGTTGATTTTTATTTTGTTTTATTGGTGCAAAATAATTGTACAGAATAGTGGGTTTCATTGTGGCCTATTTGAACTTTCATATTACATAATCTGTTCAATTCCACACCCAAGACCTTCCCTTCTGTCTCCCCTTAGTCCCTTTCTCTACCCTAATAGTCTCACTGATTAATATTTTGGCTTTCATGTTTTTTTTTTTTTAATCTCAAATGCACCCCCTGCCCCCAGCTCCCACACATCAGAGAAGATATTTGATTCTCATCTTTCCGAGTCTGGCTTATTTCACTAAACATGATACCCTCCAGACCCATTTATTTTCCTGAAAATGGTGTAATTTCATTCTCCTTTATGGGTGAATAGGACAGCGTTGTGTGCATATGCCATGCTACCATGATCCACTCACCTACTGAGGGACACCTCCGGTGATTCCATAACTTAGCTCATGTGAGTTGAGCTGTGATAAATGTGGTTGTGAATTTATCACTAAAATATACTGATTTTAAATCCTCTTCTTCTTTTTTAATGTTCTGTTTTGTTTTGGTTTTTTGGTACTGAGGATTGAACCTGGAGTGCTTAGCCACGGAGCCATATCCCCAGCCCTTTTTCATATTTTATTTAGAGACAGGGTCTCGCTGAGTTGCTGAGTCTGGCTTTGAATTTATGATCCTCCTGCCTCAGACTCCCAAGCCACTGGGATTATAGGCATGCGCCACTGCACTGGGCCTGATTTTAATTCTTTTGGCTAAGTAGTGAGGAGTGGTATAGCTGGACTATATGGTAGTTCTATTTTCGGTTTTAGAGGAACCTCTGTACTGATTTCCGTAGTGGCTGTGCTAGTTTGCATTCGCACCAACAGCACAAGGGAGTTTCATTCCCCCCACATCCTTGTCAACATTTTTCGGTATTTTTTTTCAGTACTCGGGATTGAAACCAGCAATGCTCTACAACTGAGTCACATCCACAGCCCTTTTTATATTTTATTTTGAGCAGGATCTCACTAAATTTCTTAGGGCATCACTGGTTTCTGAGGCCAGTCTCCAACTTGTGATCCTCCTGCCTCAGCCTCCTGAGTTGCTGGGTATTGTTTATTTGTATTCTTGATGATTGCCGTTCTGCCTGGAGTTAGATGGAATCTCAATGCCATTTTGATTAGCATTTCAGCAATGGCTAAAGATGCTGAACTTTTTTTTTTTAATGCAGTGGTTGGATATTTGTACTTCTTCTTTTCAGAATCTATTCAGTAATTTTGCCCATTTGTTGATTAAGTTATTTTTTTTCCCTTTGGTGTTGAATTTTTTTTTTAGTTCTTTATATATTATGGATATTAATTCTCTGTCAGAAGAGTAGCTAGCAAAGATTTTTTTTCCCATTCTGTAGGCTGTCTCTTCATGCTCTTAATTGTTTTCTTTGCTGTGCAGTGCTGGGAGCCATTAGCCAAGTAGGTATGACAATTTCCTTGCCAGCGTACCCCATGTTGCTGACATGTTGCAGTGACATTGAATGTAAGTGACCTTGCTCAAGGACCAAGGCAGATTAGGGTGTTCCCGGTTTTAAGATAATCTTGTTTAGGGCGTTCCCAGTTTAGGTTCCAGGTTTAAGGTTTAAGATTATTCCTGCTGGGAATAGGGCGTATCCTGCTGCCTGAGTTCCCCTTGAGTTCTCACGGGATTCAGACAGTATATTTTGGAGATAGAAGCCCAGTGGAGGTGAATTTGGGCAGAGAACGTGGATTTGAGAGAGAACGTGGATTTCCCCAGAACGTGATTGTAGACGGCTGGTGTGAGTTCGGGAATAAAGAGTTGCTGTTTGAATCTACAAGCTGTGTGGTGGCTCGTGATTGTGTGCCCAGCCAGACTGCGGCATTTGTGCCCAGCCAGACTGTGGCATTTGGTGGCCCGTGCGGGGAACTTCTGAAGCTTGGAGGTAAGTGAAATTGCTCGCCCTGAGGAAGAGCGAAAGAATGGGTGACCAACTCAAAAAACAATGTGTTATTGTTTTGATTTATCTTGTTTTTGTTTCAAGCTGCCTATCCCTAGAAATTTCTCAGGCAAACTGGAAAAAATGGTTGACTAAAGGTTTGAAGTTTGTCGGCCCTGAGGAAGAGAAAATTGATACAACGATTTTTTATTCCATTTTTGTTTCATTCAGTTTCGGTTTTGTTTTGTGCTATCTTATTGGGTTGCGTTATCTTTATAGTAGATTAGAAATTAGTAAAAAACAAACCGAAAAGATGGTAAGTAAATTGTTAGAGGTTCAGACCATGGAGAAAGACATTTTAGATCAAGCAAAAGAGAAGGTCTCTCGAGCTAGTCAGACAGAGGAAGAAAATTTAAAGGAAAAGGGGTTGTTAGGAAAAAGGCCACAACAGGAGGCTGTTACTAACTCCATTTTATCACAAGAGGGCGTAATTCAACCAACAGCCCCACCGATGGAGACAGCTGAGTGGCCCTCAAACCCCGTAGTTGATAAATGGGATCCTGAGACAGGACCTCAAAGATTAGCATGCCCTGTACTTGAACAGGCAGGAGGGCAGCGAATTCACCGTGCTTTAGATTTTAAAACAGTGAAGCAGTTGAAGGAGGCTGTAACAACCTACGGGCCACAAGCTCCCTTCACGGTAAGCATGGTCGAGTCCATTACTAACTTGGACATGACGCCAGCAGATTGGGCTAGCATGTGTAAATCTGTACTAAATGGAGGACAATATTTGTTATGGAAGGTTGCCAATGAGGAATTTTGCACGGAGACAGCTAGGCGAAATGCAGCAGCCGGTTACCCTCAAAGAAATCTAGATATGTTGTTAGGAAAAGGACCTTATGAGGGTCAACGGCAACAAATTGAATATGATCCTGCTATATATGCACAAATTGCTGCAGACGCAGTTAGGGCATGGAAGACTTTACAAGGACATGGAGATTTACAAGGTCAGCTATCCAAGGTAATACAGAGAGCTAATGAACCTTACGCTGACTTTGTAGATAGGCTAATTCAAACGGCTGCCAAAATTTTTGGGGATACAGAACAAGCAATGCCATTAATAAAACAACTGGCTTATGACCAAGCAAATCGTTGCTGCAGAGAGGTTATTAGACCATGGAGACATGAAGATTTAAACACATATATTAAATTATGTAGAGATATTAATGAACAAGGGCAAGTCTTGGCAGCTGCAGTACAACAGGCTTTAGATGCCAGGCCAAAAACATGCTATGATTGTGAACAAACAGGACATTTTAAAAGGAATTGCCCCATAGGAGGAGGGTTTAACAAAAGTAGGTATCAAAGGAATAGAATACCAGGTATTTGCCCACGATGCCGTAGAGGGAGACATTGGGCTAATGAATGCCGTTCTCAAACCACCATAGAAGGTACTCCCTTATCAAAAAACGGACAAAGACCAGGTATTTATCCAAGATATCGTGGAGAAAGGCATCAGGCTCCATTGCCAAAAAACGGACAGGGGGGCCCAATGCTCCGGGGCCCACAACCACAAATATACGGGGCAGTGGAGGATCCCAGCAACACCATCAGGGTAGTGCCCAGGACACATTGTCCATTAAATCCCTCATCAGACAAACCCGAGGGAGCGCAGGGTTGGACATCTGTGCCTCTGCCAGAGCAGTATTAACTCCAGAGATGGGAGTTCAAATCATTCCCACAGGAGTAAAAGGACCTCTTCCCCAAGGAACAGTAGGCTTATTACTGGGACGTAGTTCATCTACATTAAAAGGACTTATGATAAGTCCTGGGGTAATTGATCCCGATTATGTAGGTGAAATAAAAATTATAGCTAGTTCTCCAAGAGGTATATCAGTAATTTCACCTGGAGATAGAATAGCACAGTTGTTAATAATACCCAGCCTACATAATAAATTTCCTAGTCATAGTGTAGAAAGAGGTTCCAGGGGATTAGGCTCCACAGGTGTAGATTGGGCTATGTTGTCTTTAAATTTAGATTCTCGCCCAATGCTAAAACTAAATATTCAAGGTCATGAGTTTAATGGGCTACTGGACACAGGAGCTGACCTTAGCATCATATCTCGTCAAGAATGGCCAAAACATTGGCCATTACAACAAGCCACTCAAACGCTTCGAGGCCTAGGAGTGGCGACTAATCCCCATAGAAGTTCTATGATATTAGATTGGAAGGATCCTGAAGGATGTGAAGGAACTATACAGCCATATGTATTGGATCATCTTCCTATAAATTTATGGGGACGAGATGTCCTAGATCAATTAGGTTTGACGTTAACAAATAATATCAATCCTAATGTGCCCACTACTAGAGCTAGACAAGGCTTTAGGAAAGAAAAAAGATTAGGAAAACAAGGGCAAGGTATAGCAGCACCAGTACAAATAGATCAAGGAACAGACAGACATGGGTTGGATTTTCAGAAAGGGCCACTGAGACAATCAAAATTACTTGGAAATCAGAAAGACCAGTGTGGGTTCCTCAGTGGCCCCTGACTAAAGAAAAGATACAAGTAGCCCATGATCTGGTCAAACAACAATTAACGGAAGGACATATACAACCTTCCATATCCCCCCATAATACTCCCATTTTTGTCATCAAAAAGAAATCTGGTAAATGGAGATTATTGCAAGATTTAAGAGCCATTAATAATGAGATGGTTATTATGGGACCTGCTCAATCAGGGATTCCTCAATTGTCTGCTTTGCCAAAAACCTGGCATGTTTTAGCTATAGATATTAAAGATTGTTTTTTTTCAATTCCAATTCATCCCGAGGATAGTCCACGTTTTGCATTTACTATCCCTGCATTAAATCATGAAGGTCCTGATCAGAGATATGAATGGAAAGTACTCCCTCAAGGGATGGCTAACAGTCCAACTATGTGTCAAATATATGTTAACAAAGCAATCCAGCCACTTAGAAATCAAAATCCTGAACTACAAATATTTCACTATATGGATGATGTATTATTGGCACATAAAGATAAAAACATATTGCTGGAATGTTATGCCACACTTACAAACTTATTAAAAAATTATAATCTAGAGATAGCAATAGATAAAGTACAATTAAATTTTCCAATTAATTATTTAGGAGTTCTATTATCCTCAACCATGGTCCGTCCACCAAAAATTCAAATACGAGTAGATCAACTCAAATCACTTAACGACTTTCAAAAGTTATTGGGAGACATAAATTGGATAAGGCCTTATCTAGGTATACCAACAGGAGAGTTGGGACCTTTATTTGATATTCTAAAAGGTCCATCAGATCCAAATTCACCCCGCATGTTAACTCCTAAAGCAAGAAAGGCATTAAAAATTATTGAAACATATATGGAAAACATACATTTGGATAGAATTGATATAAGTTTGCCTTTATTATTTATTGTACTACCAACAAAAAATATTCCTACAGGAGTATTTTGGCAAGAAGGTCCATTATTGTGGATACATTTATCTTATTCTCCTAACACGATTCTTACTAGGTATCCTGAGGCTGTAGGACAATTAATACTCAAAGGAATAAAAGCAGCGAAGGGAGTGTTTGGAATTTCTCCCAATAAAATTATTACTCCATATACTATGGATCAAATTGATGAGTTAGCTAATGAGTTAAATACTTGGGCAATAATCATGTGTAAATCTAATGTTTCATTTGATAATCATTTACCATCTAATCCTTTGTTGTCTTTTTGGTCTAAGCATCCTGTAGTTTTTCCTAAAATGACAAGAAAAACACCTATCATGAATGCTCCAAATATATTCACTGATGGGTCTAATAATGGTACAGCAGCAGTAGTTACCCCAGATCGAACTTTTACATTTTTAGTACGAAAACAATCAGCTCAAAAGGTAGAGCTTAATGCAGTTTTACAAGCTTTTTTGATGTTTAAAGGTTCTGTATTTAATTTATTTTCTGATAGTCAGTATGTAGTTAATGCTATAGTATCTCTTGAAGATGCTGGTAGGATTTCCCCTTCTTCTACTGTTTTCTCTTTGTTTTCCACTATACAAAGTCTAATCTGGGACAGAAAAGATCCATTCTTTATAGGACATATTAGGGCACATACAGGATTGCCTGGAGCCCTTAGTTTAGGCAATGATTTAGCAGATAAAACTACACATGACATACATATTTTCTCTACATTTGAAGAAGCTACAAATTTTCATAAAAGGTTTCATGTTAATGCTAATACTTTACAAAAGCGTTTTAAAATAACTAAGGAACAAGCCAGACATATAATAAAACAATGTCAAAATTGTGTGACATTTTTACCACAAGTTAATCTTGGAGTCAATCCTAGAGGACTGATACCTAACCATATTTGGCAGATGGACGTCACACACTTGCCAGAATTTGGAAAATTAAAATATTTACACGTTACAGTCGATACTTCTTCTGGATTTTTGATGGGCTCCCTTCATGCCGGAGAAAAAACTAAAGATGTTATAGCTCATTGCTTACAAAATTTTGCCACTGTGGGCGTTCCTAAACAGTTAAAAACCGATAATGGTCCTGGCTATACCTCTACCTCTTTTAAACAATTTTGCTCATCATTTGGTGTTACTCATATAACAGGAATCCCATACAATCCACAGGGACAAGGCATAGTTGAAAGAGCTCATCAAACTATTAAAACATACTTATTAAAGCAAAAAGAGGGAATTGGAAGGGGGTATATATCCCCCAAAGATAAACTTAAAATAACGCTTTTTACTCTAAACTTTTTAAATTTGGATTCATCAGGACTTAGTGCTGCGGAAAGGCATATGTATCCAAAAAATGTACATAAGCCTAAAGTACTTTGGAAAGATATTCTAACAGGACAATGGAAAGGTCCTGACCCAGTGATTGTCTGGAGTCGGGGGTCTGTTTGTGTTTTTCCACAGGGAGAACAGCAGCCCATTTGGATTCCAGAGAGATTAACTAAAACAGTTTCTACAGATCGAAAAGAAGATGATTTGACTCAAATCCATAACAGTTGATATCCAGAACTCCAGCTTGGCCATTCTTACATCTGCGACAGTGATTAACCAGGATGCTTTTTTCAATAGCTATTTTATTATTGCATTTTTCCACATCATAAGGTTCTATTTTTATTTTTTGAGCTCATACAAACCTAGGTTAATGTTTTTCTGATCAGTTTTATTTTTTGACTGTGGAGTTTTTAAACATTGCAATGGAGATTTCACCTAGGTAAAGCTACAAGGCCTTTACTATTTTCTTATGTGTTGTACGTTTGTGTACACTCTTGTGTTTTGTGTTGTATGTCTGTATGTACGTATGTCCATATTTCTTATATGAGGAGCGCTCATGAAAAAATGGATCCGAATTATTATTTTTTTTTATTCACGTGATTTAAATGGTTTAATTAAAATTAGGTAAACAGCTGTTAAGGATTGTTTTTAAAGGTGGTTAACAGATCTGTTTGTTTACTAGTTTAAATTAGGTAAAAAGCTGTTAAGGATTGTTTTTAAAGTAGGTTAACAGATCTGTTTGTTTACTTTCACCTTTCCTTTTCATTATATTTAATAATTCTTTTCAGGATAATGTCTCTTTAGCATCATTGCCAGAATTCCTATCTCCATCCCAGTGCCGGTGAAGAACTCAACAAGTAATGCTCAATCAAAGAGTCAACTTACTTTGGGAGGAAACGGATTTTGGGAGGAAATGGACATATTGATAGATTCCTCTGCTTTGAACTGCTTGCAGAACTTGCCTGGACTATGTAACTATCGTTTGGTGCAGCGAATTGTGGTAATGCTGGCATATCTTTGCTGATGGTGTCACTGGTTATGCAATTTTTCCTTGCCAGCGCACCCCATGTTAATTGTGGTAGTGCTGACATATCTTTGCTGATGGTGTCACCAGTGATGCAATTTTTCCCAAGGAGCCGTCAATTGGCTTGGTGTCGTGGCATTTCTGTATCCTCCTCCCTTCTGCTAGTGATGGTCTAAAATTTGGGGGCCAATGGCTTATGCTGGACCGGTAGTCAGTGACGGGTATGATCCAATTGCAGTGGTATCAACCTAAGACAGGAGGCTGACGCCTAAAGGTCAGTTTTCCGATGACGGGTAAGAACCATATGTTGAATTGGACAACCTACCAGGCACGGTCCATAAGCCACATTAACCTCACTCCCCCACTGGCACCAAGGCCAAATTTGGGGGCCAACAGAGGTGAGGCAAAGAACCTCACCCCCCCCACTGGTGCATAGACCTATCCACAAGTATGGCTGTATGCTGGACCGGTAGTCAGTGACGGGTATGATTCAATTGCAGTGGTATCAACCTAAGACAGGAGGCTGACGCCTAAAGGTCAGTTTTCCGATGACGGGTAAGAACCATATGTTGAATTGGACAACCTACCAGGCACGGTCCATAAGCCACATTAACCTCACTCCCCCACTGGCACCAAGGCCAAATTTGGGGGCCAACAGAGGTGAGGCAAAGAACCTCACCCCCCCCACTGGTGCATAGACCTATCCACAAGTATGGCTGTATGCTGGACCGGTAGTCAGTGACGGGTATGATTCAATTGCAGTGGTATCAACCTAAGACAGGAGGCTGACGCCTAAAGGTCAGTTTTTCCCATGACGGGTAAGAACCATATGTTGAATTGGACAACCTACCAGGCACGGTCCTTAAGCCACATTGCTTGTTGTTTAATTAATCAGAAGGGGGGAGATGCTGGGAGCCATTAGCCAAGTAGGTATGACAATTTCCTTGCCAGCGTACCCCATGTTGCTGACATGTTGCAGTGACATTGAATGTAAGTGACCTTGCTCAAGGACCAAGGCAGATTAGGGTGTTCCCGGTTTTAAGATAATCTTGTTTAGGGCGTTCCCAGTTTAGGTTCCAGGTTTAAGGTTTAAGATTATTCCTGCTGGGAATAGGGCGTATCCTGCTGCCTGAGTTCCCCTTGAGTTCTCACGGGATTCAGACAGTATATTTTGGGAGATAGAAGCCCAGTGGAGGTGAATTTGGGCAGAGAACGTGAATTTGGGCAGAGAACGTGAATTTGGGCAGAGAACGTGGATTTGGGAAGAGAACGTGGATTTCCCCAGAACGTGATTGTAGACGGCTGGTGTGAGTTCGGGAATAAAGAGTTGCTGTTTGAATCTACAAGCTGTGTGGTGGCTCGTGATTGTGTGCCCAGCCAGACTGCGGCATTTGTGCCCAGCCAGACTGCGGCAGTGCAGAAGCTTTTGAATTTAATGTCATATGATTTATCGATTCCTGGTGTTATATCCTGAGCTATGAAGAATCCTATTCAGGAAGTCATTGCCTGTGCCTACGTGTTGAAGTGTTTCCCCTGTTTTCTTCTAGCAGATGCAAAGTTTCTGGCCTTCTCCTGAGGCCTTTGGTCCATTTTGAGTTGACTTTTGTGCAGGGTGAGAGACAGGGATTTAGACTTATTCTCTACATCTGTGAATCCAGTTTCCCCAGCACCATTTGTTAAAGAGGCTGTCTTTTCTCTAATATATGTTTCCAATACCTTTGTCAAAGATCTGTCAAAGACTGTAACTGTGTGAGTTTGTCTTTGTGTCTTCTATTCTATTCCATGTGCCGGCATGTCTGTTTTATGCCAACACCATGCTGTTTTTGTTGCCATGGCTCTCGAGTACAATTTGAGATCAGGTACTGCGATGCCTCCGGCATTGCTCTTTTTGCTCAGAATTGCTTTTTCTGCCCTGGGTCTTTTGTTTTTGCAGATGATATGATCCTATATTTAGAATACCCTAAAAGCTCCACCAGAAGACTTCTGGGGCTGATAAACTCAACAAATCAACTGGATACAAGATCAGCATACAAAGATCAATAGCTTTCCTGGATACCAATAACGAACGTACTGAGAAAGAAATCAGGAGAACCATTCTACTCAGAGGAGTTTTGAGAAATAAATTCCTTGGAATAAATCTAACCAAGGAGGCAAAATACCTCTATGAGGAAAATTACAGAATGCTAAAAAAAGAAATCAAAGCAGACCCCAGAAGACAGGAAGACTTCCCATGTTCATGGATAGACGGAATCAATAGCAGCGTTCAAACAGCTGTATTGCCCAAAGCATTCTACAGATTCAATACAACCCCCGTCAAAAGACCCATGACCTTCACACAACTGGGAGCTGTTTATTTTGAGAACATCGATTATGCATGTTCCCAAAGGATCATCTTCTCCTTCCTAAGTCAGCATGACTTCCCTTTCGGTGGTGGTGTTCCGGTCTGTTCTCTTGAACAGTGAAGAAAAGGTGGGACTGCAGCCTCCACGCTTCTGGCCACACATATCCTCGGACATTCCTGAGGTTTAAACGATTACTTGGGCTTCGCCTTCACGACCCTACGTTACTCCCCAACCAAACCAGCCCCTTCCCACCTTTTCTGATCCCCTGGCTGAGAGTGCCTGTCCCACCCCCATTTGCCATGTCCAGGTTCATCCCCAGTTCCATGTGACCTCCTCAAAGGCCCGATTTCCCTGTGGGGGGGGCCTCACTCTCTCCCTCCCCAGTTTCCCCCTTAGAGCGAGGTGGCTCTCCTGACTCTACTCTTGTCTTTCTCAGTTTCTGGGGCCTGATTCTCTGAGAGCTATATCCCACTCGTGCCTATTTCAAGTAACTCTGAACTTGAACTCAGGTGATCACTCATAAAGATTGGGTGAATTAAAATCACCTGAAAATTTGCAGTAGACCTTGCCCACCACTCAGGACCCTGTCCTCAGCAGCAGACATGAGCCCTGTGTTAACTCAGAGTGGCTGTCAGCTGCCCCACAGAGCCACCTGCTCAAATGCTGAGCAATCACCCAAAATACTAAGTTCACAGGTGGCCGGGGAAAGGGTCTCACAATCCACGGAGCCATGCCCACAGGCGGATGCTACAGAGGGGGAAATAACTAAGATGGTCTTGCTAAGCTCTGGAAGTGAATCTTTCAGAATGAAATTACATTAACATTAGGGATTCTGAGACTAAGCCCATAGATCCTTTATTTTTTTCCTTATGAATATTTTTGTACATTCAGTGAACAGAAGTGTCTATGGCTCATGTCGTGGGAATAGCATTTGATATTTTTCATCAGCTGTAGACCAGGCAGAAGAAAAAAAACCTATTTCTTCCCCCACGGAGTAATTCTTTAAGCCTCAGCAAGGTCCACTCAGCACCTTATTCATGACCCCACTTCTCTGTCCTGAGTCCACATGCTCATTCTCCTGCCAATCTCAGTTCCTGAGCTGCATCAGAAAAAGCAGATACACGTGTGTGAGTTCCGGGGAGACACATTGTCAGTATGTACGTGAGTCTCAAAGGACACAAGTTGTCAGAATGTCATGGTTTTCGATTTTCTCTCTACAGTTTTCTCTGTCTTAAATTTCCCTCCTGCTTCTTGTGTCTTACTTTATGAAGTCCAGTGTGTGTGTGTGTGTGTGTGTGTGTGTGTGTATACACACATGTAATGCTCAAGAATGTCCAAGGAGACATCCCTAACTTGAGAAGCTGTAGATTCTAGGCACACATAGTGCTTTTATCAAGATGTTCCTGTATAACTGTACCAAGCAGGGAACCCTTTTATTTATTTAGTTTTTTTTTTTTAAGTAATAAGCACCATCTATCCACCCCCCATGGGAAAAGCCAGGACTTCGGCCACAGCCTCCTCCTCACCTGTGTGGTCACCCCACGGCAGACCCTGCTTCCCCTCACCTGGGATGACCGCCTTGCTCCTGAGTTCTGTCATTTTCTTTCTGTCCTTTCTGCAGACATTTTGTGACTTTTGCCCATGTGGTCACATGCCGTGTAGGGAATGTCATGGTGGGAAACTCTTAGAGCCCATGCCACACACCCCGGCCCTGGGGCTCTCTGCTGCTCCTGGACCACAGCCTGCACAACCCCGACCACGCCCGGTGACATGGGCACTCGCCACCCAACAGCGTCTGTGTATCTAAACCAAGAAAAGTTTCCTCAGAAATAAGGCATAAAAGAGGTGGTGGCCCTGCAGGGGGCTCGGGCCACAGATGGGGCTTGCAGTACTGCAGGTTGCTCTGTGCGAGTCATGGGTGAGTGGTGAGTGAGTATGAGGGGCCTGGGTCACGAGTGTGCTCCACTGTATACATACACACCCTGTACCTTTAGCCACACTCAATATTTTTTAATTTTTTTCTTCTTTTTCTCCAATAATAAATGAACCTTAGTTCACTGTGCCATTTTTAATCTGAAAACTTTTTGTAACCTTTGACTCTTTGGTCTTAGCACTCAGTTTAAAACACAAACACATTACACAGCTGCATGAAAAATATTTTCTATTCTCATAAGAATTTTTTATTAAATTTTTTAATTTTTTTTTTTACTTCTTAAATTTTTGTTACAGATGAAGACACACCCACACATTGGCCCAGGCCTGCACAGGGTCGGGATCTGGGTCTCTCTTTCCACCTGGAAGGTCCTGGGGCAGGAGCGTGCCTGGGGCTGCCGTCTCCTGGGGCAGCAGTGCCTTGCTCTGGAATGCAGCCTGGGGACCTGCCTGGTGCTGTGGACATTTTTATTTTTATGTAAGTAGGCATACACTCTAAAATGATTCTAAGACATAGGATAGTGAATGCATAAACAACACAGGCATTCGTTGTCTTTACGGAGTATGAGGTCCTGAGCTGGCTCCACTTCATACCAACAGCTGTGCCGCGGGTCTGTTCACACCAGCATCACCAGAAACACCTGGCTACTGTGTGGGCCATGATCTTAGATGGCTACCATGGCAACCGCATCACTCCGTGATGGGGATTCTAGCTCCATCAAAGTCGCAGGGGGCCACCTTTGGACATGTGGTCCATTGTGGCCCAAAATGTTATGAAGAGCATCAAGTGCCCCCCAAATGCCTATTTTCATTTTAGTTGATTTTATCTTTATAAAAAGATGTTGTGCAACACAGAAAATGTGGGAACTTTTTCTTCACTGAATGTTTCTAAGACTTGTTCACAGTGGTGTAGATTTCTCTAGTTCAAGGATTGACAAAGTTTCCATCAAGGGCCAGAGAGGAAGCATTGTAGAGAGAGACGGGGCAGAGAGACAGACACAGAGACATGAGAGATAGAAACAGAAAAAGAGAAAGAGAGGGAGACAGACAGGCATACGAACAGGGACTTGGGCCTTGTTCTGTTTGTGAGAAGCAAGTCCCAAGTCCAGCCACACCCAACAGGAAGGAATGGATTTCGCAAGGAGGTGGTCAGTGGAGACAACCTAGGACACAGCGGACAAGGGTAGTTCACTGGACAAGGGTAGTTAATCTGAAAATTTTTATAACCTTTGACTCTTTGGTCTTAGCACTCAGAGTCCATTCAGTTCAATATGGCAGCCTGGGAAATACCTGGGTCTTCTATTGTAACCAGGTAACAGATGCCGATGTGTCCACCCCAACACACAGCTGCAGATAAGAAGTGACTGGGTTGGAGGGGGGGGATCTTGATTACAGAGCCAACAGGGTCTCCTGGTGAGACAGACCCATTAGGAACAGCTGCAAGGCCTCTGGCCTGGGCAACCCAAGGCTGACCACTCATCTGCCTCCCGACTCTCGAATCTACCTGTTCTGGATATTTTGTATAAGTGAAACCCGACAATGTTTTACACACTGACAAGACTGAAGACTGACTCGAGATGCGTGGAAGTAGAATTTGGAATCCTGAAGATTCTTCTCCCTTATTCTCATGTTACTCCTGTGATGAGCAGCTGTTTGGTTATTTTTAAGAGAAGAATGGCCCCCTCTGACTGAGAAGTTTATTCTAATGCTACAGGTGACTGTCACCCTTAGCTGTCTACCCAGTGCTCATCTCCCCCCACCCCCGCTTTGCCCATAGAATGGGACGTTATCCTCATTTCCTCAAATAACCATATAATTCTGGTGAGGTGGACCCCCTTCCATCCTTCAAAGACAGAATCTCAGTCTGCCTGAGCCCATCAAGGAGGGGTCTCTCTCTCTCTCTCTCTCTCTCTCTCTCTCTCTCTCTCTCTTCCTGCCTAGTGACTTCTTAGGAACAACTTGACCTTCCTCTAGTCATCAACCTCACAGGTTGGTAACCTGTGGAGGAGAGTCTGCTGGGCAGCTTCTAGGAAAGGTGTCCTCAGAAATGGAGGAGGTAATGGGAAGAATTGCTCCTCTTTGTTCAATGTCATGAAGTCGACAAGCAAAGCCTGGAACTGGAACTGCTTCAGCCAATCTTTGGCTCCCACAGGAGTCCATTAAGTACAATATGGCGGCCTGGGAAATACCTGGGTCTTCTGTAGCCAATACTGGATTTGTCCCTTCTTCAACCTTGTCGACAGGATGGTGGGATGGCAAATGTTCTTTCTATTGAACACACATTTGGTTTTCTGTTGTTGTAGCTAAAAGCACCTAAAGGGTGCCCGATTTCAGGAAGGACCCATGTGGAAGAGCCATGGCAGCAGGAGATGCCCCCCTCGTGGAGCAGGCTGCTCAATTCTGTGGACCAACGTGAAGATGTTAAGATGTGATTGTCCAGATGCCGATAGAGACCAAGAGAATCAGCAAAGCTCTCAGATTCCTCTGGTGGAAACTCATCCACAAACAAGTCAGAGGTAGAGAGAGATTGGATTCTTTATGGGGGGGAAAAATAAACAATATTGAAAGAAGAAGAAAAAATAAACATGAGCAATTGTTCAAGGCTCCCAAATGCTGTAATTCCTCAAGAAATGCTTCTAAAAGGAAAAGAGTTTAAAAAAAAGCAACCCACAAATAAACTCTTGACCCACTATAGATCCTAAGCAAATTGATTATCTAATAAATATGAAGTGTCACCTATGTGTTAGGCACATGAGAAAAGGGAAATTCAAGTGGGGGATCATATCATTGCCCAAAACTCTCCAGGGAAATAGAACCAATGGGATGTATGTACGTATATAAAGAGAGATCTGTTATCATAAGAATGGCTCATAGGATTGTCGAAGCTCACAAGCACAAAGATCTGAAATCAGCAAAATAGGCACCCAGGAGAGTTGATGTTTCCACTTAAGTCCAAAGGGAAGAAAAGACCTATGTGCCAGCCTCAAGGCTGATAGGCTGGAGCTCCCTCCCATTCAAGGGAGGGTCCCCCATGAAGACCTTCAACTGATGGGATAAGGACATTAGGGAGGACAATCTGCTTTACTATGAATACTTATTTCATTCCAAAATACCCCTATAGAAACACCTGGAATAAGGTTTGATCAGATACCTGGGCACCCCGTGGCCCAGTCAAGTTCACGCATAAAATTAATCAATTATTACAACCAATAACAACTTTTCTCTGGAAAAAAAAATCAGACTTTACCCCTTCCCGTGAGGTTGCCTTAAACCCTGAACTTCTTGTCGTAGTTAACAGAGCACCACCCAATGTGGGGTGGAAATGTTCCCAGGGATCCTACATTCCTTATTCTCTGATTCAAGCAGCTCTCCCACCTCCTTTCTGTGAGGTTCCTTTCTGTAGTTCACTGTAGAATTTGGCATGACCAAGGGTGCTTTTACATAACTGGATGTCTCATACTCCTCATTACTAAATATGCAGCTGGTAAAATCATGAACACAGGAAATAGGGCGAAGGGTCTCCCACCATCACGCTGGAGTTATCGATTCAGTATGTTCTGAGCATCTGTACTGTGTGAGGGTTGTTTTTTTACATTATTAAATTGCTGGCTCACTGGAAGCTGTTTCTTATTTATCTTTGGGTCCCCTGTGCCCTATATCCATGCTCTGCACTGTGCCGACATTCACGAAGTATTTGCGGATTTGGATATTAAGCTATGTATTTCTTTTGAGAAATTACATAACCAAGTTTTACTGCACTCCAGATCTCTGAAAATATTTGAGTGGCTCTCTACTTTCCCACTGAGTATCAGTCTCCTAAAGTGAGAGGTCCAGAGCAAGGACCTGGGAGTCTGAATCGCCCGGGTTCAGTGACCTCAAACCGTGTTTCTTGACCTCTCTGAGCCTCAGACTCATTTTCTCCTATAAGGAAAAGTGGGTTTGAGTGCAAAGCCACACATTGTCCCAGACGCTGCTCCAGGTTATCTGATTTGACTTTACGTAGGGTAGACAGTGGAGAGCATCGCCAAACTGCTTCCCTGGAGACGTGCAGATCCTGATGCATCCTGGAGAGGTCCTCTGGCTTCCCTGAGTCACTGTGGGAGAAGCCAGCGTGGCCCTTTTCTGCTTTGTTCCAATATCCCTGGTCTGCAAAGGTGCCTGTTCTTTACTTCTCCTGTGAACCAACAAGAGCATGCGCGTAAAGTCAAAAAGTTCATCTTGCTCATTTTATATCTGAATGAGAACCACGACTTTCCCTTTTGTCCACTGGCCTTCACATACTCCTCTGTGAAACGGGCAAACAATGGTGGCCATTCAAAGAGGATGTTTTGATGATCGAATGTGATAGCCCCTGCATTTGACCTTCTGCAAAGACCCTCACAATGCAGTGACCCTGTTGGGACCTAAGTGAAACTTAAATCAGGCTTCTCCTTGGATCCTGCACTGCAGCAGCTCCCAGCTCCCAAAGTCCCTGTAGATTCGTGTGACCACGTTGCTGTCCTTGTGCCTCATACCCTCCCTTCTCTCCTCTGCAGTGGCCCAGGTCTCTTTGCTGTTCTGTTAACACACAAGGAGGCTCCTCCTCAGGACCTTGGCAAAGGTGGCTCCTGCTACTTGGACTGCGTATCCCTCAGTTATCCTCAGAGCTGACCCCTCACGTCCTTATTCTCCTGTCTCAGGTAGCCCCTCCCCAGGAGGACCCTCCTCGATGCCCATGTACTATTTCAACCCACCCGTCTCCCCAACCAGCACTTCCTAGCCCCATCCTGCTCCACCCTCCTCAGCATGTCCTGAGCATCTGGATACTGTCCTAACTCACTGAGCGGACGATGGCTTCCCCTCTGGCCTGTGAGCCTCTTGAAGGTGGAGACTTTCTTTCCTGTTCTGCTCAGTGTCATCCTCCATGCCTAGAACAATGCCCGGTACATAGAAGTCCCCCGATAAGTGCATGCCATGGGGCAAGTCACATACAGGGCTTATCCCAATGCTAGGCACGTAGGAAGGACCCCTGAAGTCACGGGCAATGGAAACAATAGAAAGGGAAGGTGAGGAGGAAGGCGAAAGGGAAAGTAGGTTGGGGAGGAAGTGGATCCTGAGATGGAGGAAGTGGATCCTGAGGGGGAGGAAGTGGATCCTGAGATGGAGGAAGTGGGTCCTGAGGGGGAGGAAGTGGATCCTGAGGCGGAGGAAGTGGATCCTGAGGCGGAGGAAGGGAGCAAGTCAGGAGCACCATTGTGAGAGTGAAGAGCAATTTTTCCTTGGTTAAGAGCTATTGGTAGCAAGATCAGCCAATGCCCCCATGGGTGATGAGTCTCTATGACAGTCTCCCTGGGTGCACCTACTGTCTCTGGATGGCCCCACACTATTTCTGTGAATGACACTTTTAAAGTTTCGGCCCATTAATGAACTGCCCTCAAAGATCAACATCGCTCTAGCCCAGACAGCCCCATTTTTGAGAACCACGTTCGATTTTTATTGATTCAAGTTGAAACCACAAACTGAATTTTGTTCTTGAAATAGTTTGGAAACAAATGGAATATAAAAAAAATAAGTCTACCATTCAATTAATTCCTTTGCTAATTAGTTTTAACTTTAATTGATTTTGAGACCCATTTTGAGGCACTTAACACCGGCAGGCAGCCTCTTCCCTTCCGTCTCCTTCAGCGAGCTCATCCAATTAAAAACACATTACGACATTTTCACGGAAAGAAATTGGGTGCCATTTTGTTTTTTAAAGCCCTGAACCTTAACCACTATGGATACCCTCTCTGAGGAGCAGTTTCTGCTTTGCCCCCATCAACTGTTCTTTGTCTTGCTAGTTGAGAGACTCAGAACCCGAGCGCCATCTTTCTGGATCCATCTCCCACAAATCATATTCTTCCGTTGATGCCAATGGGTTGTGTTCCAAGCTCTCACTCTGCCTCTTAAAGGCATTTGAACTTCCAGAGAAGAGGGATTTCTTCATGTATTCACTCACTGTTCATCTTCCAACTCGTATTTACTAAAGGACACTAAGAGTATCATCTGTCCCTGCAATGCCCAAGATAGTCACTACCTAGTGCTGGCTACTGAACACTTGAAATGGAGCTCGTGCACACTGAGATGGGCTCCAATTGTGAAACATACTTCAGATCATGAAGACCAAAGGGACGGAGTGGAACAAGAGAGCATAATACAGCTCCGTAACCATGACTTGAAATGATCCTGATTTGACTGAGTCTAGAACATCCCTCAAAGGTCAGAGGTTGGCTTCTTGGTCCACATCTGGGAAGTTACTAGAGATGGTGGAATCTTTAGGTGGAAGAAGTAGGTCACTGGAACATGCCCTGGAAGGGTGTCCTGGGACCCCAGCCCCCTTGTTTCTGCCTCTTTCTCTGCTTCCTGGCCACCATGATGTGAGCAGCTTTGCCCCACCACATCCTCTCCACCATGATGTTCTGCTTCATCTCGAGTCCAGCATCAATGGAGCCAAGTGGCCATGGACTGAAACCTCCAAAACTATGAGCCCAGATAAACTTTCCTTCTCTTAGTGGATACTTTCAGGCGTTTTGTCACAGTACCGGAGAGCTGGCACAGCTATGCTGTGTTAAATCAAGTATGCTATTAAAATTAACTTCAGCTGTTTCTTTTACCTTTTAATGTGGCTACTAAACAACTTTTGATTACATGGCTCTCCAGAAGCTTTGATCTAGGTGTTGGGAATAGAGCAGAAAACAGAACAAACAGAAGTTCCTGGCTTTGTGCAATGTCTGTTCTAATGGAGAGAACAGATAACCTAAAAAGGGGAATTAAAATGTATAGTATGTCACATGATAAATCCTATGGGGAGAATCAGAAAGGAGTATACAGAATGGGAGAGGAGACATGTGTAACTAAGTCAGGAAGACCTCATCAAAAATCAGACACTTTGAGAGAAGAGGGGAAGATAAATGTTGACAGGGTCCCAACTGGTCAGGACCCTAAGCTGGCAGAACTCCCACTAGGTCAAGGGAAAACAGGTTGAACATGGTTGTAATGCTTCCATGGGTGGAGGGAGCTTCAGAGTCGGTTTCTCTCCTTCTCACATGTGTCTCTGCACACACACACACACACACATACACACACACATACACACACACACAATCACTCCATTTCCACTCGTCTTCTAGTCCTTATCATCTTCCGTGGACAGACACACGGCCAGTAGTCCTCAAACTTAGGCAGCATCACCATCACCCGGAAGCTTGTCCTAACTTCCAGTGTGGACCCTGCCCCAGAGTTTCTGACTCAGCAGATCTGAGATGGACCCAAGAATTCACATCTCCAGCAAGTCTCCGGGCTGTGCTGAGACCACATCACTGTCCACCCATTGAGCACCCCCATCTTGGGTGACTCCTTAATATTTGAAAGGGACAAGTGGAGGAATCAGCAAGCTGTTTGCAAACTGGAGACACTGCATGAGCACCCTAGCTACACGGCTCTTGACAGCAGGGCGGTGGTGACGACAGCGTCACTAGGCAATGTCCTCACCCTGAGAGCCTGGCTGAGAGTTCTTACACTAACACAGCCATGGCATCAGTGGGAAATATCATCTGTTTATTTTTTCTTTCCACATTTCTTATTGGTGCCTATGGTTGCACATAATGATGGGATTTGTTGTCACATGTTTGTACATGCACACGACGTAACAGTCCAACTCGGCCAATGTCACTCCTTAGCTCTTTTCCTCCCTCCCCTCTACCACTCCTTGGTTCCTTTCCTCTACGGATTCCTCTGATTTTCATGAGATCCTTGCCCCAGCTTTTCTTTGCCTTTCTCATCTCTAACTTCCACATAGGAGGAAACGTGACCCTTGACCTTCTGAGTTTGGGTTAGTTCACTTAAACTTATTGGTCCCAAGTTTCATCCATTTTCCTGAAAATGATATGATTTTATTTTTCTTTATGAATGAGTGTTTAAGGTGGTCTTTGTTGTTGTTGTTGTTTACTGCTGTGACCAAAAACCCTGAAAAGAACGATTTTGGGGGAGGAAATGTTTATTTGGCGCTCATGGTTTCAGAGGTCTCAGTCCATAGATAGCCCACTTTGTGGCTCCGGGCTCGAGGTGAGGCAGAGCATCGTGGCGGAAGAGTGTGGTGGAGGAACACAGCTGGGGACACAGCACCAGGAAGACATGAGACAGAGCACCTCTCAACCAGGACAACTGTAAACCTCAAAGGCACACCCCCAATGACCCACCTCCTCCAGACACACCCCACCTCCCTACCTACAGTTACCACCCAGTTAGTCAGATTAATGCACTGGCCAAGGGAAAATTCTCATAACCCTAACATGTCACCTCTAAACTTTCTTGCATTGTCTACACAGGGACATTTGGGGATCACCTCGTGTCTAAACCACAGCATTGAATAAAACTCCATTGTGTATAGAGACCACATTTTCTTGGTGCATTCATCCATTGATGGACGCCCAGGCTGGTTCCATACTTTGGCTGTTGTGAAGTACGCTGCTATAGACATGAGTTTGCATGTACCCTATAGTAGGAGGACTTTAGTTCTTCAGGATAAATACCAAGGAGGTGTGTAGCTGGGTCATATGGTGGTCCCATGCCTAGTCTTTTGACAGCCTCCATACTGATTTCCATGGTGGTTGGACTAATTTACAACCCCATCAACAGTATAAAAATGTTTATTTTCTCCACATCCTCTCCAGCACTTATTATTGTTTGTATTCTTGATGGCTGCCATTATGATTGGAGTCAGCTAAAATTCCAGTGTAGTATTGACTCACTTTTAACTAATTGATAAAAATGTAGAGCATGTTTTATATATTTGTTGGCCATTGTAGTTCTTCTTTGGAGAAGCACCTGTTAAATCATTTGCCTATTTATGGTTATTTGGGTTTTTAAGCTGTTTATATATTCTGGATATTAATCCTCTGTCAAAAAAAAAAGCAGCTAGCAAAGATTTTCTCCCATGATATGGGTTCTCCCTTCACATTCCAAACTGTTTCTTTGCTGTATGGAAACTTTCAAATTTGAGGACGTTTATTAAATCTTGGCATTATTTCCTGAGCTTCGGAGTCCTATTGAGAAAGTCATTGCCTGTGCCTATATGCTGGAGGGTTGAAATTACATTTTCTTCTAGGAGTTGCATACTTTCTGGTCTAATTCCAAGGCCTTTGATCCGTTTTGAGTTGATTTTTGTGCAGGATGGGAGATGAGGGTCTAGTTTCATTCTTCTACGTATAAGTAACCAGTTTTCTCTGCACCATTTGTTAAAAGGCTGTCTTTTCTCCAGTGTATGTTTTTGGCACCTTTATCAGCAATCAGATGACGGTATCTGTGTAGGTTTCTCTCTGTGTCTTCTATTGGGTTCCATTGGTCTAAGTGTCTGTTTTTATGCTTTACCATATAGCTTTTGTACTCTAGCTCTCTAGTATGATTTGAAGTCAGGTATTGTGATGTCTCCAGCATTGGTGGTTTTTTTTTTTTTTTTTTTTTTTTTTTTTTTTTTTTTTTTTTTTTTTAGCTATTCTGGGTCCTTTATTCTTCCAAATAAATTTTTTGACTATTTTTTTTCCTAGTTCTATGAAGGATGGCATTGGTATTTTAACAGGGATTGCCTTATCTGTACGTTGCATTTGTAGAATGGCCATTGGACAGTATCAATTCTGCCGATCCATGAACACGGGAGGTGTGTTTCCACATTCTAAGGTCTTCTGTTTCTTTCTTCAACGTTCTATAGTTGAGACTGTAGAGGTCTCTCACCTCCTTATTTAGATTCATTCCTAGGGGTTTTTTGTTTGTTTGTTTGTTGTTTTGAAGCTATTGTAAATGGAATTGCTTTTTCCTGATTTTTTCCTCAGCAGGTTCATTGTTGGCATATAGAAAAGAAATTGATTTTGGTATGTTGGTTTTGTAACCAGCTACGTTGCCAGATTTGTTTGTGAGCTCTAGCCATCTTTGGGTGGAGTTTTTGGGATCTTCTCAGCATAGGATCACATCATCTGCCAAGAGTGACCCTGTGACTTCTTTTCCTGTTTTTAATCCCTTGTTTCCTTCTCTCGACTGGGCAATGTACCCTTATGGTGCTGCAGCGTGCACGCCATTCCTTGGGGACTGCACTGTCATTACACAGCATGTGACTGTCCTTAAAGAGCAAAAAGTTTGCCTTGAGGAAGTTGGGATGGGAAGTTGGAACAAGGCATAGGACACGCCAGTTTTTTGTTGTAAATCTTGGGCTGTTTAGCTTTTAAAAACTCAGTATGTATATTATCGGTGTAAAAACAAAAGGTGGAATTCCATTCAGAAGGTAAGTGAAGAAAAAATATATGGCTTCCCCACTGGCCACTGGGAGGCTCCTCCTGTGCATTTCCGAGAAGGGACAGAAAGTCTTGCATTCCCGCTCCGAGTGGGTCCTGACCCTCTGGGGTCTGTAGCTGGCCCAGTTTCCTGGGTGCTTCCTGCCCCAGGGGCTCATCACCACCCACCGAGGTGCACGGGATATTTCCCCAACACCTCCACCGTGTCTGTCCAAGGAGGAGAAGGAGAAGGTGCTCTGGATCTGAAATGCTCTCCACGGTCATGATGGGGTCGTGGACTTAGAGTGGAACTCCCAGAGGTTGACCAAAGGGCGACGACTTGCATGCACTCTGCCGTGTCTCCTCCTCCTCCCTCCCAGGCACACCTGCAGAGCCTGGCAGGAGGAGAGGGGGCCACAGAGCAGGGGATGGCTTGTGGCAGATTCCCAGAGCTCTGGCCAGGTTTCCCTCTTTCTCAGGTGACTTTCTGTACTTCTCTCCCCCTCTGCAAGACCAGACCCTCAGGGTGCAGATCAGAGTGAGGATGCTTAAGTATCAGAATGGCCCAGGCTGCCCAGACTGAGATGGTCATAACTATCTTCCTAATGGAAATACATTCGGGACTTGGACAAGTTGGTCACCTGATTAGAAACCATTGTGTCTGTGCATTAAGATTGACCGTGAGGTGTCTACTATAGTGCTCTGTGACAAGTAACGATTAGAATACAATTACAATTGTTCAATGAATTTTATTAAGCATCTACTCTGTGCTAGGGTTCACCTTAAGTTTTCAGGACAGAGTAGTAAATGAAACAGACAAAAATATGTCTGATTATAGTACATAAAGGGTGGTATATTCATATCACAAATGATCATGCAACCTAAAGTGCTTTGGAAGAGTGTTGCCTTATATCAAGGACACCATGAGATAATAAGCTGTCTTTATCTGCTCAGCACTTCTTCCCCCCACCTTTGCTTTGCAGAACTTCCCTGCTGCACTTCAAGTGACTCAGGGAGGGGGCTGTCATTCAGAGTGGGAAAAGCCACCATGTAGATTTTGTGGACAATGCTCTATACAACCCTGGACTACTGTGAACATTCTCTCATGGATTGTGCAGTGTGCAACCTGAACAACTATGTCAGTAATCCAGGGATGTGACCTAGCTAGGTCAATTAGACCTCTCTTCAAGAAATTCAGATCTTGAGTGGAATGCTACAATGCCAGAAATGGTCATAACTATCTTCCTAAAAGAAATACCCTGAAAAGTCTGATCTAGATTTCAGGATCTACCCTGACCCCAACCTTCCAAAGAATTAAATTCATATTTGAATATTTAAGCCATTTTTAGTATCCTTCCAATAGACCCCTTTTGGTCTTTAGCCAGCATTGCTTTCTATTATTTACAACCACAGAACTCTGAATGCTTCAGCAATTACAGAAAGAGTATTATAAAATGATTCCATATGCATAAAAGTCATGTGTTGAATATATATTATATATTTCTGTAATATATTGTATATCATATATTATACCTGTAATATGTGGAGTGTGTGTGTACATGTGTGTGATTCTAACAAAAATAATTTTCTGAATAGTCGGATTATAGACTATTTTTATTTTCACTCTCACTGTCTGTACCTTCTCAAGTTTGTGCAATGAGCATTGCTGCTTTTTAACAAGAGACGATTAAAAACTGAAAGTATGCATCTAGCTGACACCTAGCCAAGACCATAGGGATTTTGAGCCAAAACCCTGTTTACAAACATCATTTGCATTTGGCTGGAAGGTTCTCCATGTGATGGATTCTCCCAGTGGCTATTGGCAATGGCTTGGATCTTTCAGGACTGGATGGTGAGCTGTTTCTTACTTCTGAGGTGTGATCAACAATGATCTTAGCTCGATATATCTCTGCACCCTTTCATGTCAGTTAGAAAAGAACAGGAGGAGAAGAATCACCCATGTTTTTTGTGTCCCTTTTTTCCAAATCAGAAAACTGAAAAGGAAGCAAGGAAATGGCTGTGTGTGTAAGGACTCCATTCCTGAACAACAGCTCAAACTCAGTCAATCAGTGTGTGTAAAGTTTTCTCCAAATATTTGGAGCTTCTGGCCCAGAGATAAAGGTGACTATAGAGTGATTAGATCATGGGTCTAAAAGGTGTCACAGGTCTAGTGATGTGTGCATAGTCACCAAATAGTCTGCAGGTGACCAGCCAGAGGAGGTAGGCTTTTGGCCCTACACAGGAGCAGCCCATTTTCCTCCATTGAGCAGATATTTACTGAGCACCTTTTGCATGTGGAGCTGTATGCTGTTTAAGGAACTCAGAAGGGAAAAAAAGGCCTAGTCATATCCCTGGAGATAACTGTTGTAGTTTTTTTCCCCTCCCTCACCCCCATTCCTCCCTGTCTAATCCAGAAAACCACCTCCCTCCCTTCCCATCCTTCAGCCCCCACCTATTATGAATCAGCATCTGCATATTAGAAAGAATTTTGAGTCTTTGATTTGGGGGGATTGGCTTATTTCATTTAGCATGATAGTCTCCAGTTCCATCCATTTACCAGCAAATGCCATAATTTCATTTTTCTTGAAGGCTGATTAATATTCCATTGTGTATCTATACCACATTTTCTTTATCCATTCATATGTTTAGGGGCACCTGGTTTGGTTTCGTAGCTTAGTTATTGTGAATGAAGCTTCTATAAACATTGATGTGGCCATGTCACTATAGTGTGCTGATTTTACATCCTTTGGGAATATGCTAAGGAGTGAGATAACTGAGTCAAATGGTGGTTTTCACTCCAAATTTTCTGAGAAATCTCCATACTGCTTTCCATTGTGGTTGTACCAATTTTTAGTCCCACCAGCAATGTATGATGCACCTTTCCCCTGACATTCTCTCCAACATGTGTTGTTGCTTATATTCTCGATAATTGCCATTCTAACTGGAGTGAGATGTAATCTCAGTGTAGTTTTAATTTACATCTCTAGTTGCTAGAGATGTTGAACACTTCTTATATATTTGTTGACCATTTGTATTTCTTCTCCCATGAAGTGTCTGTTCAGTTACTTTGCCCATTTATTGATTAGGTTGTTTGTTTTTTGGTGTTTTTTGAGTTCTTTATATACCCCTATATATAAAGATGTATATATATATATATATATATATATATATATATATATATATATACACACACACCCCTGTATATAAAGATATATCCCTATATATAAAGATATATAATATCCCTATATTATATATCTGAGGTGCAAGTGGCAAAGATTTTCTTCCATTCTGTAGGCACTTCACATTCTTGATTGTTTCCTTTACTGTGAAGAAGCTTTTTAGTTTGATACCATCCCATTTATTGATTCTTGATTTTACTTCTTGCACTCTAGAAGTCTTGTTGAGGAATTCGATTCCTAAGATGAAATGATGGAGAGTTGGGCCGAGTTTTTCTTCCAATGGATGCAGGGTCTCTGTATAATGCCTATGGCCTTGATTCACTTACAATTGGCTTCTTTCATAGTTCGTGAGGAGACGAGAGGAAAAAAACTGAAGCAAAGGCCAGTCAAGCCATGTGCCTGAAAGAGGCTGAGGGGTGTGGCACAGGGATAAAGGACACTGGCTGGTGAGGACTCTGGAGGGTCCAGGAAGGATGGGAGACTAAGCCTAAGCCAGCCTCAGAGGTGAAGACTCAGGTAAATGCAGACAGTTTCCCAAGGGAGACGAGGCAGGGGATTCAAGGTGGAAGTCCACATTCAGCCTAGAATAAAGATACCACATTTTTAAAAAACTTGAATGACCTACCAAAATTTAAAACTTGATAAATCACACATATTTTTCCATTTCCATGAAAAAAACCAAGTCACCAGTTTACATCTTACAGGGCTCACTTTCATGTGGCCTCTAATCTGCCACAGTCACCATCATCCCCAAATTCTCCCCAGATGGGATGGAGAGGGTGGTCACTACCCATCATTGTGCACTGAGCCTGCTCTGTTTTCTTATTCACTTTCTAGGCCCCTGTACACATTTGAGTGTGAGCTCTCTGAATGAAAGCAGCATCCCTGGTATGAAAGTTGGCAGGGTCAAAGAGGGAGGGGTTTAGAACAAAGTGTAGCAGATCAGGGGACACTTGGGAGGGATGACCTGGCCTGAAGAATAGGGATCCAGTGCATTCAATAGAGGAGGCATTGAGCTTTGTTAAACAGTGACAAGAAGCATCACTGAGAGAGGTTTCAGGCAAGGACCAGTCTTTTTCTGTCCCAGTTCTCTGAAACACCTACTTCAGAATCAGAGGTGCAGTCCAGCCACAGCCAGAAAGGCGTATGAATTCTCTGAGCTGTCTATAAACCTTTTAAAACAGTGATGGACATAATCTTTAACAATGTGCCCCAAGGATTAATCAAAAGAGGTATGTAAGTCCTTGGTACAGTGCTGGTTCCTAGTAAACCCTGTCTCCAATATTATTGTCATTCACACCATTGCAGGCTCTAGAGCAGCAGTTGCCACTAAGGGAGTTTGCTCCCGTGGATGTTTAGCAAAGTCTGCAGGTGTTTTGGGTTGTCATGCTGTGAGATGGGGTGAGCAGGAAGGATCTTCCTGGCACCTAGGGGTTTGGGGTCCGGGAAGCCGCTAAACATGCCACGGTGCACAGAACATCCCCCACAATAAGAAATGATCTCACCCCAAATGTCCACATCGTGGAGGTAGAGGCCTGATCTAGTTCCATGGTAACCAAGGTCCACCTTCACTGAACAACAACAGAATCAGATTCCTAGCAACTAATTTCAATGCTTCAAAAGTGATGGAAACTCTTACAGAATGCTACAGACCCCCAAGGCTATGGCAACAGTGCTGAGAAGGCAGAGTCCCAGCCCCAGCTCTCAGGATTCGGATTGGGCCCAAGTGGCAGCTACTAGCAGCCCAGACTCCAGAAAGCTTGCCCCGGTTCCAATCATCACCCAGGGCCAGTCAGTAGCCCTCTGCTTAAAGGATGGTTCGAGTTCTCACTTGATTTTGATGCCCCTCCCCTGTACCTCTGATGTCTGCTGCAGTGTGCACTGCGCCTCACAGGCTGAGGCATCCATGTCAACCACAGGGGACGGCCGGGCAGTTGGGTTTGATTTAGGAGATACCTAAGACCTGTTAGCAAAAGAGGAATGCACAAGCCACCTGAGAGCCGGCCCCTTCCTCCCTTCAGAGCGGCCTCACGTCCTAAGTCCTCCAAGTTCCCTGCACCCAGTACGTGTGTTCCTGTTCTCACGGGATCCCCGGACATGAAAATCACAAATCTTATAATTTCACCAGGAGCCAAAAGGCACTGGAAGGAGGGGAGAGTTCCCTTCTCCCTCTGGAAATGTACAAGAGTTTACTTCTAAAATAGCAATCAGAACCAAAGACCTAATTATTACAAACAGAGGAGAGGCTCATCACCCCCAGAGGGAAATAGGCTTAGACAGGCCAGTCCCCAAGTGAAGGACAAGCCATCGAAGACCTCCCTGGGGTGGCTTGCGGTAAGCGGTCAGATCTCTGAGGCCAGCTGTACACTCCCTCAGCATCCTCCTCCAGCAGCCAAAACCCACTTTGGAATAGCCTCGGGGGTCTGAGGCATTCTGTAAGAATTTCCATTACTTTTGAAGCATTGAAATTAGTTGCTAGGAAGTCATTTGGTTTAAAACTGATTCTGATCTTTCAAGGAATCACATGTATAAGAATTCTTCCAAAGTGGGAAAAGAAATTAAAAGTATCCATTATTTTCAGGCGTCTTAAAAATTCTGAATACTCAGCTGGCTAATGAGTGAAAATGTAATAATGTACCACTTCACAGACACTTAGGTTTTTGATTATCTCCCTTTTGCAGTTATCTCTTTATGTCAAAGCCACCACATTCTGTCAGGTCTCAAACGTTTTTAAACACCCCTGAAAATCGTGAGGGTCCTAAGCATAATACCTGTAACTGTCCAGGCTGTGAAAGAGATCTTTACGTATTCATCAATGAACCTGGTTATGTGCAAATAGGCACAGAATCAAATCAGTTGCATTTTTTTTTCCTTTGTGAGAACAGAGAGTTTTGAGCATTTGTAGAGTAAATATTAAGGCCCTAAATTTGGGGTGGTTCCAGAAAACCAAATGAGCATTAAAAGAACTCTGAGATAAAGAACAAAACAGTTTTGCCATCGTCCACCTAGCAGGGCCTCCTGCTTCTGAAGTCATTTACTGCAGTAAAATCAATTACTTCACCTCGTGCTCTGAGTCCTGTAAAAAGGACCAATATGGTCCTAATTCTTCAGCTAATAAACCCATTCTTTGGTTCTCTTTCTGCTTCAGAGCTTATAAAGCATTTTTCACATATTATGACCAGAAATAATGTATTCATCTGCTTGTCCATCCGGTAATTCATTTGGTGTCTTATTAATACATTCTTAGTCACATGGGATGAAGGAAACCGAGCCACAGGGATGTGATTCCACACCTCAGGATGCTGCAAACACATTTTAATCAAATAAGCAGCCAAAAAAGTGAAAACGTGCAACCAAACAGGAACACTACATGCTAAGATAACTCCATTCCAGGATATTAAGAAGGCAACACATTGTGACCGCGTGGGGTGTATCGCTAGAAGGCAAGGTTTACTTAACACATGAAAATCACTTAGTGGAATAGATTAAAGGGAAAAATATAAATATTTTATTAGATGGAGAAAACATCTTGGATGCAAATTAAAACCCACTCATGATAATTTTTTTTTTCACAAAATAGAAGAAAGAAAAGGACATTTTCTCAATCTGTTGTGGGGTTTCTATGAAAACCTAGAAGTGAACAGTTTATTGTTGAAGCCGTGGGCAGTTCCCCCTGCAGTGGGAGGCACGTTAAGACGTCTTAGCCAGCTTTTTTGCTGCTCTGACTGAAAGACCTGACAAGAAAAATTTTAAAGGTGGAGAAGTTTATTTGGGAGCTCATAGTTTCAGAGGTCTCAATACAGAGACAGACAGCCCCATTATTTGGGGCTCAAGGTGGTGCAGAACATCATGGCAGAAGAGTGTGGTGGAGGGAAGTAGGTCACATGTTGATCAGAAACAGAGAGAGACTCCATTCTCCAGATACAAAATATATACCCCAAGCCATGCCCCCAACACTCACCTCCTGCAGTCACATCCTCCCTGACTTCAGTTACCACTCAGTTAATCTCCAACAGGAAATTAATTCACTGATTGTGTTAAGGCTCTCACAACCCGGTCATTTGTCCTCTGAATCTTCTTGCACTGTCTCACACGTGAGGTTTCGGGGGATACCTCTCATCCAAACCATAACACAAGGGGAGTCTGTTTGCATCATCACCACAAGTCCTAGCCTATGCAATAAGGTAGGGAAGTAAAATAAAGCCATAACAACTGAGAGAGAGGAAGTAAAACTGTCACCACAGTTGGCTGATTTTATATGTAGAAAATTCTAAGACGTCTCCCAAATCCCCTACTAGACCTGGTATGTGAATTTGTCAATGTTACATGCTATAAAGTCAATATTTAAAATTTCCGATTCTACACATGAGCAATAGATGGTTGGAAAGCAAAATAAAAATGCCATGTGAAGCAGCATCCAAAACCAGAAGTTACTTAGGGACATATCTTTAAAAGAAGTCAAGATCTTTAAATCAAAAACCATGAAACACTGATGGCAGAATTTAAAACATTAAATAAGAATAAAGACATGCCATGTTTGGTTTGGACAGGGAGCTCAGTATCATTTAGATGTCAATTCTCCTGAAGGTGATGAATAAATTCTACTTTAAAAACAAAAACCTGAGCTGTCTCCTTTTTCAGGAAATAAATGATTTGAAAGCTGATTTGAAAGAATACTTGGAAATGCAAATTACGTACAACCGCTAAAACAGCATCTAATGAAATATGGTTGGAAAATTTGTCCTCTCTGACTTAATAACCTACTATGAAGTTCCAGTAATCACAATAGCATGGCACTATAGAAAATCCAGAATAGAGAATCCAGAAATAGGTACCCATGTGTGGGGTTGGCAAGACTGTGAAGGCAACTCAATGTGAAATGGAAAGGGTTCAACAAACACCACCAGAAGAACCCCGTATGGAGCAGGGCCCTTCAACCTTAATCTCTACCTCATACCATTTACAAAAGCCATTTGAGATGGATGATAGACCAAACATGAAAGCTAAGCACTATGGAACGTGTAGAAGAAAACAGAGAAGCATCTTTAAAATCTCACATCAGGCTATGATTTCTTAGCACCCAGAAGGCATAAAAAATTGATGAATTGGGCTTAAAATTGAAATCTTTTGCTCATCAGAAGACACCACTAAAAAAAAAAAAAAAAATGAAAAGACAAGCCGTGAACCAAAAGAAAATCTTCACAATTCCTATGTCCAATGTAGGATTATATCTATAAAATGTAAGGAACTTCTACAATTCAGCAATAAGAAAACAACCCAATAACAATGAACAAGATACTTGAATAGACAATAAACAGTTCACAAATTAAGATATGCAAACGATTAATTAGAACACGATAGCATGCTCAACATCAGTAGTCATCAAGAAAACTGCAAACTAAAACCAAAATGAGATACCACTACACCTTTCATCTTGGTTAATTCCAGACAGAGAAAAATACTCATAGATTAGAGAGACAGAGAATGATACTCACAGATTGTTAGAGAAAGTTTAAAATGATAGCATCAATTCTAAAAATGGACATTTTCTTATAATGTTAAATATATATTTATGATCCAATAATTCCTAGGCATTTTTCCCAAAAGAGATGAAAATGCATGTAGGGAGAATTATTGTGCAAGAATGCACATAGCAGCTTGATTCATAACAGCCCAAGACATTTAACAATACAGATGTGCCCTGGCAGGAGGGCTGATGTACAAACCTGGTACAGTCAGACAATGGAATACTACTGCCCACTGAAAAAAGGAGAAAAAGAAAAGTAATAAGCTACTGATGAAAAATGTAAATGGATGATCTCAGACACAAACTGCACTTATATGGAGTTTCAGAACCAGCACAATTCATTTAGAGTGTTAAAAATCGAAACAGGGGTTGCTTTGGCTAAGGTAGGTCTTGATTGGGTGGGAGCAAGAAGAGACTTTCTGCAGGTGATGTGTGCGTGTGTGTGTGTGCATTTGTCAAAACTGATAACTTGTCAAAACAGATCAAACTGTCCACTTAAGATCTATGCACCTGCTGAATGCAATTTGTACCTTAAAATATAATAATCACACAAGTAAATGCAAAGTGACAGCATTGATAGCTGCTTGGAGAGAGACCCGGCACCATGGGAGCAGTTGATAGGGAGAGTGAAGGAAGAAGGCGTGTTTGGAGGAAGAGGCGACTGGCCTGAGACCCTCAGGATGAGGAGGCCGCGTGGCCTTCTTGGTCAGCAGCTCACCACGTGGGTGCTCACTTTTTCCAATCCAACAAGAGAGAGCTTTTACAGGACAGGTGCTGAGATCTTAGGTAACGTAATCATGGAGGTGACACTTCATCACTTTGCCAAATGCTGTTAGCAACCTGTGGTCCACACTCAAGGGTGGGGATCACCAAGACAGTGACTAGGGGGCAGAAATGTGGGACCTCCTAAGAGTGGTCTGCCCCAGCCTGTGTAGCCAGAAGCCCCGAGGCTCTGCCCCCACACACCCCAGTCATTGTGCACAGACTATGCAGCCCAGTTCCCCTCCAGCTCATTAAGGTCAGAATAATTTCAATTGACACTTAATAATCATACATATGTGTGGGGTGCAGTATTGCTATGGTTTGTATTTGTATCTGGAATGTTCCCCAAAGTCTCCTGTGTGTGGAGGGCTTGGTCCCCAGTGCAGAAGTGTTCAGAGGTGGGGATTTGGGAAGTGGCTGGATCATGAGGGCTCTGAGTTCATCAATGGATCAATTCATCCATGGATTAATACTTCAGATAGACTTTTGTGAGGCGCTGTCAAATCTAGGAGTGGTCTAATTGGGGAAAGTGGCTCGCTGCAGTGTGCCTCTGGGGATCCTGTCTTTGGGGACTCCCTGGCCCCCACCTCTCTTTCTCGTTCTGCTTCCTGGCTGCCATGAGCTGGGCAGCTGTCCTCTGCCATAGCCCTTGTGCTTCCTCCCACAGCCAGCTGACCAGCCAGGAACTGAGACCTAGAGGTCACCTGCCCGTTGTGCCTCCCCCTCCGTCCCTCCAGAGGGGCTAGCACACTGGCCCAGAGCCTGCCATGTCCCCCTCTTCTTTTGCCTCCTAACACTTGCTTTCGGTAGGATGTGGCTCAGGCATGGCGAGGGCTAAGTCTCTTCATTGGAGATGTGTCGTGGGCAGGGTCATGAACTCTGGCTGGACAAGGTCCTGCCACCGGCAGTAACTGCTGACACAAGCTGGAGGGTCCTTTGGCATCTGCCACGTCGGAGCTGGAGAGTAGAGGTTAAGAGTGCGGGCTCTGGAGTCAGCTCACTGACTGGACCCAAGACGTCCTCCCTTGCCACCTGTGGGGCCAGGGGACCTGCCCTTGGCGAATCCATGCCTCAGTTTCCTCCCCTGTGACCACATGTAACATGGCGCCACCTCCTGCAGCCGCCTCCTGCAGCCACTGCCGCCATCCAAGGAGATGTGTCTGTGCAGCGTGGTGTGGCCCGGCAGGAGAGAGCCCTGGACAAACGTTAACTGTTGTGATTATTCATTTCTAGAGTGGGAACAGTGATGCCTGCCCGGCAGAGGTGTTTAGCATAATAATGAGCGAGGAAGGGAGCCATAAAGGGAAACAGTGTGTTTTCCTAGTAAAATATGACTGTTTTCATTCTAAGAGGAAAGTTTTGTTTAAAGGAAGTAAATTAGTCTCCCAGGTCGGCTATAACCAAGCACCACAAAGCAACCAGGTGGCTTGAGGCAGCAGGAACTCATTCTTGCACAGTCTGAGGGCCAGAAATCCAAGGTCACATCGTGGGCAGGGCCATTGTCCCCCTGAAGCTTAGAGAGGAACCCTTCTGTGCTGCTCCCAGCCTCTGGTGGCTCCTGGCTGGTGGCAGACTCACTGCCGTCTCTGCCTCCCTTGTACCTTGGCCTTTGTGCTGGGCCACTGTCTTCATGCGGTCATCGCTCTTCGTACAAGTCACCTGTCCCCCTGGATTCAAGGCCAGCCCTGTTCCAGAATGACCTCATCTTAACCCATTCAACCTGCAATATGTTGCGTGGTATCACAAATAGAATGTACAGTCTATTGCAATATGATGCATGATCATCACCATGATGCAATATATTGTATACTCTTCTTCTTAATGAGGTCGTATTTTGCGGCTCCAGGGGGGGGTTAAGGCCTCAACATATCTTTTAGGGAACATATCTCAACTGGCGCCAGCCAGGCTTTGAAGCTTTGGTGCTCTTGTCGTGTGAGGTGAGATAACTCCTTGCTGCGGGGACGATCCAGTGTAGGACGTTCAGCTGTGTCCCTTGCCCCCTACTCATTAGATGCCATCGGCACCCCTTCCCCAGTCAGAGCCGTCAGCACTATCGCGACATTGCCAAACATCGCTATGGGATTGAAATCACCTCTGTTGAGAATCTACGGGTTAAAAAACATACTTTCTAGAATAACTCAAAGAAAAACGTCATCGAGGGGGCTGGCGGAAGGGCTGGTGCGGCACTTAGGAGCTCAGATGCGTACTTCCTCTTATGGTGCATTGCTAATAATAATGGCTAAAAATTTTGCACTGCTTAGCAGATCTTTTTGCTGAGATAAATATCCCTACCTGGAGGCCACCGTCATTATTATTAGTCCATAAACGAGTCTTAGCTTAAAATGTAAATCGCTTGGCAATAAACCAAATTTGGTGACATAATAATAAAAAAGGAAATCGATTTCCTCAGTAATACACATCTGTTCATTAAAGCTGTCTGCCGGTCCAGTGCAGCTGTTCCCATTTAAAAACTAAAGATCCAAACATAATCCTTTACCATGGAAAGTTGGTGGAGGACATATTCATAAAAGTCGGGAAGTGGTTTGGCAATTAAGTGAGGTTTATTTTGTAGATAACTCTTACGGAGCCCTCTGAATGTGCACATGAAAAATGAGACGTCACCACATTTCCCTCGAGGTTCTGGGCCATCTGGGGTCTCCAATTTAAATCTTGCTGGGACAGTGCAGGAGGTGACGAGTTCCTGGACAATTAAGTGGTCGGTCATTGCCCTCTCGATAGGAAACTTGGAGGGTTTGGGGGGAAAGTATCATTGCTGCACTGGAAGGGCTCCAGCCCAGTGGCCACTCGCATCACCTCGTCCTGGGCAGCAGAGCTGGAAAGCCTGGGCTGTGTCAGTGACAATAACTGAGTCACTCCCCACCTGAGGTTCTTGGCTTCAGGGCCATCCAATCCGCAGCTGAGTACTGCGCCATCTTTGTACACAGGCATTGGTGTCCAGTGGCCTCACATGACTCGGGGAGTCCCAGGGAGATTCCTGCCCCTCAACACACATGCCCACCTCTGCCTGGATTCCCTGCATGTTGGACACAGTCCCCGAGGGTGGGCTGGTTTGGTTGTGTCTGAACTGTGACCCTGCTCTAGCTTTCAGAACGAACCAGACCACATCAAAGTGTGAGAAGCTGAAAAGGAGAAATGGGGTGGTGGGAGATCAGAGTATGAATGCAGGTCTTGTTCCCCTCTAGATTTTGAACTCTTCATTTGCAGAACTGGGGTTCACCTTCCAAGTCCACCATGAAGATCTTTCTGGCTGTCTATCCACAGAGGTGGAAATGACATACAACTTTGTCTGGTCTGACGCCCCAAACCAATGGTCACTCAACGGGCATGTGCTCTGAGGGTGCAGCACCAGGCAGGGAGGTGGGGGCCAAGACAAAGGTGGCCTCTGCTCCACCACCACACGGTCGCCCTGTGTGGCTTTATGGACAGTGCTGTTTAGAAGGCAGCAGTGACCCTAGCGTGATTCTGTTCCCCACTGGGGTACAACCCCGAAAGCTAGACTTTAATCTCTGAATGTCATTCTGCAGAGAGCAACTGTTTACCTAGAAGTGACCGTTTCACGTTCTGTGGTCAGGGTGTTTCTGAATGATCCATCCCCAGGGCGCTCCCCTAAGGTGATGTCAAGGAACCTGCCAGGTCTGTTTCCCCAACTTGACTTTCACAATTTACCAAACAACCGCATCCTGCTCACCACCTTTTACACCTGGAGAAAAGAGCTTTTTTGTCAACTCAGCCTAAGACATGGGGACCTGGGTAACTTGCACCGATGATTGTGTTAGTCGGGGTCTCTAGAGGAACAGAATCAACAGGAAGCAGAATTATAACAGGGGGACTTATCAGGTTGGCTCAGTTGATCAGAAGCTGGACAGTCCACATGGCCATCTGCAGCCAGGAGAGCTGGAGGACCCAGGAGCTGCGAGTCCACGAGGCTGAAGCCCCAGAACAAGGGGGATCATCGGTGCCACCCTAGTCAGAGACCCAAAGCTTCTCGAGAATCACTGGCAGAGTCCACTTTGGAAGAGTGAAGAAGCCAAAGTCTGATATCCTCAGACAATGGCAGCAGCCATTAGGAGCCCCTTCAAGAAGAATGGAGCTGGCATCTGCCGGGACTTCCTGTTCTTCCAACTTTATTCCATCCAAGGCATCATCCTATTGGACACTGCTGCCCACACTTAGGGAGGGTCTCCATTTCAGTTGGCTATCCCACATGCCAGTCATTCCTGGCCACACCCTCACAGACACGCCCATCAGCCTCCTAAGCCTGGGCATCTCCTAATCCAATCACGTCGACCATTCAGGTGAGCCATTACACTGATGGCACTCAGGATGCACCCTGGCTGCCAGGCCTTGCTCAGTCTGTGAGCTCCCGGGCCTCTGCCTGGCCACAGCTGTGCAGTCAAACAAAAGAGAAGGCCCTGCTCTCACAACCCCTGGATTTCTATAGTGTCACTGGCAAACTATTGAAGTCACAACTCGTTTACCAACTGGAGATACGTCATAAAAGAGGATTAAGGGTTGGCAGAGTAGGACAGTACTGTGTTGTTTCTTTGTTTTGGTTTTAGCAGTCCATTTCTGGTCCCGTGTCACCCGGGTCACCTTCCTTTGGTCCACATGACAAACACTGGCTCACACGGAGCTCCGGGTTTCCCAGGAGTCGGAGGAACAGTGTTGACTTTCATTAGCTCACAGCACCGGCTGCTGCCGGAGGCGTTTTGCACGGAGATGCATTTCCACAGCCAGGCCCCGGAAAAGTCAGGCAGAGACGGCATCTTGATGCAAGGTAGACGCTCCTCGCTCTGAACAGGAGAGATCTCCTTTATTTTATGTGTGCGATGACAAAGCCACTCTGCTGTCTCAATGGTAGAAATGTCAAAAAAGTACTGTTGGTTCTTTTAATTTCCTCGCTCATCACCGGGTCATTAACTTTAACACCATCCAAGGGCTTTCATGATCGTATTTGCCTTAAAGGATGTGCTGAGCCTATTGTTTAAAACATGGGCTCCCCATGGACAGACTTGTGTATCAGAATCTATCCAGCTCCAGAGAAGGAACCTCAAAATGCAGTCGCCAGTACCTCTCCATGAGGAGACCGACAGAAGGCGGGGGGACATCTAGAGGCAAGAGGGAAAGGAGGAGAGGGCGGAGCGGACCTCCACCCTCCCAGGGCCATGCTGGGCTCTCAGTAGGAACTGCCTTTCAGGGCAGGTTGTTCAACAGCCTGAGCGCATCTCCTAGGGAAGGCATTTGGCAAAGAAGCGAAGCTGAGCAGAGACTTGTTGGGAGTAAATCTAAACAGCCCTGGAACCAGTCAAGGGCCGGAGAGTAACATCTTCCTGCATCTGGGGGAAATCCGAGGTTCTGCTTTAATATTCTGATTCAACTAAGCACATGGTGATCTGCATTTTCACAATGGTATTCGGTCAGTGTCGCTGTGGAAGTAGTAAAGAAGTCCGTGTGGGAGGGGGCTGGCTCCATCACCAGGCGGGGGATCGTATCTGAAGCGTGAATCTCCATGTGTGGGGAGTATGGCCACCTCTTCCCTCTCTGCCCTGCTCTCTGCTGTGTGTCTTCAGATCATTCACAAAGACAAAGATAATTGGATCTAAAGACAGAGCCACCAACCCAAGCACTAGACGAACAGTCAGACGTCTCTGCAGAGAGCGAGATTCTACTCCCAGGAACAGGAGGACACAAGGCCTGAGAGAGAGCGTGTGGGTGGCAAGTGAGGAGAGCAGCAGTCTAGGAAGAAGGAGAGACAGGAAAGGGAACCTTCACCCTGAGCCTCCCACTCAGGGTGAAAAAGGAACCTCCTTCCTACAGGAGGCCCTGTGTTGAGCGCCACAGCCAAGGGGCCCAGCAAACTTCCAGCTGCCAGCTGATTGGCTCCTCTGCGGTGATGCTCATTGGGCTGTTTCCCCCGCCCTTTCAGACCACAGAGCTGCTCATTGGGGGACTTTTTTGGCTCCGCCCATGTGACCCAGCCAATCGGCCTGAAGAGCAGGAGGAGTGGGGGAGGTGGAGAGGCTTGTGGGAAGCCGGTGGTGGCAGTTGGGCTCTGAGGGTTTCTCCTGAAGAGCTGTGGTGTGTGTGTGTGTGTGTGTGTGTGTGTTCGTTCTAAAAATAAAGTTCGTTTCTTTGTACAAGTGGCTCCTGAATTGTGCCCAGCCAGACTGTGGCAGTCCTGGTACTGCGTGGAAGCCCTGGGAACTGTGTAGATGCTGCTCAGAGTGGGACCCGCCTGGGTACTCACTTCCTGGGCATTCAGAGCTCTCACTCTAGGCTTAGTTCTCCTTCCTTCTCCCCTTCTGCCATAGAAGACCAAGAGGACGACCCAAGAGAAGTGGGGTGGGCTGGTCATCTTTCTATCTTATGATAAAATACCTGAGATAGTTAACTTTATAAACACAAAAGGTTTACCATAACTCACAGCTCTGGATTTTCCAATCATGATTGATTGGTCCCACTGCTTTGGGGCCACAGCCTGGCAGCACAACATGGCAGGCAGGAACACAAAGCAGAGCAAACTGTTCATCTTCTGCCCAGGAAACAAAGACAAAAAGGCAGGGGCTGGAATCCTACCGTGTCTCTCAAAAGCACAAACCTCCAATAACCTAAGGACCTCTCCTTAGGCCCCACCTCCCAGGAGCACCACCTGGGGACCAAGCCTTTGACACGTGGGCCTTGGGGGACACTCAACATTCAAACTATCATGAGAGGGCAGGAGAGGACAGGCCACCTTGAGCAGGGCATGTTGGGAAAGCCTGGCTCCTGACCAAGGTGTACATGGGTAGGACCACTTTTCCCTCTGAGCTGTGGACCCGTTCCATATATTTTCTCCTCTCTACCTATCGGATAGAAAATCCCTGGAACAGGCCAAGTGTGTGAAGGAAAGGGTTCTTAGTGCCTGGTTTGCACATGCTGATAAAAATGTCCCAGGAAGCACTTGACAAGGAGGCAAGAGAGCGCCTGTCTGGTTTCATTTGTCTCATCAGCATCAATAAATATTTATGGTCCTTCTGAAATGTTTAGGGTGCCAGGAAGCAGAACTGAACGTCTCAGAGACAAGGACCTTGCCCTCCAAAGAGACCACATTCCCAAGGGGAAACCAAGAAGCAGGAGAGGTGGCCAGGCGGGCTGTGTGGCTCCTGAGAGAGGCGGTGAGCATCTCACGGTGGCAGTGAGCCTGAAATGTGCACATAAATTAATGCCTTTGTAAACCCAGTTAGATTTTATATGCACAAGAGGAGCCAACTGTTTAAAGGAGGCTGGCAGAGAGTCCCTCTGGGAAAAAAAAAAAAAAGAAGAATCACTTAGTAATGAGAATAATCGCCATCTCATTTATTGACCATATTAGCTTCGATTCTTTTCGTTTTGGTAAATCTGAGAAGCCTGAAAATGCAAGTAAGAGGAGTCTTCCTACATTATTCTTTTGGGAAAAGCAAATGACAAGTTTATGTTTGTGATTGTTAGACGTCTACTCTGGGTTTCACTGGGTCAGCTCAGGCCATCTCTATGATTCCTGGTAGCAATGCTGTTGAATAATGACCGATGCACTGTGCACCCGAGGTCAACAAAGAATTTAAATGCCTCTTTAGTTCCTAAGAATGATGACTCGGGTTAAGTCATCATTGGACTTTGCTAGTAGAGACAGGGTAAATGTGATTATTCTCAGATAGGGTTTCTCAACCTGGGAACCACTGACATCTGGGGCCAGATGTTCTCTGATGGGTATATGGGGCAGGGAGGGGGCAGTCCTATGCACGAAAGCAGGTTTAGCAGCAGCCCTGATCAAAATGGCCCCAGCCAAGGACAAGTTGGCTTACGGTAACGTGACTATTCACAGAGTCTGCGCCTTTTCTTCTTGGGCAATTCTCTATATTGAGTTTGTCAAAGAAAAGCACGCCCTTGAGTGGAGTCTTCCCCTGCGGGGGGAGCTCTGCTGGGCTGCTCATTTATTCGCTCATAATATACCTGTGAAGTGTCTCCGCTGTGCCAGGTGTGGTGGGGGGTGACCAGGTGGCGTGAGGCTCTGGGCCTCAAGGAGATTACAGTCTAGGGGAAGAGACAGGCAGTCAACAGACAGACAGATTCATAGTTAATGACAAAGCATAAAACAGAAATGGGGCGGAGTTAGAGGCTAACACAGAGTGGCCTATGGAAGAAGAGTAACTCCGGAAGGCCTCCCTAAGGAGGGGACCTTGGGCTACATGCTCTCAAGGATGAGCCGGAGGCAGCGGGAGAGTAGCGGAGGACTTGGCCCATGGAAGGCGGGACAGAGGACGAGCACCTTAGGAAGGAGGTTACTCTCTGGAATTGTTCAGACTTACTATCTCAGGACGAGTCATGGTCCCCAGGAAAAGGGACCCGCAGAAGATACACATTAGCTAGAGAATTGGCACACAAGCTCATGAAGACTGAGAAGGCCACCATCTGCCTGGAGGATCAGGAGACGGAGGGTCTAAGTCCTGGTTCAAAGAAGAGAAACGTCTGTACTCAACGGTCCATCAGAGGGAAAGAATTCAGTCTCCCTCTGTCTCAACAGACTTCAGGAGGCCCAGCCACTCTGGGGAGGACACGCTGCCTTCTGAGTCCTGCCATTCAAGTGCTGGCCTCGTCCACAAGTGCCCTCACAGACCCATCCTGAGAGAATGTCTAGCCAGACACCTGGGCAGCCCCTGGCCCAGTCAAGTGGCCACACGGAATTAACACGGACAGCTTTCTGCCCCAAGCAGAAGTCGGCCTCCTTTCTCTAGGGGAAGAGGTGCATCCCACATGGTCCCAGGGCCCTGGGAGCTGAGTCACGGGTGGTCTTCCCTCTCTGATCCCAAGGCAGGGTACCTGGTGAAAAGATGGCTTTGGGCATTATAGGAAACTAAGGATTATTTCAAAGATAAACGTTTGCCTCTTCACTCACTGAGGTGGAGCATGCTAGGAGTTTGCTGTCCAGGTTCTTAATGCATTTTGCTTAGATGTGGGAAAAAAAATTCTCTCTCTTTTTTTTTTTAATTTGGCACTGGAGATTAAACTGGGATGCTTAACCACTGAGCCACATCTACAGCCCCTTTTTATTTTTTTTTATTTTGAGACAGGGTCTTGCTAAGTTGCTTAGGCCCTCAATAAGTTGCTGAGGCTGGCTTTGAACTCTGGATCCTCCTGCCTCAGCCTCCTGAGCCGCTGGGATTACAGGCAGGCCCCCTGGCAAAACTGCTTCCATTTTTAAAAACCAGCCAGATTATGTTAAAAACTGACATAAGCCAATTGGATCATGTACATCTATTGCTTTCTTTTTGGAAGCCACCAGCAGTTGGAGGTGCTAAGGAAGAACTACTCTCTGGAATCTGTGCTTCCAGGTCATAACCTAAGCTCATCTCAGCCCAAGCCCTGGGCCACATGCAGACATTTCTCACAAGCAGACACAGACTCTATAACTTATAGCGTAAGCTCAATAGAATCCTAGCTGCCTGTCCTTGCAGGTGAGCTACACCACGCCTTGCATGGAGCCCAACCCGTATGTGGACATCACGGCAGTTGAGGGGCAGGGTAGAGGTCATTGCCAGTGAGCAGCAGGTGACCAGAATCCTCCAGCCACTGGCTGAACACAGGAATATTTGGGGGCTCGAGTCTCCAGCATCCTCCCTGTGGGAGAAGAGGGCAATATTTTGTAAGTTTTTCAAATCCCTTCTGGCAAATTTGAGGAATTTACAGGAAATTTTCTCAGCCAAAGTATGCACCCTGAGTACCACTAACTCCACCAGCGAGAAGCCTGCGTCCATCCATTATGCTAAATAATGAGCCCCATTTCCACCAGCAAAAACCCACTTAGAACCTTCTTTGAGCTTATTAGCCAATTCTCTGGTGTTGATCAGAGTTCAGAGAAACAGAAAGATGAAGGGGCCCTTGTGGGAAGCTCCCTGGGACTGTGGTCTTTCTCATTAAGTGCTGGGCTCCTCCTTCTGAGTCCCGGATGGGGACCTCTGGCTGCCCCTGGAGAGTGGCTTAGACCCACAGGGATACACAGAACAGCGGCTCCCTGGGCTACAGGGTTTTAAAGCAAACTGTGCAAGCAAAGTGGGCTGACTCTGTCCCGGGGATGGGTGCAGGAAGGGGGCTGCTCAGTTTAACCATCTGGTCAACCAGGAGCGAGCACATGCATCCAATCTCTAGGCCAATGTTCAAAGAATGAAAACCCAATGGATTCAACTTTATCAGAGCTCCAGACGCAGCGGCCTTTTTTTTGAGCAGAGGTCGGGCTAGACTTTCAGCCTGACCTGGGAGCCTCTGCTGCAGCACCAAGTTAGCAGTTTCCAGTCTTTTCCAAAGAGACAGTGCTCCGGCTCATCAGTTTGGAGGACCCCTATGAAGGCATCTGTAGTTTATTGTGCATTAACTGAGAAGATAGATAGTAATGAGAAGGTTGGCATGAATTCAGCAGCCTTCCAATTTGTCTTTTCTTAGTCACAAGAGCATGACACACACTTGGTAAGAACACGGGAGTTTAGATTCAAAACTTAGGAAGGGGCTGAGGGTACGGTTCAGTGGTAGAGCATGCACTTAGCATGCATGATGCCCTGGGTTCCATCCCCAGCATAAAAAAAAAAAAAAAAACCAACAGAAGTAAGGAGACTGAGAGGCAGTCTGCCACGAGGACCTTGCTATGTTGGAGGCCAAGCAATGTCTCTCTGTAAATTGGTCCAGCCTGTTCCCCCTGCCCCCATTCAAGCAGATGGCTTTCTTCAGTGAGGCCCTAGAGAAAATAGGTGGCTGGTGTTTGGGGCTCTGTTATATGCAAACCGTGTATCTCAAACACTGGGACCATACGCTCGCTGTGCTCTGAGTCCCTGAGAGCTGAGACCCACTAGGGCCTAACCAGGCTGCATTCCCACTTACACAAGGGTGGCCTGGAGAATGACGTGGGGAGCTGACTGTGGGTATGAACAACTCACCATAAAGATGAGCTTTGGAATGTGGACAGAGACAAGCTCCCCTTGCAAATACTCCCAGGTATCCCAGCCAGGTGTGATTCTAGGGAATCGGCTGACATGGAGATAAGGTTGATGTGGATAACAGAGAGGAAAATGGAGTGCGCAGGGGTCCCCCTGAACACAGTGGGAGAGAACACCAAGTGGGTCTCCGGTCTTGTGAAGTTCTAGCATCTTAATCATCACCAAGAGCACACTGACCTGTGTAGCCTTATAGCCAGAAAGAACACAATTTTATAATCAGAAAAAAAAATCTGAAGCAATGAGTCAGCCTTGCTCTGCACCACATCCTAGCTGCATAACCTTGGGCAAATCACACTCCCACTCTGAGCCTCACGTTCGTTCCAGTTACATGAGATAGCCCAAATGCAACACATAGTAAATGCTCAATAAATGAGGCAAGCATATGAGTCATTCATTTCTGCAAAGCGGCAGAAACCATCCAAAGATCCTTATGTTCAATGAAACCGTGTTCGCTCTGCACATTTCATTTGCAAAGTAGATATCCCAGAGTGTTGAGGGAGTTTGCTGGTGCTGAGAACCACGTGGGATTTGTTTACTATCAGGGCTTCCTATCTACCACACATTTATGTGACTTTTTAAAATGTTGGAATAGAAATATCTTCTTGCACAACCGTGAAAGAAAAGGAGCAACCCGGCCCTTCCCCCTTTTCTTGTGACTTCTAAGTGAGAGCCAAGGGGAACGGGAGCATTTGTCAAAGTGTGTGAATGGCAATGTCATCCGGCTGCTCCGTCTAATCCAGACGTGCTACAATAGCACGAGTCGGGAATCAACCTACCAGAAGGGTCTTTCTAACTAAGAGTCGGTTTCCTACCCATCTGTCGACCATCCTCTAAACGTTAAATGTAACAAATGTGACCTACCTAGGAGGGATCAGAGGGGCAGGTCCCAGGGGCCACGGCATCCATGGAAAAACTAATGTGAAAGCAACCAGGCCCCTTCCCCGTCAGCGCAAAGGAAACGGGGAGGTAAGAAATAACGATTCCATCAGGCAGAGCGTCCAGCCTCCCCGGGCTTCCATTTTCAGAAATCTCAGTTCCTCCTCCTCCTTTCTCCACGATGGGCCAGGTCCCTGGCAGGGGTCACAGCTGCCCGTGCCGCTGACACAGTATGGAGTTTACCCGCTGGTCACTGGGAGCTTTCCTGCTGGGCGGCAGAACTGAGGTTTTCAAAACTTGCTGTCAATTTAGGGCACACAAGTGGCTTTCCTGGTGGGAAGAGCCAGACACTAACTCCAAGGTCAGGTCCCAGGCACACAGTGATGACCTACCCCCTTGGTTATGGTCAGCTTTTTGCAGCCTCGGGCTATGGACGTCGCAGGCCAGTCATTCTTTGTAGCAAGAGGCTGTCCTGTGCTTGTGAGATCTTCAACCGCATCCCTGGTGTCCGCCCTCTTGATGCCAGCAGGGACCTCCCTTCCCAAATGGCACCATTAAGAGTGCCTCCAGATACTATCGAAATCCCTGGGCTGCCAGTCAGCCCCCGTGGAGAGCCATTCACTAAGAGAATACTTTGGGGTTGGGGAGGATTTTCAAAGGCATCTCTTCGTGTATTTATTTTTTTTATTTATTGGATATTCAATAGCCTTGGTGACATGCCAGTGCTGTTCTCACCCCTGGGCAGGTACCAATGGACCAGTGGAGCTTGCGCTCTCTAGGGGTGCCGAGGTTCTCAGGGGGACACTCACACAGTATCTAAACAAACTGATAAGCAAGACAGTCGTGGAATCTCTGCCATGGAGAACTGGTGAATTCCACAGTATTCATCAGGGATGAGAATGAACTTCAATTATTTAACTCTTACTATCCAAGTGAATCTGAAGCTCCTTACATACAAGCTTTAACTCTTTAAAAGAAGGGAAATGGACCAAAGTCAAATAAAGGCATAGGCTTATTGTAGAATGTGACTATGAATTTTAAAATTTTACCTTTTTCTCAGTTGCAAAAAAATAAATCTTCTACATGTAAGTGAAATTAAGTGATAGCAGATTTTGATCTCCACTGACCAAATTGACCACCTACTGTGTGCTAAGCATTGGTCTGGCTATGGAAATGAAGCAGGAGTTAAACAGGCAAAGTCTAGTAGGAAAGACAGGAAGTAAGATATTTAAGTAAAATTTATATTATAGTTCAATCTTTAGTGTAAACTCTAAGCAAAAATCTTCTCCTCAGGAAGGGAGATGCTGGGGAGGGAGCTAAATGCTCCCAAGCTTCCTGCTACTGGATTCAGTGAACACCAGGTGGTGTTGTCAGAGATGAATTTAGAGAGGGAATGTCTGAGTCTGCTTGTACTGTTATCACAGAATGGCTGAGGTCGGGTAATTTACAATGAACAGAAATTTATTGACTGACAGTTCTGGTGGCCAGGAAGTCCAAGGTCCAGGTGCTGGTGTCTGGCAAGGGTCTTCTTGCTGCCTCAGCACATGGCAGAAGGCAGGAAGGTAAAGGAGCACTAAGGGGCTGACATCTGCCTATTTGTAACAGCATCGACTCCAGCCATAAGAGTAGAGCCCTCAATGCCCCATCTCCCCCCAAAGGTCCACCTCCTAACACCATGGCAACCAGATTTTATGCTAAGATTTGGAAAGTCAAACATTCAAGCCATAGCGGGTGGCAAAGGGGCCAGGTCATTGTCAAGATGTGACATGGGGTGGGATCTGACTCGCGTGCTCACAGGGCCCCTCTGGTGGATGCAGAGAGCATTGATGGGGGCAGGAGAGATGAGCAGGAGGCCAGTTAGGAGGCACCTCCACACCCAGATACGGACTCCAGGGAGCTGGCAGTGGTCAGGAGTGGCCAGGCCACTCTCCCCTGCTCTCCTCCTACCTCTGCTGCTCCCCGTCTCTGTAGGGGGTCCTTCTCAGGGTCTGACTCCAAGGCTCCTCTGGACTTTCCTGAAGGCCCTCTCTCCGTGGTGGCCTCATCCTGTCTTCATACCTTCAGCTGACTCTCTCCAGACTCACAGCATGACCTGCTCTAATTTGGACGGCTTCCCCTGATTCCCACGTTCCTGGGCCCCTCCCACACGCCCCCTTGCTCCCTCCCCTCAGCCAGCAGCTGCCTGCTCCTTCTGTCCCCCACCTCTGATCTGTTGGTGAGTCCTACAGGCACCACCTTCAAAATGGAACCAGAAAATCGATTAGAAAGAGACAGTTCCCAGAAATCCCTGGGTTCCATGAACAGCCTCTGCTGTGAACTTAGCAAATGTTTGTTGACAGAACAGGACTCAGGGCACAGGCAGGGACCTGGCTTCTCTGTGGGATTCACGCACTTTGTTATTCTCTTTGTGCTGGGCCGGGTCATTCTTCTTTCACACCCTCACGTGTCCTCCCTGGACATTCACTGTTGGGTGGTAGTCCTAGAAACTCAGGCTTTTAGACAGGAGCTGCCACTGATACCAGTAAGGTCTGCTGTGGTCTGAATGTGTCCCCTACAAAATCCAGGGGCTGCCAGAGAGGTGGGACCTCTAGGAGGTGATCAGGCCAACGGGGCTCCTCCTCTGTGTGTGTGAGGATGAAGGTGCTTGTGAAAGGCACTTTGTGCAGTGTTCAGCCGGCTTGCCTGGCTGCCTTCCACCATGTGAGAACTCAGTGTTCCTCCTCCCTGGAGGAGGCAAACCCAAGGCGCCCCCTTGAAAGCAGAGCCTAGACTCCATCAGACAATCAAACCTGGCAGCACCTTGATCTCAGACTTTCCAGCCTCCACAACTGTGAAGAATAGACTGCTGTTCTTTATAAACTGTCCAATCTGGAGCATTTTGTTATAGCAACGCAGAGGGACTAAATAGGTTCCTTCTAAGTCACGAAAGGCACTGTGAGCACAGCCAGGATGTGGATAGGGAAGGCCATCTCTGCTTTTCCTTCATCACACACCACTCAGACCTCTTCATCCCCCCAAGTCACCAGAGGAGACAACAAAATCACCAGGAGGAAAAAAATCACGTCCATGTCAAGAGTTTTAGGGGGAGGAGGTAAGAGCAGGTGGTGTGCACATGAGGACTAGTAGATCCCTAAAGTCGCCCTTCTCTTTGTCAAGGCTGTGCCATGTGCCACACTAGGGAGCAACTGAGTAGCACCTGATGTTGGCTGTTGGCAGGTGGTGGGGGGGGTATTATAGTTTGGTTGTGAATCCCCCCCCACCCCCGCCAAGACTCCTGTGTCTCCAGTGCAGCAAAGGTCAGAGGTGGGGACATCGGAAGTGCCTGGATCACGAGGGCTCTGACCTCATCAGTGGATCACTCCGTTGAAGGGCTCAGGTTTGATGGCACTGTCGAGAGGGGTGCAGTAGGCAGCAGGCCTCGGAGGAGGAGGAGCACCCTAGGGGTTAATTTGTCCCCAGCCCCTCCTTCCTCCCTCCCTCCCTGTCTCTCTCTGCTTCCTAGATGCCATGCCTGAGCCTCTCCCCTCCGCCACACCCTTCCACCATGATATTCTGCCCCACTCAGGCCTAGAGCAATGGACCCGGCTGACTCTGAGAACAAGGGGGCCAGAGGTGACCTTTGCTCTGTCAGGTTGATTCTATCAGCCATTTTGTCACAGGAACGGAAAGCTGCTGACAAACGCGGGCGTCCATCTCCCATCCAGCAGACTTGTTCCTGGTGGTGGGTGTGCAGTGATACCCCAGGCAGGTGCTGGGTTCATAGCACCCAACAAGCCAGACAGGCTCTCTGCCCTTCCGGAGCCCCCATCGAGCCCAGGGCTTCCCCACTGCAGCCCATGAACACCTGGTGCCCCATCCCCGTCTGCTGTGGAGTCTTTCCAGTACGCGGCAGGACGTTGAGCTGTAACCCGGGTCTTTACCCGCTTGCCCAAGTTGTCCCAGTTGAGAAGCACTGGCTGGCCCAGTGGGTCAGAATCTCATTTTGAGTGTCCCGTGGTGGTTAGAATGGGTACAGGTGACACTGCTTCTGCGCACAAAGTAAGGCATAGATTTCCTCATTGGTTCTCTGGTTGCGGGAGGGTCTTGGGGTCTTGGCCACCCTTGGCTTCCTTTCTGCTCGAGGGATCTCTTTTCACCTGTGCCCTGGTTGATACACCTCTGATGGAGCGCAGGGAATGAAGAGAACCTCAGACGGCGGTTTCCCCCTGGCTCATTTCGTGCAAACTCAAACCCTATTTCACTTTGAGGGTCCGACCACACTTCTCGGAGGTCTTTTCTTGCAGACACACACCATCGCCCAGTCAAATGGCCAGAGTTCACCTGCAGCCCCCAGAACTTGTCAGAGTCCCAAGGAGGCGTTTTCTCAAACTTGTTTGACCAAAGAACCCTTCTGGGGTCACCTCTTACTGGTCCATTTTACAAGTTTGAGAGCAGGTGACATCTGTAAAGCACAAAGGAGAAGCTCACCAAATGGTGAGGTGGCTGTGTCACTGTCATCATGACAAAGATCCCCATGTAGCAAGGATAAGTGTTTGTGAACGATGGCATTCAGGCAGTGACCTCTTACAGATGTCACTCAGTTATTAGAGGAGCAGTGTGGTGTGTGGGGTGGAGGACCCTCCCTGTGCCTTCAGGACTATGAAAGGCAACTGGCCTTCAGATGGCTGGGGGACACAGACTTTGCAGGTCCACAGTTTGTACAAGAGGGCAACCTCATAAGGACATGCTCGTTCCGGGGGTCACACTTGTGTGGCACCCTCCCTGTCCCTGATGATGGATGTCCATCATCAGGGCATTCACAGGTGTTTTCTCGGAAGGCCCCAGGATTCCCCAGCTCTTGCTCAGCCCCTGAGTCGGGGGAGTGGCTGCCCAGTCCTGGAGACTGGGACCTGCAAAGTCCCCGATGGAGGAGAGATTTTAAAAAGAAAATTAAAGAGCAATTGGGAAGCCCTTTAGATTGATTTGAGTGGTACCAGGAGAAGGAAGGTTTTTCTGTAAGGATTTGATGATCAAAACGGGCAGGCCTGACTGGCATTTCTCTTAAAGTGAGCAGACACCTGGTTTCTTGATGTCCCCTGCCACCGGATGGGTAGGCTGGGAGAAAGTTGACTTCTTACGGTGAGGACCTCCCCGCACACAGACCAGAGGTCAAGGCTGAGCTTGGTGAGCGCATCAGTGCCCAGATGCTGTTTTCCTGAGATCCCATAGGGTTGTTAAGGGGTGATGTGCAATCTCAGGTCCAGGGGAATGACCATGGCCTAGGACCCTGGGGCCCTCTGGTCAGCCCCACCGTTTCACTGGACAAACTGATTTCCACTGGTTAGACCATTTCAAAATAAAGAGATAAGGAGGGAACCTGGGCAGGGGCAGGAGCAGTCACCTGCCCGGGGATTGAAGCCAGAGTTTGTTGACATACAGGCCAACATTGTGTAATGAGGGCTGATCATTGGTTGATACTTTTATTATTTTGATAATCTGAAGCTGTTTGTGCATTATCACATATAATCGCCACAGCCCCCCTGGGAAAATCTGTTTATAGTAGCTCCATTTAAACCCAGCAGTAAGTAGCTTGCCTGAGATCTTAACACTCCTTACCACTAAGTGACACTGTCACTGTTTCTGTCCACTAAAGAGAAAAGATGGAGTGGGCTGCATATCGGTGCTCACTGCTGGCTGAGCTGCACAGGGCGCTTTGCATATGTTATCTTGTGAAGGGCTCTTAAGTGCTCTGCGAGGGAGGCCGGGGGGCTCCTGGTTTATAGATATGGAGACAGCAGCAGGTAAGGTTAACTAATTCTCCCAAGGTCACCTGCTGGTGAAGGACAAACAGGAATGTGGTGTGGGTCCGTGGACTCAGGAATCTCTGCCCGGTCCAGTCTCTTTGTACATTGGCAGTGGGTTCAGTCCCAGGCTGGGAGCTCTGGGCGGGCCGAGCAGGTGTAGCTCACTCTGTCTCTGCCTTGCACAGGGCCTGATGCAGACCAGGCCCGGGGAAGACTGGAAGGTGGAGAGAGCAGGGAGAGAGGGAGAGACGGAAGGAGGAAAAGCAGGAAACAGAGATGGAGTCCCAAAGGGAGGGATGGAGAGGCACCAAAGGGAAGGAAGAAGAGAGAGGGAGAGGAGAAGGCCAGGAAATGGGTCTGTTTAATGATTCTAAGTAACTTCACAAATGAAACAAGAAGAAAGCCTCTGTTGGCGTTGCTCCTGCTCCTTGCTATTTTGTGACTGCCTTAGCTGTACCGCCGAGCGTTCCTCCTCCATCTCTTCTTTTTCAAACTTTGTGGAATAGTCAGGGTCCTGGAAGGAAATAGATGGCACAGTCAAGTGGGGATCGCTGAGGTGCGTTTAATTTAGTGTCTACTTATAAAGATGTGGATGGCTGCAAGGAGACCGGCAGAAGCTGGTGAAGTCCTCTGGGTCCACTGGGGACTCTTGTCACCTCTGGGTCTGGAGGGGCTGGGGTGACTCCTGGAATCAGAGTGGCCCTTGTTCCAGAAATGTCAGCTTCCCAGGGAAAGAGAGTAAATTAAGAGGAGCCACAAAAATATCCCACAATTAGAAAAGGGATGCTCAGGATATTTAGCAACCTGAACAGCAGGGGGCACCAAAGAGAAGTGGGCGCTGACCAATCAGAGGGGTGGTAGCGTAACAACCCCATGGCAGTGCATGCACCTTTGTAAGACTTGCAGGTGTTTGGAAAAGAGAACTACCTGCCTCCAGAGGTGTTCATCCAAAAATGCATGTAGCTTCTCTACGCCAGCCACACTAGCTGTGGCTCAGAAAGGGCAAGGCCAAGTCCCTGACAGCCACAGCCCATGACCATGTGGCCAGGGCATATGGGTTCGAAAGCAGGATGGTGAGATACCCCTTTGCCCAAGGCCAAAGCCTAACACCTCTTCTAACTGGTGAAAATTGCACAGGATTGGCAAGGTCCTCCCACTCAGACTCAATCCCCTCACACGTGAGAATTTTCCAAACTATTTTGACAGATGAAATTGCAGATAATTAGCTTGGCTCTGCCAACTTGAAATTACTGGGGATGATTTCTGTGGCTGTGTATTGAGTTTCCGAAAGACAATCTAAAATTGAGAAACAGGCCTGTGTTATCCTCATCTTACCCCTCCAACACATCATTACAAGAGTAGGGGAAAACTTTGGGCTGGTCATAAACATCTATGATAAATGCGGGGAAATATGCCACTCAGTTAAAGCTATGCAGCCTGGATCTGTTCATAGCAGTAAGATTGAAAAAGTGCTGTCACCTAAGTGCCTTTTTTCACTAACATCAGCCATCTTTTTCGACAGATTCCATTTTCTCTGCTCGATGAGTCTTTTTTTTTTTCCCTTAGAATAAGATTGGCATCTGAAAAACAAAGTAAGAGCTTCAGAAAGTTTGTGTCTTTGTCTCTATTCCTGCAGGCTCCTCCTGTGATTCCCACGACTGTGGATTTTAAAGTCTCACTCCTCCACTTTTCTAGGATTCCAGAGGCTTTGAATGATTCGTTCCTCTCTCTTCCTGCTCTGCAGGGGGAGGGTAGGAAACATCTGGAGCCCTGCTTCCCCAAGTCAGCTGCAGACTTTCTAGCCCAGAACAGAGATGCCACTTGTCCACAGAGGGACACATGCACCCAGCGCCAAGATCCACTAAGCCCAGCCTGCATGAGCTGGCTCCTAGCCTTCCTCCAAATGCCTGGGTTATGTAATGAATGATTATGGTTTTATGCTGCTGACTTTAGGGGTGGTTTGCAATGCAGCCGTAGCTAACCGATACAGCATGGCTACTGGACAGTCATTATGATTGACACTTTTTTCCTCGAAAGGAAATTAGACATAGTGTTTATTTTTTCCACGTTTTCTATTAGTGCATTACAGATGTGCAAATGGTGGGGTTTGTCGTTATATATTCATACGTGCACACAATATGACAATATAATTTGGCCAATATCATTCCCCCAAATTTCTCCTTATTTCCCTCTCCTCCCTCCCCTGGTTCTTTTCCTCTACCCCTCTGGTCTCCCTTTGATGTTCACAAGACCCTCCCCACACACACACACACACACACACACACACCTTTTTTCTTCTTTTTTCTCTCTAGCTTCCACATATGAGAAAATACACACAACCCTTGACTTTCTGGATTTGGCTTATTTCGCTTAATGGAATAGTCTCAAGTTCTATCCATTTTCCTGCAAAGGGCACAACAATTTTATTCTTCTTGATGGCTGCATAAAACTCCATGGTGTATATATATACTCCACATTGTCTTTAGGCTTTCTTCCATTGACAGTCACCCAGGCTGGTTCCATAGGTTGGCTATTGTGAATTGTGCTGCTATAAACTTGGGCATGCATGTATCACTGTAGAATGAGGACTTTATTCTTTAGAATAAATACTGAGGAGTGGTATATCTGGGTCATATGGTGGTTCCATGCCTATTCTTTTAAGGAAACTCCTACTGGTTTCTATGATGGGTGTAATAATTTAAAGATCCACCAACAATGTAAAAGTGGTCCTTTTTCTCTACATCACCTCCAGCATTTATTATTGTCTGTGTTCTTGATGGCTGCCACTCTAACTGGCAAAAGATGAAATCTCAGTGTACATTTTTGATTTGCATTTCCTAATTGCGAATGATGCCAACAATTTTTTCATGTATTTGTTGGTCATTTATATTTCTTCTTTTGAGAAGTGTTGTTTACTACATTTGCCCATTTAATAACTGGGAAACATATTTTTTGGTGTTGACTTTTTTGAGTTCTTTGTGTGTTCCTGATGTTAGCTGTCTGTTGGAAGAGACATTAGCAAAGATTTCTCCCGTTCTGTGGATTCTGTCTTCACATTCTTAATTGTTTCCTTTACCGTGCAGAAGGTTTTTAATTTGATGTCACCCCGTTTAACTCTTGGCATCATTTCCTGAGTTTGGGGGACTTCTATGGAGAGAGCTCTTGCTGTGTCTGTGTGTTGCAGCATTGACTCTATGTTTTGTTCTGGGAGTTGCCTAGTTTCTGGTCTAATTTCCAGGTCTTTTTTGATCCACTTTGAACTGGACTTGTGTGCAAGGTGAGAGAAAAGGATCTAGTCTCATTCTTCTACATATGAATCAACAGTTCTCCCAACACCATTTGTTAAAAGGCTGCCTTTTCTCCTCTGTATGTTTTTGGGAGATTTGTCAAGGATAAGACGACTACAGGTGCATAGGTTCGTCTCTGTGTCCTGTCTTCTGTACCACTGGTCCTGTTTTGGGCCAGTACCATGTAGCATTTGTCACTATAGCTCTGTGGTATAACTTGAAGTCAGGGTTGTGACACCTCCAGAACTGCTTTTTTGGTTGAGAATTGATGTGGCTATTTTGGGTCTCTTATCCTTCCAAATGAATTTTTTACTATTTTTTCTAGTTCTGTGAAGAATATATATGGAGATTGAGTGGAATCTGACATTGCTTTTGGTAGGATGGACATTTTAACAATATTAATTCTGCCATCCGTGAACCTGGGAGGCCTTTTCATCTTGTGTCTTCTTCATTTTCAATGTTCCATTGTTTCGATTGTAGAGATCTTTCACCTACTTGGCTAGATTTATTCCTAGTTTTTTTTTTGTTGTTGTTGTTTGTGTGTGTGTGTGGGGGGGGGTGTCTTTGAGACTGTTGTAAATGAGATATTTCTCAGAAGATTCTTTATTGGTGTACATTGATTTTTGTATGTTGATTTTGTGACCTGCTGCCTTGCTGGATTGATTTACCAGTTCTAGTAGTCTTCTGGTGGAACATTTGGGACCTTGTAAGTGTGGGTCATATCATCTGCAAACAGTGATCATTTGACTTCTTCCCTTTTTATTTTTATTTCTTTCCTTCCTTTCTCTTGCCTAATTGCTTTGACTAAATTTCTAGTGCTGTAATAAATAGGGGTGGTGAAAGTAGATATTTTTGCCTTGTTCTGGGTTTTAAAGGAAATACTTTCAGTTTTCCCCATTCACTATGATGTTGGCTTTGGGTCTGACATATAACCTTTATGATGTTGACGTAGGTTCCTTCTTATCCCCAGTTTCTCCTGTGCTTTTATCATGAATGGCTACTGCTTTTTTTCAAAAGCGCTCTCTGCTTCCATTGAAATGACAATGTGGTTTCTGTCCTTAATTCTACTTATGTGGTGATTGTATGTATTGATTTGCACGTTTTACACCATCCTTTCATACCTGGGATAAAGCCAACTTCAGCATGGTGTGTAACCTTCTTAATATGCTTTTGAATATGATTTGACAATTTCTTATTAAGGATTTTTGCTCTAAGTTCATCATGGATATTGGTCTGTAGTTTTCTTTCCTTGATGACTCCTTGTCTGGTTCGGGCATGAGGGATACTGGCTTCATAGGATGAATTTGGAAATGTTCCATCTCCTTCTGTTTTATGGAATCATTTGAAGAGCACTGTCCTTAGTTCTTCTTTAAAGATCTGATAGAATGCAGCTGAGACTCCATCTGGTCCTGGGCTTTTCTTTGTTGGAAGGCTTTTTATTACTGCTTCTATCTCTTTGCTAATTATTTGTTTACTTATGTTTTCTTTAGCTTCTTGATTCAATTTTGGCAGGCCATGTGTCTACAATTGTATCCATTTAGTTTTAAGTTTTTCAATTTATTGGAGTATAAGTTTTCAAAGACTCTCTGATTATCCTCAGGATTTCTGTGATGTCTGTGGTGATGTCCCCTTTTCATCTCTAATTATGGATCTTCTCTCTTTTTCTTTTGGATAAAAAGAGATAAGGGATTATCAATCTTATTTGTCATTTCAAAGAACCAACTCTTCATTTTATTGGTGATTTTATTTTTTATTTTAATTTCATTGATGTAAGCTTATATTTTTTATTCTTAATTTCATTGATTTAAGCTCTGCTCTTAATTATTTCCTTCCTTCTACAGATTTTGGAATTACTTTGTTCTTATTTTTCAAGGGCCTTGAGATGCATCATTTGGTTGTTTATTTGAAATCTTTCTGATTTTCTTATTTAGGTCCTCAGAGCTATAAACTTTTCTCTTAGAACCACCTTCATAGTGTGCCAGGGGTTCTGGTATATTGTATCACTGTTCTCATGTGATTCTAAGAATTTTAAAAATTTCTCCTATCATTTTTTCATCATAGAAAGGTATATTGTCCAATCTTCATGGGTTTATGAAGTTTCTGTAGGGTTTTTAATGTTCATTTCTAATTTAATTCATTATGATTTTTAAAATGCAAGGAATTATATTGATTTTTTTTGTATTTGAAAAGAGTTGCTTTGTGGCCTAAAATTTGGTCTGTTTCAGAGAAGGCTCCATGAGCATCTGAGAAGAACATGTGTTTAGCTCTTGTGGAATGCAATGTTCTAAGTTAAGTTCTTTGTTAAGTTCATTTGATTTATGATATTTTTTTAAATTTATAGAGTCTTTACTGAGTTTATGTCTGGATGACCTATCTATTGGTGACAGAGGTATGTTGAAATAACCATGTATTATTTTACTGGGAACTGAGTCTTGAATTCAAGTGGTGTCTGTTTCATGTGATGAGGTGCACCAAAATTGGGGCATAAATATTTGATATCTCCATATATTCTTGTTGGATTGTTCCCTTCACTGATAAGAAATGATCTTCTATGTCTCTTCTGATTAATCTTGGTTTAAAGTGTGCTTTTTCATATGCAAAAATAGCTACTCCTGCTTGTTTGGGGGCTCCATTTGCATGGGATATCAATTTCCATTCTTTCACTTTCAGCCTGTGGCTGTCTTTGCCTGCTAAGTGAGTCTCTTACAAACAACATATAGTCTAGTCCTGTTTCTACACCCATACTGTCTGTCAGCCCTTGTCATTAAATTGGAGGGCTGAGACCATTTATATTCAATGTATTATAGAGAAGTGTTTATTGATTCCTGTCATTTTATTTCTTTTTAATGTTTAATTTAGCATCCCTGTAATCCTGTCTTGAATCCCCCTGGGTACAACAATCTTCTCTGTGCCTGCTTCACTCACATTCTGCTAGGTATGCCCTAGGCCACACAGCAGGTGCTGCTGGGACAGTTTGACAATGTTTTCTGTGACCTCCCGGACTACCACAACATCAGACTGCAGCACAGACTCCTCAAGATGGCTCTTGCCTCAGGTTTCTGCTTGTTAGTTGAGAAACACAGAGTTCTCTTCAGATACCAGTTCACCAGGCGACCTCTGCATCAGCTAAGTTCAGGTTGCTTTTCTGAAATACAGGATTTTCCATGTCACATCTGTCCGTTGTGTTTTTCTCTGTGTTGTCCCTCCCCTCTGACTGGGGACAAGGGCTGCTGCAACTTGGCTCCAGTGGAATCTTTTTTGTTTTTTGCTCAATGCATCTAAATTTCTGAGTCCTTCAGAAACTCTTGACTGTCCAAAATTTAATTTCAGTGCATTCCCTCCTTCACCACCTTGCTGAGAAGCAGTACCCCCTCTGCTTGAATCCTGAGCCATGGAGAAACTAGAAACATAGGCTTCCTCTAATCTGCCATCTTGAATCTCCCTATATTTAGTGTTTAAAAGCATGAAGTAGATCTAGGTTTCTTAAATTAGGATCCTGGATCTGCCACTTGCTATGTTTGTGATTCGGGGCCAGGTGCCTCATTTGTTCATCTGTTAAATGGGTATAACAGCATCACATCCTGCAATTATGAGTAACCAAAGGGCCAATGCACATGAAGCATTTAAAGAAGTACCTGGCGCACAGTAAGGGATGTAGAAATGTTTGCCACTATCTCTTTTAAAGAGCTTGAGAGTTGGTGAGAGCAGCCAGAGGCAGATTGGTTGAGCCCCAGGTAGCTTGGTTTCCACTCCCAAATAAAAGGCTTTGAGCTCATGTCTTGGGATGAGATGAGGTCAGTTCTCCAAAAACAGGAAATGTAATCAAGACTGCCTTAGAATTTTTCTGAGATGACTATTTTTTTCCTTCTCTGAGACATAGGCATTTGTATACTGAGGACATCATTCCTTTCCCATGGGATAGTGACTGATAAACCCAATCCAGGCCAACTCCAGAGAGTGTGGGTGACCCCCTGAAGGGGATGACCCCTTTGTGTTTGCTCCTCCCCTTCCCCACATCCAGGTACTTGGTGTTATTATACTTTGGCTTCCAGATTACCCATGGATTTCATTTCCCCCAAAATCCTGGGGCTGCTACCACCACCATCTCTGATGCCCTAAATCTCCTTGAGTCCTGATGCACTGAAGGCAGTCACCACCCTGAACAAGATTTTTGTACAATTGATTCATTATTAAGTTATTCCTCCCATGTTTCTGATTTTCTGCTTACCAAATCCATGTCTTAAATAGTGTTTTACCAAGAAAAACTTAATGATGGAACATCTAAGCCCCTTCATGGTCATTGGTAAAGATAACTTGACCAATGTGGGACTCTCTCAACAGCTAGCAAGTGGCTGTCCATTAAGATCAACTCCAGGCTAACGGGCTCCTTAGTTACCCTCATCGCACTGGACACTTTGGGGTCAGTCACATGACTATCTCAAAGCCCTCTGTCCTGCACAACTGCTAGAGACATTCATATTGTGAAGGTTTGCTCACCTGCTTGTACCGGGTTTTCCCACTTCAGAATCTCTGCTCTGTAATCAGAGACCCACCTGTGCTTGAAGGCTGCCCTGTCCAGTGCCTTCTCCCTCAGGAAGCTGTCAAGGGCTCTGCTTGCCAACTAGCTCTTGCTCCCCCGACTTCTCCACGGTCCTTTACAGGGGAGCCCCTCCCATCCCCATCTGGTCTGTGAGCTCCCTGAAGACAGTGACCATGTCGTGTTGGTCTCATCATCTCCCTCATGACTCCCAGAGTGTCTTGTGTATACCAAGCTCTCAGCAAATAGTAGTAAAAGAAGGAAGAGGTGAGACGAGCGAGGGGGAGGAGAGAGTTCACCGGCATTTCGTCCATTCAGACATGATACCCCTGCTCCTTCCCAAATATGGAGGAGCAGTTCCCAGCCCAGGTCTGTGGTAAGCTCTGCTGGCTCCCAGACTTCCTGAACCACTTCTGCTGTCCTCCTTGGAGTGCCTGGGACAAGGACAAGTACTTAAGGGGCCTCTTCACTCTCTTATTTTTCTTTGACACCAGCTTAGGCAGTACTGTCCTAAGAGAGTCACAAAGAAGGAAGTGCCCCATCTTCAAGAGCAACATGAACATGACTTGGCCAAGAGAAGCCCACTGCTGTGAACTCAGAGCCCGTCAAGCCAGGCTTTGGGTGTAGGGCGCCTCACATTTCAAGTACTCATAAGTCATAAGGCCACAGGGCTTAACAGAGAATTGGCAATCGCCTTGCCGAGTCTACCCATCAAAATCCACCTTCCTTGGGAGGTAAACTCTGTCATGGTGCAGCCATCTGCAGAGGTGTAGTCCAAGACCACAGAACCAGGAGAAGGGCTAGGACCAGAACCCAGCTCCCAATATCCCAGCCAGCACCTCCCTCTATCCTAGGCTGAGCTAGGAGGGCCCAGAAGGCACAGGTGACTGTCTCCGAGCTACACCATTGACTGTGACAAGGTGCACTAATGACTCATGGGCAGAGTAATAAACCTCCTGTGCCGAGTATGTAGTGTGGACACTTCATCCCGCCCAGTAATCCTCAATACATGTTGTTGCCAAACTGCATCTCCCGGGTCTGGCCGTGCTGCGCTGCCCGGCCCCTCTGAGCCTCCATGATGGCATAGCTTGTATCAGAACAGGCCCTGCCAGATGTGACGGGAACACCAGAATTAGCAACGGAACTGGTTAAAAATAAAAGGCTTTTTTTTTTCTCATGCTATTCCTATCTGCTGTGTGTGTGTGGGGGGGGGGGGTTTGTGATGAGCACAGCACTAATGTTATATACACAGTCATTAGAAAACGTATATTTGAATTCCTACCGAGAGAGAGACAGGCCTTTGAGAGGGGCAAGGTTGCATCTCCAAGCAGTGAAGTACCCATGTTCCAGGTGTGGTCCACACACATGAGCGTGAGAGTACAAGAGATTTCCAAAGAAGGTGACGTGGGGAGGGAGGAAGAGGAGTCAGGGTCACTTGAATGGGATCTGGTAACGGGGAAATTTTTTGAATCAGGAAAGAAGAGAAAATTCCAGTTAGAGAAGATGTCATAGGTCCAAGAGACATCAAAGCTGAGTTTTACCAAAGCTTGAAATAAGCAGATAATACTTTTTTTTAACATAAATTATTCAGAAGAATCACAAAAGAGAGGGAAAGAGCAATTTTAGGAAGTTTCTAGTTCAAGAACACACGTATCATCACAGGTCAGTCTCATTTATTGAACACAGATGGGGAAAATCCTAAATAAGGTATCAGCAAATGGAATCCAGCAGGGTGTTAAAATAAATACATGGTGACTAATGAGCCTTGCCTCAGGAAGGGCAAGGACAGTGGGAAGTCTTAAAAGCTACCAGGGTAGCTCAACGCATGCCCTGATCAAAGGGAAAACGGCAATATGATTAATTCAGGAGATACAGAAACAAGTGTCCAGGAAACGTCAATACCGACTCGTGATTGAAAAGAAACCAGAAAAGCGCTTACCAAATCGGAAACACAAAAATAGCTGTCAAGACCTGAAAATAAGTTCGACACTCGACGGTGAAAGAGGGTGGCATCACCTGTCACGTCCCAACAGAGGCAAGGTGGCCCGCCTCCCCCTCTATTATCCAGAGCTATATTTAAATTCCTGTCAATACAATAAACAAGAAAGAACAGGCTTAAGAATTGGAAAGGCAAACCCACGTTAGTCACACTTAGGTATCTGCAGAGGTTCTGATCATCCATGTTAAAAACCCAAGGAGAACTACACACACAATTTTAGAACTAAAAAGAAAATTCAGGAAGATGGTGGGACACAGAATCCATGCTAAAAATCCCCCAGCTTTCCCGAAACCAAAAAGTACCTTAGAAAATATAATAGAAAACGTTAGAAACGTCTCTTAAGCTTCAAGCTAGGAAGGAGCTCTTTATAAAACATCTCTCCTCTCCCGGCCAAAAAAAAAAAAAAAATCAGCAAATGAAGCTAAGATATTTGGTTTATTTTAATGATCAGCCATTTGAAGTAAAAATATCAATCACAGATTGGGAGTCGTAGATATTGGCTGCATCCAACTGGATTAGTGTCTGCAATGCAGGAAGAATTTCAACACATCAATAAGAAAAGGGGAAAACCCACCAAAAAACCAAAGGACAAATACTACACCCAGGAGGAGAAGGTCACTCCATTCAGTCTTGATACAGGTGGATCTGAAGGTCCCCAAGGCCCTGTGCTGGAGGCTGTCCCTGGCTTATGCGGCGGTGGATCTGGAAGAGATGGGACCTCGAGGCTGCAGGAGGTTAGGGCGCTGAGCCCTGTGCTTGGAGGACCTGTGGGACCCTGGCCCTACCCTCTCTCTCTCTCCTCCTCCCCGGCTGCTGGGAGGTGAGCAGCTTCGTCCCTCCATGACGTTCTGCATCCCCACAGGTCCCAGGGCTGGCGGAGCAGAGCCGAAAACCTCTGACAACTTGAGCCACAATTAATCTCTCCTCCTTTTAAGATGCTCGTCTCGGATGTTTTATCTCAACAGCAGAAGCTTCCAGAAAGCTGCAGCTAACAACAAAGCATTGATGTTTCACAACTTCCACGAGGAAAGTTGAAACTCTGACAGTCGTGTGAGGGTCCCTTGGCCACTGTCCTGGGCCGGCGCTGGAACAGCCCCCAGGACAAGCTGTCTGGCGGGGTGGGTTGAGTGTCTCTGTTCTGGAAATTTTCAGACCAGAAGAGTTTTTAATTTGGAATTTTGGAGAGTTGGGAAATGGATGGATGGATGGATGGATAGACAGACAGATCCAGATACATTATCTTGGAGATACCTTGGAGATGGGGCCCAAAGCTAAATTTAAAAATCCACTTATGTTCCATATACACCTCAGGCACTTCACTTCAAGTAATTTTATCCAAAATATTTCGTGCACCTGCATTTTGACAGCACCTGCATTTTGTCACCTGAGGTTGGGTGTGGGGTTTTCCACCTGTGGTATCCTATTGGCATTTTAAAAGTTTTAGGATTTTGGAGAATCTTGGGTTTCAGATTTCAGATTAGGAACGTCCAACTTACAGCTAGTTAAAACCAAATGGTCCACATGCCAAGAGCCAGCGCTTCTCTTGCAGGTGGTGTACCCAGGACATGTTCTCCTCCAGGGGTCCTGGGAGGCGTGCAGGAAGGTGTTCTTCACAGTGTTGTTTACCCTGGGAAGAAAACAAAACCTAGAAACTGTTTAGATGTCTGTAAGGAGGCGAAAGGGTTCTGTTCCTAAGGAAATGACCTATCTGAAATTCTCAAAAAAGTATGAATAGTGATAATGACAAAAACTAAGGGTGGAGTGACACAAAACATTCACAGAAGAAAGCACATCTGTCCCCAGCATGTGTGCAGGCAGGAGGACAAGGACAGTTGACTTGAAGGACACCCAATGAACCCCTCAAGAAGAAGTTGAGTCTCGCTGTGCTCTTTGGACCTGACGTTTTCTCTCATCATTGTAGGGTTAGTGGAAAAGACAGGACAAAGGCTCGGCGTCCCTGCTTTAGAGCAGCTGAGAACCCTTCATCTTTGTGTGGGGTGGGGGCGGGGAGGCAGGGTGTGCAGATAAACCCTCCCCTGAGTCCACTCCACACAAAAATGCTTCCAACGCAGAACTTTGCGCACAACTGCTCAGGGCAGGTCCGGGCTGGGCGTTGTCATAACGACAGACCCGGTGATTTGAATTGTAGATTCTTCTGCTCTTCCTCTGGTGGAGACCATAGAGGATGCAGGACACTTTGTACTGGGTATGAGACTGTTGGAGTGCAAAGGTGGTGTTAGAAACTGGTGGTTGGCCAGGCAAGAAGGAAAATGTATGATTCACGAAGCATCCAAACCAAGAATCCTGTGATTTTTTTAGAAGAATGTGTCCATTCAGATCAGAATGTTTTGATGCTTAAAATTCTCTTGGAGTCTGGACAGTGGTTTTGGGTTGTTGGAGAGGCCGTGGGCTAGAGGCCGTGGGCTAACACTGTGCCCCTCCCTCGGGTCCTATGGACTCCTTTCTCTACTCCCTAGCTGTGTAGAAGCCGGCAAACCCCAAGATTTGACAGGCCCGACACCCAGGACCGCTGGTGGTGGTGTTTAAAGGCTCGAGACCTAGTCGGCCGGGGCTTGTTTGAAGGCCTGCAGGCAGGGGGCAGTCTCGCCTGCTTGCGGTGGGGTTAAACTTTGGGTTCTTCCACAGCCTGTAAGAGGTTGGATGGAGCCCACCCACCCTCGGGAGGGCATCTGCTTTACTCAGTCTGCTGGTTTCCCTGTCAATCTCATCCAGAAACAACCAGGATAATGTTGGGCCAGGCATCTGGACACGCTGTGGCCCATACAAGTTGATGCATCAAATTATCCATCATCTCTGCCCCCACCAAGTCTTGGTTTCCCCCTTGGTAAAGAGAAGTTCGGTCACAGGGCAGAAGGGCACATAAAGAGGTTGCTGGATAGAAAGTGTGCCACCCAAGCTGCTCATCACACGTCTCGCTAGTTCTGCTGGGCATGTGGGCATGACCAAACAACAGACTGCTTGGGCCCACTGGGATCTCTACTTCGTAAACATGGCAGCTTTGGAGAGTTACCAAAGACACGACGGAGGGTATCTCTCCTGCCAGGGCCTGTTTGAGTGGGTTCTAGCTCCTCCATTTTGAACCATGCACCTGGGGACACCTGCCTGTGGCAGCTGGTGCCATCTCCAGGGTTTTCTGCCTAGGAGAGGATTCACTGGGTCATCAGCAATGCAGGTCTTCAATTATACAAGATCAGGCTATTCTGCCTCCCAGAGTGATCATTTTGTCCTTGCTGAGCGAGGTCACTGTGATCAGATACCTTTCGGCTTGTAATGAAGTTCTTTAAAGGCTACTCAGCGATAGCAGAGAATTAAACCTCTTGAGGTGAAATAGGGGAGGGAGGGGACATAGAGTGAAATGCAATCACAGACCCGTAGGAGTGGGGCGGGCCAAAGAAATGTCACATCGGCGTTGCAAGTCAAGGTTTCCGCTGGGTGTGGGGTCAGACAGACCCAGGTTCGCCCACAGCCTGCCCGTGAGATCTTGAGCCAGTTCTTGACCTCTCAGCTCCTAGGCAGTCTCACTGTAAAATGGGAATAGCCACACCTACTGCAGAGAGTTGGATAAACTGAGGTCATGCCTGTAGTAAATGCCCAGTCAATCACCATTTACCGAGAAAGACAAACTCTATGTCTGTTGTTGTTGTTTTAAACAATCAAATGTGTACTAGGATGATGATTGAGTCTTGTGATAGGTCTTCAATTCTGAAAATCGTGAGTGTGTTTTTTTTCTTTCTTGTTTTGTGGGTTTTGTAGTTTGGGTAGCATTGCTGGGCTGGAACCCAGCATGCCAGGCAAGTGCTCCTCCGCTGAGCCACATCCCCAGCCCCAATCATATTGCTTTCAAAATGGGAAAATCAATTTGTTTTTTCAACGATCACTTTACTTCCTGCTTTGTGTGGGCTCCCTGTACTACTTCAATTTCTCCACTTTCTTCCCAGCGTAATTTATGCCCTCCGTGGAGAGTTGGGGGAAGGGTAAAGCCAGGCAGGTCCTGATTCCCCAGGTGGCTCTTAGGCCAGGTCTTGCACACAGTAAGAATCATCCCAAGACAGAACCTATTAAGGTAAGGAACCTAACTTAAAGTCCCGTCTGCAAACTCTCATGTTGTTCTACTTTGGCTGGGGTCTGGATTTTCTCAGTTTTAAAGTCCGCACTTGGGAACAAGAAGGCGTTTAGGCCTGGGGCAGAGGCGAGCTGCTCACTCATGGCAGCCAAGAAGCAGGGAGAGACTGAAAGAGACCAGGGACAGATACCGTCCAAGGTCACACCCCCAGTGACCGGCTTCCTCCAAGCACACCCTGCCTGCCCACATTTACCACCCAGTAACATCCAAATGATTAATCCATCCAGTGGATTAATCCACTGGTGAGGTCAGAGCTCTCAAGAGCCGATTGTTGCAGCCTCGGAACATGGCCACGCTGTCTTTACACACGAGTTCTGGGGAGACGTTCTAGAGGCACCTCGTAACAAGCTGCTATGACAAGCACCAGAGCCTGGGCGCTTAAACAGCATTTATTCTCTCACCGTCCTGGAGGCTGGAAGTTCAAAATCAGGGAGTCAGCAGGGTCGGGGTCTGGTGAGGACTTGTCCTGGCTTTCAGTAGCCGCCATCTTTCTATGTCCCCCACACGGCAGAGAGGAAATGTTCTCTGGCATCTCTTATCATCGCACAAATCCTTTCAGATCGAGTGCTCACACTCGTGGCCTCAGTTTTCTTTTTGTTTCTTTCTTCTTTCTTTCGTTTTTCTTTCTTCCCTGCCAGGGATCAAACCCAGGGACCCACATGTGCTAGGCAAATGCTCCTCCACTGAGCTACAAGCCCAGCCCCTTAAGGACTCCCTTAGAGGCCCCAGCTCCAAACACAGTCTTGGGGGTTAGGTGACGACAGGAGAGGGGAGACACCATCCTAACTGTACCACCAGGTAAGGTTCCTTCCTGCCTCTCATTGGAGGGGGCATAACCTGCAGTGAACAAGTTCACAAATAAATAAACACAGCAATTATGGGTTGCCAGCAACTCCATGAAGGAACTGAAGAGGGAACGAGAGAGAATAAAGAAAGATGGGGGTCACTCTACAGAAACAGGGTCCGGAAAAATCTCACAGAGGAGATGACGTTTCAGCTGAGATCGGCAGGAGCTGAAGGGTAGCTGTGGGAAGCATTCCGGGCAGAGGGAGATGTTTAAATGCAGAGACTGTTTGGGAAAGACCATGGTGAGTCCTAGGAGCCGGTGGGAAAACCTGCCTGGCTGAGGGGTGCAGGCACAGAAGGCAGCCCTCCCACATCAGCACCCAGAATCCTTGGCAAAGTGTAGCAAGCACAGTTTACAGAGCTTTGCAGCAACTAAGACAATGAGAGTGATTCTAGGAACCAGCTATCAAAGAAGAGGTGAGAGGCCATCTTGGGGACACTGGAGCTCGTGTCTTTAATGCCAGGAAAGGTACAGAGACTGAAATCTTGGACTCAAAAGAAGGCGTAGTGAGAAATGAAAGTTCCCACAGGAAGCCAGGCTGCTTGGAAGGCCAATAGTCCCCACCCCGTGTAAGGGCCAGTGGAGGGAAATCATATACCCAGGTAGACAGGAGCACTTGAGTTTTGGGATCCAGGTCTTGTCAAAAAGAAAAAAAAAAATTCATGAAAATCGAAACCAAGAACTCTCACAAAAGGGATCAAATTTATACCACCCACACCAGCCCAGAATTCCTAAGTTGAGAAGGAACTCAAACTCTGGTATATTAACAGTGACACCCATAGGAAATCTCATAGAAAGAACCCCAGAATTCTGGAGATGCTCACCCTCAGCCCAGGTCACACAGAATTCCCACAGATGAAGCCCTGCTGAGAATGAGCTTCCAGTCTCCAATTACAAGCGCACAGGGAGAAACTTCACCATGTTTGAGAGTCAGGGGTTACACCAAATTAAAGATGAGCCATCCCCCCTAAGAACTCCAGATGAAAGAATCTTGTGAAAGACTCTATTATATGTTTAAAATAATCAAGCACAAAACAGACCACTAAAAACCGAAATATGGCAGATACTTAAAGAGGGAAAACAGAGGAGATTCTAAAAATAATAGAGTGTCTCCATAAAAATAACAATGTAGTCAAAATGTTCAGATGATGGCTGGAACATCAGATAAATAAGATGAAAAGAGAATTAATAATCTAGAGATGAACATGAGAAGATTCCATAATGTATTGTGTAGAGTTAAATGTGAAAGGCCCGAAAGATGAATGAGGTAAAAGCATTGAGTGGAGAGGTTCAATAGACTTTTTAAAATTTGTTCTTTTTAGTTATATACAACAGCAGAGTACATTTTGACATTTTTCTAAACATGAGAACATCTTATTCTAATTCAATATACTTTTTTTATTTTGGGGTACCGCGGATTGAGCTTAGGGGCACTCAAACACTGAGCCACATCCCCAGCCCTCTTTTGTATTTTATTTAGAGACAGAGTCTCACTGAGTTGCTTGGCACCTCGCTTTGGCTGGGGGTGGCTTTGAACTCACAATCCTCCTGCCTCAGCCTCCTGAGCCACTAGATTATGGACGTGGGCCACCTAATTCAATATATTTTTAATAGGAGTTCCAGAACTAGAGAATAGAAAGAATTGAGAAAGAGTTATTAGGTAGGGCTGGGAATTTTCAGAATTTAGATGATAGGTATGTAGAGGAGGTTGAATAATGGCCACCCAAAGATGTGAAATTCTACTTCCAGGAATCGTTACCTGACAGGGAAAAAGATCTTTGCTGGTATAATGAAGTTAAAGGTCTTGATGTGGAAAGAGTAACTACGTTTACACAAGTGGCCTTAAAGACAACCCCAAGTGTTCTTTATAAGAGCAGAATCCACGCAGACTCACACAGAGAATGCAGATGAAGACAGAGTGCAGAGAGACGGGAAGGTGCTGGCCTCAAAGACTGGAGTGAGGTGGCCGATAACTGGTGGCTGCTGACATCCCTCCGAAGCCAGAAGAGGCCAGAACAGGTTCACCTGCCGAGCCTCAGAGGGAGCGTGGACCCGCTGACCCTGTCACTTTGGCCCAGGACACTGGTTTTAGACTCCTGGTTCCCAGAACATGGAGGAAATAAGTTTTTCTTTTCTTAAACGACCACATTTGCAGTACTTTGTCCCAGTAGCCCTAGGAAACTAATACAGAATGTTTTATTTGTAGATTGAGAATGAACATCAAATTACAGGAAGTACAAATAAAACAAGAGTGCTACCAGAGAACACCAAACACAGAGAAGAGACCTTGAAAGTAACCAGAGGGGAAAGTCCAGGGCCCCCGACCCGAATGACAGGATCTTTTTCAAAACGTTAATAGAGTCCTGAAGGCAACAGCGTGTTATCTGGAGGTTGCCTACAAGTAAAAATGGTTGTTGAAGAGCAAAAGGGAAATGGAGACACATCCAGGCAGGTGACACCGAGCTTGCCACCCAAAGACCCCTGCTGAAATTGTTGCTGGAAGGTGCAGGTATGTCAGAAAGGAGAATGTTAGACCCAGAGAGACACAGTGAAGTACAAGAGGCCGCACTCATCAGCGAACCTGGAAAACACAGGATTAAACATAGATAAGCATCAAATGTCTTAAACAACAACCACAGATTGAATACCATGAATCCAAAATGCTTGGGTCTGGAAGTGTTTTGGACTTCTGACTATTTTTCAGATTTTGGAATGTTTGCATATGCACAAGGAGAGAGCTTGAGGATGCCACCCCAGTCTAAACACGGAATTCCTTTCTGTTTCATGCAGACCTGAGGAGACACGCGGCCTGAAGGTGATTTTGTTCGAGATTGTTGGTGTGTCCAGGGGGTTAGCTGAGACCCATTGCAAGAGGTTTCAGATTTTAGATCATTTCAGATTTTGGACTTTCAGATGAAGGACGCTCACCTATATAATAAAATTATGATTTGAAACCTTAAAAAGGAAGAGAGCACTAAAATACCGGACAGGAATGCCATGTAGGGTAAGAAGGCAAGGGTTTTGAATCACAGAGTTCTAGTCTTTGCACGGTTTGGAAGCAGAGATACTCATCAATTTTAGATCTTAATATTTTCATCAATATAATAGGCCACAGGGAAGAGAGAGCAAGGGTACGAAAACCACGTGATGACCAGCAAATACAAAATAAGACTCACAAAATAAATATCAGTGTATCAAGAAACACAAAGAGTGTAAACAAACTAATCTCACCATTCAAAAGGCAGAATCCTTGAGGAATACACAAAACCTTATGCTCAATGCTTTGGTAAGAAGAAGAGCAAAGATAAAAGTACTCAAATACTTGAAGCCTGGACAGGGAAAAAAAAAAGAAAAGAAAGCAAATTTTCACTATTTAAAGACAGAATTATCTACTTAGAAAACTCAGGGACTCTACATACAAACTAATAACGCTAAATTGCAAATTTAGCAATTTTGTGGAGAACAAGCTTAAATCTACAAAAACCAATTGTACACATTGGCCAACACAATTAGAAGATGTAATTTTAAAAAGAGACCACATACATTAGCAATAAAAACTTAAAGGGATCTAGAAATAAACCTTTATGGGGAAATTTATAAAACTTTATTGAAAGACATAAAAAGGAAGAAAAAGACCTAGAGAAATGAAGGTGTGGGCAGCAGATCCTATTTATTAGTGGGAAGAGTCGATATTATAAAATAGAAATGTTTCCAAATCAGTCTTTAAAGAAGCTAATATCATTCTAGTCGTGATTCTAGCAGAATTTTCCATGGAAATTAGACATGCAAAATTAAGGAAATTTAAAAAAAAATTTAAATGAGCAATTTGGTGAGAGGGTTTTCTTTCTCAGTGACAAAGACATCATAAATTGCCAAAGTCAGTGTGATATGGATTTTACGGTGGTCAAATACTTCAGTGGACTGGACAGCCCTCAGATTTAACCCCATATGTGTAAATATATGAGGAGACCCCAACTATGATCAATGTGTCATCATGAATCACTAAGAAAAAAGGGATGTCCGGGCCCTAAGTAGGACCCAGAGAGCCATGGATCCATTTGGAGAAAAAGTGAATTAGATCTTTTCCTCAATACCCAAATATCAAGCCCAGGCAAATAAAACCTGAATCAAAAGGGCCAACATTTAACACACTTAGCAGAAGAGAAAGAACACCTTTGGTAGAGAATTTCTTCAAAAAGTCAACGGGTGGAGAAAATAAGGTAAAGCTGACACTGTTATAATTAAAATCATCCAGAAAACAAAACTTGCCACAGAGCAAGTAGAAACACGGATGGCACATGTCACAGGGTGGGGCTGGGCGCCTAGAAACAGAGATGGGCATCCAGAATACACAGAATTGGGGGGGACAAAAGGCCCCAGAGAACCGAGATAAAGGTAAAAATAGGAAATTCAGGGAAGAGAAAACTTGAGTGGCCTGTAAGCATATAAAGAATGTTTAGCCTCATTAGTAACCTGGAAAGCAAAGCAAAACGGAAAGATCTTTCCATGCCCAGCAATGCTGCTGGTGGGGGGGCTTCTACCCCATACTGGGGTGCGGTGGGACCAGGCAGAGCCCTGGAGGAGAGGTGGCCCAAGCTCAGAATGTGCTTTGGACTAGACTGGCAAAAATAACAATGACAACACGGAGCCGTGGTGAAGATGCCCGAGAAACAGAATTCTCACATCCTGTCTGTGAAGAGCAAATCAGTTCAAGGAGAGGGGCATTTGGCCATGGTGACCCTGGAAGGGGGCAGAAGCGAGTTTTCAGCATTTCCGTTTCTATGAACGTGCCCAGAGCAGATTCCCACGTGTACCTAAAGCAACTGGTAAATCCCTCAGAGTGTTTGTTGTAGCACAATTTGGAAAGGAAAAGAAAACTTTTTGTGATGGGGGAGGGGCGAGAACCTAGAATCTATTAGCAGAAAAATATAGGAGTCACCTGCAGGGAACTCACACAAGGTAAAACCACACAGCAGCGGGGAAGGCAGCCCCAGAGCTGCGCATGGTGGGTGAGGGGTGGGGGTGGGGGTGAGGGTACACAGAAACGGAGGGCTAGGGGTGGAGCTTCAGAATGATTTATTCAGCATGATGCCTATTTAATAAGTTTTGGGAAAAATGTAAAACAGTCTTCTGCACAGTGTGTGTGTGTGTGTGTGTGTGTGTGTGTGGAATTTACACATATGTTGCAAAGTCAGAAAATTGTGCTGAGAACGATGAGGATCCAACTCTCTGGGGGGCCTGCAGGGAGGCTCCGTGGTACCCAGGAAGCTTTAATGCTGTTGGAGGCAGGTCGGATGTGGCGGGCTTGGGGTGGACGCACAGTGTGCCCCAGGGTTCCCTTGATTCTCCCTGTATGTGTGAGCTATTTCATTATAGGACTTTTTTTTTTAATTAGTTAGGAAAAGCAGTCCAATGGTGATTGTGTTAATCTGGGTGGTAAGTAGACAGTGCCCAGTGTATCTAGGGAACGGAAGGTGGGGGGAGTAATGGACAGAATCAAAATGTTGTGGAGGTAGAAGTAAGGGTCTGGGGTAAGTTTGCTGTCTGAGGCACAGCAGGTGTTATAGCCACAGCCACGGCCCTGTCCACATTGCTGGGACCCTTCCTGGGACTCCAGCATATTGCCAGGGTCCCATTGCTATGCTGGGGGGGGTGTCCCCCGCCCACAGCTGGTGAGAGCCAAGCTAGCTGCCCCCGGGAGATGGGGCAGATGCTAAGGAATGTGACCACCAGCCAGGGCCCTCTGGAATTGGCATATAAACGCCCCAGCTCCCTCGCCTCTCCTCTGGGTAATTCTGAGGCTTGTGTTTTGTGCAGGTGTAACAGCAGAGGCTTTGGGTCACCCCTTTCCCAGCTTCCCTACCTGTTAGTCCCACTGTCCCAAGGAACCGCTTCCACCTGTGTCCTGGTCCTGGCTCTGCTATTGAGAGAACCCTTCCAAAGCCTGCCTGCCACCAAGCACCTCAGAGATGTCACCTCGATCTGACTCAGCGAGGAGAAACGACAGGTTCCAAGGGCCATGGGCAGGTGAAAGGGGAGACGGCACACACACACACACACACACACACACACGTGGAGAGCAGAGCTGAGAGGCAGAGGGGAAGATGCGCAGCTCGTGAGCTTGCAGAGAACAGGCTGCCTTCCTGCATCCCAAGACGAGTGTCCCTCCAAGGGTCAGGGGCGGTGGTGGAGCCCCTCTGGCTCAGGGCCTGAGCTGGCATTTGCAGCAGCTCCCTATTTGGGGAGTCCCTTGACAGAATCGGGGATCGGCACCACCTGACACACGCTCTCCTCTGTCTAATCCCACGGCAATGTCCTCTGTTTGCTTTGACATTGCAGGCATGTCTGCAGAGCAGGAGTTGGCAAAGATGGATTCTGCTTTGATAGAAAATATGATTGAATGTCACTAGAGAGTGACTTCTTGATACAGCATCAAATAACAGTTCAGTTTCCCCAAAGTGAGATTTCAGCCCCGAATTAGGAAGCATTTGCCTTGACAGTAATGTAAAATATGATGGCTTCAATTTTTAATTTTATTATATGTAAACAAACACGATAATCAGGTTGTTCCAGGTAGACTCAGCATGCATTATTCCACCGATGAGATAACACCTTTAAACGGGGCTTTGCTTTTTTATTTTTTAACTCTAAATCCATGGCACTTGGCTGACTAAGTCACTCTGACTTTTATCAACAGCAAAACTATCTTAGTGACGTTCTTGGCATTTCTCTGGCTGCTGATTTGGAAGGAAAATGCTCAACTTGACTTCACCTTCTCACGAAGGTGAATAAAGATGTCTCCAAGGAAACCAGCTCTGGCTTCTCCGTCTACAGTGTATTTATCCAGTGCCACAGAGTCAATGAAACAATCAGTTCAAATGACCATCAGGGATGTGAGCCTGAGATAGTGTCCCTTCCCTACTGGCTGGAATAAAAACCAGGGAAACAGGCTACTCAAGGCACAGATTGGGCACAGCAGCCCCAGAAAGGCCTCAAACTTCAAGGCCATTGGAAAATGACATCATCAGAAATGGAAATTACAAGACACCTACATAGAAAGAGCTACTTTCTGTAGACATGTCCATCCCAGAAGATGGTTGGTATAGAGTTACTAATGGAACTTGTGTCTATTTGTGTAGCCAACCAAAGAAATGTGTAGGTCTGATGGAGATGAGCAAAGGTACTATAGAACCTTGGAAAGATTTTACTAAAAGTGATATCAAAGAGAAGCTAGGAGCTCAAAGTCAGGGAGATCTGAGTTCAGATTTCGGCTCCTCAATTAGCTAAAAATATCCTTAGCAAGTTGCATAGCCACTCTGAGCCTCAGTTTCTCCTCAGTGACATCTAAGGGCATGCAGGCTTGTCCTGATAACTGAAGATGACACACGTGGCGTACTCTGTAGCATACTTGGCACATAGGAAGCCCTCAGCCGACGACAGTGGCTGCTACTTCTATTACCACTGTCAGAATGTAACCAAAGAAAGAAAATTTCACCTCTAAAGTATGTTGTACATTTTCTGGTGGGAAGCAATTTTGCTGTTGGTGAAAGGGAGAGGATATTGGAGATTAGGAACTTGTCAGAATTTATCATCATCAAGCAAGGAAAATGACTTTGCCTCTAGACAGCAAGGCTTGCTTTTTAGACAATTAATCTGACTTTCCTGGCTAGGGGGAGGAATTTTTTTAGCAGATCCAACTCCTATCTTTTAATTGTATACTCCCAAGCAGCTTCTTGTCGATGATGGAGGATGCTAAGTAGGGCAACCCAAACGACTCTCACCAGATCTGAGCCCAGGACTTTCTCCCGCTGTGGGTCATGGAACTTGCTTCTGTAGCGTCCCTCAGAGCCTTGTGCGTCTGGTTAACATGAGTCAGTCACAGGACACTTCTGTGTATACAAATGAGAATCAGGTTCCTGCCTCTGCAGAAATAATGAGTGGATGGGGGCTGGGGGACCACCTCCCCACCCTGTGAAGTCTCGTCTGAGAACCCCCAGATGGCCACGGAGTTACCACCATCGGTAAGTGCTCAGAAAGCCCATGAAAAAGTCCCACCGGTCTGTTTTTCATTACACTGTGAGCCTTACTGAGCATTTTCAATGGGAAGAAGTCCATCTGGGGAGCTGTCTGTCATTACACAGTGCTAACCACGCCAGAATATGCCAGGCCCTGGGATAAACACACCACATTTAGTCTTCTCAGGTGCGTTCCCATTTGCATTTTGAAGATAAAGCACACTGAGGCCAGGGAATTTCAACGCCTTTCTCAAAGACACAACAGCATATAAACACAATCTTCCTCCTGAAGGCTGCACTCTCTCTCCTTCCTCACTGCCTGCGAAGTCACCGCCCCTCCCAGTCCCTCTCCTCATAGCAGAACACGAGTACCCAGGGCTTAGGCTTTGTCCAGCCATCCCATGACTTAGCAGGAACTCAGATCTCTGTGTACACATTGGTCTTGGACACTGCGCCTTGGGTTATAGCTGGAGCTCCGACATCCGTTAAACAGATGTACATAGTTCATAATCAGCTTACATCAATTACCAGCCATTGTTTCCCCACATCACTCAAAGAGATCCCCGTGAGATGTACCGTGTTAATTGGAGTAATCAGCGGAGTGACTCTCAGAGAGCGTGGGCACCTCGAACCCCCACTCAGCACTGGGTTATTGATTAGGTACCATCTCATGTTCTTCTCCTGTATGGGTTTTATTTTGGGGATGGGGGAGGGGTGCTACAATTTATCTTCCAACAATGTCTTTGAAATCTCCATCCCAGAGGGACACAGGAGAGATGCACTGGGAGAAGGCACATCCCTGTCTCCCTGGTGGGGACTTGGAATGTGCTTTCCTGTGAAGACCCCCGGGACGTTTGATCATTGCCGTATCAGAACAGTGACACACTGATTCTGAGGCTTTGTAGGTTAAACACGCCCTGTTTTCTAAACCACAGTCAGTGGAACATAAACAGATGCTGTCAATGAGTTTGGAAAGTTCTGGGTTACATATTGTGGAACAGGTTATCTTTACTTGAAATTTCACAGAATATGTGACGACATTCATTGTGCTTGTGGGCAAGTGCCTTTGCAAGATGAGCCTCCCAAACTATTTTCACCCCAACAAAATTTCTGTTTGTATCTGTCAGATTTGGCAAAACTCAGTTTTCGACCTGCAGATGTAGGCATTCGAACCCGGCACTGTCCCACCCCACACAGCCCCTTCTCATGGTGAGCATCGGATGTCTAGGAAAGCACTTTCCAATGTCTAAATAGCAACTGCAGATGAGCCTTTAAACTGCCTCCTGTGCCTGCCAAGGTGGTTTCTCCGTGGCTGCCCAATGAGATGGCATGTAGGTGCCAGGGTGGAGATGATACCGTGGGTTCAAGTTCAGTTTTGTGGTGTCTGTGTAACATCCTTGCACACAGGAGGCATAAAATAACTTCCTGGCACACTGGCATTTTGCTGGCCCAGCCCTTCAAGATTTGTGATCCTCTGTGAAGTACCCAAATGGACACCTGGTGCGTGGGTCAGAGGGCTAATTCTCCCCAACCAGTAGCCATATTTTGCAAACTCAGCTTTGCCAGCCCCAGTGACCGGGACTTGGAAGGTCTTTCTTGGACAGTCCCAATGCTCCTTGGTACCGTAAAGGTTCTGAGACGTGCCAGCGGCAGAGGAGCCTAATCCACCGTAGCCAACCAACAAGAAAACAGGCAAATCAGTTTTTACCTCTGTTATTTTAACCCATATTGAATTCCTTAGTGGGGCTGAGTGAGTTTCCTATTCTGATCTGGATGTTTCAAGGACCATCTGTCGTGGTTGCTAACTGCCCTAGGAGTCCTGGCTCCGTCCGTGTACGGGTATAAATCAAATCACCGTAAGGAGCCCAATTTCGGAGAGTCTTTGAGCTCCAGCTTCTACAGCACAGGCCAGTGACTCACAGTACTAGGCTGGCCAAGGGCAAAGGGCTAGACTGCACAGGACACTTCCAGGGTCAACCTGCCTTTTGCTGGTCCAGTCCTTTGTTATGGTCTGGATACGAGGTGACCCCCCAAAGCTCCTGTGTGAGACAGTGAGAGAGTGTTCAGAGGAGCGTTGATTAGACCATGAGAGCCGTAACCTAATCCGTGGATTAATCCACTTTCTGAGTGGGTTAACTGAGTGGTAACAGTAGGCGGGGGGGTGCAGCTGGAGGAGGTAGGTCACTGGGAGTGTGCCTCCAGGGGGTTTATATTGTGTCCCTGGTGAAACCAGCTGGCTCTCCACTGGTTGCCAAGTCCTGGGCTGCTTTCCTCTACCACACCCTTCCGCCATGATGTTCTCCTCGCCCCGGGCTCGGATCTAAGGAGCTGGCAGACCTCAGCAACCATGAGCCAAAATAAACGTGTCCTGCTCCAAGTTGTTCCTGTCAGGTATTTTGGTTGCAGTGGTGAAAAGCTCACCAAAATACCCTGCAAGATTGGTGATCATTAGGGAATACCCAGCAGTTATATTATGTGTTTTCTCTCTCTCTCTCTCTCTCTCTCTCTCTCTCTCTCTCTCTCTCTCTCTCTCTCTCTCTCTCTCTCCCCTTGTTCATATAAAGGATGGAAACAGAAAGAAAAATCTCACTGTCTGGCTTCACATTGGTTCAGATGTCCCTGAAAGGTTTAAAAACAGATTCTGCTGACGTTGAAGTTCAGTTACGTGGTGTCTACGTAGCAACATCCTTGCATCCAGAAGGTGTAAAGTGCCCCTTCCTCCTGTGGACCTGCACTGAGGGGTCCAGGAGGGAGATGGGTTTCTTAGAGATGGCAGCTGTGTTAGTCAGGCTTCTGTTACTGTCGCAAAATACCTGAGTGAGTCCATTTAAAGGAGGAAAGATAAATCTGGGCTCATGGTTTCAGAGGTTTCAGTCGATGGTCTTTGGCTCTGTTGCTTTGGGCCTGAGCAGCACAGTTGGTCATGGTGGGGGCGCACGGTGGAGGAAGCTGCTCACCTGTCTGCAGCAAGAAGCAAAGGGGAAGGAGGTCCCAACATCACCTTCAAGGACACACCCCCAATGGCCTAACTTCCCTCCACTAGGCACCACCTCCTGTAGCTTCCTAGTAGCCCCACAGGCTGATATCTGAGCCTCGGCACTCTGGCCTTTAGAGGACTTTACTATCCAAACCAGAAGAGCAGCTACCGTTGCTGTGATGGTTGTTGGTCACTGAGTCTCTAATCCTAATCCCTTAGGCTTTCCCTGTGGCTCTGGCAGAAGAACCGCACCCCCAACCCCGTGGAAGCCCATATCATGGTTTCCCAGCCCTCGTTGACTTCAGACCGTGAGACTCAGGGTAGGGCTTTGGCCAAGGCTGACTTAAGGAAGCCCTTTATCCATCTGCACAGCTTGTTCACTAACTCTTAAGAACCATGCGAGTCTTTGATCAGATCATCATTTGCATGAAGAGAGAAGAGGGGGACGGTCCCATAGAAACTCATTTTGTGGAATCGAAGGTGCTGCCTGCTTAGCACCCGCCCACCCCCACAGTGCACTTCTTTGGAACCCTGGTGTTCCTTGGAACAGAGTTTGAGAAACTTGTCTGATGATGAGGTTCCCGGATTAAGAGATGGGAATCTTGGATTCCATCCTAGCTCGACCCCAAACCCCAGGCTGAAGCTGCTCACAGTCCCTAAACCCTCAGTCCCTCCACCTGCTCCTCTGTACAATGGAGGAAGACCATCGGCACACTTTCCTTCCCCACCAAGGGTCATGATGACGGACCAGAGCTTCAAAAATAGCGACGTGGCAGTTTTATACTTTTCAGTGTGTTTTCACACCTATGTCTGTACTTTTTTTTTAATTAAAACATCCCTGAAATAACATGGTATAAATAGTAGCAAATATGACATTCTGGACAGAAATCACACGCTGAGCAGATGAGCACCTGAGAGCGCCACCCACCCACAGTGCACCGCAGCAGGGATGCTCTGGGACCTCTCGGGTGCTGGTCACTTACCACGTGACCAGTACCCCTGGGTTCAGATCCTCCTTCCAGCCCACATTCCCTCCATAGCCCTACACAGGGGGCCGATGACTCTGACCTAGTCCCTCCCTGATTTCCCCTCAGTGTGGTTCAAGTGAATTCCCTGACTGGCCCAGCCCAGCGGGGACTTGTGACCCCAGCCCAGACGTCATTCTCCCTCCTGGAACTTCTGGGGGAACTTTTGGGAAAGAAAGATTTCCCTTCTGAGCCAAGCTCGAGACCCCATGTGCCTGGAACGACCCCTCCCAGCACTGCCTATCCAGGGGGTCCCTGGTTGAGAACCAAGCCAACCCAGGAAAAAATAGTGCCCCCCCCATGGGAAAGGCAGAGTGCTGGGCACAGAACTTGAGCCCTTGGATACAGATGTCCCCAGAGCCAATTCTAGACACTTCTGGCACCTAAGGCAACACAGTCACTTACTTGCTCCAGCAAGTTCAAGTTAAGTTTCTGATGCAATCGAAGGAGTCCCAACTAAATGACGACCTTGGGAAAGTTGCCTGACCTCTCAAAACAAGAATTAGGAGGCACACCTCACAGGTTGTCTGGAGGATTAAAGGAGACAATGACACAAAGATTGCATTCAGCAGAGTGTGACCATTGCGCTTCACATACGTTGTCTGGTTTGGTCCTCTCCGTGGCTGAGCACAGATGGATTTCTTCATTTCACGATAAGACACCTGAGATGGAGAGAAATTAGGCTCTTAATCTGAAGTCTATAATAAATGACAAGGCCAGGTTGAAGCCCAGGTCTGATATCATTGTCCAGGTGGACTTCACCAAGGCGCTCTGCTCCCCAGCAAGCCAGTCTGCTCTCCTGCAAGGCTAAGTTCACCCACATGTGCTCAAAGCACATGGGCAGTTGCATACGTTGTCCACTGCACAGCCCTTTCGAAGGCCATTCACCTGGACACTGAATGAATAGTGTCCTCTAGAGTTGTGCAGTACACAGCTCGCCCCATATACTCCAGTCCTAAAAGCTGCAGACACACAGAGGACCTTGTAAGGACAGATACCAGGAGGAACTCGGGGTGCTTACATTACAGAATCCACCTGCTCATCTAACCACACTCCTACGCCTCCCTGTCACTCCCATCCCCTGTCTCTTTGTCCAAGTCCCCAGTTGGTCCTGCGAAAGCCTCTGAGCTGCATTGCCAGAGGAGAGAAGGGCCAGAGAGATTCCCAGGCACCTCTGTGGCTGAACCACTGCCAACCCAGTCTCTGGGCCGGTCAAGATGCTTTGACCAACACAGTGATTCTGATATCACAGGTGAATCATCCGAGATCCCTTTCCTTTCTCTCCAGCGGGGAAGAAAGTCATGCAAAGCACATGGTGGAAGACTCACACTCACTCCCATGGAGCAGAGCGGGGGACACCTGGCCTGGTGGTCGGGGAGCTCACTGGTGGTGAAGGATCGGGTGGGAGCAGGGACTGGGTGAGAGCGTGGGAAGGAATTCCTGGCCTCTGGGTGTCCAGAGGTCATCCAGAGCCCAGCAGGCCAAGGCAGGAGGGGGTTCCACCCAGCGTTTGCAATGCCTGTCTCTGGGGCCAGGCTGTGGAAGATGGAGCCGCCCCAGTATCCTGCCAAGCCTGGGGAAGCTCTTGGCATGGCTGGGGACATCCGGAGCACCTGGCCATCTTCCCATCTGCTGAGTTAGGGCTCTAGCTGTGCTACTCCCTCCCCTCACCTCCCGGAAGGCCGTTTCTGGTGGCCTAAGAGTGACCATGAGATCTGCATCCGTGGAGTCCAAGGAAAAACCCTGAGGTGACCTCAGAAGCCCATCAGGGGTTCAGGAGACTAAACCCCACAGTGCAGGAACCCCACCGTGACGTCTACTGAGCACTGGCCACGGGCTCCTCATGCTCGATCCTGTCCAGTCCTGCTGAAGGCCTGCGAGGGAGGCACTACTGGCCCCACTTCTAGGTAGGGGCGCAGAGAAGTCAGAGGGTTTGTTGTGGGTCACCTGCTAGTGGGGCAGAGCTGAGATTCAAAGCCAAGTTTGTCCAAGTGCAGAGCCACGTACAGCGATCTCGCTGACCCTCATCACCCTGACCTTCCTCACCCCGCCCGTCCCTCTCCCATCCCCCAACTTTCTGGAAAATGCTTTCATCTGGATTTGGAAGGAAGGCCATTCGAGAGGCTGTTCTGAACTCACAGAGTGGCGTGGCCTCCCCAGCCTCCTCTCCGTTCTCCTGGCCCGGGTGGCTCGGCTCAGCCACCCTGTTCTGGCTCTTCCCTAAACTCACTGACCATGCCCCTACTCCACGGCTTTTGTATCTTCTTTTTATCTCCTTCTGGAATGTTCTTCCTCCAGCCATCCTCATGGCGCCCACACAGGACTCTGCTCAAATCCGTCTCCCCGCGGAGGTGGGCCCTGCCTGACTGACCCCACCACCGCCCTTCCCCGGAGCGCCTGCCCCACCTTGTCCTCCTGACTCAGTGACCCACGTCCCTGCCGGGCTTACTGCTTCCCCTGCATCCGCTGCCCTCTCCTCTGGGCTGCACTGCACGGGGACAGGGCCTTCCTGGTCAGCTCACGGCCGTCCAGAAAGGGCTTGACGAGCACCCATGGAGGCCCAGTGAATGAGCGGTGCACTGGGGCCTCAGCTGTCCCTTACCCTTGTCCAGGGAACATGGGTGACACTCAGGTACCCAAGGTCGGCTTGTCACGTTCACCCAATGCTCTACACCTGGTGGTGCCCGAGACCTCCGTACCTAGGCCTACGGGGCAGCGGCTGGACGGAGACAAGGGGTAGGAAGTCACCCGCCTGCCTGTCTCCAGCCCAGAGCCTCCTGAGCCGGTCAGGAAAGGGAGGCAGCCTTCCTTCCCAGGATGCCTTGCTGCTCCGGATGGTGCCAACCATAACTCAGGAGTCTGTTCTGACCCACCCCGTGCCCTTAACTCTCCTCCCTTCCCAACCTTGGGCTTACTCTTTCTCTCAGTCAGCAATTACAATACCAACCAGGTAGCTGGTGTGTGCCAGCAAACAGACTCTGATACCAACCCCATAAGAAATACAAGATCACTAACTCACAGGAGGGCCAAGAAGGGAGGCCCCGAGGCAGAACTGACACAGCCCACAGTAGTCAGGAAAGGCGTTCCCAAGGCAAGGACAGGTCCCGTATGTGCAAATGTCCTGAGGTGCATGGGGCCAGATCACCTTCCCCTCCCCTTCCCCTTCATTGTGACATGGCTTTGTAGGCTCTCTCCACCTCAAGTTTCTCATCTGTAGCAGTTTCTGTTTCTTTTTGTTGATACAAATGAGTTAATGTATATCATAAAAATCTTTAGGACACTGCCTAAATGTATATTTGTATGGCATATATGTATTTATTAGCACAAATACAAAGTGTAATCTATGCAGGGTCTTTGGCCACTGCAGAGGGAGGCTCAGGGCTTAGCGCTGAAGGATAACATGGCTGGGTGCATATCTGCTGCACCCCTAAGTCCGGGTTCACCACGAAGCCAAGTTGTGCAGGTATCTCAGTCTCATGATTGAACTGCAGTTTCTAGGTTCTCATCAATTTAAATTGTGACTCCCGTTCATGACGGACCGCCCGTAATGAACTTCAGACCCGTGCCTCCAAACGCTTCTCACTGCGGTGGGCTGCGGCTCGGGATCTCGGGGATGGATTTCTTTCAAGTTGACAGTCGGCACGCGCCCGACTCCGTGGGTTCGATAAATGCTTGGCTGGCTTCCTTGGGCCGGAATCTATCAGGTTTGAACGAGGGTCCTGGCAAGGTCACGTGTAAGCCTTACATTCTGATTTATGTCCGTCCCTCAGTGCCGTGTATGATAGCTCCGCTTAATTAAAGTCTGCCAGGGAGAATGAGCTCATTTGTGGAGACCAAGTTAGCACGTTCGCTGCTCTTCCTGAACGTTCCCCGACTCTCGAAGGGCTAGCTCGGGAATTTAGGCTAATAAATGAGCTCGGCAAGTCCCAGTCAAGAGGGAACGTGGAGACTTAGATGCCTATGGACCTGCGGCAGGACACCCTCCATGTTCAAATGTCCCTTCCAACCAGAAAACAGGTATAAAATACATATATATATATATATATATGTGTGTGTGTGTGTGTGTGTGTGTGTGTGTGTGTGTGTATACACACAGGTATAAAATATATATTCACACATACACACACACACACACACACACACACAGGAGGAACATGAGAAAAGCAGATTTTAAAAGAAATTGTATTCAATCAGATCAAATAAGAATTCAGCCCCTATCCATGAGGATACGTGCTCAATAAACACTCATCAAGTGGGTAAGTGGGTAAACGGGTGGGTGGGTGGACAGATGAAGGGGCACCTCGAAGAAGAAACAGACGGATCAACCAGCAGGGTCTGGGTCACGGGGCAATGTGGACAGTGGGTCCAGGGCTCCTGCCTCCTACTGGCCGTGGTGCTGGCCATCTTGTTAATCCTGAGAGGAGGTGTCAGAGGTGGGCATCTGGGGGTCCATTTTGCACAGAAATTCGCTTAATTCTCCAAACCCAAACAGCTAATAAGGGTGAAGCCAACGTTTTTTACTGGGACATGGGGCTGTCCCAGCCCTTGCCGGGAGGACAAAAGGACCTCGGGAGGGAAGATGTGAGCAGATAATGGGGACCCCATCTCCACACGAAGAGCAGAGGGCTCCCAGAACCACATGACATCAAGCGCCATGTGACGTTGGCATCTCTCACCCTCCACTCCGGCCTTCTCCTAGTGTCCCTGCCAGCAGCAGGGAGAGACGGGGACACTAACCAGTCTCCCTCCAGCTCCCAGCCACTCTCGAACGGACCGTGCGTAGAGCTGTCCAAGGCATGTGATGTCAACTATATGGATGGTGAAACCTAAGTCACGTTCGATTCCGTAGCAGGGAAAAATGGCATTTTTTTTTCTTTTATCCAGGATGGAAAAGAAAACCCTTGCACTCTGGGATATAACTTAGGGGCGATGGCACTTCAATGACACCAGCCTCCCAGGCTGGCTCTGCCCGCCCAGCCTCAGGAACTCCTTGGCCAGAAGCACTTGTGGTTTCCCCTCCTGGTGCACCGAGGCGTAGGGCTCCTGCCGACGGTCGAGGTGGACCCTGGGCACTTTGGGACGTTATGATTGGTTGCGGTGTCTTTCTCGGCAGCCATGTGTATGCAGCTGTATGTGCTGAGGAGGTGGATGTGTACACACACACAAGCACGCACACACACACACACACACACCCCTCTTTTTGTTCTCTCTGGATCTCCTGACACTCTTCTGAAAGCCCAGCTTGTTTGTTTTTAATGCTGGTCTTTATTGAGGTATAATTTTCTTAAAATAAAGCACACGGCTTATTGTGCAGTGGAGGAGCCGGGAACACACCCCCCTGTGAGACAACTCCAAACAGGCCCCAGAGGATCTGTCTTCACAGAGAGCTCCTACACCCCTCTCCAGGCACTTCCTGCCCTCTGTGGGGACAGCCTCTCTGCTGATCTGTCACCACAGAGGAGTTTCTCCTGTGCTGGAAATTCATTTGAAATAGTCCTCTGTCCTCTCTGTATCCATCTTCTTTCACGCAACATAATATATTTCTAGGTCATCCCTAGTCCACAATATGGACTCATGTTTGTGTCCCCCCAACTCTTCTGTCAGCCTCTAAGCCCAGATGTCCTGGTATTGGAGATGGGCCTTTGGGAGGCCACCGGGGTTAGACATGGTCATGAGGGTGGCACCTTCGTGATGAGATTGGTGCCCTCATCTAAGGAGACGCCAGAGAGCTGGCTGGTGTCTCTCCCCAGCCTTAGGCCCCCGGAAGGCCATGTGGGGACCCTGTGGGATGGAGCCGTCTAGGTGCAAGCCAGGAAGGGGCCCCCAGAGCCTCACCCTGCTGGCAGCCGATCCCAGACTCACGGCTCCTGTTGTCTAGGCCACCCAGCCTGTGCCATTTTGTCAAGCCCCAAAGGAGGGGACCTTGGAGGAGCTCTGAGCATCTATCCTGAGCTGCACTCTGCCCCTTGCTTGGCTCCATCTTGGCCACTTCCCACGGTGGCCCAGAAGCCAACCCCTGTCTGAGCCAGCAAGAGTCACCCAGGAATGCTTTCGAGGATGTGTGTCAGGAGGGTGCTGAGGACCCATGTGCCATCCCTGCCGTCCCTACCCCGACCTGGGAGTGAGCCGAGCTCACTGGCCACATCAGTTAAGGCTGTGGCTGTGGACGGCCCTGCCCAGGATCCCTTGGTAACATGCGCTTGGACGTTCTCTTCTGGCTCTTGGGGACAAAGGCAAGGGGAGGAACGGGAAAATAGACCCGGAAGGAAGAGGGGTGACCTGCCAGATGACGCTCACTGAAGAGGCTGTGGGCACTGTGGCTTGGATCTGGAAAGTCCCCCCAGTCTCCTGGGTTGAAGTTCTGGTCTCCAGGGCAGCAATGTTCAGAGGTAGGGCTTTCAGGAAATGACTGGATCCCGGGGACTCTGACCTCCTCCGTGGATTAATTCATCTGGTGGATCCGTGATCTGAATAGACCACCAGGAGGTGGCGGGAGCTGCAGGCACCTGGGCATGGGTGGGAGGAGTCGGCCACCAAGGCTGTGCCCTCCACCTTATCCCTGGTCTCTTCCTCTCTGTCCCCTGGCCTCCCCGGGCTGAGCTTGCTTGTTCCACCACGACATTCTGCCTCCCTCGGGCCCAGAGCTCCGGAGCCCGCCGGCCATGCACTGAAATCTCTGACACTGGGAGCCAAAATGAATCTCTTCTCCTCTAAGTTGTTGTTCTCAGGTGTTGGTCCCAGTGATGACAAGCTGAGTGACACCGCAGGAGAAAACACATTCATACGCAGCCCTTGGAACAAAAGTAATATCAAATGTGGAGACCACTGGTTTGCAGGATAAAATTCAGAGATGCTCAGCCCTCCACTGCTGGAGCCCTGCCAGCTGCCACCCAGCATGTCTGCCCTGCGTCTGCCCTGGGAACACCCAAGCCCAGAGGACAGCCGTGAGGTTGGCAGCTGCCTGTGCCCCTGCTCAACAGCTAGAAGTTCCCACCTCGAGATGTCCATGGCCATGTGCAAGAGGAGAGGGGCCTCCGGCAACCCTGGGGGCTCTCGGGGCCTCTGGCAACAGCTGAGAGGCTCCCACAGAAACGGGATGTGGCTGGAAGGTAATTCACACTGTTCCTTGAGGTCTCCCCTCAGAAGGGAGGTGAGACCTATGAGAAAGGACAGCTCCCTGTGGCTGCTCTCCAAGGCAGGCCCGGGGCTGTGGGTCACTGGGCAGAGAGATCTGGGTATGTTGGGTTCTGCTGGCCAACGGCGTCCAGCAGAGCCACACGGAGCCCTGTCCCCCACCACTCTGGTAGCTTAATGGTGGCAATTCTCATGAAAGATAAAAGTAAAAAGAGGACGGGGGAATTTACTTTGGCATTTGGAGTAGACCTCAGTCGTCATCTCCAGTGGATGTGTGCCCCCTGAAAGACCAGACAGGTCCTGGCCTAGCCAGCCAGACAGGTGGACAACAGAGCCACCTGGGAACAGTGCTGCCCCTTGGGGGGCAGGAAGGACTTTGGGGGAGCCTTAGTATGGACTGGGCTTTTAGGGTGAGGGACCAAAAGAGACCTGGCTTCAGCTTGGGGAGAAGAATGTGCATCTGGTGTGGCGGGGGATGTGCTGGGACCCTGGCCCAGGGCTTCCCCATCACACCAGCCCCTGTGCCCACAGAGGAAGGATGGAGGAGTCCCTCAGGGGGCCCTGGCCTTGCCCGGCACCAGGGACTTCAGTTTTGCCCCCTGCCTATTGTGACATTCAGGGAGCTCCACTGGGTGTCTTCAATTGCTTTTTCCAGAATATTCTTCCACTGCACACTGGGTCAAGGACACAGGGCCACAAAGAATACCCCCATGGCCTGGCCATGCCTTGACCCACAGTGGCCACCTGCAGTGCCCACCCAGCCACCACCCATCACCCAACATCTGGCTCAAATGGCCCTTCCTGCTGTCACTGAGCTTCTCACGCTGTGTCCCCGAGGCACCTGGTCTGAAGGTCTGGCCGAGCAGGGCCCAGGCCACCTCCTCACGCACAGGTGTGCCCGGGGTCATGAGGGCAGCACCACACCCCTCTAACACCACACCTGCACGTGCTAGAACCCCGGCCAGCGTTTGCCACGTCCCGTTCATCCTGCCAGCCTGGTCCTCAAGTCCTGACCCTTCTCAGACAGCAGCTTCACCACCCCTCTGGGGTCAGATTCCTGGTTCTATTTTTTTATTAGGGGGGGACTGGGGATTGAACTCAGGGGCACTCGACCACTGAGCCACAACCCCAGCCCTATTTTGTATTTTATTTAGAGACAGGGTCTCACTGAGCTGCTTAGGGCCTCACTGTGTTGCAGAGGCTGGCTTTGAACTCACAATCCTCCTGCCTCAGCCTCCCGAGCTGCTGGGATGACAGCGTGTGCCACCATGCCTGGCAGTTTCCGGGTTCTTGATTGTCTGCAGTGCTCATCTGCCCCTCATTACGTTTGCCCAGTCCTGCTGAGCACCGCAACCCTGAGCATTTCAGCTGTAGCCTGGGCCACCAAATAACGCTGCCTGTGGCTGTCCCCAGCCTGCCCCTCTGTGCTTGCTGATGATCAAACAGAATCCCAAGCTCTCTCCTTGAGCCCACACGTGGAACTGCTCGATGTGACGGGACATTGTCGTGCTCGGGAGCCAAGCTCAGGCCCTGGCCAGGGTGGGAAGGAGGGTCAACACCCACCTCCCTGGACATGAGCCAAGAGGGACAGCTGAAGAACTCATGTGTCCCTTAAGGTCTCTCAGCCTCCCAGGGAGCTGAAGCCCCGTTGCTGCAGTGATGTCCTGCCCCTCAGTGGACCTGTGCGGGCCACTGCCCACTCCCTGTGTCCTTTCTCCACTCCCTGACCCCCCTGGGTCCTGGATGCCCAATGTCAGTCCCAGGGCTGCTTCTGGCACCCTGCAGCTAAAGGCAGAAGCTGAGAGCCCAGCTTGACTCTTTGACCTTCAGAAAACACTTGGAACCTCAGGGACCTTATCTTCCAGTAGGAACAGGGACAGTGACTGTGTATGGAATGACTGTGCTATGGTAAGGGGGCTAAGCTATGCCCCCCCCGACACACACACACACAGGCTGGATGTCCTATCCCGAGTCACCCAGGCAGTAAGTGGTGGAGTCACAATTAAATGATGATGACAGTGACCATGACGGTGGTGGTGGTGGTGTGACCTCCAGCAGCTATTGAAGGTCTTGTTTGTTTGTTTTGTGCCAGGTGTCTGTTCGTGTTTTCCTGTCGGGGTCTGTAGGTAGTCCTGGGAGGTGGCACTATAATTACACCCATTTGACAGAGAGCAGCCGCTTGTCCAGGTGGGGGGGTGGCCACAGGACTGAGCTCAGGTCTCCGTGGTTCCAGATTCTGCTTTTCAACCCGGATACTGAGCTAAACACCACCAGCCCCGCCCCGCCCACCGCCGATTTCAGTTCAGTAATATCATCATCGTCATCTCCAGTTCCATTCTCCTTCTGTCACTAGCCACCTGGACGGAGCCCTTTCGTCCCCCAGGGGAAACGGATAAGAAGTTGCCTGTTTCACTCTGCTTCTCTTGAAGCTGCTTCTGAAAACACCTGTGTTCCCTTGATGTTAGATCCTTCATGAATAGCCATGTCAGTGTGGGACCCAAGAGCCACTTCCCCGGGCTCAGAGACGCCCCCTCCTCCCGCGGCCGCCTATTAGGGCTCCTTAACTCATGAGCTGGAGCATATCCACAGTGAGGAGGATCATTTTCGGAACAAAGCCAGTGAAATGCACATGTCGAGGGGCCTGGGCTTCCCCTCAAAGTCCCCGCCAAGGCTGGTGGGCAATTTTCCCTAATCACCAGGAGCGCTGCTTTATGCCGGACAAAGAGAACCAGGCGGCAGGACCAGCCTCGCTGATCTGCTGTCCCCGCCTCGCCCCGCAGTCAGAAACCGCGCAGGTAAAGATAATTGTGCAATTTTTCCCAACAAGATCAATTTGCTGTAATTTTCTTTAACAGAGAAAGAGAGAGAGAAGGCGGGAGCATCACCAAGCCACCTCCCTGTCCCCTCCTCCCTTCCCCTGCCGCCTCCTCTCAGAGGCTGCGCCCCTGCCAGGAGCGGCAGTCCCCTGCCCGCGTGCAGGTCACACATGAGAAGCTGGGGACGCTCCCAGTGCTGGGAGGCATGTGCGGGCGGCACGTGGCCGGGTTGGGCTTCAAAGAGAAGCCCTGACACCTCCGCCCTGTGTGCCTCTACCCTGGCTATTTAAGAGGAGTCACCGAGGGCAGCATTGAAGTGACAGGAAAAAAGAAATTGAGGAAGGGACAAGCCAGGGAGGAGGAGGAGCTGCCATCGGCTCGGAGATGGGGTGACAGGTTCCCGTTTTCTCGCATCCTCTGGAAGGCAGCCGCCAGGTGGAGGCTCTCCTGGGAAAGTCAGCTCTCCCCCGAGTCCCCTCCTTCCTGTTACCCTTTCCATTCCCCCTGGACCCCAGGGGGACTGTGAGGCAGCCGGCAAAGTCCTTATTTCCCTGAGGCCGAGAGACATCAGAGCGACACAGTGCCCGGCCTCTCGAGGTGCTGATCCCCTCGGGGTGGGGCGGCACGTTTCCAGGGCGAGTTATGAACACAGACACTTGCAAGTACCCAGGGGGGGGTCAGGCGCCGCGTCTCATGCCCAGATGAGCCTTGAAGAACAGAGCACACGGAACAGAGCTCCCCACCGTCCTGGGATGACTTTGCAATGAGGGGGATGCCCCCCAAACCAAATATGCAAGATGCGTGGTCTCCCTGGTGGAGAAAGATAAGTGGGGGGACAGGAAGTGCCATCCGGGCGGGCAGGAGAGATGGCTGAGGACGGGGAAGCAGTCACAGGTGTGTGGTGCAAAGCCCCGGGCAGGGGTGGTCCAATGTGTTTAAACAAGGGGCCAGCTGTGGCTGGAGGGCAAAGAGAAGGGGTGGGGACAGCACTGAGCAGGACTGGGTGGGAACGGTGACCGCTGTGGAGCCTCCACGTGGGTCTTTGGTGGCTACCCTGGACACGTCGACTTTCACTCTGAGCATGATCTTCTCTTTGCAAGATGAATAAGATGGTGGCAGAGGCCAGGCAGGCTCTTGATGCACTTGCTGAAAATCTTCCAGAGATGCCCATGGCCCATGACACAGAAGCTTCTTTGCCACGGGAAGGTTTCTTCCAGCACCAGCTCTCAGCCCCCCGCCTTCTTCTCATAGGTATTCTGTTTTCACTCCCTGGGGGACTCAGCCATCTTGGATCTTTACTGTCATTTATATTCTGACAACTGCCCAACGCCTACACCTGGTGGAAGGGCCTGGACACCCTTCTCCTGAACCGGGGTCCGTACATCCAGCCACCTGCTCAGAACGTCTCCACTGGGGCATGAGAGGCAACAGGAACTGAAAACTAAGCTCCCGGTTTTCCTCCACACCCAGGTTTGCCCCACCAAGGCCTTCCATTCCCCAGAGGGGGACCTCATCTTGCTAGCCATGGAGGCCTTGGCATTATCCCCCACCCACCCACTTTCTTTTTTTCACCCTCTTTATCCAGACCACAGCCAGTCCCCTTGACTGTGCATTCAAACACCCAGCCTCCGACCACTCCTCACCACTCAGCTGCTGGCCGCCATCATGGATTCTTGACGTGTCAGCCATACTGGCCTACGGCAGGGTTCCCTGTGTTTACCACCTAGACTGTCCCCCCAACAGAGAAGGCAGAACACCATCCTGCTCTAATCCTCACGGCTCCCACCTCAGCTCAGGATAAATGTGAACGTCTGTACGATGCGCGTCCACTTGGAACTTTCTGCAGGAATGTTCTAGACCTGCACTATCCAAAGTGCTCATTGAGCCCTTGAAACGTGGCTCAGACAATGGAGGAACTCCAGTTGGAAGTTCGTTTCTTTTTAATTATTAAAAGTGTAGATGGTCCCGTGGAACCAATAGCTACCATGTTGGCGGCGCAGGCCTCCCAAGTCCAACATGATGGACACCCCCTCCCCTCTTTGGCCTGTCCTCTCACTCTGTTCCTCTGGTTCTCACCTGCCAGCAGACAACCTGGCCTCGTACTGTTTCTTCCTCACAGACCTGGGCTCCAGGTTCTCTCTGTCACCCACACACTCTGCCCGGGGTCCTCCTCCAGGTACCTGCGTGGTTGGCGCCTCCTTCGGTTCTTGCACTTTCCGAGCACCCCAGGCTCACCCCACCTCCCACTCCCACGGCTCCCAGCCCTGGCCTGGCTCTCTGCTTTCTCTTTCAAAGCACTTCATGCCTTCCAACGGCTCACGTCACTTATTTATTTGTTAGGTCTGTGGTTTTCCATCCGCCTGCTAGAACACCAGCCCTTCATCTGTCTGGTGTCCCCAGCACCTCGAAGGGTGCTGCCACACCAAAGGCGCTCCATAAATGCTTGCTGGAGAAGCCCCAGCAGTGACGTCTGGCCCACTCCTCATGTGGCCCATCCACGTCTGTGCCCCTGATGATCTTGCCTCGTCCCTTCGAGTGCCATCTGCTGCTCCGCCCATATCCATCTGTTCACCCCACCCATCAAGTCAATCAGTGACCACAGATTGCTCTCCGGCAGGCATGGTGGTTGGCTCTGGCAATACAGCAGTGACCAGGAGCTCTAGTGGGAGCCGAGTGTCCCTTCAGGAAGAGGGACATGGAAGAGGGTAAAGGGAGAAGCAAGTGCCAGGGTGAACCTCAGCCCTAGAAGCAGGGACTCTGGTGGAGGAGACCAGAAGGGCTTATGTGAAGGAGGAGGAGGAGTCCTGTAGGTGGACGCCAGGGCAGGGCACCGGGAGATGGCACAGGTGGGCAGAAGGTAGAGCATGCGTGCTGAGGGCCCCGGGATGGGATGGAGCTGGGGCCTAGGAGCTGCTCTCCTCTCATCCTAAGGCTCGCTCCAATCCCTCTTCCCCGGACTCTTAGGAACTTTCGGGGCCTAAATTTTTTTCCAACCACAGAGCACTCTTTCTTCAAGTGATTTCTTCTGCGGAAGCCCCACGTAACGGCTGTCCTGGTGCCAGGTGGGAGGCCTAGAGCCATTTCTTGGGTCCCTTGATGACCCTCGTTTGAAGTCTCCCTGGCCCACAGTGCCCGCGTGGCCAGAGAGCTCTGCTCTGCCGCCATTGCTGTGGTGTGGTGGGTGGGTCTTGGCTCCACACCTCCTTTCTGGAGGTGAGGGTTGGACTCCCCTCTCGGGGAGTGTGTTCGAGAGCTCCGTGTTTGTTATTAGTCACTCAGTGAATCCTGACGTTCTACTGATCTACTCCCGTGAAGGCCCCCAGGGACCTCTGCAAACTTCCAGGTGTTTAAGAATCACCTGGAGAACAAATAAAGATAATAGAGGCAGATTCCAGGGCGGAGTGGGACTGACAATCTGTATTGAAGAGCCTCCCAGGTACAAGTCCTGCATGGGTCCTGCACAAAACGCAGACTTGCAGGTACATCAACCCCCTACCACCTGAAATCCTCTGGGTTTTTGCTCTGGCTCAAGTCGGCCTCATAAAGTCCAATGTTTGTTAAATGGTATTCAAATGGTCAGGGAGACTCAGTGCTATTCAGGGGGCGGGGAAGGGAATTATTTCCACTTAAAAATAAAATCTATTACCGTGACAGGACCACCTGGCTTACTTGACAGACTTCTGGGGAAAAATGCACATTGATGACCATGACCTTGACAAACGCTGAGCTGGGTAAGTGGGTGGTGTTCCATGTGAGGGAGATCCTGGGTTCCTCCTCCCCATCAGTTACTGGCAAGGACTCCTGTCCTCCGTGGCTGTGACAGGAGACGAGCCGGAGGCACGGGAAGCTGCAGTGGGGATGACTTATGTCCTGTGGGCAGGAAGGTCCAGGCCAGCTCTGCTCTCCTCCGGACTCCCCACGCCGCCTTGTCCAGGCGGATCCAAGGATCTATCTTCTGCCTTCCGTCGGCAGCTCCTGGCAGGAGTCCCATCCGCTGGAAGCAAGAACCTCCAATGTCTGATTCAGTGTGTGACACTTGAGCTCAAAAAGATGTTTGTGGAATGACGGATTAAGTCACTATCAGAATCAGCTCTGTCACATGCAGGGCCCCGTGCAAAATGACAAGGTAGCACCCTGGTCCAAGCGTTGGTAAGAATGAGTACTATGACGAATTTCAGGGCAGCAGTGGTGCGGCACTGCCCTGGGGCTCTTCCGCATGGAGATGGGGCAGCTGAGCCCAGGGTGCTTGTCCGGGAAGCTGACCCTGGTCACCGCTCACATTCTGTGAATTCCAGGGCACTGTTAAGTCAGAAGTCTGGGTCTCTGACTTGGGGACATGAAAGTCATCGCCTTCAAGGAACTGAGTGACTCGGACGGGTGTTGAGGACTCCCTGAGCCCCCAACCCCAGCCTCCAGGCCCAACTGGCGACTCTCTTAAGCAGAGCCGAGTGCGAACCACGGGGTGGGGCCGTGTGTTTGCCTCTCTGTGCCCCTGATGGACAAGGACATAGAGTTCAAGGACTCTGAGCTCTCCTGAGGACAAAGACCCAGTCCTGAATCCCCGAGAACCTGAAGAGCCCTAGACTATCTTCTGCACTTAATGTCCATTGAAATAACTAGAGGCTCAACTCACAAACGGAGTTCAAAGGCGATGTCAGGGGCTGTGGCTGGTGATTGGCTTTTCCAAGTCTACTTCCTGAATTAACATTCTGTGAGAACACAGATAAGTATATTTTAAAAATAAATAAATAAACGAGGGTGGGGTGTAGCACAGTTGTTAGAGCTCAGGCCTAACAGGCACAAGGCCCTGGGTTCGATCCCCACCACCGAGAAAAAAAAAAAAGTAAATAAGCTAAGACTAAAGTCAGGCTGAAGGTGGGGGATATAGCCCAGTTGGTAGAGTGCTTGCCTTGATGCACAAGGCCCTGGGTTCAATCCCCAGCACCACCAAAAACAAAACAAAGTCAGGCTGAATCGCTCTTAGCATTTTCTGGAACTGCCTACAGAGCCCAGGAGCTGTTTTAAAATGTAGATCTTCGGCTGCCCCCAGTCCTGCTGAACCAGAAACTCTGTGGTTCTAGCAAGTCCTCCAGGTGATTCCCGGGCCCCTCGAGTCCAGAGTATCTGGAACCAAGGACGCAGTCTGAGAAGCGACAGTTTATGTGACTCTCATCCAGTTGTGTTTGGATTTTAACACAAATTAGTTGTTTGCAGCTGAAGACAGAAAAGGCTCAAAGGATTCAATGCTGTGGGGGAATGTTTCAGAATGAGTCAGATCCTGCAAGTCGGCTTCACGTGGGGCATTCGATCAGCTCAGCAGGAGGGTGTTGGGACGTGAACGGGAGAAGGAAGGTGCACCGAGTGTCAGGATTTTGTTAGTGGGAAAGGCACTATTTGTTGCTGTGAAGGAGGACCAGAGTCTGGAGGATGGATGTGTGCAGCAAAGAGAACCTGAGCAGGAGCCAGATCTGTAACACAAATGACTTGGCACAAGTCAATTGACCTTTGGGGCCTTAATTTCTTCACCTAAAAGATGGACAGAGTACCCAGGACCGCCGTGTGAGGTTGGGCAGGTTGTGCCCTGTACAAGAGGGCCCAGCTGAGGGCTAATGGGAAGTGAAGTCCAGCTGAGCCAGGTTTTGTTCCCCCAGAGGAAGGGGCATCTTTGTCTCGGTGGCTCAAAGGCACCAAGTGACCCAGCTGAGGCTGTGACAATGCCTTCCCCTGCTCATCTCATCCTGTTGAGGATCACGAGAGGATGGTGGAGGACGCCAGTAGGAAACTACAAAGTGTCACATAGAGAAAAGACAGGATCCTGCAGAAGCTCATTTTGACCGTTTGGCTCAGTCGGCTGACCCAAGGCTTTTTGAGCACAAATCACTCTCTGTCCACCAAAGCTGATGCTGTCAAACTCCAGGCCTCAGAGAAGCCAGCAAGACATTTTAGCTGCAGGAGCAGGGACTCACACGGTAGACCACTACACATTTAGGTTTTGCTGCTCTGAGATCATCGCCTGGGACGTGGTGGCCCTGCTGTCCAACAGTCTGTGAGAGGTTGCAGCTGGACCTTCTGGGCCGGAAGGTTTGGGTGCTGCAGAGCCACAGACTCTTCAAGGAGGCAGAGGACAGTGGCAGTAGAACCAGCCCTGGGCTTCTGTTTCTCTCGTGCATAAGAAGAAGGAAGGCCCCTTCTGGCCTTGGCATTTGGGGTCCCACACTTTCTTGTTAGGACACCCCAAGTTCCCTGTGGGCTGATTTCGTGAGTACAGAAAGGTGCGCACCACTGAGAGCACTTTTATTAACGCACCGTGGTCCTGCCCGTTGCCACCCTGGGACAGCTTCGGCTAGAGATAGCGTCTCCAGGTGAGCGGGCCCCTGCTGCCGGGGACACACACGCCCGCCACAGGAGTCCCCTCCTTGGAAATGCATTATTTATTTCTTCTTAGTGTCCCCTTCTGAGGAACCAATGCACCCTTGGGCCGTCTCGTTGAGCCGTCTGCGTTGAGCAGTCAAGCACCTCTCGGGTCCCCACCTCTTTCTCCCCAGGCCCCCTTAGGATGACTTGCAACCTGACATGTTTGGGTTCCCCCAAAGGTGATCGGGGTCTCCAAGGTAATACATGGAAAGAAAGGGCTCGTTCTCTGTTGTTTTGTTTTGCAAATCAAAAAAAAATAAATCTCAAGACCCTCCCGATTAGATCCCGGTGCTCCGTGGGAACGGCTCCCCCAAGGGATTTCTGCACCAGGAGATAAGGTGGCTGGCTGCCAGAAGGGCCACCGGATCTTCAAACGCTGCCTGATTAAGTTCCAGCCAGCAGCCTACCTCTGTGGGCCGGGGCGGGGGGGGGGGGGGGGGCTCTTGGAAGATAAGACACAAGACACATCCAGAGATGGAGGATGGCGCTCTGCTCCAGTGATAACATAAATCAAGAGCACCCCATCTCATCTGCAAACGGAAATCCTTCCAGCAGGAGCCCCCCTGTCCTTGGAAAGAGCTGGAGAGAGCAGCACTGGATTGGAGGCACTGGCCTTCCTGCCCATCCTGCAGGGCTCTGGTGGGGTGCAATTATGGTATTAACTGGGATGGGAAGATAAGGTAAGATGTCATTAATGGAGGGAGCATGTTTTCTCCATTCCTCAAGCTAATTCCCAGTGACTCACTCCTCCCGAGCCTCCCACGGGGATGTGGAGGCATTAAAGGTACATCCTTTATTCATGTGACCTGCGGATTTTGCTGCCTTCATTAGAATTCTAATTACAGACGGGTTTTCCTGCTGCCAAAGTGGCGTGTTTTTCTGGCTAATTTGATAGCAGGATTGCTCCTCGATTTTGCACTTCGGGTCTGAGTTCACTGGGGCTTTGATTGTCCTTTGAGGGCCAAAAAAAAAAAAAATTAAACCTCAGACACTGTCCTTCCTGAGAAATTACAAGATCTCGCTCAAGGTGGAGACCAGGTAAATTGGAAGGTCTCTTGTCTCCCCTACTGTTTGGTTAACTGCAGAGTAGAATTTTTAAAATTCATCTAGATTTCAATGGTAGAGCTTCTTTTTTCTTTTCTTTTTTTAATATTTTTTTTAATTTTTAAAATGTATATATGACAGCAGAGCATATTACAATTTATATTACACATATAGAGCACAATTTTTCATATCTCTGGTTGTATATAAAGTATATTAACACCAATTCGTGTCTTCATACATGTACTTCCACCATCATTTCTAACCCCCTGCCCCCTCCCTTCCCCTCCCACCCCTCTGCCCTACCTAGAGTTCATCTATTCCTTCCACGCTCCCCCTCCCTACCCCACTATGAATCAGCCTCCTTCTACCAGAGAAAACATTCAGCATTTGGTTTTTTGAGATTGGCTAACTTCACTTAGCATTATCTCCTCAACTCATCGATTTACCTGCAAATGCCATGATTTTATTCTCTTTTATTGCTGAGTAATATTCCATTGTGTATATAGGCCACATTTTTTTAATCCATTCATCCACTGAAGGGCATCCAGGTTGGCTCCACAGTTTAGCTATTGTGAATTGTGCTGTTATAAACATTGATGTGGCTGTGTCCCTGTAGGATGCTGTTTTTAATTCCTTTGGGTATAGACCGAGGAGTAGAGAGCTTCTTGACAGACTTCACAGTGTGGGGTTTGGGCTCAGAGAACCTCTCACACTTAGAATTGCAAAAGCCTCCGGTGCAGACCTTAGCAACACACAGCCCTTAGGGAAACCCAGGCAAAACCCACGGGGATATGAAGCTCGCTTGATGTTCTCTTCGGGGGTCACTTACTCTCTTATCCCATCTCCAAAAAAAAAAAAAAGAAAGTAAAAAAACCCTAAATACATGATTTTAATGAAAATAAATTAAAATTTTTCTTGAGAAATGCATAACATGTTTCAAGGTAATTGTCAGAAAAAAAAAAAATAGGAAACTTTCTCTCTTAGAACCTTCCAAGGTTATTAGGAGGGAAGATTCTGGTGGTGACGTGCCTTGGGTGCCCTTGTGCTGTGGCTGTGCTGGACGCTGGGTCCAAACTGGTGTTAGCTCTAAGCTTCAGCATCTGGTATTTTCCCCTCCTCTTTGAGTCCCCCATGAGTCTGAGAAATGCCATATGATCTCAGCTCTGTCCCCAGACCCCGATGCCTGGGTGGGGGGCTTTCTGGGCAACACTGGTTTATCCCTTAACCCTGACTCCATGCTCAGAGTCAGTGAGGCGCAGACATAGTGACCCACCAATCCTGGCACCTGGAGATCCAAATGGGTTGCTTAGCTTGGGGTTCTGGATGTTCCAGTCCAAGACCAGGCAGCTGGCTGGCTTTGGGCCCCTGGCAATGGTGGGGATCATGTGTTGAGCAAACCGCTCACATCATGAACCAGGAGGAGAGAGAGAGAGGACCGGTAGAGTCCCACATTCCCCTGGAACTCACACCTTCCACGCAGACCCCAAGAGGACACCTACCCAGCCCACAGCCCCAGTGTCTGCTTGGGCACTGAGAGGTGGTTGGAGGGCCCCAAGAGGGACACCCAAAATGAGCTTCCTAATTCTTGACTCTAGAATTAACCTGATCCACAGGCAGAACTGACAAGGCCCATCTCCCAAACAGGGCTCAGGGCAACCCAGAAGCTTCAGAGTGAGAGAGAAGGTTCCAAAAACCATTCCAGTCCTTAAGAAGGACCCTGGACAGAAGGACGGAGCCCACGGTGCTGAGTTCCTTGCCCCAGTGTGCAGTAGACCCAGATGGGTGGAGACGCCAAGAAATGACCGGCTTGTCTCCACAGTCCCTGCAGGAAAGTAATTCCCCAGCTTATGTCTGTCTCAAGCTGGAGGATTTGAACATCAAGTTCATGATCAACCTGTTCTGCAGACACCTGTGTGAGGTGAAAATCAGCCCCATCAGGGCATGCAGGTCAGTCCTGAGAACACTCTGCCAGCACCAGCTGCTGCTCCCCATGGGCCCCTCGGCAACACCACCGGGCAGCTCAGCCCTGGCTCCCAAAGCTGCTTAAATTGTAAAAGGAGCAATGTAATTAAATTAACTCCACGGGCCCACTGTGCTCCACGGTCCCCGGTGCTATCTCCCGTCTCCAGTCATGCCCAGCCCCGTGTCCACTGAGGGCCCCAGAGGGCAGGCAAGAAACGACTGTATCAAGATGACCCCATCGTTTTTTTAGATAACCCTTCAAATTCAATATTTGAATAGAACTCTTCTCCCATTATATAATTTCTGGAGAGAAATTCAAATCCAGAAGCTCTTTCTTTTATAAATTAAAGCATAAAGGAATTAAAGTCCTGCTTCTTAACACTCAAACATCCCAGCGCCCGATTCTTCCTTCTGCCCTTTATTTGGGTGGTGCCTGCAGTTCACCCTGGCCCCGGGGGAGAACTCACTCCAGGGCTGGGCTTCTCTTCCCTCCAGCTCCGTCGTTGCGCTCTCGTTCTCTCTCTCTCTGTTCCCAGCTGCCCTGAGCTGACCCCTCTCCTTTTCCACGCCCTTGTGCCGTGATGTTCTGCCTCAGCTGAGGCCCTGAGCAAGGGAGCCGGCTGACCGTGGACTCAAACCTCAGAAACTGTGAACCAAAATAAGCCTTTCCTCCTCTGAGTTGACCTTGTCGGGTTACAGTGACATAAAGCTGACTCACCCTTGCCCCCACCTCACCTCACATGTGGAGGAGGAAAACCTCCTCCACAGACTCCTGAACACGAGAGCTGCTGAACCCAGTGTCCTGGGGTCACCCCGTGGGCCCTGGTCACTCTTCCAGGTCTCCCCTCAGAGGCTGTTTCCACTACATTTCAGAGAGCTAGACATTTAAGTCTCCTTTTATTTATTTTTTCTTTCTGTACCTGTGGAATGTACATCTGTGCTCCATATTTGCCTGTTTTCCCTCGAATACATATTTTTAAAAATATTTATAGGCTCTGGTGGGTCCTTGTAAAGGCCAGATTCTGGGCAGGACTTGCCCCCAAGCCCAGCCCGTGTGGATCCCATTCCAGGAGCAGGCTCAGTCCTGGGTCCTCAGGCTGCTTTGCACCTTGAAGTCTGGCAGCAGAACCAAAAAACAGACCTGATCTGCATTTTGCAGCTGGGAAAAAAAAAAAAGAGGAGAATCTTGAAGAAGATAAATAACTTGTCCACAGACATCCAGCCAGGGAGCCGATGAGGAGAGACGTGAACTCATTTCTGTCCTCCCTACATTAGAGAAAGAAAAACGGAGGGGGAAAAAAATACCCTGGAACCAAGGCACAGACAAATGCGACAGGGCCAGCTCGGGGCACAGAGATGCTGTGACTTGAGTTTGAAAGATAAGTGAGCAGGCTCCCTGCAGCAAGCTGCAGGTTCACCCACCAATCACGACAAGTCATTCCCAACAGCCGCCAGTCACCATGATTGAACAGCAACCGTGGGCTGAGACCTTGGGCACTGCCCCTTCCATCTTCCTAAGGCCCAGGGGGACCAGGACACTGGCTCAAGGTCAGACCAGTGGTTAAGTCACAGAGCAGTTTGTGTTCTTGCATGAAGTCTGATGTTTCTAGTCCGTGGCCAGGAGGAAAGGTACCGCACTGTGCCACCCCCACCCCGGTGGGGCGAGGAGGCGGCGGGGCCAAGAGTGACAGTGGGAAGGATGATGGAGAAGGCTGTGTTCTCATCCATGCTGCCTCCGTGTAACCAGGAGAGACCTCAGCGTACCCTCCATCACCAAGACGAATTTGCAGGAGACACATGGCTATTCTGACTGTATTTCTAGGGACTTCCCTTTTAAAAAGCGAGCCAAGAAAGACCAAAGCATGAGCTCTGGACACCCCTGGCTTAACAAATCTACTGAACACACATTCTGAACTGGAGTCACCCCTTGGGGTTTGCCAACATCTCTTGACACCAGCCCCAGCAAGGAAGTAAGAGACGGTTGGCACAGGGGTGGCCCTGTGCAGAGCAGCTGGTGGCAGAGGAAGCAGAGTCTAGCCCAGGACTTGGTGCAGGCAGACAGGAAGGACCAGATGACCCACACGAGATGCCTGCACCCTGCACGTTCCGCGCTCCATGACGGTCTCATCTCCTATGACGTTCCTGGGTGACTGATGACCTTGTCACAGAGCTTGAGAACTGGAGGAATCTGGAGTGTGAAATTGGCACCTGACCCAACCCCTTTGTTATGCAGGTGGAGAAGCTGAGACCGGAGAAGAGACGTCCGCACCGTGGGTCTCAGTGCTGGAACCTGGTTCAGGCTGGAGACCTGTCAGCTCCTTGCCTCTTGAATGGTTGGTGGGGACATGGGTGAAAAGTGACCAAAATCCAACTCAAATGGACTCCAAACAAAGGGTTTGATCAGCTTCCATTACTGGAAAGTTTGAAGGGAGATGGAGCCAGAACAGCTGGATTCATGATCTCGGGCGTCCACGAGGACTCCGTCCCTCCCTGTTCTCATCGCTCATTTCTTCTGGGTTGGCTTTAGCCCTTGGCTTCGTTATCCAGTAAGTCAGCCACCCCACTAGTCGCCTTAGTGGCTGCTGGCAGCCTGCGGCTCCTCTTGCATCTGCTTCTGACCACATCAATCCCTCTGCTTTGGTTGCTTGAAACTTTTCCTACAGACGAGATTTGTTCAGAACCGGAGAACAAGTCCAGAGGAAATTTTTGCTGTTACCCTCAGAAACTTGGCTGATGTTCTTGTGCTGCCTCCAGCTTAGAGGCTCTTCACGGGGGTGGGGATAGGAGCCCACGCTTCCCTCGGCTGCAGGAGTAGGGCAAGTGACCTAAATGACACTCTGCACAAAACCACGTGCCCCTGTGCACAAGGGCATTTTTCAGGAGACAGGAAATGCAGAGCTTTCAACATCTGTGGACACGTTTCCCAAGAGGCAGAGACCTGGCCACCCCGAAGTGTCCTTCAGGGATTATTTGGAGAATTTCACTTGGGATGAGGGAAAAACTTGAATTTTAGAGTCTTCAGCCAATATTCACTAGAAACAGGGATATTCCCACATCAGGGACATCTTGCCACAGGTTTTTTGTTTGTTTGTTTGATTTTCTTTGAGCATCAGGCTGCCTCCAAGAGTTGACTCCTCCCTGACCTCATCTCCACTATTTCAAATGCACTTGGATAAAATTTGTGAGTTTCATAAACCTAAAAACCCTCTTTGATTCTAAGATTAAAAAAATAATAATAATAATGAATGAGTACATTCCCAGCTTTAAGTTAAATCGTGGTGACAGTGTTTTGCCCAGGTGAGGTTCTGAATGGCGTCTCTTGGAAGAGGTTTAGGGTTTTGTGCCTGGTTCTAACGGGGTGCTCCCATCTGCTCTTTGTGGACAAATTCTCTCGTGCAAATATGAGCCAGAGTGCGCCCTGGGAGGAGCTGGGGCAGGTGTGGCACCTCACCTGCAGCATCCCTCTGTCTGTCCACACCTGTCCTCTCCTTTTCTGGCCCCTCTCCATCCCTCTTGCTTCACATGGAATTTCTGTTTTCCCAGTTTCTGATGGATCTGAGGAATGGGATACCACATCCCGAAAACCTAGTACAGGGCCTTTGACTTACCCAGAGCTTCCTACCTGTGGGCTGGAAAAGCTCCCCACCTACCACTTTCCCACACTGTGGAACCCAGTGTTCAATGCAGGGAAAGCAGGTAAGGCTATTCGGGTTTGCAAAGGAGAGGTGGGAAAGAGACCCCCAAGGGTTGCCCCAAACACAGCCCCTGCCCCCTCATCCTCGTGGCTCTGATGCGGGGTCAGAGCTTCACCATACTTACTGCCTAGAAATGCTATTGGTCCTTCAAAAAGGCAATCCACAAGATCCATACTTAGCCTGCCCACCTATGCCCAGCTCAGAACTCTGTTTCCCTGGAGCCTGTATCACAGAGGACTGAAACCAACTAAAAGTAAAGGGCAAGTTTGGGGAAGGTGTCTGGACCCACAGAGTTGGTGGGAGGCTAGATGTGTCAATCTAGGTTCTGAGGACAGAACGGAGACAGATCAGTTGTTTAGGGACATAGGGAGAGAGATGTCAGGAGGAATTTCTTGACTGCTGGTGATTATAGGGGCTAAGAAGGCCCAAGATCTGCTGAAGATCTGGACAAGCTCAAGAGAGGATGAGAGAGGCCAGTCCAAGTCTCAAGGTCTGAGAACCAGGAGAGCTATGCTGTAAATTCTAGGTCAGTTCCAAATCCAAAGCCCAGGGCAGAAGAAGACTGATTTCACAGGCTGGAGACAGGCCGAGTGAAATCTTCCTTTCTAGTCTTTTTGTTCTTATCCAGGCCCTCAGGAGATCAGAGGAGGCCACCCATCCCGAGGAGAGTCATCTGCTTTATTCAGCCCATAGATTCAAATGCTAATCTCATTCAGAGTTACTCACACAGACACACCAAAAATATGTTTAACCAATTGTCTGGGCACCCTGTGGCCCAGTCAAGTTAACACATGCTGGAGAACCAGGCCTAGACTGAGGCACAGCCAAGGTCACAGGGAGGATTGGGTAGCAGGAAGCCCAGCCCTGCATTCAAGACGGGAAGACCTGATGGGCATGTTGCTATGGCAATAAGGGATCACCAGCTGGGTCTTTGGTCCTCAGAAGAAAGCATCCAACTGGCTGAACTTAGGTCATAGGCTTAATTCCTCCTATGTTGAGAGGTAGGATCTAGTCTCTCTGGTTTCCCAAATCCAAGATCACTGTCTGTAATTGACCTTCTCTCTAATACCATGCATGATGGGGAGTTGGTAATTCCCCAAAAGGAAACTCGAATGCTTCGGGAAGGGCAGATGTTTTCTAGGAAGCCAATAGACACACACACACACACACACACACACACACACACACACCCCAAATGCACACACATAATGAAGAGATGCTAAAAATAAAGTCTGAGACCATCCCTGCACAGGAGAAGCTGAAGAGACAGAATACCTCGCAAAAGATGATTAAAACCCAAGGCAGCACTGTATATCACAGCACTTTCCACCAACGTAACAAAGTGCTCAGTTGTGCAGAACAGACATTTACAGATTGAGTATTTCTTCAAACACCAAAGTGGCTGGAGAAGGGAGATGTCAGCGTGAGCTGATGTTTCGGGGAAGAATGGGCCTGGGTCTTGAAAGATGAACAGGAGACACGCACAAGTAGGAGGAAATTGTGGCGGCGGGAAAGGAAAAGCAAGTGGTATCCAGAATCCTAACCTCCTTCCCTGAGGTCACACTGGGCAGGACCTTCATCATACCAAGGAGAGCTGAGGATTCGCTTACTACCTTCCAAGTCTCACAATTTCTGAAGGAGGCAAGTCACCCCTGCCTCTCATGGTAGGAGGAGGCAGGGGAGGTGCCTGGTATGGTAACAGCCCACAGACAGTATTTGGCAATCAGTTCCTCTTCTACATCTTCCTCCTTAAATCTCAGTTCTTCACATTAAAGTATACTGGTTGGTTAATAGGAAATGGTGAGAAATAAATAATGAGGATAAATAAATAAATAAATATAGGCCGATCCATTCTACCGTGGGCCCTACTCTGGGGCTCTGCCCCCAAGTGCTCTGTGGAAATGGTCAGTGCTCACCTGCATCATGACCCACTGTTGACCTTGAAAGCCAGGAGTCTCCTGTCTCATGCCCTCTCTGAGTATCTGCTTTCTCCTCCATGCCTAGGGCCTCTGGTCATCTCATGACAATGCTAATAATCACTGTAGAGTTATTTTTAATTTTTTAAAAAATGTTTAGTTTTGGGGGGCAGAGGTGTGGCTCAATGGTAGAGCACTTGCCTAGCATGCACGAGGCCTTGGATTCAATCCCCAGAAGTCCCACAAAAAAAAAAAAAAAAAAAAAAACAATTGGTTTTGCTTTTCCCTATGAGAATCCACTTATCAAAGCCCAGTGCATCTGGGATGCAAAGACAAACAGAAGGTCCACAGGACCAGGAATCAGTCACTATGGACCTTCAGGTTTGGATCCATGACTAGGCCTTGGCCTTCTCTGTGTATCAAGTGGCCTCGGCTGGAAGCATGTGAAATGAGTGGGTGGGGAAGGGTCAGTAACCCTGACTGACAGCACAGCATGACTACCTCTTCCCAATTTCTTCTCTCTTCACATGTGCAATCACTCTGCTTAAGTTACCCTTGACTGAGTTTTATGGGGGAGTTTATATGCTACAGTGAGGACCAAGCATCGAGGGATTCCCAGGAGTCCTGAGAAAGAGCTTTCTTGGATCTGTTGCTGGGGTCACAGACTTAGATGCCTACAGAGGCCAGATGAGAAATGATAATGAGAAAAGCAGGCCAATTCCCATCCCTCTTGAACTATGCACCCCTGCTTTTGATTTTCCCATTTTTGATGGAAACGTGTACGGATAAATATTTCTTTTTTCTAAGAGATTTTTAAGTGCTCCTTTAAAGCTGCAGTATAAAGGTAATAATTGAGAATGCAATTTTTCAATTATTGCTTAATTAAAAACAATAACAACATCAACAACAGCCACATGGTACATACCAAATTCAGTTAATTTTTTTGTAACAGTACTAGTTTAGGACATCTGGTCTACCACGGATTTCTACTCTGCCCACCACATGCACCCTATATTCAGTAGTCTGTCTACCATGAGCCCAGACTAAGAATATGAACAGAGGGGAACCACACAGAATTTCTTCTGTAGCTTCTCCTATTACCATATTCAACAAAGACATAAAAGGGCCTTGCAAAAAAAGAAGCTGCTCTAGCAATGCATTTTTAGGACAGTATTATGGAGAGGTTCTGGTGTGTTTCACATGCAATGAGCCCTTTCCTTCAACCGGACAATAGGGTGGTATAAGCCAATCTAGGAAATCCTCCATGGAGCTTTACAGAATTGAGACATTTTGGATTAATTTTCTATACGTGCAGTAGGGAGCCAGGGGAAAGAGGTGTCGTTTCTCCAAAGGGTGGGAACAGAGGGCTTTTGTTGATGCTATTGTTTTGCTTCGTTTGGGGTGTTTTTCCCCAATAAGTTGTTGAAACCTGGGAAACATTTAAAAAATAATAATAAAAATAAGAATCTAGCAATTATTTCATACTTACATAAATGTCACATGGTGGTTAGTATTTTTAACAACCATATAGCCATTCAGTTGTCATAAAAATATCAGGTTTCAACTCAGTGCTGAGAGTGTCCTATTTATTTATTTCTGATTTAGAAATGTCCTCTCTTTCGCTAGATTCCAAATAGCTCCGCGAGGGCAAGGATGCTGTGCCTCCTTCTCTTCTAAGTTCCCCAGAGCTTCTACAACTTTCTGTCCTGTATTGGGATCACATATAGAAGGAGAGAATGTGCTTATCCACCTCCGAGTGCCATCCCATGGGCACCGTCTTTCCCGTAGTTAATGGGAGCCCAGGACTTAATACATAAATGAATTTTACTGGCGATGGGGCATGTACATTACTGAGGATTGCAAAGTCCCCACTCACAAAAATGCGTACTGGCAAATAAATCACCTATTCAGTTTTTACTGCACTTGGATGAAGAGGAAGTAGGAGCAGGAGGAGGAGGAGGAGGAGAGAAAAGAAAGAGAGAGAGAGAGAGAGAGAGAGAGAGAGAGGGATGGAGGGAGGGAGGGAGGGAGGGAGGAAAGAAGAATATGGTCTCCTCTGGACTGTGGAGGTGTTAACCATCCCTGGTCAGAGAAGCAAACGAGAGAGTTGTGCATTAGTTACCTATTGCTGTATAACACATTCCCTCCCAAACTTAGCTGCTTAAAACAGCAAGAATGTATTAGCTTCTGAGTGTCAGAGATCTGAGGGAAGCTTCTCTGGGTGCCTCTGGCTCAGGGTCTCTCATGCGGCTGTGGTCAAGCTTGGATGGGGCTGTAGTAGAGGCCGGAAGGCTGGGTCCTCCTGACCTGGGCCTCTCCCAACAGCAGGCCTCTACAGAGGGAGCCTCCCACCAGCAATGCTGTCCAAGACAGATGCTTGTGTCTTTTATTATCTGGTCCCATGGAAGATGGGCCATGCGGAAGGGAGCTGTGTGGAGTGACAGGAGGTGAGCGTCCCTGGGGCTGTCTTGGAGGCCGAGTTCATGAAATGGGCATGTTCAGTATTCATTGTTGTTTTCAAAGAGGTTTGAGGGGGTCCTATCTTGGAAAAATTATAAAATTCTCTTCTACCAGGATTGGAAATATTCACTTTTTGGAGTGGATGTCAGCAGTGATCTGCAGGAATAAACCAACCTGGCCTGGTCATTCCACCGAAAGCAGTAGGTGTCCTCCACAACTCCACAGCAAACACTCATTCTCCCAACCTGCAGGTCAGCTGGAGGTGCTCACGTGTGACTGTGCTTTAGAAATGAGCTTTCCACAGAGACGTGATGAGTCACTCGAGCCAGAGGAACTCCACCGGACCCATCTCCTCAAGGTCAAGGACCGCCATGTCCCCTTTCTGCCCCTCCAGCTCGGAGGGTTTTGATTGTAATGGCAAATGGTCATTTTCTGTGAACTCTCTGAACAGACTTTGCTGAAAAAGAAAGAGCACCGTTAGAGCTGAGGTTCAATAAATCATGGTTGAAGGAACAACAGGCCGGGAGCCAGAGACCACCTCAACAGACTGGGCTCTCTGATATGGGTTTGGTCCTGGGTCTCGGTCCTGGCTTCCAGGAGCAGAGGTGAAATGGATGTTGGCGTGATTCCACTTCGTGATTTCAGGCCAGGCCGTGAGTTTGAGATACCTTATGGAAATGCACGAGCCTGTATTTCTGGGACGTTCCTTTGGACCTCATTGAATTTCACCATTCCTGTTTATTTCAGGCTCTCCTGTGGGCCTGTGGGTTCCCTGAAGGCAGGACTGGGTCCCTCTTGTTTATAGAAGTATTTCCAGAACCTGGTACAGCACAGAGTTCTTAGTGGATATTCCATAAGTATTTGCAGAATATTTGAGGGAACCAGGAAGCAACCCTGGAATGGCATCTGAGTTCAAAATGGGCCCCCGTCTTCGCAGGGCCTTACAGCTGGCTAACTCTGAAAGACCCAAACTTGAAGACAAGGGCGCTATGGCAACCCTTGGTTCCTTTTTGTCTTCTCAAACTGGGTGGCCCTGTCACTTGCGTCCTGCCTGGCAGCTTGAGGGGTTGGACTCTCCAGGACTTGGCCTCTTTCCTCAGCTTAAATCCAAAGAGAAACAGACACCCCTGGGGGTGACAGCCCCCTCGCCTGCCGGTGGGTCCTTCTTACCCGTTTCCCTTTCTCGCAGACCGGCTGCCCAGGCGCTGAGGGTCAGGCAGGTGTGTTTGTACCCTGTGCACGCTGAAGCTCGCATGGGCCAGGTGTGAATTGGGCGCAGCTTACAGTATCTGCCTACCCCCGCCCCCTACATTGTTCTGCACTGAGCCAAAGCTCTCTGTTTGATTAATGGGAAGCAGATCTCGTGGGCAAGGGGGGGGGGGGGACCCGACAGCAAACCTCTGCACTCTCTCCCTAATCAGATGAACGAGGGGAGAGAGGATTTAAATGCAGGATGACACATCGTTTTTATCTCTTACACCAACTCAAATCAATCGGGGTTGGCTGCCTGGATTGCTGTGTCACGGAGGATGCCCAGGCTGGCTCCAGCTCAGCGGGAAAGCGCGATACCATCAATTAACCGTGGCTGCGTGGACAGGAAGGGCCAGTAGCGACTCAGAGGCCACACATAAGTCACAGCAGGACACGGTGGTCCAGGACCCTCAGAGCAAAGCAAGTGTTGGGCCTCCAAGGGCCGACAAGGGTCCTGACCTGCAGCAGCATGGACAGACCTATGTGGCACCCGTGTGTGGGGTGACTGGGGGACGTTGGCACCGGGGAAGCGGGGGAGGAGGAAAACACAGGGGCCAGCTGCTGTGACCCATGTGTCCATTTCTGTGAATTCTTTCTTTCTTTCTTTTCTTATCTTTGTTCACATGATCCCATGAAAACCAGAGCCACCTGAGTAACTCTCAACAAATGGAGTCAGCGTCACATGGGTGACATTCTGAAAGCAGGAATGGCAAGTCCCTTTCCTCTCACCCTCTGGTTCCAGCCAGTTGGTGGCTGCTGCCTTTGGGCTCCTAAATTTCTGGGTCTGGAAGGTGTGTGGAATGCCGGGGCCCTGGGGCTGGTTGGTTGCATCGTGTGTCTCGGCATAGAGAGCAGAGGGCACCGGTTACCCCCAGGCCTGGCCTGGCCAGGCGCCCAGGGACACACAGCCCTCTCTGCTTTGCTCACCACCCCGCCCCACAGAGCTACCCCAGACCCTCAGCTCCCCAGAGACCTTGTCCACTCCCAAGGGCGAGTGCGCTGGCTGGCAGCCCCGTGCACAGCCCCGCTAAAGCCAGGAGCCGGAGCAGGGCACGAGGGATCCAGCCTTGAAGCCGTTTCCCCCTCCCCCCCCCCCGGATATTGGCCATTGGCCTCTCCCGCTGGGTCTGCTCAGCCTCCAAAGCACACAGGCACCAGAACCACTTTGAACCCTAAGCAAGGCCCCCAGGCCACTTCTGTCACTCTGTGCCCTGGCCTGGGAAGTCCCCTTCCCTTCTCTGGCCATCTTGCCCCTAATTTCCTTTAAGTCTCTGTCCAGGAAACTCCTCTGTCCCCACACGCCAAGCTAATGTCCCACAGATGGCCGGGGAAGGTGATGAGCTCCTTCGTCATCAGGGCCTCTCTGCAGGAAATCAGAAACAGAGCTTCATTTGGGAAACAGGCACCCAGGTCAGGTGCCCACCCAGGTCAGGTGCCCGCTACCAGGAACTCTTGGCACCAGCCATGTTTCAGATCTTGGATTTTTTTTTAATATCTGCATATACATAATGAGTAATTTTGAGGATGATCAAGTCTTAGACACAAAATTCATTTATGTTTCATATACAACTTCCACTGGTAGCCTGAAGATGATTTGATTTTATACAGTATTTTAAATTATTTTTTGTTCACAAAGCAAAATTTGAGGGTGTGGGATTTTCCACTTGAGGTGTCAGATCAGTGCTCAAAAAGTTTTGGCGCATTTTAGATTTCAGATATCCAGATTAGGGCTCCTCAACCTGGACCTCACTTTTTATAAGGCATCTCACATCGTCAAGGGCATGGCTCAAGGCCATCTGGACCCCACGCTGTGCTCTTCACACCACAACCAGGCAACCTGGTCTGGCCTGTCATCGGCAACCCCTGTGGCTATGAAAACGGTTCCTAGCATCGGTTTTGGTGCCTGGTGGAAGTGCCTGCTGTCCACACAGAGATCTGGGTATCTCGCTGGTATCTGGAATCCAGTGACAGTCTGCCATCTGTGTTTGGCGTGGACATTGCCACCTGTCATCCTTTCTCCCAGGGTTCAAGATTCTTAGTAGGGATATTCCATTAAGAAAACTTCAATCTAACTGGCAATAGTTTATCTGTTGCCTTCTTCTGACCTGAGGGAATAGGAAGTGGCGAGTGCAGAGAAGGGTGCAGGGTGGGGGCGGGGCACCCGTGGAAGCTACCTACTCCTCCCCTACCCAGAGACATCCAGAAACATGCATGCTCTCCAAAGAGCCAGGAAAGGGTTAAATAGAACAAGGAAACAGACTGAAAACATTCCTGGAAGCACCTGCTTGGCTCTGAGACCATCTGCCTCGTGTGCTCTCCCTGGGGAAATGGGAGGATTTGAGCTTTGAATACTATTGCTCACCCAAGGTTTTGCCAAGTGCCAAATAGCTGTGCACTTTGACTCACTGCAAGAGAGAAGCAGATGGCATTAGTTTCTCTTGCTTTCTTTCCCTAATGTTCCTGGCCACCAGGGCAAGGGACTACTGAGGAGAGACTCTCTGTGATTTAGGGGATTTTAGGAAAGTTTCTAGCTTTTCTCTAAACAACCCCGGATACAGGAAGCTTTACTGTGCGTGATGTTGATTTTCTTCCTCTTCTGTATTTGCCAAATGCTGGTTCATGTGTGTATTTCAAAGATCACAAAAGCCAACATTTGTATCACTGACATGAGGCTATTGTGTTAGATATAGACCTTGTCCTAGGACCTCCATTCTAACCTTGATCCTAAAGTCCTTTAGTCCCACTCCAACACCCTCCTGTGAATGAGGTTTCCCTGACCAGCCTGGACTTTGCCTCATTTGAATCTCTCTATTAAGATGTGTAAACTTCTGTAAAGTGCTTCTATTAACAGTTCCTGGCGTATAGTAAGCACTCAATAGATGTTAGTGATTATTAGCAGCACGTTCCTTAGAATCAGCAGCCTACGTTCATCCACTTAATTACACTCTCTCAAGCTTTTGATATATATTATGACAATTTCCAAATGATGGTCTGCAATTAATTACTATTGCTTCTGAATTCAACCACAAGGTAAAATCCGGGCACCATCCTCAGCCCACAGGGTCTCTCTGTGGCAGGTACAGCAGGCAGCTCTAAGCTTAAAAATAATGATCCCGCCCTGTCCTGTGAGGTGAGGGGTTTAAGCTCTCAGCCTAGCCCCAGCCATCATGTCTCCTTTATGAAACCAGCTTCAGGGAACAAGCATGTCATACTCCTTCCCTTTTCTCCTGGACACACACCTAAACTACATTTCCCAGCATCCCTTGCAGTAGAATGGGCCACATGACTTGGTTCTAGCCAATGGCATGTGAGCAGAACTGATGTGCTCACAGGGATGTCCAGGCTCAGACTCTAAAAGCAAAACATAACAAGCCCTCTGGGACAGCTCTCCATGGATGACTGTGGCAAGGAAGTGCTTCAAGGTGGCATCAGAGACATGAGATGGAAGGAGCCTGGTCCCCAAAACTCCATTTGGAAGGCCCCAAGGAGCTATTTATCCTACACACCCAGGAACATTTATTATTGTTAGCCATTATGTTACGGTACTGAAAGTCTGGGATTCTTAGTTGTACAGTTAACCTATGCTAGCAAAATAATGCGGGGGTCTTCAGAGCATCAGATAGATGAACACATGATTCAGGGGCTGGGAGGGTCTATGCAACCCAGAGAGCACAAGTCATCTCTGCAGAGGAAGGCCAATTGGGAGCAGACTAGCTAAGCAAGTTATCAAGTGAGCCACACCAACAAGTTTGATGAGCTAGGTCATTCGATTATGTTCTTTGCCATAAAATAGGTGGGACAAATAAGAGACAGAAAATCTCGCTGCTCTCAGCGAAGCCCTGGTATGGGCCAAAGATTCCACCCCTGCCCCATTGCACAGTGACATGGGCATTCCCAGAGTAATGAGCTGTGGCTCTGCTGATTCTGGAAAGTTCACTCTGAGAGCTTGATGAGGCCCCTGGGTGGTACCATTTTACTTGGGCTAAACCTAAGAAGCCCCAGGAGGACCACCCGTCTGTGAAGTCTCTGTCCTAACCAAGCAGTACGGGACAGGGACAAGAGCCCTGAATCTGGAGGTGGAGACGTGGGTCTAGGGAGCTTTAAGACACTAACATGCACAGGGGAACCTAGAGCAAGGCATGCCCCTCCCTAGACTCCTGTTTCCTCATCTTACACTCGAGGGCATGGAGCCAGATCTGAGGTCACAAAGTGGTAGCAGAGAAGAAAGTGCAGCCAGCAAGTGTGTGTGACTTGGCTTGCGAGGCAGCGTTATGATTGTTATTAATTACTTCTCAGCCGTTAAAAATTACGGAATTTTCCCCAACACTGCTAGAGAGAGAGAAGAAAGAAAAGAAAAACTCAAGGTTTTTTTGCATTACAAACTCTGATTGCTCTTAAAAAGTCTACCAAGGCTAGATGCATGTCCCCCCAGGGCAGCAGCTGGCCTTGCTCCCCAGACACGACACACTCTCTGGTTTACACAAATCCTCCCTCCCCCAGATCACTCATTCATTTCCATTACCTGCTGGCATTCGGGTTTGTGACCCCAGTGTAAATGGTTTCTAGCAGTCCCTCTGCCTGGTCCAGATGTCACACCACCTTGATACCTAGTCTACTGCTCCATAACCAGTTGTGCCCAGCACACAGTGGCTTAAAGCACGACTTTGATTCCATGGGCCAGGAATTCAGCAAGGCCTAGATGCTCATCTTCCCCGCTCATCCCTCGTCTGGAGGGGCCGTGAGCTGCTATTCTGCTGGTAGATGAGCTGGTCTGGAGGGTGTGACAGCTTCGGTGGTCTGAGGCTCTGCAGGGATGACCAGAAGTCTGGACTCTGCTGGATCTGTCACCTGGAACATCTGCGTGTGGCTTCCCCAGAATGGCATGGCATCAAGATAGTGGGACTCATATGATGGCTCAGGACCTCCAAAGTGAGCATTCCTCAGGACCCAGGCAGCAGCCACAAGGCCTCTTTAGACCAAGTCTCAGAAACCCCAGAAGGTAATTTCTGCCACATTCTATTGATCATGCAAGTCACTAAGAAGAGCCTAGTCATGGTGTGTGTGTGGGGGTGGGGGGGTGAATTACACTCAATGTAAAGAATAGAAGAGAATCTATGTCACTTTCATCAACACAAGTCTATTATTCAAAAGTTCCTTTCTTAAATTAGAGGATGTAGATTAGTCCAAGTAAAAAGAATCTTATAATAATCCACTATACTTCATAAAAAATGATGTCTCTGGCTACAAAGCAGAAAGATAGGTGTGTACGGGAGATAGTACACTCTAAGCTATGCCCACTGCCCTTCTCAGAAGCCCCCTTTGGCCTGCTCTATCACATAGGACACTTAGGGTTACAAAGAATCGAACTTCAAACTCTTCATGAAAAAATAAAAGAAATTATTGATTCATACCAATGACAGTAAACACAAAAGTAAATATTCAGGACAATGTAAGTGGGTTTTGGGGTTGGCATTTTCTTCTTCTATCTGGTTTAAAAGAAAACTACATAAAGCAATAATGATAAAACCGTCAGTTGCTTACAGTAAGTAAAAATTTAATTTGTATTACAATAATTGCACAGAGGAAGAAGAAGGGAATGGTGCTTTATCTGATGCAGAGTTTCTATATACTATTAAAGTTAACCTTAATTTGAATTAGGTTATCTTAAGTTGAGATGTTAATTGAAATCTCCATGACAACCACTAAGAAAATTACATTGTAAAAGAAACAAGAAGAAAGTAAAATGGTAAACAGGAAAGTCTGTTTAACAGGAAAAGGAGTCTGTAATGAGGAAATCAAGAATGTAAAAAGACATGAGATATACTGAAAATAAATAGCAAAATGGCAGACATAAATCCTGCATTATCAATAATTATACTAAATGTAACTGGATTAAACACTCTATTAAAAAGGTAGAGGGATTAGCAATATGGATTTAAAAAAAAAAAACATTGCCAAACTGAATACAGCGTACAAGCAACCTACCTCAGATTCAAAGTTGTAAATAGATTGGCAATAAAAAGGTGGAAAGAGAAATACTTGATTCATGGTAAAAAAAAAGTAGATTTTACATTAACCTCCTATGGATCTAGGAGTTCAAATAATATTGTTAGGACTTCTCACCCACCTAAGCTTCCTTCTGTGTCAACTCCCCTCTCAGGGGACTCTGCCATTCCTGATGGCACTCAGAAGCTCTAGGCTTAGCAACTTCAATGCAAAATAACGTTGGTTTTTTGTTTTGTTTTTTTCGTCTCCTGTGCCAGAAAACTTCTAGTTTGAGTCTCCTTGGACAGCTCTGAGCCAGTTTCCAAAACCAGGCATGAATCATATGCCCTGACCTAGATTCCAAGGCAGTTTGGTTCCCCTTCTCCTGAACAAAATAGCCAAAATAGTAGGAGGAGTGCTTCGACCGGAAGGCCAGGGATTCTACCCAGGACACAACAAACAGCCGGTCTCTCCACACAAGCATCGCGTCAAGGTGGGCTGCTGGGATGTTCTCTGACTGTGGATAAAGCAAAGCTAAATCAAAGATGGAGTCAAGCATATGTTTTTAAGTTTGTGTTTTAATTGTCCAAGAGTTTCTGTGCCAATTTTGCAAATCTCTTTAGCTCCCTGATACAAGGAACATAGTTAAGTTCTAAGGGATTTGGAAAAGGGAAAGTGGAATTTCATATCATGAAGCACCTGCTCCACACGTGGCCCCTTTTCCTAACCAGTCGTACCAAGCCGTGAAACCCTATGAACGAGATGGAGCTAGAGAGAAGCACGGGGTGGGCAGTCATTTGGCCAGTGTGCCTGTCTGGCACGTCGTAGTCTGGATTTCCACCCAAGTTGCCACAGTCCCAGAGCCCAGGGTGTTTGTCCCCACCAGAGATTATGCTACCTCCGTCACCTTGTGCAAGATGCCACAGCCACAAGTCTTCCTACAGCTGCGTGACCTCCTAGGTGCCCAGGTCTAAGCGAGACCTGGGAAGAAGCCAAAAAACCTGCCCAGGCTGGAATTCGGCTTCATTGACAGATCTGGGTTTGAACATTAGGATTAAAGCTAAATCAGAGAGATTGAAGATTGAGCCCTAGCAAAACGCAAAGTCAGAGTTTCTTGAATTTCACTGCCCTGGGAATATATTTCGCCCTCAGAGCCTGATTGTCGGTGGTTCACATAACTTGCATGTCCTGCTCGGCATGCCCGGGCGTCTGTGGGTAGACGTCGTTATCTGTTTGGGAGTTGGCCTCCTCGGGGTGATGGCTCATGATTCTGGCTTTTATTTGCCTCTCAGTTCCAGCTCACCTCACACCAAATCCTGTCTCTGCCTTCCTCTTGGTATCAGGGACGAATTCATGATGAAAACCGGGACGGTCACAGTTCACCTTCTCTCTGGGCTTCTCGGTGGCAGAGGCTGGTCACCACCCTTGAATCAGAGAGCTCCCTCATCCACACCTTTCTCTGAACATGCTCCTCTCATGGTTGATGGACAAGGCAGAAATTCCTACCTATCGTGTGCCCTACTAAACACAACTTCTCAGAAACTCAGCCATAAAAAAGCAGGGTGATGCTATCAGATTGGGCAGGGGGGTGTCAGGCAGACCAAAGAAAATAATCTACCTCTTTCATCACGGAATTATAAAGTATTCAAATAAATCTTTCCTATCAAAACGATTTAGCCAGGCATCAGAGGATGCCTTAGGCTGAGCATAAATGTAGCACTTTTATTTATGAGAAACAAAAAGCCAGTCCCTACCCACAGCTAGTGAAAACTAAAAATTAGGAACTTGATTTTGTAGGAAACATGCAACCTCTACCACTTGTTTTTATTCCAACCCCCCTCCACCTTTTTTTTTTTGTAAAAAATGAAAGGTTATTTTGCTAGCAGAAAACTGTTATTGTTGCTGAATTTGCTAAGAAAATTGGGCAATTTATCAGTGAAGATGGCAACAGAAAATACGCAGGGTTGCCAGAGGCCTTATTTTGCCATCCTCAGCAGCATTTAACAAGTTAACAAAAAATTCCAGGTTCCAGGATGGCAATAATGAAATGTGATCTCATGGACAGGTAGGTCAGTTCTGGATGGGTTTCCCCGGAGCATGTCCTGATGGACACCAGAAAACCCGCCACACTGTCAGATTCTTATTCACTTTAATGATAGGTTGCTGGATCGAATCTCTGTACCTTACGCCACAAATCTCCCTGGAAGAGTTGGGACTAACGGCCAGGATTAAGTGACTATTTTCTCTGCTCTTGCTGGGGTAGCTCTTCCTTATCGACATTCCATGTCAGTTTTTTTGCTCTGAATAATGTCTCGTTTCGTAAAACACCAAAAAAAATAGTGTCGTGATTGGGAGCAGAATGGATGGTGTGGCATGGATGGGGTGAACACCATTCGGGGGAACAGAGGAGTCGGGGCAGTGATCATGGTGAACAGCAAAGCTGTTGTTATCGACCATCTTATAGGAACATGTTCTTTTTAAGGCCTCCTGCTTACATATTTCATAAACAGTGTGCTTGAGAAATGCCCAGCAAGGTTCAACGGATAGAATAAGAATGAGTGCTGAGCAGAGACAGAGAGCCCAGCTCCAAAGGGCTGCTAGGAAAAGCAGGAGATACACAGAACACGATGTCACTAGGTGGATGAAACACCGATCAGCCTCCTCAGAAGAGGTGTTGCCATGGCGACTTCTGTAAACAGTCAGCTCTTGGGGACCACAGAAAGTTGATGGGGAAGGCAGAGAAAGGTGTGGCCATGGAATGGAGCCAGGATGTCAGGAATGGTGCCACGCCCACCGTTTGACGATCTACACCTGTCTATTAAGATGGAAGGTTTTCTCTGGAGAAGTTGTTGAACTGAACAGGGGGTTGTTTATTTAGGTGGGAAAGCCATATTGGGCAGTGGGACGTCCTTTACTGAGAAAGAGAAAGGAAGGTTTTTTCCTGGTGAGAAGACAACTTAGATGAACACTTGCCCTCTGGACCACTTTACTTTGCCAGCCAAGGAAGGTAGAAGTGAATGGGAAGTGTAGGAGGACGGTTTTCAGGAGTTAACTTGTGTGCACCAGGATTCTGTGCTCTGTAGTCAGTGTTCAAAATGGTGCCCAATGGCCCCTGACTGTTACTTACGTCCTGATGGAGTCCCGTTCCACGCTGAATAAAGATGACCTGTGTAGCCAATAAAATGTTGAATACATGATAGAATCTAGGCCCAGAAGCTGTGGGCCTGGCTCTGGGGAAGCAGCTGCCATGTGGTGAGGACACACTGGACAGCCCTCTATAGAGTCCCATGTGGTGAGGTGCCTGCCAACATCCACATGAGGGCACCATCATGGAAGTGGATCCTCCAAATCCCGTCTATCCTTTAAGTGATTCCAGCCCACTTCATGACTGGAATCTCACAAGAGTTCTGAGGGAGAACTACTCCCAAATTCCTGACCCACAGAAACTGTGAGATGACAAAAGTTCTTTTTCAGTCCACTAAATTGTAGAATAGCTTGTTAGGCAGCAGAAGCTGACTAATACAGCTGACTGTAATTCTTGTTTGGGGATTTGCTTCTGTAATTTTAAAATATTTCAATCCTTTACACAAAAAGGTAAAAGAACAAGTAACAAATTCAGATACAAAGGGGATAAAAGTGCACATTCTTACATACTATTTTATACATTAAAACAATATCATTGTGTGCCATTTCATCTGAGGTCTAAAGCTATGCCACACACAAGGTCATTATATAGGACTTTTGCTCTGAGTGACACGGAAGAGCCACAGAACCCTAAGCAGACACGTCTATGTTCCAGAAGGCAGTCTAGGTATCCAGGTCATTATGTTCCCAGGTATGCGCTGGGGAATCTCTGGGCATGGAGACCACCAGCTGTGGCCCTCAGTACTTCTTAGTACTTCTTAGTTCATTTATATTCAGCCACACTGAGAAAACTATCAGTCCTCGCTCCCCTTGAACTGCACTTTGGAGTTAATCCTAAAATAGAACTAGAAGGATACTGGGAGTATTCTGTTTGCCCACAAAGTTTCAGAAAAGCAGTAACAATTCTGTACCTGGCTCTGATGCTGCCTAACTTAAGTCTAAAGACCCATTAGAAATGTGGCAGGGTCGTGGAACCTCAGAATCTAAGTCCAAAATACCTTTGACTCAGTAATTTATAACAACAGAAATGTATTGCTTATAGTCTGAAGGCTGGGAAGTCCAAGATCAAGGTGGCAGCAGATTCAGTACCTGGTGAGCCCTCGCTCTGTGTGCTTCATAGATGGCGCCATCTTGCTATGTCCTCATGTTGTGGAAGGGGTGAATAAATTCCTTTGAGCCTCATTTTCAGAAGGACACGAATTCCATTCCTAAGGACTTTTCCTTATCACTTAATCACTTCTCTGAAGATTCCTCCCCTTATTGATTCCACACCAAGGGAATAGGTTTCAACATGTGAATTTTGAGGATACACAAACATTCAGACATGGCAGACAGTATCAGTCAGTGATACTGCACTAACAAACAAGCCCAAAGCTCATTGCTTCAACCACCAGAGGTTTCGTTCTTATTAGTGCTCCATGTTCAGTGCAGGGGGAGGAGTCTCAGCTCACCATAACCCCCTAGGGCCCAGGCTAATGGAGGCTCCATCATCTAATAATCTTTCCAGATCGACATGATGCTTCTGGACTACACAAGAGAGGAAAGAGGCAGCAGTTCAGTGCTCCAGCCCAGGAGGGTCACAGGGCACTTCTCTTTACCTTTCATAGTCACATGGGTACACCGTGTTCTAGGGGGTGAGGAAGTGAGGTTCTGCTGCACTTATCTGCAAGGGGAAGAGAACAGAATATTGATGAGCAACAGTAATGTCCACAAAGAACCCTCTTTTTCTTTTTCTTCACAGTGTACTGGGAAATGTAAGAAAATAGAAATTCAGGCATCACACTTTGACTCTCTTGAAGACCTTTCTTGATGAAGTAGGGCATACAGTGAGGTGAATCCTAAACGTCTTCTCTCATTCTTGATGAATTAGCCCTTGTTTACTAAGAACCTGTGTATGTTCAAGGTGCTGTGCCGGGCATCATGGAAAGGGACAGAGTCCATTAGGTATGGTCCCTCCCTCAAGGGAAGCATGTGGGCTCTTAGTTTCAACACAATTATGAAAGTAAATTGCCTGGAATAATTACCACTTAATATGTTCCAAAGACAAATACACTTCTAGTTTCCTGGTGTCTTTTTTTTTCCCCAAGTAGATGGGAAGAGAGTGATAAGTTCATTAACCACCCGTTCTGATTTCTTCTCTGAGTTCTCCTCCATGATCATCAGGACTCAGCAACACAGCCCGGGATTTGGGATATGTCCTACCTTGATTAGGTTTGGCGTGTCACCTTAGAACAGGGTTTCTGCATAAAATACAGAATGTCCAGTTAAATAAGAAGTTCAGAATAACAACAAATTCTAGTCTAAGTATGACCCACGCAACACTTGGGACATAATGCTAAAAAGTTACTTCTTGCTTATCTGAAACTCTAATTTAACCAGGCATCCCATACTTAACATTTGCTGACTCTATCTTTAAACCCTTCCTCATAGAAGTGCCGCAGTCCGGCTGCAGCAAAATAACTGGGGGGTGACGAACAACTTGTGTACATTGATACAGCAGGAGTGGGAGCCATTTATTGTAGGACAGGAGGGGTATATATACATTATACACAGCTTATCTTAATTAACATAAACTAGATACAGCAGTCAACCAATAAGGAATCTCCACACTTAATGGCTCGCTGGCGTTACTTCACAAACCACTCCCTCTGGCAAAATGCCAGGCGCCATCCTGACTTGTTTACAGGCCCTAACATAGAAGTCTCTAAGCTCACTTGGCACCACGGCCCTTGCCACCATCGCACCGTCATTTCACACCAGCTGCACTGGACTCATTTCTGTTACTTTAACTCCCCCAGTGTGCGTCTGCCTCAGGGCCTTTGCATGGGATGGGTCTCTGCATGGAACTCTCTGATTCTTTGAGAGTTGAGTCTTCCTCTTCTTTCTCCTTCTCAGCTCAAATGCCAGCTCCTCAGAGAGCTTTTCTCTGATCAGGGGCTCTAAAGTCACACCCTCTTGCTCTCTCCCCACCGCTCTCTGTCTCATGGCTGTTCACCACAGCAGCTGTCACTCTCTGCAGTGAGCCTAGTTCTGTGGCGCATCCTCCTGCTCTACTGTGTAAGCTCCCCGAGGGCAAGGATGGGCTGTTTCTGGGCTGGGCTGTATCCCAGCACTGACAGAGGGTTGGAATGAGGAAGATGAGGACATGACAAGCATTTATGAATTGAGCTATGCTTCATTTGGCCTAAGGCTCCACTGTCCAGTACTTGTGTCCATCTGGGGAGTCATGGAAAGGGATGTCGGATGGCCAAATATATCTACAATAGGGTTAAATATGGTAGGGAAAATCCACACAATGGAGCAATGGATGGAAGATCCGTGGGGGTGCCGAGCAGGTGGACTGTGCTTTCATGGAGAAGATCAGGAACGCACTCTGGTGCGGTGAGCTGAGTTCTATGGAACTAGAAAGGAGGGGCCACCCAAGGGGAGAACATTTGGGGCACAGGAGCACCCGGCGAGTTCCCAAGGCAAGAGCATCCTTGGCTCATTTGAGGAATAAACAGTTGGCCGATGTGGCTGGAATGGCCCACGCCAGAGCGTGACCTGGGAGAGAGGCAGTCAGAGTTTCACTTTGAATGCAGCCGGAATTCAGCGGAAGACTTCAATCACGGCAGCCACGTGCCCCTTGAGAAGACCCTCAGGTAGCTGGGATGAAAATGGACGGTAGAAAACAAGACTTAGAGATAAGCCAAGTAGGAAGCCATGGTGGCCACCCAGACCAGGGAGGGTGGTGGGTTGATCCAGGTTTCAGCATGGGCCACAGAGAGAGAAGGGGTCAGGGTTAGGATATAATTATGAGGCATCGCCAATAAAAATTGCTTAATTAATGAAGAAGGAAAGGATGTAGGAATAGATGAGTAGATTCATCAGCAGATAGAGAGTGGACGGACAGATGGATGGATGGATGGATGGATGGATAGATAGATATGAATTGCAAATGGTGGATATTTAATGAGTGGGTGGATTTTGGAGGACATAGATGGATATTGAACGGATGGTGGCTGAATGGAAGGGTGGATGGATAGTGGATGGACAGACAGGAGATCAATAGTGGATGACGTACCAAAGAAGAGGTAGGACGTGATTATTAACAGCCTGGACTCTAGACTCAGACCTGTCCCTTTTTGAACTTTAAAGCTGACACACTTTATGGGCAGAAAAACTTGCAGCCGTAGAGACTTTCAGAGGCCACTGTGTCCACCTGAAGAGTGGACTACACTGTCTGCCTGTGAGGTGACAATCAAAGGGATGATGTGACCGATGCGTCACACCAGCGTCCAGCGCACAGTGGTCACCGTTGCTCATCTCTGGCATCTTGCATATCAGCGTGTTACCACACCAAACCCCGGAAAAACAAGAACCGTCACATCCAGTGTTTGAAGGTTTCCTTTAGCGAAAGGAAGAGGTGAGGCAGGAGAAGGGCCATAAACTGCTCAGTGCTTCAATTTATTTCATTCATAATTCTGAATTCCCTTTGATGGTTTTTAATATAGGGAGGGCTCTGGTGAGTTAGTGTGAATAATTAAACCTTCCTGGGTTTGAACATAAGCTGGAAGAAGCTCATTTCTCTGTCAATGATGTGCACCAAAGGAAAGCCCAGAGGGCATGCTTTTAAAACTAAATCATTTTGTGGGAGTTGGTTTTTTTTTTTTTTTTAATTCCTATCTTCTCAGTCTGAGACACGAAGGCTTTGCTAGGTTCCTCTGTGCCCTGCCCTGTCTTTGCATTACTTTGATCATTATGGTGGAAGGAGAAAGCAGAGAAGGAGGCCCAGGACCTTGGAGATGATGCTGTCACCGAGTAGCCCACCAGGCTCGCGGCACGACTCCCCCACGGGTCAGAAAGGCAGCTGAGGTCCTCACAGGTGCCAGGACACGTGGAGCAGAGATTCCCACTCAGACCTCTGGCTCCGCTGAGGAGGCTCTTCAAGCGCTCCTCGACTTCTCTTTGATTGGCTGCTTGGCCCGGATCGGTTCCTCCGCATTATTTACCATGTTTATTCATTCTCCTCCCTCCGCCTCGTTGGCTGACAGCTATTGATTTCAGTGCACGATTGTGCCCTTGGCCTCAAGTAGTTTTGCAATTGCTTCCCCAATTTTCGAGTGAACTTTATCATTTCTTTGCTTGGTGAAGCTCGCCTTTGTTCTTTGGGCAATAATGGATGATTCGGTAAATGGCATGTCATGGCGCAGGAAAGATGGGAGGCGACCTTTATTAGATTACATCTGTTTTCTCCATCCCGTGCTCCGTGGCACTGTGGAATTACTATCAGAAGGCAGCAATAGGGAATGAGCTGTCGGTAGCCAAGAGCTTCCCAAAATTGTATTAGTAATTGCTTTCTTGATATAGTAATAATTACTGATAATGATTTCCTATAAATTGTAGCAGTTAATATATCATTGCACATATTACACATTCAGTTTGCTTAAAAGCTCCTTCAGCCTATGGCTTGACTCCTGGATGCCACCGTCCCCACCCAACTTCCAAACCTAATTCCTAATTAGAACCCTGTCACCCTCCACGTGGAGGAGTTGGGGACGGAAGATGATCTCAGTAGCAGCGTGGCTCCAGGTGCTTTGCCACGCCCTGTGGGATCTGGGTCCTGCCTGTTTCCTTTCTCTCTCCCATGTTCCCTCCTCGGTGGCCATGGTGGCATTCTTTTAATTCCCCCACAATACCAAGATGGCTCCCACCTCAGGGCCTTTGCACCTCTTTTCCCCTCTGCCTGGAATGTTGTGGCTGGCATCTCCTTTTCATTTATTCATGTCTCAGTGACAATGTCATCAAACCTGCAAATGCCTGAGATATGTCCCCCACCCAGGTTCTGTCTCTCAAATGTGTTTTTCATCAGGGTAAAGCCTGTGTCTCGGTTCTGCTCTGCCCTCCATTGGAATCACCCTGATTCCCTTGGGCCTGCCGGCCACTTGACTCGCCCAGCCTCCGCCATGACCTGCTGAGCCCACTGCGGCCCACCTGGCTCTACCTGATGCAGCAGACCAACTCTGGTCACATGTCCAGAGTTTCTGCCACTTCCCATGGGAAAGAAGTGGCATGGTCCAGGAGATGGGAGCCGGCACCCTGAACAACCACAGATGTGGCCGTCCATCTGAAGTCCTGCACACCCAAAGGAGCTGACTCTCCGTGGCACAGACTGACCAGTGGGAAACGGCACGTAAATCACCTCTCCTCCCTGGCTCTCGGGAAGCACCTTGAGGAATCTTTTCTACTTGCATGACACCCAGAGGAGTCTGTCCGCCCTGCAGACCACCTGCTGAGCAACTAGCCTTGACACCCCAAGCTCGTCCCTCAGGGGAATCAGCCCAGCCACACGTCACTCGCAGTCATGCTCACCTGCCCTCCCTCCCCTCAGCCTCGCAGCCCTGGGCTCTTGCTCCACCCAAGTGAAACATAAGAAGTATAATCTTTGCCTCAAGCTGGTTACTGGAGAATGCAGGAAAAGACAATCCGTGGGACTGAGAACGTTTACTGGTACATACAAAACATTCAATCAATAAATGGAGGATAAATGGATAGATAGAAAGGAGGAGGACAGAAGGAAGGATTAGATAAAAGGATGGGTGGTGTATGAGTGGATGGGTGGATGAATGGGGGGATGGAGGGATGGGTGGATGGAGGGATGGATGGGTGTGTGGGTGGATGGATGGATAGATGGATAGATGGATGGATGGGTGGATAGATGGATGGATGGATGGATGAATAGATGGGTGGATGGATGGATGAATAGATGGGTGGATGGATGAATGAATAGATGGATGGATAGATGGATGGATGGATGGATGGATGGATGGATGAGTGGATGGAAGAATGGGTGGATGGGTGGATGAGTGGATGGATGAATGGATGCATAGATAGATGCATAGATGGGTGGGTAGATGAATGGATGGATGGATGGATGGATAGGTGGATGGCAGTCTGAGGCACTCAAGGATCAACTAGACAAATCAAAAATCAAATAGGTCATGATTTATGTCTCCCTCCGTAGTACAGTCTGTCACTACAGATGTCTCAAAGTCAACATGCCCAAAACTGAAGTGACCTTTCTTTCCCTTAACACCTGTCCTTCCTCCTTCCTCTTCCTTTCCAGGCTGTAAATCCTCACTCACCGTCTTCATCCAATCTACCAGTACAAACCTCCTGTTCTGCTTCCTGTGTATCTGAGGGCTCTGTTCCAATCTCTTGCTCCATGGCCATTGCCCCAGCTCCGGCCATCACCTCTCACACTAATGGGTGCCCAGCCACCCGGGGCTTCTAGCTTCTGTCCATGGTCAGACAGTGTCCTTGTTTAGATCCCATGAAATCAGACCCTGAGGCCAGGGCTTAGATACAAGGGCTTTATTAGGAGAGGATTCTAAAAAACAAGAAGGAAGAAGCAGGGGAGTGGATCAGGGAAGAAGGAGAAGCCAACCAACAGAAGGAGTATTGTCAAGGTTGTGGCCATGAGTGACGGGCTCAACACTGCCAAGACCTTCTGGGGAGTGTGCAGAACACCCCCCCCCCGCCTTGTCCACAAGAGGCTGAAGCTGGTGCATTTACCCCCAGCACCCATCCCACTGGCGCAGGGCTGCCCCTGGTGCTGGCCAGGTGGCCCCCATGGTGGTGGAAAAGGCCCTGGTGCCGAAGGTAAAAAAGACACAGGCTACAGAGGTGAGTCTGAAGGCTGTGACACTGTCCCCTGCAGCTGAGGCACCTGCTGCGGAATGCGTGGGGCTTTTTCCTGGACTTATTCTATAGAAAGCGACTACGGCTAGTGAGTAAGGACTATATCTTCCAGGGGACACAGATCCCACTTACGGAAGCCGTCTTGATTTGATACCTTACTGGGTCGTGTTCCAAACAGCGTGAACCGTCTGCTCGAGACTGTTGAAGGACACATAAACCACTTTCCACTGTCCGTCAGGAGGGCGTCAGCCCCGCAGTGAAGTTGATTTGGCAAACATTTGTTGAACAGTTAAAAAGAGCTGAGTCACCACTTCAAACACAGAAAAGAGCACGGGATCAAAATGCCTGACGTGCCCAGGGTATCTGTGTGACCAGTGTGTGTGTGTGGTGGTGTGGGGGGGGGGGGTCACAGGAGGACAGCGGATCAGGATGAGCCTCTCCACACAGCCAACTTCCCGTGCCCCTGTGCACACAGGTAAGCATCTACCCCGGGCAGGGGCAGTAGACACCTGTGATCTGGCAGGGAAACCATCTCCAGGTGGGTGGGCAGACCTGCACCACCTATGGGTAGCTGTGGACCTCAGTGACACACTCCCAGAACCCCCGGCACGTGTATGCGACCTGCTCACAGAGGCCCCATGATGGTCTCAGTTTCCTTACGTCCGAGCAGGAGAGGTGCTGGTGTCTAAGTACTGCAGCAGTGAGATGTCATGAAGAGATCCTACAAAGCATCCCGGGAACCAAGTTTGCACAGGTGTGTGATGGAAGTTCTAGAAGGCTTTAGCATTGACGAAAGATGCTCCCTCTACCTGTGTGTATACACAGCGTTGTCGCATTGCCTTTAGTTCAGACGTGTGTGTGTGTGTGTGTGTGTGTGTGTGCTGGCTGCCTTGCGTTCCCAGAGCAAGGCTTTTTTCTTCTCTTTCCTCTTTTGAACACAGCTGAGGGAGTGTCTGGCAAGTAGGTCGGTCTCAAACAGCAGAGAAGGAGGGCCGCAGCAGTGCCCGACCCCCTAGATTCAGATCCTGCCTCTGCCCCTTGGCTGTGTTGCCCTCTTGGGAAAATTTCCTGCCCACTCAAATTCCGCACCTGTGAGGTAGGATGATGAAAGGACCTTCCTACGGGATCCGGGGAAGGCAAAATGAGTGAGTAAATGAAAAAGCTTTTAAGGCCCCTGGCAAGTCATCAGCCCTCCATAAGTTAGCTGGAATTATTAATGGCTTTGTTGTTGTTTAAGATCATTAGAAAGTGGCTGGGCACTGGGCCAGTCTTCTAGAAAATTCTGTGAACTGTTAGTACTTAGTCTGATTTAGTCAGAGGGCAGGTTTCAGTTTCCATCTCTCTACTGAGCGTCAGAGGTCAGCGCTACCTGTCATATTTGATCCATATAAGATCTACGTTGATCTCGAGACTTCAGTTGGAAAGGAGGACGGGCAGATCGATTTTTGCTTGGGGTCTCACCCAGCAGGGAAATTCATTTTTTGAAGTTAATAATTTAGTGAGCATTGACTGTGGTTCTTGATTGTTCAGGGCAAAAACGCCAAGCTAGCTTGGAGATGTGGGGAATCTACGCAGAGGACAACTAGAAACTGTGACAGGAGAGAACACCAAGCCAGTGGGGAGATTAAGAGGGGACCCTGGAAGATGCCTATCAAGGGGTTCTACCTCCCTACAGAATGTTCTGGAACTTGCATCCCCAGGCAGAGCCCTGGAGGTGTACAAGCCAGTCAAGAGCCAGGCAGCCCTTTGAAACATCCAGACAGATGTCGCCAAGACAGTCTCCTGATCTTCCACAGCCCAGTGTGGCAGGGACAGTGTGACGCTTCCTGATAGTGGCACAAATACAGCTAGAGAGCCTGCAGCATGAGGCAGTGATTGACAGCTCAAGCGGCAGCAAACTGGCCATCTCCTGGACAGAGCCATCTACCAAGGACAGACGGATCCTCATGCCCTGACCTTGCCCACTCCCAGCCCCCACCTCCAACCTCCACACCAAGATGAATTGCTACCATGACGGCAAAGTCAGGGCCCAAAGAAAACATTGATGGAGGTACATACAAGTAAAGCTTTATTTCTTGCAAACACTCAGAACAATAAATGTAGGCTGATATGATCACAGGAGGGGAAGGAGCCAGGAGGGATCTTCGACAAGGGATCTTCATGGAGTTGCTGTTAGTCCTGGGGGGAAACATTCAGGAAAGTGCTCTTTCTTGGCCAGCGAGGGCAAGAACTTCCCTGGCCTGCTGAAGGGAGAAATGCATGGGGCTTATGTCTGCCCGGAGCATATGGGCCCCATGGGCTCCAGGTCTGTGGGAGCCGATAGATAATGCTGTGGTCAAGGTCATGGGCTGTGGCACTTGGCTGCCTGGATTTCTTGAAGTGTCCTTGGGCAAGTTACATGACCTCCCTAGACCTTAGTTTCCCCATTCATACAATGGGGGTGATAGTAGAGTTACCCTGAAGCAATGAGTGAACGTGTACCAGACTCCTTTAAGCTGTTCTCCTGTAAACATCAGCCTTTATTATTCTGATTTTGTTCCCATCCAAGTTTACCCTGGAGCTGTGAGAAGCAGGACCTCTAATCTGATTTCCCTTCCAACCACAAAATGCATCCAAACACCAGGCTGTTTCCCAGATAGGAAAGTCACATTAAAACACAAGAAGTAAAGCTACCAATATTCAAATAAAGACAGCAGGGTGCCCACACCCAAGGTCAGGGGCCCACAGCATCAGGGAACACATGACATAGACATTGAGCAAAAACACATCCCGTGCTCCTTCTTCATTTGGGACCTGAGCTCCTTACCAGACGTGTGGCCCTTGCCTCCGTGGCCTCTTCACCCTGTGGGTGGTCTCCTCTGCTCTGCAGACACATTTCAGCTGCATGCGATCTCACTGGTCTATTTTCACCTCCTTTTGCCTATGTTTGGGGATTTTATCCAAAAAGTCATCGCCCAGACCCTACCATGGAGCTATTCCCCTATCTTTCCTCCTAGTGTTTTTACAGTTTCTGGTCTTATGTGAAAGTCTTTTATCTGTTTTGGGGTTATCTTTGCACATGGTGTGAGGTCCAGGGTTGGTTTCACCTGTCTGCATGTGAATATCTCATTTTCCCAGCCCCATTTATTGAAGAGACTATCCTCTCGCATTGAGTGTGCTTTGCATCTGGGGAAAATCAACTGACCATAGGTATATGGATTTATTCTGGGCTTTCGAGCCTCTTCAGTTGTTTTGTGTGTCTGTTTTTATGCCAGTACCATGCTGTGGTGATGACTGTGGCTTTGTAGTATATTTTGAAATCAGGTAAAAGGAGACCTTCAGCATTTTTAATTTTTCTGGACTCCTTTCAGTTAGAGGGGAGGAAGAAGCTCAAGAGAGCTCTCGAATAATATGGCGGCTATGGTTAATCACAGCATTAGTAGACTTGAAAACTGCTAAGACAGTAAATTTTTGGTGTTATGTGAGGTAGTACGTATGATAACTAGTTAAATCTAGACACCTCACAATGTATGTATGTGTCAAAACATCAGGCTCTACACTACACATACATAGAATTTTTGTGAGTTGAAAAAATTGCCTTTGGTGCTCATGTTTCTTCCTTGAACCAAATATAAGAGTAATTTCCGACTTTTATCAATCATGTTGTCCCAACAGTGCTTCGTAACACACAGCCTCAAAACCTCAATGGCATCTAGTAAACACCATTTTTTTTTCTTTTTTTTTTGCTCCGGGATCTGTGGTAACTGCCTGGGCCCACTCACTCTCCCGTCTGTGGTTGACTGCAGCAGGATCAGGCAAGTTTGCAATCTTGGCCGTGCTCTCTCACACTCTGGGCCCTCATCTGGGACAACTGGGTCAATTCGTCTTTGCTCCATGGGGCTCATGCTCACAGCAAAAGCAAAAGAGTTAACATCTGTGATCACTCTCTGGGCCAAAGTAAATCACAGGACTGAGCCTGAAGTCAGGACAAGGGACACAGTCCCCCACTCCAGCCCTCATACGACGAGGAAGAAATGCCAATACAGCCAGCAAAGGGTTTGAATCCAGGAAGGGAGTGGACTTGAGGCCATCTGTCAATCAATCTATCCCCGAAGGCAAAAGAAGTGATCAAGTCCTCTGAGAAAGGAAGATCACAATCGCTCATGCAACCAGGAACTTTGAGGCTATTAAATGGCACATTGCTTTGGGGGACCTTTCTGGCAACCAAAGAAACATGGATTCTCACATCCGCTCTGAACTTAGGACACAGTGGAGTCTCTCCCAACACTTCAAGCCTCGCCTACTGCGAAGGAATTCCTCTGGGTCTTCAGAGTTGGACTTCCCAGCGTCTTGCTCAAAGAACTTCATATTCCAGGAGGTACATATCCACCTAAAATAGATGGAAAAGAAGTTTAAAGAAATAGAGGTTTCTCCCCACTTCAGATAGACTCGACTCCACTTGAGGGGTGACAGTTTGGGAGCTCTCCCATTACTGGACCTGCCCACCAATCCTCGGTTAAGACCCACTGGGGAGATCACAAAAGAAATTACTTTTAATATGATATCTACCCCAGGACTCTACGTCCTCACTAACCATAACTTGTGGTTGAAATTCTAGTGCCTACCCCTGATCCTAGGAAAATAAATTGAAGCTGGAAAATGAAACTCCGTAACGAAAATTTAGGTTTGTCTTTGATTATCATGTTCTCGTATGGTTCTGATAGCAAGGCTACCTTGGGAACATTCTTCTTCCCCCTCTGTGGTGCTTGATAAGAGGAGCCAGCCACTTTCATGGCCGGGATGCTTAAGATTCATAAAAGGATGGTTGAGGCAGATAGACTGGGCAGGTAGACATTGGGATCATCAATTTTTAACTAGGTAATACGAGTTGACACCGCACCACCAACACCTTCTGGTTTGGGAGGAGGATTCTGTCCTTTGTCCTTCACGGTGAATTTCACAGAACCGCCTGGCTGAATTTCAAGTACTGACCACCGGGAAGGACCAGGCATGATATTACTCTTGACAGTCCATTGGTTTGACCTCGAGCCTAAATTCCTTGGTAGCTCCCTATAAATTATGGGTTCTGTCATTTTCTCTGAAGCCATTATTTCCATCCAGTGTGGTTTTGCTTGTGGCCAAGTTAAACAGAGGAATCCATCAGCTGTGTGTATATTCAGAAGGAAAAACTTTTTTTCTTTTCTCTCTCTCTTTCTTTTTTTTGATGGGGTTGAAAATGACCTAAATCAGATTCCAAAAATCAGTGCTGCTAAATTCTCTTATGGCAATTTCTTATGATGCTAGGGATAAACCAACAGGTTACTAATTTCCTTCCACACTTGATTGAAGCTCTTGATTCAATACCAGTACAAGTGCTCAGGACACCTCCTACTTCTTACTTCGTTCCACCGGGATTCTCTGGGTTACTGCGGGGGGTAGTGGGGGGGCAAATGGCATTACAGTAAAGTTTTCCACACAGATGACACAAAACCTCCCATTTTTTAAAGTACTAGCCAATATGTAAACATTGTATGAATTTTCTTTTCTAATATGAAATTTATTCCTATTCATAGAAATTAGTGGGGAAAAAATTCAAACATGAATTTCCCTCTGCCCATCTCCTCTCATATAATCAAAGTTAATGTTTTTGAATTTTTGTTCTGATCCTCTTTGTTTTTCTCACCTGTTGATTCTGCCAAGCGAATGTCTGCATCATTTAGTCACAGGTTTCAAAAGAAAACTCAATCCAAAGGCTATTAAGGAGATAAGTTGACACATTAATTCGAGGAGAACTGACATTTTCATGCACTTCAGACTTTTTTCTTCTAGAAAAAAATGATAGGTTGGCTCGTTTGTTCATATCTTATTTTGTTCATCCCAAAAAAGATTTTTCTAGTCTTCATGGAAGGGATCCCACCTATTTCTTATAACGCTGCTTCTTCGTATCTCAGGTCTGTTCATGCAGTTAGGAGGGTGGGGTTTTCTCTTCCCTTTGTATCTTCTAACTGGCTGTTGCTGCTATAGGTAAAGTTGTCCCCTTCTCCCTATTGTTTACTAACCCATCCACTTTACCAAAGCTGATTAACTAAGAGATTTGCGGGTTACTCTCTTGATATCACCAGGGACCCTGGGATTTCTCGTGGTTTTAATGATAATACTTCTGCAGACTCCATTAGATATGACGGTCGCTGCTGGTTTATGCTAGATATTATTTATCATGCTGAGGGGACTTACAGACCCAACACGGAGGCTTCCTCCCCCTTTTAATTAGGAGTGGGTATTGAATGTTATCTGGCACACGGTCGGTGCAGGCTGTCTGTAAACTCTGTGTGATTATTTCTTTTTTATCTGTATAAATGTCTCCCTTTGTTTTAATAAATAATGCTTTTCCTCCTTTGAATCCTATTTTGTCTGAACTAGATAGTCCCACCCTGCTTTTTTTAAGACAAAAAGAAAAAAAAAAGTCTTTTCGCTTATGTTATTTGTTAAATGTTTTAACCTCTCTCCATATTTTTAATCTTGCTATACCGTTGGCTTTCAGCGGCTCCCACAAGTAGACATCTAATTAATACTGGCCACTGGCCTACCTCGTGCCAAACAAGACATTCAGTCCAGGACGCACAGATGACAAGAAAGAGGGGCCCTAGGGGGAGGGGGCCGCACAGTCTGGCCTGAGTTGGGCACTGCCTTGGTGAGTTCAAGGACACCAGGAGCTCCTAGGAGGATCTGACTCGTGAGGAGGAGGAGGGCAGCAAAGACACCCAGAGATGACAGAAGGTTGGTCACAAGATGTGCAACGAGATAACCAAAAGGAGTCAGGGAGCACGGGAGCTTGGGTGCCTCTGAACGCCGCAGAACTGGGGGGACCCACACTTGGCCCCCACTGTGAATCTAGAAGCCTGGCTGCTTCCCATTGACTCTTTTCCTCCACCTTGTTGTTTCTGTAATTCATTCTGCCAACAAACAGCGTCTCAACAGCACTGCCTCTGCCTGGGGCCGTCCCGGGTGCAGGGGGCCCACCAGGAGGAAGGTGTGGGCCGCCCGCCATCACCATGGGGCGCGGGTTGCTAGAAGGCCAGCAGACGGTGGCAAGCAGAGGCACGGGGTCTTTTCCAACCGCAATAGCATCGTGCAGTGCTCTCTCTGGTGGCTTCTCATCCAACTTAAAAGGAAATCCAAAGGTCCCCCCCTGGACCTTGACCTACTGAGTCCCACGCGTGTGTGCGCATGTGCACACACGACACCCACCGACCCCCCACTACCCGTGCAACCCCCCTCTCTGCCTCGATCCAACCTCCTGGGCACAATGTCCTGAAGGGGACCAGGCACTCTTCCTCCTCCAACTCTGCACAGGCTGCTGCTCTGCCCCGGCGTCCACACAGCTTGTGCCCACCTCCCTCACCTTGTCCAGTTGGTCTTCTGAGCCACCCCCTCTGATAAGGTACGACCCCTTCCTCCAACTAACCACTCCGGAGCCTCTGTCTCGCTTGGTTCTGTCTCTTGGCAATGCCCGGCTGAGGATCACGGACGTGTCTGTGTCTCTGTTTATCTTCTCCATCCATCTCTCCTAGCAAGAACTTTCTCTGCTAAATCCTCAGCCCAGGAATGGGGCCCAGCCAAAAGTGCAGGCTCAGTGAGTATTTGTTTAAAAATTGAAGGAAGCACCAGATGGTGTTGGGGGTGCGGGTTCCACATGATGCCTTGAGTGAGGGGGGGCCCTCTGCAGGCAGGAGGGTCCCCAAGGGAAGGAGTGGGAGGGGCCGAGGGCTCAGGCTCCCCTCCAGCCTCGCCACCAGGTCTCTCCTTTCACTCAGGGAAGGGGGGGGCGGGACAGCGAGGGTTGAGGGAGGAGAGGGGAAAAGCTGTTCCTTCCACCCCATGGTGTGTCTTGTCCCACCTTGTTTCAGACTCGTGTGATCTTTGTCTTTTTCCTTAAACTTTAAGTTTTGCCAGAATGCGTCTGGAAATGGTCCCGTGCCCTTGATCTTGCCCGAAGCAGGCTGAAAGCTCCAGCTCCACCTGCTCCCTGAGGCCTTCTCCAGGAAGAAGTCTTAGCTCTCACCTTCTTAAACCCCTTTCTCCCGAGGTTCTCCCCTCCCTGCTTTGCATTCTGGGAGGGATTCTCAAATTCACACCTGGGTCACTGATCTGGCCTCCCGTGATGCTGATCCTGCCCTTTTTGACAAGAGGGAGTTTTAACTCTGCTACTGCAAAACTGGTTTCCTCTCGAGACCTCTTCATCTCCCCTTTCCCACCTCCGGATCAGGGCTGTGCCCAGGTGGCTCGTCCACCTTGGCCCCCCTTCTTTCTGAGGACCCCACAGGCTGTGTCTTCTGGCATTATCTTGTAAACTTTTCTTCTGATTCCTAGAATACATCATTCTCAGAGGGGAGTATTTCTTCTGAGCACTATGGATGTCTCATTCATTCATTCAACAATGCAGTTTATTGATTGCTTACCCGGGGCCAAGCCCTGAGCCCTGAGCCAGGTCCTAGGAGCAGCCCAAGGCCACCCGGTCTCTGCACCCATCCATGGTAGAATCCCGTGGGAAACTAAGCAACTCTACGGGCAATTATTTATTAAGTGTGACGAGTGTCACTAATAGGACATACACCTTGTGCTGAATCCAGCACAGAGGAGGAGCACACAGCCTTGTCCAGGACAGACAGGGAGCAGGGGCAAGGGGGCTGCTTCTCCATTCTGAGAGAGTTTTCTCACAGCCCACTTCAACGTAGGTTTCCCCCCTAACTTCAGTCACTGCCAATGAGCCACGATGATTCAGGCTCCTCGTGTGGTGACGGATGGAGTATGAGTTCCCTAGTTCTGTCAGTGTCCTCTCGGATGTCATGCAAATCCCCCTTCATGTCTACAGACAGATGACAGATTTGCAGCATGTGTCCCTATTTGCATATGAAGAGGCAGGTATTCTCATGCCCCTCTGCTGACATTAGGTGAGGTCCTCTGTCCCCACTGCCTGGCTTCCAGTACCCTGATCCATTCTGTGTTGTCCAGGACAAAAAATAATAATAATAACAAAAATCTCCAGTAGGCGATGCTGGTCTGGCTCTTCCAGAATAAGTAATTCCAGAGCAGACAGTGCCTTCTCAGACGAGACCCGCCCAGTACAAGTCAAAATGCATTCGGTACAGTTTATGGGAAGCTGCAGAGGCCCAGCTGCATTTCCAGTGCTCCCTGGTCCCCGGGAGAGACAGTCAAGATGATGTCAGGGATCAGGGAAGTCGAGGAACTGCCCCCGAATCAAGTCCAGAAGACCCCAGTGAAGCAGATTCTAAGGGAGGGAAAGCAAAACTGTATTTCTCTAAGGAGAAAAGAAGGATGAAATCGGGGCTGAGGAAGAAGAAGACAGCAAGGTTTCAAGGAGTTCAGATAAATATTTAAACTTGTTAGGAATTACGAGACTCCCGGAACGATGTGCATCATGGATTCCCAGGCAGTCAGGTTAACAATGCCCTGGTAGAGAGGCAGCCTCCTGAATTATTCTCTTAATGGAGTTCCCAGGTTAAAGTAGATTTCATTTAAGGTCAATCAATAGGCAATTTTATCCAGGCGTGGTGATTAAAAGAAAACCATAAAGAGGTCTGTGACGGTGATAATTTTATCTCAATCAGACCTTCCTTTTCAACCTAGAGAGTCCTGGGAAAAGGGTACCACTCCAGGTCAAGGTAGGGGCATCAGACCCTATTTCCCATCACCCCAAAGGAGAATGTTCATCCCCTACCCCCGAGCCAGATGGTTCAGTCCACACCCCCAGGCAAAGAGAAGAAATTCAGGCTCCTTTCTTTTTCCAGTACACCAGGCACATTGGAATAATTTAAATTAACAGGGTAGGTCCAGTTTATTTCTTGAATTCCCAATGATCAGTCACAGTGAATTAATATGAGTCAGAATTTTCATTTGACAGAAGTGATTATATTAGGCTCCTGTGAGTCTCTGGTCCCTCCAGCTCTCCTTCTTTATTAGAAGTAGCCTCAGGAAATCAGCAGGAAATGAGAGGCCCAGGATCATGTATCTCCGCGATCCACCATTGACTTGGTTGGGAAATTAGGGGGTAGAAGGAGGTTTCCACAAAATGAAATTGCCTTCAGGTCTTGAAGATTGATTCAGGTGCTTTCAAAATGCATCCGGGAATTACAACATTTGAAGGAAAGGGGGTTTCCAGTCTCCATCATTTGTCTTCGGGGATTTGGTGCAACCAACATTCTTTCTCTGAATTGCGGGTCCTTGGAGTGAAATATTGTATCTTTCTTTTCTTACATATATATATATATATATATATATATTTTTTTTTTTTTTCTTAATAGTCCAGAACTTTTTCTAAAAGGACATTTTACCTGATCTAGCATTTTGAGTTTATTAGACAGGCTTTTCCAAGGTTTGATATTTATTTTCTCAGCCTGGCTTTTTACTGAGTCAACAGAATGAAGAAGAAAGATCTTTGTTGCCATGTGGTTATTTTTAATAAATTGAGCCTTAACGGGGCTGCTGGCTGCCAGTTCACACATAACCCAACTCTGCTGAAGTTTCCAAGCTTTAAAAAAAAAAAAAAACCCTGTGAGTTTAATGAGGAAAAACAAAACAGCCCTGCATCTTTCCTCTTTGCTTATCAAGAATCAAAATAGGAACAAGAAATGTTTGAAACAATACAGACATTGCACTAAGGTATGTGAAAGGGAAGAAATCCCATATTGCTGGGAGATTCATATACACGAGAATACATTCTCCAGATTGATATTCAGAGCCTGGTAAATAATGATATTAGGAGGCTAGGGATTTGATATCATCCTTGATATTTTTATTTTCCTGAAGGCCACAGAAAAATAAAGTGTTTCTTTTGGAGACAGGCATGGCTTCCAGAAAGACTTCAATTGTTATTGCTCTTGAAAAGGTTCGTGATCACTGTAGGATACATTTATTAAAATGATAGATGAGGAACCATAACAAAGAAAATAGAAGGCTAATTTCTGATTCCCTTGGAAATTCCAGCTCTGAAGCAGCTTGGCAGCGACTCTAAGAATGGCACTCGATTTTGTAAATCAGACTGAAGCATTTCTTTGGAGTTGAGACCGTCATGAAAGTATGTGCATTCCTAAGTGCAAAATATAACCATGCCCACTCTTAAATGGGTACAATCGGCATTTGAGGCACTTAGCATGAGGGTTGGAATTCAAACCCAGAAACGAGGGGCAAGCTGCCTACGTGTGGATCTACAGAGCTGCTGGCTTTCTTTCCCCACATCGATCTTAGACGGTGACAGCGGAGGAGTGCATCTTTAACTTTCGGTTTGCCTAAAGTTATTACATATACTTGAATGCAACATTGTGTTTTATTTTCCAACTCTGCCAAGATTCAATCTACCAGTATTGAATATCCACCGAAAGACCTCTGTACTACCACAGGACGTGCACAAAGGAGGTACAGAGAAACCCATGTGCCTCATTTCTCCCTCCAACCCCGATAGCAATGAAACCTCCACGACACCTTTTTGTGCTGGGATTCTGACTAGTAAGCAGAGAAAGGGAGAAAGTGAAACTGAATCTCAATTATAAGAGATATAAGCAAATCCGTGCTTTTATTACATTTATGGAGTTTGGTCTTTCTATGATTTATTTAATTCTGTTACTAAAGAAAACAAATGTATTTTTTTTTAATTCAGCTATAAGAGCCTAAAAGAAGTTTGAATAGCAGCAAACGGTAATAAATCATTTTAAAAGGAAAAACATTTCTCCAAAGTAAATCAGAGTCATTTCACTGCCTTAGAACTTGAGTTTCCATTACTTTGGGGAGGTTTTCAACTTCGAGATGAATAGACTAACCAGGAAAATAACTCATTGGGGTTTAAAGCTGGCCATATGAATGAGTACAGAATTGAAAACAGAGTGAAATCACAGGGAAGGCAATGCCACGGGTCGCGGGCGGCTTACCCCCTTCGGCCTGAGGAGACATTTTATTTGCACGACCAGATTGTGGTGGGGATTGAGGGTCTAGGATTCTGGCAGGGTTAGGCCACCAGGTCCAAGACACCCACCCGATCAGTACATGGGAACTGATCCAGGGTGTGACAGGGCCCAGTGTCCACCGCGTAAAGGAAAAGGTGCAGTGGCCAGAGCCCGTCATTAGGAAGACGTCATGCTAATCGCCTGCCTGTGGCTCCATAATGTGTTTAATGGCTTCCCATTACCTTCTGGTTGAAGCCCAAGCTCTGCAGCCTGGCTTTTATTTCTTCTCATATATACTCTGCCTCCCGTGTCTGTGCTTTTACAGGCGGCTCCTCCTCCGCCTGACTCAGGTCCACGTCCAGGACTCTGCCCAGGCTTCTTTCTTTGGAAACCTTCCCTGACCTTCCTCACTGGTCCCTGGCTCCTTCCCTTCCCCCACCCCCCCACAGCACCCTGAGCTCCTGTGTCCGGGGCTGATTCCCAGGGTTTCTCTGTTCCCCCCACCCCAGCCCAAGCCCGAGTGCCCAGCTCAGGGATCCCCACCTTTATCCTGCTGGGCCCATGCTGTCCACTCACCACTGTGGACTGTCCTCCTGCCTCTTCTGAACTCCGGCCGGAGCCTCCCATTGTGGTCCTACTTCCTAGTTGGGTTGGGCTCCGGGTCTGTTTCTGGAATGCATTTTCTAAAATGGAAACACGCCAAATCAGACACCACCCTCTGGCCTCCAGTTAGAAAGGCACAAAGTCGAGGGTCAGGGTGCGAAGAGAGAGGGACTAAGCTGTGAATCCTCGGGCTCCTTCCCTCTGAGCCATGGGTTGGCCCAGACATGAGCCTTTTTCCAAGATGACCTCTCTCGTGGGGCAGCCCCTCCTCCACAGCCCGGGACCATCTTCCCTTTCTTTCCTTGGGAGTTTGGTCCTCCCTTATTGGTTCCTTGACCCGCAGCATGGCCAACGGTTCATCTTTAACCACGCCACAGTTACCCTCATGGACTCCTCCATTGCCTTTCTGCCAAGACCCTGACCAACCCATTGCTAGCAGAGTCCCCGGCCAGTTACAGGAGTCCTAAATATTTGACAACTAGATTTTATAAAACTAAGGTCCTGCCAAATTGGACATTAGGGGGCTAGAACTCCGAATCCCAGCTCTGGCCTGGGCACATCGTGAATGCAGGCAGTCTGTGCAGCACCCACCTCCCAACCTACCCATGTACCAAAGGAAGCCGAGAGGCAGAGGCCTCGGAAGCCCCTTCCGGTCCCCCCACTCCCTTGCACCCCTTGTGTCAGGGCTAGGTGCTCACCCAAACCCCCGAGAGGGAGAAGGCTGCCTTGAGACTCTGCTGGGGATCGATTCCTCCTAAGCTGGAAGATATCGATCCCCTGACAGTTGCTGTCTTGGCTTTCTCTGTGTGAGGAGCTGCTGAAGGCTCAGGGTTGTGCACAGAGGCGGTACTTCTGAATAACAATGGCGCATTGTCCCATTATTGATTATTCTGCAGTCTAACAGGGTTAGACTTGAGGCTCATCTCATGCTCCTCCTTCTCCCTCCTTCCAAAACTTACCCAAGACTATTAAGAGGGCAAGGCCGTGTAGACAGAAAGGAGTTCTTTTACTTAATATGAAGATGCACATCTCCTGGCCAATTGCATTTTTATTTCTTCCCAACTGCTGAAAATGGTTCATGGCGACAGTCCTGGCAATTACGCTGGCTCCGGCCCCAGAGGGTTGGATTCCAGGCCTCCTCCTCACCAGCCTCTTCGGAGGCCGCTGCTGTACTGAGAGACCCTTCTCTCCCGGGCGGGCACTACACCTGGCCGTCTTCTCCAGCAGGCAGTATCTGGGGACTGCCATGCTGTTCGAGGCACCCAGCAATGGTTGAAATTTAATTTCTTTTCACCTCCGAAGAAAAAGTGAATATAATAATGATGACTGTATAGGGATGAATCCGTTTGTATTATATACCTCTGTGTCGATGTGGTTGTAAAATATGACTCTTGGTATTTTCCATGAAGGAAAAAAAGGCCCCAAAGGCCTGCAAGTCTTGATGTCACCCTGCTTTGCAGAATATGGGCCTGAAGAGGTTCCAGGCAAACCAAACCTGGAAGTTCAAGGGCGACACTTTCCCCGGGGGAGTCATACCCCCACTCGCAGGTGGGAGGCCCAGAGCCACCCTGCAGGAGCAGAGGCTGCTTCCCATCTATAAGCCAACTAGTCCCAAACTTAGGTGATGCCAAAATTTTGGAAAATCACTGATCTCAATTTTGTTTTGTTTTGTTTTGTTTAGCCTAGATAATGTTGTTGCAAAGTTCAAGCAGTACAACCTTGTGTTATTTTTCTAAATGCACCCTGAGAAATTTATAGCTCTAAATGCCTAGTTTTTAAAAGAAGCAAGATCTCGAATCAATAACCCAACCTTCTGCCTTAAGAAATTAGAAAAACAAGAGCAAACTAAGCCCAAAGCAAGAAGAAGGAAGGAAATAGTAAAGATTAAAGCTGAAATAAATGAGAGAAGAAATAGAAAAGTCAAGGAAATCAAAGGTTAGTTCTTTGAAATCATCGACAAAATGGCAAATGTTTAGCCAGACTGACAAAGAAGGCTCAAATGACTAAAAATTAGGAATAAAAAGTGGACACTTTACCAAAATAAAATAGATTCTAACTACAGCAACTTATGTGGAAATGCTAAGAACAATTGTATACAAAGAAAACAATATAGCTAGAAATTGGCAGGTTCCTTGAAGACACATACTATAGACACTGATTCAGAAGAAATAGAAAATATCAATAGACTTAAAACAACTTAAGAAATAAAAAATCTAATTAAAAAACAATTCCTACAAAGAAAAGCCCACATGGACTTGATAGTAACATCTAGTAAATGTTTAGATAAGAAATAAAACCAAGTCTTCACAAAAGTGAGAAGAGGAGGGAACACATCCCAACTCATTTTATGAAGCCGGTATGAAGTATCAAGCTGATACCAAGAGAAGACAAAACATTACAAGCAAACTACAATTATACTATCTGAATATGAATACAGGTACCCTCAACAAAACACTAGCAAACAGAACCCAATAATGTAGCACTGGTCATGGGTACCATGACCAGGCCCAAACCATCCCAAGAATGCAAGGTTGGTTCAACAACCAAAAATCAATTCACATAATACACCATATTAACACAAAGAACCCAAACCACATAACCATTTACTGAGAGACTGGCAAAACACTTAAGAAAATCCAACCATTTTCACTGATGAAAGCACTCAATAAAATAGTCATGGAAGGGAATTTCTACATCCTGATAATGAGAATTTACCTGGTCCTAAAAATACATACTTAATGTCATAATTAGTGGTTAAAATCTAAATGCTTTCCCTCCAAGATCAGAAAAAAAAAAAACAGACTTCCTACTCTCACCATTCCTGTTCAATGTTGTGCTAGAGGTTCTAGCCAAAGCAACTAGGCAGGAAATAAAAATTCAGATGAGTAAATTGGGTCTATTTGCAGATACCCTGGTATTGTTTGTAGAAAAAACTACGGAACACACACACACACACACACCAGAATAGATAAATGAATTCAATAAGGTTTCAGGTTAGAAGATCAATATGTAAAACATTGATTGTATTTCTATACACTAGCAATGAACAATCCAGAGAGGCAATTAAGTAAACAATTCCTTTGATCAGAATCAAAAAGAATAAAATACTTAGGAATGAAGTTAACAAAAGAAGTACAACACTTCAACCCTAGAAACTACAAATTTGAGAGAAATTAAGCCAGATTGAAAAAGTTGGAGATAGACTCCCATGACTGTGGACCCAAAGAATAATGTTGTTCAGATGGAAATAATCCCCCAAACTGACCTCCAGATTCCACACAAATCTATGCCCACCATAACCAGCGGAAGCCAAGGCATAATACTCAGCCGTTAAAAGGAATGGGGTTTGATATAATGTGAGTGAGCATTGAAAACATTGTGCTAATTGAAGGAAACTGGTCACAGAGGCTGCCTCCATACAATTCCACTTACCTGTACAATGTCCACATTTGAACAGGTAATAGTACAAATTACCTGTACAGGATGAAATACTCATCGACACAGGAAGCAGATGGCGGGCTCCAGGGACTAGGGAAGGGGAGAGTGGGACATGCTTCTTTCAGGGGTGATGTTACTAACTGTGAACATACTAAGAAGACTTGAACAGGGTGACTTTTATGGTTTGTAAATCACATTTCTGCCATTCTTCTAAATGCCCTCTGAGAGTCAGCTCTGGGAGTGTCCCCCCCATGTCTGTTGCTCTATTAGATGAGACCCCAGCTCTTCTGCTTCATCCCTCCCTGAATTCATCTCTGCTGATTCGGTATCTTTTCAGACTGAAGAGTCTTGACATGTTCATATATCCATGTATTGGTTCGTTTACAACCTAGAAGCCGAGTCATTCTCTGTGCCAGAGCCTAGGGCAACAGATTTGCCAAGGACAGACCTGATCCCGCCCTCAGAGAGCTTTCATGTGGCTCATCTGCCCTCAGAACTAAATTCTGAACTTCCCATTTCTTGAAGCCATCTCTGGGCGGGGGGGTGGGGGGGTGGGCGGCGTGAGGGTGGAAGTATGTGGGATTCAGAAACAATTCGTTGTTTTTCATCAGAGCCCTGACTTTGGATCTCTGGTAGATCCAGCCCCTACAATGTGATCACTTTGCAAAAGGTAGCTCTTAAGTTTTACCATTCATGCTTCCTGCATTTAAGTTGGGACCTCTCAAAGTGTGGGGAAAAGACACCAATGTCCACGGGGCCCCTGGTGTGTCCCAGACACTAGGACAGACACTGACGCTGTGCTCTTACCGCATGGGGCTTTTATCAGCACCATCTCATCCCACCCTTCCAACAACGTTATGACCCCTGTTGTGTACACACCCTTTTGAGAGTCACCCAGTGGCAAGTGAGGTAAGCCCCGGCTCCAAAGGGGAAATATCGTTTGATTCCTCGCGTAAGCGTTTCCCACAGTCGTCAGACCCACAGAGACAGGATACAGAACCAGGCAGCCTGGGGAGTTGCTTTTATGGCTACAGAGTTTCAGTTTGGGATGATGAGAAAGTTCTGGAAATGGATGGTGGTGCCGGTCGCACAGCAATGCGAATGTACTTAATGCTGCATTGAAGACCGTTAAAATGCTAAGTGCTCTTCTACATGCTCTTCGCCCCCACAAAGGAAAAGCAGCTCAAAGCTGCACCTTGCAGTGTGGATTGGGCCATCAGCAGGCAGATCTTGGTCCATAAGACCCAGCTGACATAATCTGCCTCTGCTAAACCCTGCTCTGCTCCCGGAGGAAGACTGAACGGCATCCTTTCTGTATTTCTATGGCAATACATATGGCAGGGGACACTATTACTATTTATTATGTGCCATGATCGTTTTTAGCATTTGTCTCTCTCACAGGCTCAAGAACCCCAGGGCAGAACAATGAAGTCAGTACGATCTGGTAGTTATTTGTGGGGCTGACTCTGGAGCCCCAAATCTCAATCCTGCCATTGTGTGACCTTGGGTAGGTGACTCTGTACGCCTTAGTAACTTCAGTTGCAAAAGGGATAATGATCACATGTGACAATTGGGAGGACAGAGGAAACCCATATATGGCTTGGTACCCATTGCTGATGTGTCCTAAGGGCTTGATAAACTTTAGCACTCAGAGGGTATTGTCATTTGCTATAAAACATGGTGTCAGCGACATTGCAACAACTCAGTACATGAGCACAATAAGAAATAAAACTGCATGGAAGTATATAAACAATGTCAGTCATAACAAAAGAAATGGAAGCAAGATTAAATAGGAAAAGATACATTGGCTGCCTGGTTTGACTCAAAGGAAGCTGTATGTATTGTTCTCAGAGGTGGTCCAGGAAACACTGGGCCCCGCTCTATTGAGAACATTGGGGAAAGTGAACTAGCCACCCCACTGTGCAGGATCTGCACAAATGAGCTGCTCAGAGCATCCCTTTCAGAACATAGATTTCCATTCTTCTTAGCCGCTGTATCCTTTGGCTGCAGAGAACAGATTGGCACTTAAATATGTACATTGCATTTAGATTTCCCCAGGGAAAGGATCAATGAAGCCCTTGTTTATCTGCAGAGCCTGAGTTGGATTGTGGGCTGGTTTTTCGTTTGGGGCAAATGGATCACTTGCTTCCCGGACCACGCTGCTGTGCAAGATCCTTCTCTGAACACACCTCTCGTTTTCCTTTTGAAGCACTGTGACTCTGGGGCCCATAACGACGCTGAGCAAAATCCTTGCTGCGGTAGAACAGGGGCTTTTGTTTCCTATCACCAACGTCCATCTTGGTGGAATGACTTACAACAGCTGCTGTGAGAAGTAAAATCTGATAGAAACAGTCTGCATAGATATAAACATAAACATTAGTTTCTATGGAAACAAAAGTTACAGAGCGATGGCTGGAAGGTCTCAGAGCCTGTGTTTCAGGAATCAAATGCTAAATATATAGTCGGCACATCCACCAGGGATCTCACCAATGATGTGGAATGCTTTTTGAGAGTAGAACAGAGCACATATAAGATTCTGGCAAAAATGGGTACTACCCAGCAGAATCAATAGGAGGGAGGGCTGTCTTTTCTGCCCCAAATTGAAACCATATTTCTTTCCTTAATTGAAAGCCTCAGGGCAATGAATCAAGCTTTGATGGAATTCAGTCAACAATTGTATCCATGGGCACTTCACTCTGGTGTCCAGTACAAGCTCTGAAGGCCCGATAAAGGTGTAAAGTCCAGCACTCAGAGAAAAATGTTCCCAAGAGTCCCTGTAAATGGACCGGAGTCCTGTGATCCTGGTACTATACATCCTTCAGGGTCATCCCCCTGCCTATTCTCATCCACCTCCTGCTCCATTCTTGCTGGGGTCCCTGAAGCAGTTATTATTCCTGAGGTGAAGGATGTTACCTTAAATGACATTGGAACTATCCACCCAGGAGAGCCCATGAATGTTCATGCAAAGCTATTGGGTTGGACCAGGAGAGGGAGTCGTGGGTTCCACGTTGGACGTGTTGAACTCTGGGGACTCCCAAGATTGCCAGTAAGAGCCAGCACATCTGATCCTGTTAGTGTTGCTGTGTAATGAATTACCCCTAAGCTTCATAGTCTTAAAGGATTATTATTATTATTGTTGTTGTTGTTATTATTATTATTATTATTATTATTATTATTATGCATGAATTCTGTAGCCCAGAATTTTAGGCCATATGGTGGGAAGAACAGCTTGTCTTGGCTTCATGATGTTTGGGACTCCACTGGGGAGATGCAACATCTGGAGATGATTCGTGGGTGATCTGATAACTGGGGGTTGGAGACATCCAGATGTGTCACATGCCTGACAATCAGGGCAGAGTAGGCTGGTGGCACTCTGTGAGACCTGGCCTGCCTGAAGCCAAGCCCAGCCTCAGTTGGACAGTGTCTTCATCCCCAGAGAATTGGAAGGGTTTGAGGGCACCCTTTCCAGAATCCTTCCAAATATTAATAATAACAAATAAATAAATAGAATCATCAAAGCTCCAAATTACTGAGGGCTCACTGCCTGCCAGCCACAATTATAAGTTAGTTAGAGCTGAGATTTAGACCAAGACAGCCTTCGTCAAAGTCTGTGCTTTCCCACCCCCACCCCCATCACGACGGTGCACTCAGGGGCCCCTCTGCCAAATATTCGCCAGCCAGACAGTGCACCCGTGTGAGAGGTAAGCTCCACCAGCTAGTGACGCATGAGGAAGGGGGAGTGGGGGGGAATGATGAATCCAGGCTGCCTTGCTCATGACTAGTTTGATTATATTGGTAGATGAAGGTTAAAAAAATAAATGGAGAAAGGGGCTGTGGTTGTGGCTCAGCAATAGAGCACTCACCTAGGACGTGCAAGGCACTGGGTTCGCTCCTCAGCACCTATAAAAATAAATAAAATAAAGGTATCGTGTCCAACTACAACTAAAAAAAAAATGAGAAAGGACAGAATTATGCACCAGGAGAAACAGAGATGTGTTTTGTTGTGGAAATGTTGAATTACAAATACCTCTGACAGTCAATGAGAGGCAGCCCATCTGTTTCAGTTACTACTGCTGTGTAACAAATCATTCCTAAACTTGATGGCTTAAAAGGACATTTTTATTATGTTCCCAATTGCTGTAGGTCAGGAAATATGAAAAGGCAGAGAGGGACAGCTTGTCTTTTCTGCCTAATGTCCAGGGCCTCTGCTGGAAAGAAGTAACCTCTGGGGGCAATTCATGTCTGAGAATTGGTTTCTGGGAGTTGGAGGTTTCTACAAGTCCCCATGTCTGATGGCTGTGGACTGGACCTCAACCAGGGCTGTCAAAGTTAACAATGTGTGGTCTCTCTAGGTGGTTGGGCTTCCTCACAGCATGGCGGCCTCAGGTGATCAGATTTACACACAATCAGGCTTCCAAAAGCAAAGGAAGACCTTCTTTTAAGGAAAAGAAAGCCTGTGAAGTCACTCAGGGGCAGCTTGGGCTTCCACTGTATTTTTCTAGTTGCCAGAAACTTAGAAAGCCATCCCAGATTAACTGGAGAAGCTATTCCTCCACCTCTCGATGAGAGGATGAGAATTTCCCAGCACGCTTTGTCTACCAAAGTTAAAAATAGATGCACTTGAAGACTTTAGACAGCCATTTTCAAACTTGAGAAGAAAATCATCTGCAAGACAAATACTAATTTGTGACCACATTAAAATGGGAATTTCCTGGTTTCAGTGGAAGGTCCCTGCGCTAGCCAGCAAACCTGCATGATGGTGGTTACCATCAGAGGTGGGCCTGCAGGACCCAAGTGTCCCTTCATGAATCACTCGGCATTTATGTAGGGTACTTAAAGCCCAGTGTAAGAGTAATTATGTCTGCTCTTTGGACCTCTGCCATTCTCCCCACATAGTTTGAGAAAATCTTGGTCCTAATCGTTACCATGGCAACAGCAACATCTGTAGTGCATCCAATCTGGAGGATATTTAAGGCGCAGAACCTGATCAGACAGGAACAGGTCCCCATCCTGGGTGCAAGCAGGAGAGTAGAAGGAGGCTTTCCTGGGGTGACACGTGCCTGTTCTGTCTTCTCAGAAAGCAGAGAGCACCGAGCTGTGCAGGTGGAGCTGAGGGCCTGTCGGGACCAGTGGAAATGTGGTGTGAGGATTACAGGGACAGAGGTATAAGGCATTAGCAGGGAGATAACTGCAGTGTGCAGAGGGTTAAAGCAGCATCTGAAACACAACATGCCACTAGGTATTCCAGAGAGCCCTCTGGCATGTGCGACTTCGACTACTGCTTGTTAAAAGCCAACGGAGCGCCAGGCCCCATACTGAGGCTTACGTATAACGTTGCATTTCATTTTACACTGTATTCCTTTGATGGGGTGTGACTCTCCCTCTTACGGAGATAAGAGACTCAGAGGGGAGGTGACTTAGCCAAAGTCTAAGCTGGGATTCAAGCCCCGATCTTTCTACTGCCCAAGCTCAAGGTCTTTCCATCAACCAACATGGCACATCCATGATGACCCGACTCAGCAAATGGGTGACATTGCCTTGGCCTTTACACACGCATGGCCTTCTTCGAAAAGGTTCTATCCGAATGATTTTGAAGACGTAGGGGAGGAGACTTAGGGCCGTGAGCAAGAGACTGCATTTTATTCAAAGGGCAAAGGGTCCAGCCTAAGTTCATTCACTCATTCACGAATCATTCTGTGCACTCTCTTCATGCATGAGGTCTGTGTCAGACCCTGGACACAACTGTAGCAGGACAGATGAAGCCCCACATGCCTTCCCCAGAAGAGGCACAGGAGGCAAGCCTGAGGCAGAGCTTGAAGGGGTGGGGAGAGGGCCCTTTTGGTCTAGAAGGGTCTGGGAAGGCTTTTCTGATGAGGGATATTTGAACAGAGGCCTGGAGAATGAGAAGCAGTAAACCATGCCAGCAGCTGGAAGAAGAATATTCCAGGCAAAGAGAGACTCGGGAGTTGGAAAGGGCTTGGAATAATGGAGGCCAACATTTCTGGGGCAAGCGAGAAGGAGTGGAATGTGAGATGAAGTTGGAGAACTCAGCAGGTGCCAGGCCACAGACAGCCTGTGACGAGGGTTGCCAAATAGAATACAGGACGCCAAGTTACCTTGGATACCATGTTGTGATGTGTGATCAGCAACAAATGCTTTCTGGTATAAGTATCTCCCAAATATAAGTGGGACATACTCAACGCTAAAAAGAAAAAAAAATGTCCCCATCTTATCGATGCATCCTGGTTTTTTCATGGCTGAGGCTGCCAGCCCTGCAGGGTGAGCCTTCAGGAATCCATTCCAAGAACAGTGGGAAGTCATCAGAGGACCTTAAGCATGGGGTGACGTGAACTGATTCACATTTTTTAAAGATCATTCTGACGGCTGTGTGGAAAGTGGATCATAGTAGAGCAAAAGAAGAAACAGGAGAGAGTTACTGTTGATCGGAGAGATGATGGTGACTGGGGTGACTGGGGTGAGGGGGTGGCTGTGGGGCTGGGGGCAGACTGACCTGGGATACGCTGCAGATGGACCCCGCCACTCGGACAGCACTGGAAGGTGTGAGGTGGAGGAGCTGGGGAATCAAGGGTGATTCTGAGCGATAAGAGCAAACTGCCATCTGCTTTTTATGCCTAGGGAAGCTTCTTAGATGGAGAAGTTGACTTCACAAAATCAAGCGCTCAAGCACGATGGTATCAGTAGCCTTTGGTGGTCTTCCTTAGTTCTAGGCCCACATCGAGGCCTTGAGTGTTGACATGCTTACTCAAACACTATGTGCCCGTGGGCTTTAGAGTTCTGCAGAGGGACCCCTGTTTCCGTGTTGCATGTGACATTCACGCCCCCTCACTCTGGTGGAGGCCAAAAATAGCAGACGTCTGGGACTCTGGATTTTTCCATCTTTGTCAAGCCAGTTTTAAAAGATGAGGTTGCTTTACCTCTGAGCCACGGCGACCTTGACCCAGGAGAGAGGATAGTTCATTAACTTCTTGTGGGCTTAACCAAGAGAGACACGTAAGGGAGCCAGGAAGAACTTACGAGCTGAGCCGAGCCCAGCCCTCCGCTGCCAGCCCCAGCGGCTTTGGGGAGTAGAAACTAGTAAAAGAGAGTTTGGGGAAAGAATTTAGAGAACGAATTCTAAATATGGCAAAAAGGAGACAAAGAGCACTGTGTTCCATGAGGCTGGGTCACTTTCAGGACACTGTGCCTACTGTATGCTCCACAAAGGCCAAAGAAATAATCACAACACATTTATCATTCACTGGGCAGAATTATTTTGGCAAGAAATCTATGCCCCGGAATACATTAGACTGACAGCATATTGTTAAAAATGGAGATTATTTTTTTCAAAGCCGAAAGGTGCTTAGGCAACCCCATTGGGCTAAAGGACTGGGTGGTTACATCAGGCTGTGTGTATTAAATGTTTGGGATAAATATTAAGTGATGCACAAAGTCAGGTCTTGTCAGGGCTGGGAGTGCACCCCAGGGACTTTGGAAATCACATAGTAAGAGCCACACGGCGGGGAGGCTGATTCTACTCTGGGGGGGTGAAGCAGATTCCATCATGTTCTGGATAAAAAGCTGCATTCGGCATAAATAAATGCATTGGTCCGAACATTAGGATTCTAAAGACTAAACAAAGGGACTTGTCCTCTGTGCCACCCGGGCAGCTGGCCACAGAAGAATGTTTCAGGGGGTGGCAAGGGAGGTCAGGATGGAATTCTCTTCTGGAAAAAAAAAAGTGGAGGGCACTCTGCTTTTTTTCCTGCTGGTGTGAATGCTCATGGACATGCACTGTTCATCTCCACAGTGCAGGGCTCCTGGGTATCTCCGTCCTTAGAAATTCACACTGAAGCCAGCCTCAGATGCCTTGGGTGTTCGGGGAGCAGGAGAAGGGAATTTATCCAGGACACCTCCGATGGCTGCCTGTTGACTTGGAGGAACAATGTGAGGTCATGTCTACGTGGTAGTTCAGGGCAGGGTTTCTCAGCCTCAGCACCCGTGACACGGGTGCTGGGTCATTCTTTGTTGCGTGGGTCTGTCCTGTGCATTGTCGGATATTTAGCACCATCCCTGGATTTGACACCTAGGATAGAGTTCCCTCCCACTGGGACAGCACAGAATGTCTCCAGACATTGCTAAATGTCCCCTGGGTCTCATGGAGGACGCCTGTTTGACAGTCACTGGATTAGGCTAGGGGGTGAGTTCAGGACATTGGACTATCATCTTGCTGTCAATCCACTGTTTCAGGAAGGGCAGACCATCAGCTCCAAATCCCTGACCTCACAGGTAGGTGAAGGAAACCCCAGAAAAGTGAAGGCTGTACCCAAGGTCACACCTGGCCAAGGCTACAGGACAATGGCCTCAACTCCTCCTCTCGATGCTCATGGCTGTCCCTGCTGGATCCCAGCCCGTGGGGGGATGAGGAAAACCGAGGTGGAGACAAAGTCAAGCAGCAGACGGTTCTATTCCCAGTCGTGGCGGGACGTGCAGAGAGCTTCAGGTTTATTCCGATTGACACCTGAGAGCCCCTCTTCCCAGGCACCTCCTGGAATGCTCAGGTGAGCTTTCTTCCTAGAGGAGCCACTGCCTCTTTCTTGGGACTAAAAGCAGGTGAGATGGAGATGCAGCCTTCAGCAGGCTGTCTTCCTCATCAGCCCCAGGAACGAAAAGTGTCCCACATCACAAGACCCGCCCCTCTCCTCCCAGAGGTTTCTCTGATCCCACAGTCCAAACCGGCACTGGTGAGAAAGTGCTCCAGTTACCCAGAAATCCCCTTTCCTTTGTTAATGTGCTTCTGTTGAAGCCTGGGCTGGACTCGCTGGAGAGCCGGGAACCGAAGCCATTTTCATAATCCCCAATCACAAAGCCCAGTGAGCTGTGTTGTGCACTCAATTAATGAGTCATCAGCCGAAGAAGGGAAAACCCTCCAAGTGTAGTTCTCCCCCTTCCTAACAGGCAGCAGAGGGCAAAAGAGAATCCGAATCATGAAAGAAGGGACCCCTCGCCTATTGATTGCACCCTGGTGAACAAAAGAGAAAACTTGATTCTCAAGGCCAAATATTTTATATAGACTAGGTATTGAAAACATATAATAGTAAGCATTATAAAATGGGGACCTTATTTCAAGTTTACATCCTAAAATGATGCTGTTACGCTGGGTAATTACATAATAAATTGTTAGGGGAATATAAAGCAATAAAAATGGTGGTAATGGTTTGTCATTTAATAACTGAATTGTAAATGAGTTTTTCCGCATTAACGTAGCAGGTTGCTACAATTAGGAGACCATTCTTAGGGGTGTCTTTAATTTCTTAAAAAAAAATGTTTCTGAGGTTCAGTATCATTAATTTCCTCATTTGAAGATGCTACATGTGTAACCATTTGAAGTCAGGGAACTTTAGGATTTTTGAGGAATGAGAACCACAAAAGTGTATGTGTGTGTGCATGTGTGCACTCTCACACGGAAGAAGAACAGGCATCTGTTCCTGTGTTAATAAGTCCACCTAGGCCAACAAGGTAGCAAAGTGCCAACCCTGTGGAGTCAGGATCTTGTAGATGATGGCCCTGCGGTCAAACACCAACTACTTACATGATCCTGAAAAGTGGCTTCATCCTCCTGAACCTCCCTCTGGAATCTTGCTGAGAAAGTGGAAGCAATCAACCAGCCACCTGATAGGGCACTGTTGCATGAGGGGGTCGTTCTGTGCTAGGGAAGACGTCAGCTGACACATGCGCTTGGTGCAGCCCTGGCCCTGGGTGTGAGCTAAAGGGGTGACAGTTACTGCTTTTGCAGGCACCGCCAGCCCGTGGTACCCTGCTCCACTCAGATGTGACCTTCTTTGTGTCCTTTTTATTCAGCACAGTACTCCATTTCCTAACCTCTTCCCATGTGTCCAGTCTTCCAGAATGGACAGAAATTAGGCACACGGTCCCCCGCCCCAAAAAAAGGACACAAGATCAAAAATTCTTGCCAGTGAAACTAGGAAAACTAATGTTTAATGAACTCACACCGTGAACGCTCTCCTGATGCTGAAATTCTTAAAGCACCCTTAGGAACCCGCACTATCCTATGTTCAGATGAAAAGTTCAACGAGTTTAAGCAACTGTCCAGTGTCCCTCGGCCCAAAGGCAGCAGAATTGGAAGTGCCATCGAGTCCTGCCCAGGGACACGCGCTCACTAAACACATAGCATTTGCAAGGCAGAGGCGGGAGAGGTGGGAGCGGGGCCTGTGGGGTGGGAAGCCGACCCGGACCCGGCCTGGTCCCGCGCGGACCTGTGACCTGTGACCCAGTGCGGCTTCATTTCTGCTGAGTCCAGCCTCTCCACTGGAAACGCCCCCTGCACGCGGCCTGGCTCAAATCATCTGCCTTCTCTTGAAGGAGGAAATCTACGGGAGTGTCACCGTTTCTCGGGTGACAGGGCGTTGGTCCGACTTCCGAGGACCAGGCCTTCTCCCCACCAGGGCACAGGGGCCTGGGAGAACTCTCCCCACTGCTGGGAGCCGGAGAAAGGCACGTGACCCAGGCCTGGCCAATCAGTGATGGCCATAAATCACCTCTGAACAGTGATTGGTTAAGAGATAGACATGTGACCCAAACCAGGCCAAGGAGACTCCATTCTGTGATTTTATGCAAATTCTTAGGAAGTAGAGCTCTTATTTTCTTTGGCCAGACTGGTAGAATATGAGCAAGCTGCCCCCGTGCTACCATCCCACTTGCTCACTGGATGCCCATCTGTTAACCATCTTTCTGGAAGATAAGCAAGCTGCTACTTGATGATGATGATGATAATAATAATGACCATCTTACCACTGGGAAGGACAGCCCGTAAGTATGAGAGTGAAGGAAAAACATCAGGCAAAAAGATAATGAGAGGAGAGAATGAAGTTGCAGTGCCTAGATCCAGCCACACCTGAAGCTAATGTTTCTCTGGACTTTTCAATTCCTGAGCCAATAAAAATCCATTTTTCTTACTCACTCTGTTTGAGTCATTTGCAACCAAAACTTAATGCAGGAATCTCAGTGATAATAAGAAGTCTGGGACTCATACTTAGTGCAGTTTGTGGATCACAGTATGAGTCTAAGCTCTTCCAGTACTGTATATACAACATATTGGGCTCCAACCACAAGAAACACCTTAAAGCAAAAGCTGGAAATATTTGGGTAGAAAAGAATATTTGTTTATCTTCCAGCTCATACATGGTGGATATGCAATTCTAATCTCTGTTTTAAAGGGCAGCTCCTTGGAACTGGATACTGCTTAAATGCCAGGCCCAGACAGCTGCCAATGGGAACATCATCCAGTTATTATTTTTCAACAGTGGTGCAGGGGATGGATGACTCCACATTTTCTCACTGCCATGAAACAAAGTAGAGAAATGCAGATTGTCTTAGCTGTAAATGTGAGCTCAGCCCCTGAGAACAACAAAGGAAGGGGAAGTGAGCAAATGTGAACATTGCCAAGTCCCTACTATGCATTCAAGAACTAGCAAAGAGTGTTCTATGTCCATCAATCCACTGTATTTGGGATCAGAGTTCTAGTGGCAAGCCCAATATGTCAGTGGGCTTTCTGTCACTGTAACACAATACTTGAGACAATCAACTTATAAGGAGAAAAGGTTTATTCTGGCTCAGATTTGGAGGTTCTGGTCTGTGATCACTGATTAGCCCCAGTGCTTTGGGCCTGTGGCAGTACCATGTGGCAGGAATGTGTAGCAGGACAAAACTGCTCACCTCATGACTGGGAAGTGAACAAAATAAATAAATAAAAAGAGGAGGAGCTCAGGGTCCCACATCTCCCTCAAGGGCATGCACCTTGACCTAAAGGCTTTCCACCAGGCCCCACATCTTAAAGGTCCCACCACTCTGGGGATTGGCTTTAACACACGGTCTCTGGGGCACATTTAAGAGGCAAGTTACAGCACGCAAAGATTCACCACTGACTGGCCACGAGACCCTGAGCAAGCCACTTAGCTGCTGTGGTCCTTGGCGTCTTCGTGAGGTGGGGTAGTAGCTACCCACCATCAGAGAGCCGGGCTGGGGTGACTGGAATCTTATCTGAAGAAGTCCTAAAGGCAAGTCGGGAAGCGTTAGGCAGGTAAGTTCATTAGAGTCCAAGCTGTGGGTTTTCTAAGAAAGACGTCCGCTCCCGCCTCTTGGTCCAGCCCGTGTGGCTGACGGGCAGGCCTGCGGGGCTGTTGAGCTGGACAGCGCAGCCGCTGGCAGCTGTGGCCCGCTGGGGCCCAGGACAGCCTCCAGCAAAGCACAGCACATGTCCCCCGTGGAGCCTGCCTCCTCCTCGGCGCAGGTGGTGGCACAGAGCTATTATGAGGACCAGCAGAGAAAGTGTACTCGGAGCCGTGGACAGTGCTGGCACAGTGGATTCTGCCGACATGTCTAACTGCAAAGAGCCAGTTCAGATAAACGGATGAGTAAATCCGGTAGTGGATATGTGGAGAACCCAATCAGATCCTCCTATGCTGCACCGGAAACACTGGAAACGGGTGTGAAAGTAGAGCGGAGACCAAACTTCAGGAGTCCTCTTGCTCTAAGGACCCCGAACAACCTCAGCAAGTATTTTGGCCTCTCTGAGCCACCATTTCCTCCTTGGTCCAGGTAGGAAGGAGGAAAGTGGGGATTAGCAATAACTGGAGTCTCCAAGTCCTATGAAGCTGTGACTTTCCGTGATCCTAAAACAGGTGTCCTTGGACTTCCGAGGGGCTCTGCCCCAGGAAGTTCACTGTAAGTTGAAAGTATCCTAAGTCAACCCAAGAGGACGGTGAGCCCTCTCCCTAGCGCAGAAAAAAATCAAAATTCAAAACTGGAAGTCAAGTACCACTAAGTGCAGGTTGGGTTTGCTCCATCCCAAAGTTCGAAAATTGCCAGTTGGACCATTATTTACGTTTCATTTAAATAATCAAAACAAATAGTGTCAGAAGCCAAAGGAACAGCCCCCCGCGACTCAGCTTGAGATGAACGCCCCAGACCAGGCGAGAGGAGCCCCAGGCAGGGGACCCACACTGGGGCTTGTTCAGGAAAGTCACAGGCCCTCTGCTTGGCTGCGGGTGCCTCAAAGGCCAGCTTTAGGGGCAGAATCCAGGACATGGGGGGAAGCTGCAGGAGAGAGAGAGAGGCCGAGAGAACACGCCCTGGAGGAGTCCCGAGAAAAGCCACCAAGAGCAGCAAAAACAGCAGGGACATCAAGGTGCTGTGCACCAGGTGGCCTCGTGGGCCACAGCCACCTGGGAGACTGTCCAGTCTCGCTGTTATGCTTGCCCCTGCACATTCTCTGCCCCTGGGAGAGCAAAGCAAAGCCCGGAGTTGACCTTGTGGAAGCCGAGTCCAGGCACAAGACAGAAACCTGGGAACAGAAGCAGTGAGCATCCTCCCTCTTGGGGAGAAGGACATCTGAGGAGAGGAAACGTGGGCTCTGGGGACCCTGGGCAGAGGCTCTGTACCCCACAGAGTTTGGGGAAGACCAGCCCATAGAGAAACCAAGAGGAGGCACAAGGCCCAGAGTCCCCTGAGTCTGACGTGGCCCAACAGCAGGAGAGATGTCCGCGCTAGGAGTGGGGGGAACTGAGATGGCTTCACGGGACCCCCCGTTCCCCGGCCCCCAGGGGCCACAGGACAGGGCAAGAGCCGTGATGCTGCCTGTGGGCCCAGGCATCCGCCACAGGGTTGTCCCCCACCAGGCCATGGTTGTCCCCCGCCAGGCCATGGTTGTCCCCCGCCACGCCGCAGGTGTGACAGAAAGGCTTCGTCTCACATGTGCAGCCTGATGACAGAAGAAGGGTGAAGTTCAGATGATGGTGACAATAGGGGGCACTGGTAACACCAGGCCGTGGACATCCAGTCCTGGCATTTTCTCATTCACAGATATTCAGCAGACAGCATGTGGCCCGCTGGGTGAGGCCACGCTGGAAGCAGGGACAGGGATGATCACTACTCAGTCTGCGGGGCTTCTTCTCACCAGCTGCCACAGCCTGATGGAGGAGACAGACCCCCAAAGAATAATAGGAACAGGGTGCGTCATGGCCGTGATGTGCAGGAAGTGGGGAGGCGCTGACCATGGGAACAAGCAGCAGTGGACACTGAGTCTCTGAGAGGCTGGGGACAGTCGTGCTGAACACCAGGCACTCAGAAATGGGGAAACAGGAGGTGGCAGGCGGAGACACACATTCAGGTCCAGTGTCCGTTGCCACAAATCCCAGCAGCTCATAGACACCGCCCCCAGCGCTGGCACACACGCCCCGGGGTTCCCCTGCCTTCCTCTCCTGCCCAAGCAAGGGCAGAACCCTGGTGCGGAGGCTCCAAAGGCCCCAGGCGAGGTCTCAGCCCAGCCTTGCCAAGGTTGCCTGGGGGTGCAGCCACCCTGGAATCTCCCTGAGAAGCTGGAGTTGACCTGAGCCCTCCCTGGCACGTGATCGTCCTCTGAAGCACCCCAAGCCCTGATTCTTTTGCACTAAACCAAAGGTGGTTTGGTCTTACCACCTGCTTACCCAGGCTCCAAGGAGAAGGAAAGCCGCAGCCCACCCCTAAGGGGCCGCGGGGTCCCAGCACCTACAGCAACCTGTTCGTTCATTCTCCTGAGCAGAGCCTTCCCTGGGGCCCTCGGCTGTCAGAGGAAGGGCAGGTGAGCAGCTGGGGCGGAAGAGCACGTGGACCAACATGCCCAGGAGGGAAAGGGGGAGAAGAGAGGCAAAACAACCCTCAGCACCTCCGCTTCTGCCAACCGCCCACAGGCAAAGCCCAGATGGGCTCTCCACCAGGTGTCCTGCCACAGGGTCCTGAGTGCCACCTGACACCCAGGGAGGGACACCATCCTCCAGAGCGGACATTTCCTCAAACTGGAAATAAAGAACAGGCTGGAGGGGCGAGGGTCAGATGAAGCCGCAGGGCGCTGGCCAGCACAGACACTGACATTTACAGAGGGCCAGGACCACTTTAGCCAAGTTCCTTTTCCCTCCACGGGTCCCGCGTGATATCGTGATATTTAAACAGAAGCATCGCCCTGGTGGCATTTATGTCCCCCAAACTCCTCAGGAGTGCGTCTGTCGTTAGAAAGGCTCATTTGTGGTCTCTTTCAAGAGACAACGTGAAAACTGCTGATTAAAAAAAAATAGGAAAAAAGTCAACTTGGGCCTCCTAAAATCAGGCTACGCCTTCAAATGTGAACACTGTAATCCTGAGAAGTCAAAACATCCCTTTCCCTTCAAAGAACTGATGGTCTTGGGGCTGGGGTTGTGGCTCATTGGAAGAGCGCTTGCCTAGCGTGTTGGAGACACTGGGTTTAATCCTCAGCACCACATAAAAATAAATAAATAAAATAAAGATGTTGTGTTCACCTACAACTAAAAAAAATTTTTTTAAAAAAATAAGAACTGATGATCTTTAATTGAGCCTTTTGCTTGAGACCATGACCTTGGTCTATGTGATGACCAACCCACAGAAGAAACCATCAAAGCCACTGGCCTGCGATGGGGCGGAGAACCATCCACCCTCAGTAAGAGGCCAGGCTGGGCCCTAAAGGTGGTTCCCTCCTCTGTTGGAATCTTCCCTTATCTGTGGAATCTGGGGAAGGGAATCTTAGTTACTCAGGGTTAGGCTTAGATCATCCTGAGTGGTGGGTCAAGTTTCTACATCATGGTTTGCATTATCAGAATTGATTTTTTTTTTTGGCAGATGCATGCTAAAAACTGCATTTTTAAGTGGATAAAAGTGCACCATAAAAAGAAACTCATATCTGGAGCCATCAGCACATTTTCATGAGTGTTGCAGCTAAATTGGAAGGAATGTGCACTTTTGAGATTTCTGATGCAAATCTGTGTTCTGCAATGTACATTCAGCTGTGTTATTCCTCAAGCCCTTCCCCATCACGAACTCTATAGACATGTTAAAGAAAAAAAAGACCCACACCTCTGCTGGCACAGGGTCCCTTTGCCAGTGAGATTTTCTGCTCTCACGTCAAACTCATTAAGCAACGTAGAGTCTCGTGTTTGTCTCCCAACACGGGCATGGATTCTGCCACCTCCCCTTTGTTCTCCCCAGTGAGATCCCTCTGACTGATCAAACTTAAGAAAAGCAAGTTGTGCCTCGCGTCTTCAGAGGAACAAACCATCTGAGACCCACTCGCATCTGATCTGCCTGTTGGCTACAAAAGCTTATGCTTTATAATGAAAACTGAGTTTGGTTGGAAAACGGGAGCAAATCCAGCTTCTTGCTGCTCCCACCTCGCTGTTTCCACTTGACCATGATCCCCACCATTGAAGCTCCCAGGAACAGGCTCTTCCAAGGCCCTCCTGCCAATCTAAACCTCTCAGCCACGTGACTTGGCTTGGCTGATGCACGGATCCTCTGTGTGGCTTTATAGCTTGGTCTGGATACAGGGCTGAGAGGAGAAGGGATGTAAGTGGGTTTTGATGCAGATCGCCCCTCCTTTGGCACGAGCATCGGAATGCTGAGAGTACCCACCGCAAGACACCAGATAACGCGCCCACAATGACCAGGATACTTAGCATGCACTGGACAGCTCCGAGACCTTTTGGTTTCCAGATGTAGAAGGACTGAATGAATCGCAGCCATAGGCTCGGGTGGGGAATCAGTTTCACTTCTGTTTCCTCTGGAGCAGCTTCCTCTCAACTGTGACTCCATGCCATCCGCAAGGCAGGCGGCTCAACCCCGCTGATTCTCAGAGCACCCCCAACAATACCCAGGAAAGTCTCTTTCTAGCACCAAGATGCAGGAAGGGCCCCCATCCCCCTGTCAATCCCCGACTCCCTGGCACGTACCAGCTGTGAGTCACCAGACCACACTGGTTGCCATGGAGATACTCATCATCCCAGTCTACTGGTCTCTGGGATGCTGCTTCCACACCAGGCATGAAGACTGGGAGAGCTTGGTGGGGCTGGGAAGTCTGCACCCTCGCCTTTGGCATTCTTGCCACCCGCTTGGGGCAATGTGAGGGATTAGGGTGATAGTGCCCTGGCTGTCAGAATGCTTTTCAGGTTCAAGTACAGGGATATAGACTTATTCAAAGACTATCCCTCCCTCCCTCTTGATGCCCATCTGGGAGGTACTGTCTCTGCCCAAACCTACCCAGCTCTGTGATGTTCAAAGCCAGAAAGGGGCGGGTCTGCAGGCAACTCCAACTCCCCACCCTGCTCTGAGCCTCCCCGCTGGGAGACTGCGACCTCCTTGAGAAATGCAAAGGGGAAAAGAGAAAAGCAATATCTGAATGTAAACCCATGTAACCTAGACTCCCAAATGTTACAAAGTTACACACCATGACAGTGAGGCGAGTTCTTTTGCCTGCACAATCTCATCTTTCTTAGCTCTGACTGTCTTACAGCCCCAGAGCTAAATATTGTTCCTGAGCTAAATATTTCATCACACATTCCGTCTGCCTTCCTAGTCCCTTACTTCCTCTTCAGTGCCCCCACTTAGTTGACAGTAGGGAGAAGCACGAACCTGTAGATAACAAACAGGTAGAAGACAGGCACGTGAAGTTCACGGCCATGGGCATCTCACTCATTCTCATGAGTACAGAACATGCCGGTGGCCACAGGGAGACTGACAGTATGATGTAGATGAAGGGAAGCCCAGGTGGCTTCCCAAGTATGACAAAGCCACATGAGATAGGATAAAGATACCACATGTATCAGATACATTGAATCACTTAAAGGGGAACAAAGTTTTATTTTGAAAGTGCATCTACCTGGTTTGCAGATGTCACCTGGACACAGGGAGACAGGGTCAGAGATCTGGGCTCAGAGTCAGTAACCAGCATTCTCAACCCAGATGTTCCATGAAGAGCAGGTAAGAAAAGCCCAACCCCCAGGCTGACTCTAAATGTGCTCATCTTTGGGTCCACAGATCCCCGGCCTCTCTTCAGCTTTAAGGGTCTTGGATGTGAGTTGTTTTTAAAATTGAAAATATTTTTTAAATGCCATCGTATGGTGCTAAGTCTGCGAACCTGGCTGGATCAAACCCCAGGCTCGTCAACCTGCCGTTGTCTACTGTGCCTGCACTGTAGACTCTATAAAACCCAGCGAACTTTATATGTATTAAAGTTTAATAGCAGTCCAAGAGTGAGTAGGCAAAAGAGATGTGAACAGTACCTAAGGGGTGTTTTATTCATGTTGATTCTCATATGTATGATAAATAGTTCCTGTGCCTGATTCTTTGATGAGAGTAGGTTCTTAAAGACCTCGGCAAGGGGAGCCCATAAGGAAAACGGAAATCATCCACCATAAAAGAAAGAGGTAAAATATTCATATATTTCTTTGGGGACCCAGCAGGGTATAAAAAGAGACTGCCATTTTCAACTTGGCCAGACATATTTACCATGAATGCACTAGTACAAACCTCATGCAGTGGGAGGCTCAGCAAAAATGCATGGCCCTTGGATAGCCGCACACCCAGCAGGGGCTCTAGGGTCACAGTAGATGATGCATAGACAGCAGGACTGGGCAGCGGTGTGTCTGGGTTGTCCCATGTACGGGACATTGACATGTGCTTGAATACAGGTATGCATACATATGCATGTGTGTATGGAATGTATAAATAACACATAGGTGGCCTGGCTGTGGTACCCTGCTTGTTAGTTAGCTTCTTGGTTGTCTTTTAGAGCCTAGATCAGTAAACTTTTCCTGCAAAAAGTCAGATAGTAAATATTTTAAGCTTGTGAGCCATCAGGTATCGGTTGTACCTACTCAATCGGCCATTGCAACGTGAATGCAGGCATACATGGTGTGTAAGCAAATGAATGTTCTCGTGTTTCACTAAAATTTTATTTATGCACACTGAAATTCAAATTTCATACACTATTCACCTGTCACAAAATAGTATGCTTCTTTTGATTTTCAAAATCCATTTAAAAATGCAAACACAATTGTCACTTCTCAAACCATACATGCACAGGTCAGCTTTGGCCCAAGGGTCATGGTTTGCCAATACATAATTTAGAATGCCATTTCCCATAGAGACAAACAATTGGAGACACTGTTTACGTTGCCAGATCAGCCTACAAAGGTCAACTCAATCCGTGAAGAATCCAAATTATAGCGTGTAGAGCGGCTAATATTTTGCACTGTTTAGGCCAAGCACGGTGCTAAGGTCTTTTTTTTCATTGCGCCCCTTGATGCTCAGTACAATCTTATGGGAAAACAGGTTTAGATAGCTGAAGTGGTTTGTCCATCTCAGCTAAGAAGCTGCAGGACTGGGGTTTGGATGGAGGTCTTGGGATCTTGGAGCTGTGGTATTTACAGCCAGGACCTGTTCAGAAGGCAGGGGATGGTGTCAGGTACTTCGTAAACCCTCAGGGCACATCAGCGAGCGTGATCCTCATCATTATTACGAACTGTACGACGTCAGCCCCTCTAAATTACCACTTATGGTACCATTTCCTCATCCTGAGTTCCCACCTGGGATGTCCCAAGCATTTCCCTCTTCCCTGGCTTTCAACACCCCCACGGTGACATTTAGCAATAAAGATGGCAAGTCTCCTGTGTGGGTAGGACTCATTCTCTTTAATTATCCACACTCAGACAAGTCAATCACATTTCCCAGTTGCTCCAACTAAGGGAACAAAAGGTGAAGAGGCCTCTTTTGGCAGCAGAGCCTGGGGAAGCTGTGTTGAGACCTTCTGCTGCCCGGTCCTGCTGTCTGAGCTGTGCGGGAGCCACGTAGCCACAGAGCAAGGCAGTGCGAGCAGACGCAGCTCACAGCCGTGCAAAGTCCGCGGGGCTTTCAGAAGGGACTGTTCCCGTTCCCTCATCTGCACCACCAGTGATATTTTAGTATTCGTGCAAGCTACAGGGTTTGCTGAGAACAAAGAATGCTCAGATCGGTCACAGCTAAAATTGACAACTTCAAATAAGCAAAGATTTAAGTGAGTATTTTTGTCCCTCCTTCAATTTTTATCTCACTCTCGGCTCCAGCTTTCTTCCAGTCTCCTGGTGGTGCGTGTTCTTTAAATGGACCCTCTGTCATTCTGGATGCCAAAACCTCCTTCCCCTGGGGCACAGACAGCTGACTAGACCTCAGATGTTCCGCCACCACCATCCCGCTCTACCCAGCTTGAAAGAGATCACCTGTCAACCAGAAGTGGTTCTCTCCTGGTGTCATTTGGGGTAATAGGGCAGAGCCCCTGCTGACATCTTCCTGGTAATGTCACCTAGTCCACCTAGGACTAAACCCACTCCCCCATCTGCATGTAGTGAATCGAATCATGAACTCAGAGGCTCATGAGCCAGAACCTAGCGTTGCATGAGAAACCATCCCAAACCCTACTGGATCACTGTCTCCCCTTCCCCTTCTCCATATCTCCTCTCTCTCTCTCTCTCTCTCTCTCTCTCTCTCTCTCTCTCTCTCTCTCTCCCTGCTCCCCTCACCTCCCCACCTCTCACTCTTCCTCCCTCTCTCCTTGCAGCCTCTCTGGGTAGCTGGCCGGGCTTGCCCACAGCACTTTAGAATAGCCTCTTGTATGGCAAGTTAGGGCTCCAGGCACAAGTCTTCCCAAAAGACAGGAAGTGGAAGCTTTCTGTCTTTTCCAACATGGGCCTGGAACCTGGCACGACATCGTTCATTCCCATCATACTCTATGGTGGAAGCAGGCATGGAGCCACCCAGGTTCAGGAGGAGGTGGAGTCCCCCTCTCCACAGGGAGAATGTCGAGGACCCTGCAGCCTCTTCAATCCCCACAGGCTGGGTGAGAACCCAGAGTCCTCTCAGCCAGCACCTCTGTGTGACCAGGACACCCAACAAGAACCAATTAGAGCAGAAAAGTCTATTTGGGCTCATGGTATCCAAGGTCTCAGCCCATGACTCCTTTGCTCTGGACCCCTCATGGGGGAAGTAAAGCTGTCAGTTCACGGCAGCCAGGGCGCAGAGAGAGAGCCTGCGTGCAAGGAGCCAGGGGTGCTACAGGGCCAAAGGCAGCCCCCGGTGACCTCCTTCCTCCACCCACACCCTACCCACCTATAGCTACGGCCCATGAATTCCTTCAAATTATTAACCCATCAAATGGATTAATCCAGATTAGTTCTTGCAATCTGACTGTTTGACCTCTGAACATTCCTACCTTGTCTTACGGGTAAGCTTTCAGAGGACACCTTACATCCAACCATAACGCCCTTTAAAAGTGGCATCAACCTATGTTTTAGCAATGAGCGAAGCCCAGGCTGTGCCTAGAAGTCCTTGGGTAGCTGAAGACTTGCTGCTTTTCCGGAGCGGCACGTTCCAACTTGGCACATCACCTCTTAGCGCTGCTCTCCAACTACAAAGAGCGCTCTTCCCACCTTTCATACCTTCCAAGACAATTCTGCTGGCTCCTCTAGTCTCCCTCCCTCCGAGCCATACCCCAAGTTCTTCCTCTGTCTTCTGCCATGTCTCCCCCTCCCTCCACTTCTCTCCTCTGATCACCTCCGTTTTCTTCATGTCCTTTTTGAAATGCAAAACAGGAAACTGTTGGCTCAGAGGAAGGTGGGCCCCTCCCCTCCCCTCCCCTCTTCTAGGAGCGCAGTCAGGATGAGGATGATATTTTGAGTGACGGGTTAGTCCCCTTGTCTTGCTCATGCTTCCTTGACCACTGCCATCCCCCGGTTCATGAGAAGCTCTCAGCACCACTGGGCAGGGGTCAGGATGGCCCTACCAGGAGGCAAAGGGGGGGAGGGAGCTACCATGCAGCTGCTGATCTCTGGTTTCAGATGTTCCCGTCCACCGTACATAATGGTCTTGAAGTAAGGACGTTGTGAGAGAAATAAACGCCTTCAAACTTCCAGAACACGGAGTGGGTGGGACCCAGACCCTGGGGTGAAGACAGACCAGTTCAGAGGTGCCGGGTTTCTATTCGCCAATAAAAGGCTCAGGGGTCACTCCAGTTGAACTGGGCTGACTGGGCTGCACAAAATAACCACACAAGAGACACAAATACCTTTTTCTTTGGGGTCGTTGTGACGGCTCCTCTGACCTTAAGGGTCCCCAGAAAGAGAGAGAGTGTGAGCACGCGCCGACCCCTTTTATTGAGGAGAAACTATTCAAATGAGGAAAGGGGTCAGGTTTCAGGGGGCTGAGTATCTTCATGATGTCCACTGTCAGCAGGTTGACTGACACCTGGGTAGGCCACACCCAAAGGCACAGTAAGAGAAGGGGACACACACACAAGGCACTTCCATGGAAGATTCTATCCTAAACGTGGCAAGGGGTTATATTACAAAGGAACAGGTGAGCGTAGCTCCACCCATGGGGCTGTAGCAAGACACACCCAGGCAAGAAGACAGTCACTAGAACCCTAGAAGAGCAGGCAGTCTAGCAGCATGGGTGCCTGACGCCACATCCCCCAGCAGAGGAGTTAACTCAGTCACGTGGGAGGCTGGTCTCCACAGAGGGGACAGAAGAAGCTGCCCTCGCAGGGTTAGAAACAGGAAGGTTCAGGGGCTCCAGGGCTCCTTCTTTTCCTTGCTGCTCGGGCTCCGATGGGGACATCCCAACCCTGTTAGAGACACTCCATATCTAGGTGGTACTGCCAGGACAGAAGGTCAGCCATGAACATGGAGAGATGGAGATGGGCAGGCCAGGGTCTGCCTTATGCAGCTGCAGCTCTCACTGCCAAAACACACAGGCAGTCGGGGGTCCTTAAGAGACCAGCATCAGCGTGTCAAAGGTGAAACCACCCGGTCAAGTCCCGTGACAAGGATCACGGACATTAGGAGTAGATGACACTCAGCACAGCATCCAAAAACCTCAAGTGGCAGTGGTTGCATCTCTGCAATACCCAGGACTGGAATCCTTGGGGCCAAGGGAGGCCCTCACTGGTGGAAACCAGCAGAGACACAGGAAGGTAGGCCGGTCACTCTCCCCCAATGCCAGGAGGACACGGGGGCTCCTTCTGCCAAAGTACATCCTAGGAAGAGGAGGAACGATGAAAAAAATGGACACTTACCCAGAGGAGACAGAGCTCTGCCCACCCTGCACTGGTGGAATGCGGCCTCCACGCAAGATAAAGACATTTCAATTAGGATACATTTTGGTTTTGCACATCCGAACCACAGAGTGCAAATTTCTCATCCTCTACAGAGCCCAAGACCCAATTTTGGCAGCCAACCCGTCGCTTCTAGAAGCTTCTATAGGAGATACAAACAAAGCTTTCTAGATCTGAGCTTCTCCCAGGCCACCAGAGACAGACTGTTATACAGAATTCCCTCCTCTGTACTGCAGAAGCCACGAGAACTTCCAATCAGACCAGTGCAGTATGTCCTCGCAGATATGAAAGTCCACCGCCCGCTCGCCAAACTCGACCACCAGATAACGGCGCTGGAAATAAGTGGCTGCTAAAACTCCAGCAGAATGTGTCATGAGGATCATGGTGTGGAGCCAGCATTGTAATCTGGGAAGGCCAAGGCTGTGGGGAGGCCCTTCTGGCAGACTGGGGTGATGGGTGGTGAGAGGAAGAAGCCCGGGAATGAATCAGTGGAAGGTGGCAGTTGACAGCCTGGTCCTGGGCCCCAACTTGCTAACTGCAAAATATTGGTTAATTTAATTATCTTCCCATGCTTCCTGGTTTGCCTTTTCTATGCAATTTATCCCCCCCTCCCCCCTTATCCCCCCCTCCCCCTCTCCCCCTCCTCCCCCTCCCCCTCCCCCTCCTACCCCTCCCTTTCCTCCCCTTCCTCCTCCTCCTCACCATTCAAAATCAGTTATGAGGTTTGCTATTTGCAAAACTTTTTCTTCTTAAAGTATTTTGGGCAGTCTGTTTTTTGTTTCAAGCTACATTTCCTGGGTGCCTGAGGATCCCTGGGTGTCCCTGGAGCCTCCCGCAGGGACAGGGAATGAGATAGGGAAGGTGCCAGGGAGTGCAGGACTCCCGTCTCCCATCATGATCTCAATCTGGGCAGCAGCGTGGCCACACAAGCTGCTTCCACAGACCAGAGTCCCTGCATTTAAACAAACAAACAAACAAAGTTGCAAACTCATTGGTTCCAAGAAAGCAGAGCGAGGAACAGGTGAGCTGTTTGCGGACATATGTCACCTTACTCTTCCCTTCCCCCGGGTTCGTGGGCTCCCTGGGTCATGCCTCAGCTCCCAGAAACAACCTCCACAGTGCAGGGCCAGGGTCCTGGACCCCATTTGCCAGAGCCCAGACCTGCCCACCCCGTGATGCTTCCCTGCGGCCGTGACTCAGGCAGACACTGGAGAGAGATGGAATTCACAGTCCAGGAAACTCCTGGAGCCTCGCTGCCTTATTTCCAAAGGGCAGCGCTTGTCATTACTCTTCCATGAACTGCTTTCTTGGTTGAAAACATGTATTTTTAAAAGGCTTAATTTCTCTCCTTTCTCAAAAAATGAGAATCAAGTCGTAGCTGCAGCCTGGCACCTTGAGAGAGAGAGAGAGCACTCTCGTTTTTATACTTCACAGAATTCTTAATAATACAAAAATGGCCCAGAGCACTTCACACTGAGTTATGAAGTCATTAGCATTTCTGGGATAAACACAATACCCCAGGACAAGTTATTAGACATACCGTAATGGGGGGAAAGGTAGATACATGGAAAAGGCCCCATGTCTAGCAACACCAGAAAAAATTCACCTGTTCCTTGTGGAAGGCAGCAGAACCCTCTCTGCACCCCCCACACAAACTGTGTGGCCTTTTCTCCGCCAACCGACTCGGCATATTGGATATTGGTAAAATTTTAAACAATCAGCACCTTGGTGCCCCAAGGCCGGCAATCTTTCCAGACTCTCAGCTCTGCATTCTGCCTCAAGGTTCCTGGTATTTATGATCATGTCGGCACCGAAATGGCTGCTCCCCCCTCCCACAGTCCAGCAGACCCGTAACAAATTTTATCTGGCAACGCTGTTTGCTTTTAAATTAGCAGGGGAATCCATCACCTGTGTTCCCTACTTCCCTCCCCACGGCTCCAGTGCCCACCTGTCCTTCACAATTATGCTCAGGTGTCACTCACTGCACAGAGATTTCCAAACAGCAAGGACTCAGGTGATCCTCCCTCTGGATAAACAACTGGCACATTTTACCAGAAAAAAAGAATCTTTTTGAGGGGGTACTTAAGTTGGCCCTACTTGGATTGTCCTGTAATTGCAGGTGTCTGCTCACAAGAATCAGAGCCCTGGGGAGTGGTCATTCGGTTGGCCATGAGCATCCCTGCCTCCAGCTGCATCCCCAACCAACACAGACAAACATTCCTGAAGTTTCCATATGGCTCAAAGCTCTGTTTCCCTATGAGTGTCCCTTCCCCTAGATGGTGCTGGGGTTGAATTCTCCCTAGGACTCAATAAAACACCTTGCAGAAAGATGAGGTCAAGGAGGGAGATGCTCCCCGGACCAGGATAAGCCCACTCTCCCCTCCTGTACCTGTGGCGGTACCACTAATTGGCGTGGCACCCCGTCCTTCTCAATAAAGTGCTCCAGTAGGCCATTTCCAATTCCTGCTGATACATGATTAAAAGCCATAAGCCATCTCCAGGACAGTCCCTGGAAAGCAACCCAACTCCAAGTGCACGTGATTCTTGAAAAGTCAATTGAAACTGTGGCACTGTCCAGGACTTGAGTCTTCACCACTACCAGCTCCTCCAGCCACAACGCAGGATCTAGACTCCTCCCCAGAGGAGTGAGCTGCAGTTAGGGCTGTATGCACCATACAATCCTCAGCAAGGGCTGCACCAATTAAAACCCAGTGCCATGCATATTTTGAAACTCACTTAGGAGAGCGACTGTGCCCCTCTTGTCCTTTGAGCCCCCAGAGCCCACCCTGACTTCACTCGACTCCATTTCCCATCAGAGCATCCTGAATCCCCCCTCTTCACACACCCCCACTCCTCAGACTAAAGCCCCACTTTGGAGCCCTGTTCCTCCGACTCTAACCCTCTCTTCCCTCAGTCAGTGAACACCCTCCCTGTCCTCTCTGGGACTTCTCCAGGCCTGGCTGGCCACCTGATCCACGAGTTCCCACTCAGAGTACACGGGTTAGTGCAGGCTGCCCTCCTCCACACTGCCCTGCCCAGCCTCCCGGCCTCATCAGCTTCTAGGTCATCTGCTGTGACAATCTCCAACCCTGAGTCGCCCTCACACCCCACCATCTCTCTGTAGAAACAGTGCCACTGAAGTCACCTGTGAGACTTTGCAAATGAACTTGACTCTGTGTTTATTGTATGCACTGGAAGACTATGGAATCAAATCCACCATGGGATGTAAGTGCAAGAAGAATCCCACGCAGCTCATACGCCTCAGAGAAACCACGGGCTCCGTTCCCTGTTCCACATGGACTCCATTCTCAGCCTGGACTTCCAGGCTCCCGGATTTGTCTGTTACAATGTCAACAGTGATTGTCTTCAGCTGCACAGAGCACGGCCATCAAGGATACCTGCTTTCCTGTTGTGGGGAAAATTAGGAGCCCAGATCTCCCAGGCAACTTGATGAAAACAGAATGGCCTATAAATATTTGTTAAATGAAATAACCAAATGCTCTCTGGACCAGCCACTGCAATCTCTTAATTAACTTGAACTTCTTAATAATCAGTGTGGGCTAGCAAAGGCATCAGCTGGGCAGAGCCTCTCCTGCTAGCGTGGATTTCAGGCAGCATGTGCTTCATCCAGTCTGGACTGGGTCACAAATGATTTGCTATTGACAATGACCGAAGGTCCAACACCAAGTAGTAACTTCTTCTCTTTCTGTCTGAATTCGTTTGGAATGGATTTGAGGCTGTCTGTACCATGATGTCTACTTACCCCCCATTTACCTACACCTTCGTGAGTGGAGAGAGGGGTACAGCTGTACAAGACGTGCTCAAGCCAATGACCCTCGTCACATGTCGGGGAGCGTGGCTGAGGCTCAGGAGGCACCAGCTTTCCTTGGTTTCCGTAGACCTGTGATTTACCCTTTCGAGAAGAGACCAACAGTTGCCAGATGTGTGTGCCTTGGAGCTAGTCCCCATTGGAGCCACAGATGGTCACTCCTGACATTGAGCTGGGAAGATTGGGTTGTGTTAAAACTCAGGGCTCAGGCATCTGAGAAGCAAGGAACAAGAAGAGCATCGATTCTTTCTCCATAAGAGGTCGAGGTTCACCACTCCAGCTTCTGTGTATCCCTCTGGTGCTCTGTCCTTTCCAGCCTCCGAATCTTCAGGCCGCTTGCTTTCATCAGCTTTCCGTCACTGTAACAACTGCTGGAGAAAATCAACTTAGAAGGAGAAAAGGTTTATTAGAGCTCACTGTTTTGGAGACTCCACGGACCCGCAACAAGGCCGAGCATTATAAGGGGAGACGTTGTAGGAGAAGCCCACTCACCTCATGGCCAGGATGAAAGACATTCTCCTAAAGGGCTTGCCACCTCCCAATGGTGCCTTGAGCTGGGAACCAAGCCTTTAACCCATGGGCTTCAGAGGGGTACACAAGGTGCAAACTATTGCACTGAGGGAATGACTGTTGACTTCTAGTTCATTTTAATCCCCACCCATTCTAGTTTACATGGAGAGCCATCTGTGGCTCATGGCTACCACGTTGAACAGCACAGGACTTATCTGATGGGTACTAACCAGCTACCACCTGGCCCATTTTGCAGAGGAGGCATCTAGGAACTCCAAGGACGGGCATCTCTGTGGGGACAAAGAGGACCTGAAAGTCTAGTTGGATCACTCTGCTAAGTGACTTGCTCATTAATGAGACATCCAGGCTTAGATCCTGGCTTTCACTGACCACATCAAAGGTGCACATTTAAGAATGGGGACTTTGAAGCTCAGGTCACATGTTAGATCTCTAACCTCGTGGGTACTGACCTGCGTTTCTCCAGCCCGTCTGGGAGTCTAGGTTCCGCCGCTCGTTCCCAGGAACTAGAGTCCAATCACTTGAATTTCTGAGCCTCAGTTCCTAGGGTGCCCCTAGTGAGGATGATCACACAGGTCATCACCAGGAGGGCAGAAGAGCCTAGAAGATGCTGAACATGCCGGAAACTCCAAAGTGCTGGTCACATGCCAGTTCTCATTTCCCACCCTTCTCTGTCTCCTGTCCAGTCTTTACCCTTGTCTCTGAGAACACAAGGTTCAACCTGAGGGACAGTCCAGGGACCGGAGTGTCCAGTGTCCTGGTAATCTGGTGGGGGTTGTACCCTCATGTTCAAGGCATTTGGGGTGAAAGAAATGAAAAGCCATGCAGATTTGCACAAGTAACAAATGGGGGTTACCTTGCAGAAGGAGGTATCTAGGGAACTCCAAGGGCCGGCATTCTGTGGGGACAAAGGTGACCTTAAAGTCTAGCTGGATCACATGGAACACGACGAAGTGACTTGCTCATTAAAGGCTGGCCAGGATCCGAGAAATCTGAGTTTAGATCTTGGCTTTCACTCACCACATCAAAGATAAGCATCTAAGAACAATTCAGGGAATCGGAAATTATAATTTTCCATCTAGACTCAACTGTGTGATGAGTTGTTATATTAGACAAATTACTTTTTAGCGTGCTTCAAAAATAGCTTTTTTTCTTGCTTCAGTTTATTTTCTGAAAATAGGCATGACCTAGGGTCATAAGGAATATTACTTGAAGGAATATATTAAGCAGGAAGAAATATTAGGCTGAGGGACCCTGGTGCTCCAAGCCACTGAGGTCATTTTAGAAGGTTGAAAGAAAAGTTCTCTCTTTGTAAAAAGCATTTATCAACACACTGATCACTTGTGAAATAGGCTCCTTTCTTGCTTAACACGGGAGTGATGGTCCAAATATTCTCCATGTACAATGGCAGTAGCTTTCACCTACCATTCAGACAGGTCCGCCTACCCAGATCAGGGTCCTCCGTGCCCCCGTTGACCAGGAACTTACCCTTCAGTAGCTACATTAGGGGAATTGAGGGACTGGGAAGGGGATCCTCTGGACATACTTATTTACTAAAAATTGCAGAAGTAGTTTAATGTTTTAACAAGCAAAAACTGCGCCAGGGTCTATGAATTGAAAAGCAGCCTGGTGATTTGACACCAGCATGAAGTCCTACACCCCTTCCCCCCCAAAAAAACTGAAACAACCACTTTGTCAGCCTCTTGCTCTGCAGAATTGCAAATATAATAACTGGCACACGATTTCACAAAGTCAATAAAAATGATGTGTAAGAATTACACACATCACACTCCAGGCAAGCTACTGACCACCAATGACATGGCAGAATTAGATCAGGCTTTGTTGACCAAAAAAAACAAAGATGCTAGGAAAGAGTTTTCAAAAGAGAACAACTGCGAAAAGCAACCTGGTGTCCTCCCCTGGATCTGCAGCCAAAGAAGGCCATCGAGGGAAACTGGTGAAATCTGCAAATGGATGGAGGTTGACATCTTAATTCTGACAGGTGTTCCCGAGGCTCACACCTCAACATGGAGTGAAGACCAGATGGAACTCTTTCTACCGCCTTTGCAACTTTCCTGTACATCTAAAAGTTTTCCAAAATAAAAAGAATGAATGTCAAGGTTGAGGTGGCTCATGGAGCCCGGGATGTTTGCAGGATCCGGCTGCCTTTGTGATTGGTACTGTGTGTGAGTCTGATGTGAAGGGCGGGGTGGGTGGTTCTAGTTGGATGGGGGAAATATGCCAGATTTTATTTTAAATCCTCCCTCGATTCATCTTCTGTTAATTCCCAGAGTCAGTACCTACTTCTCGTTAGAATCTCAATTTTGCTGAACACGAGATAATTAGTTCTCAGATGTCTGGATTTCATTTTTCAAGTTTAAATCTAACCCTCATCATACAAACGCCCTGCCATTGCTTAACACCCCCACCATGAACATTCGCATTTTCAGCCACCTTTGTCTGGTCCCAATGATGTCTGCAAAGTAGATCCCCTGCCCACCCACCTCTGTGTGTGTGTGTGTAAACTGACCCCCACCCCCAGCTCTCTAAGTAGGATTCTCTGTGTGGCCGGGGAGAGTGGAGACCTAAGCAGTCCAAAGGAGACTCGGTTTCTCTACATAATGAGGCATTGACAGACCCTGGTGGTGTTGCCAAGTAAGAGGTGACATCACTTTGCTTCACCACCCCCAGGAGACCTTCGGTAAATTCCACATGTTGCAACTGTGTTTCGGAGGAGTTGACTTTGTGATGGGTGTTTTTAAGACCACGTGTTGAGTGTGATCTTCCAAGTGAGTACCAGAGGGCAGGCACACAGGAAGTACACCCAGGAAAACCCGCCTTTCAGTTTCCTCTAAAGAAGTCAAGGCTCTGAGATTTCAGGTGACACTGGGTCTCTTTTTCATCTGACTTGTTGACATGGAACAGAATTATCAAATAAAGTCTGCAGTCCGTGCCCTTCCACGGGCAGACCCTTGGCAACCTCTAAATTGGGAAAATATTAAAACTTGAGCTGAACTTAGAGGTTCCTGCCATTTTGGAAAACAAATTTACTCATCCTAATAGGACAGAGCTCTTCCTTCTCCTCTCTGCACTCGCAAATTCTGGTCACCGCCTATTTATACACATCCAAATCCATACCTATCTGTATCTAGGGAGTGAGATTCTAGCTCCTACTTTGGTTTTCCGCATTCCCTCCCCTCTCTACTCTTTTAAAACATTAATAATCAAGTCCACAAGGAGCGGGGTTTTAGGTACAGAGCAGATGCAAAGTCTTTGCAAGAAGTTGCATTATTTCTAAGGAGGAAGCCGCAGACCCTGAAACTATGTACGGTCAACCAACTCAGGGGCACAAGCCCCTCTTTTTCAAAGAACATATTCAAAAGCAGCTTCTGTATTTTTGAGGTTTTGAGTAATGTGTCAATAGATATCAAGTTAAGCACAGCTATTTATCTTACGCTTCTGCTCCCACCAAGGACAAATTAGATTGCTACACGTGAAGCCGTCTTTTCAAATGGACCGATTCCCAATGTAATGAATGGGTCAGGCCCAGGGGGGGAAACTGATTTCTATGACGTCATTTCTTTCTCAGGGCATGTGAATGTGTGTTTCTCCCATTTTCATTCAGAAAAAAGCTTTGAGGTCAAGGCAAGTTGGGTCCCCTACAAGTGGGCGTGAGTCCTCAATGTGCGTTTTCTGGAAAGGCAGTTGGGGAAGCAAAGGGGCCAGGATGCAATGCAGCATCCCCTGGTAAACCCACAGCCCTGGGTCCACCCCCTGAGTGTCCTCTTAATCCGACCAAGTGTTCAGAGACTAAATGGGATTTGCTCGGGAAGGGCCCCAGCATTTCAGGAGGCCTGGCCTCTGGCGGGGGTGGGGGGGGTGGCAAAGCCCGTTCCTATCTGAGACCAACACCTCCCTGCTCTGACCAGTGCTCCTGTCCATTTCCGGCCCCCGAGTTATGGGTTCTAATCCCGCTTGATCCTCAGTTTCACCTCCACAGGAAAAAGACATTTGTTTTCTGCTCCTGGGATTGAAAGGTCAGATGGCCGCTGGGTCTCTTCTTGACAGGTCGCCTTCACGGTCTCTTTGAGCACTTTTATCTGATGGCCAAACTTCCCCTCATCTGCATGACAGCCCGAGAGTGGGACTTCAAGGTAGAGGCCTGGTGAGGCCCTTGTCAGCCTCCCCGTCCTCAGAGTCATTTCCTCCAAGCACAGGGATTGGGAATTTATTCCAGAAAACTGGTTCTGTGCTCCATATCCCAGGGGGTGCCCTCACCTAGAAGCTCAGTTTGCTCACGCAAACCCCATCTGTGCCTGAGGATCACAAACATGATGCTCGACAAATGAACCAGGTGACAACCCAGAAAGTCAAACATAAATAAAGCTATGTTCCCCCACTTATAGCTTTATACTTTTATTAGTGCTTGGTAATTACACAGCGCAGCAGGGTTATGCATGCACATAACATAATTCATTCCCCCACACCCCCCTTTCCACCTCCCTCCCTCCCCGTGTTCCCCTTCCTATATTCTTCTGGTCTTTCTTTTATGTATCTACATATAGTTTTCCACTGGTGCATTATGATTATACATAAAAGGTGGGATTCGTTGTGTTATATTCATACCTGCATCTAGCTTTTTTTTTGTTTGTTTGTTTTTTGGTACCAGCAATTGAACTCAGGGGGAATTAACCACTGAACGACGTCTCCAGCCCTTTTTACATTTATTTTGAGATAGAGTCTGTATAATTGCTGAGGCTGGCTTTGAACTTGAGATCCTCCTGCCTCAGCCTCCTGAGCCACTGGGATTACAGGCGCACCTGGCTGCATATGGCATAATTTGGTGGATTCTGTTCCCCAGTTCTTCCCTCTCCCCCTCCCTCTGGGCCCTCTACCTCTCTTCTCCTGATATCCCTTCTATTTTCTTGAGAGTCCCCACATTTATTTTGTTCCTTTTTTCTCTCTAGCTTCTGCGTATGAAAGAAAACTTTTGACCCTTGACTCTCCGAGTCACTTAGCACGATATTCTCCAGTTACATCCATTTACCCACAAAGGACACAATTTCATTTTTCTTTACTGCTGAGCAGAACTCAGCAGTAAATGTAGGCATCACCTTTTCTTAATCTATTCATCTGTTAATGGGCACCTGGGCTGGTTCCATAACTTGGCTACTGAGAATCGTGCTGCTGTAAACATGGATGCCTTTATCACTCGAGTGTGCTGACTTCACTTCTTTGGGGTAAATACCAAGGAGTGAAAGAGCTGAGTCACAGGGTGTTTCCTTTGCTAGTCTGTTGAGGACTTTCCATGCTGATTTCCACGGTGACCGTACTGATATGCAGTCCCACCCGACAACGTGTGAGTGTTCCTTCCTCCTCTCATCCTCACCAGCATTTATCATTATTTATATTCTTGATGGCTGCCACTCTGACTGGGGTGAGATGGAATCTCAGTGTAGTTTCGATTGGCATTTCCCTGACGGCTAATGAGTTGAAGCTGTTTCTTGACCTCCAGGTCAGCTTCAGTGGACTGGACAGGTGAGGAAACAGCAAACAGAAACGCTGCTTAAAGTCACAGTCATTGCCCTGCATAACTCTAGGGGGCACTGCACACATGGTCTGGAGCAATGCATTGCTCAAGCTGCCCAGCCGTGAATGGCAGTCCTGCTACTGAGCATGCAAAAGATGGAAAGAAAGGGCAAGGAAACTAGCATTTTAGGGGATGCCAACTGTGCTGGCTTCCTGTTACTATAATAAAACACCTGAGATCATTAACTCATCAAGAGAAAAGGGTTAGTTGCTTAACAGTGCTGAAGTTTCCAGTCCGTGATCAAGTGGCCTCTGATGAGGCAGCACATCAAGGCAGCAGCTCATGACAGAATGAAACCACTTGTATCACCAGCCAAGGATCGGATGGAAGACTGGGTGGGCCAGGTCCCCAGGTCCCCTCTGGGGACATGTATTCAACAACCTAAGAACCTTCCACTAGCCCTACTTCTGGAAGGTACCAGCCCTTCCCAAAAGCATCACCCTGGAGACCACGCCTTTAATGCATGAACCTTCTGGGGACACTTACCAAACCACATTTACAAGATGTCAGTGCACGTCACTGGTCAACGGCAGGAGAGAAGCACAGGCTGGTAACGAGCTGGGTGACCTTGGGCAGCCCTTGATATTTTTAAGCCTGTTACTCATCTTTAAATGGACTGTACAGCCTGTGTCCAGAAGTATTTTTAAAATGGTTTACCACAAACACCGTGTGATTCTATGGAGATGGAAATCAACAGTAATCCACATCTCCGAAGCGTCTCAGTAGCATTTGAGGTACCTTAATTATGAAGTCACACCCCGGGATGGCTGCAGGAGCCCTTCAAAGTCTATGCTGGAGGGCTTGCTAATCAGCATTAAGGACGTTAATTTGGTAGTATTTTTTTTACATTAAAATGAGCATTCTTCAAGATATGTGATCGGTCAGAAAGACTGAAGGGACCGACCACCCTTCATTCACGATTTGCCTGACCAGTCCCAACGCCTGAAGAACACCCTCAGCATCACCAGGCCCCTGGCTGTGCTCTGCGGGAGCTTGACCCCTGACCTGTGAACAGTCAGTTGGCTGCTCCCAGGATGAGCCATTCGCAGGGACCCATCAAAGAGCTGGAAGACAGAGCGAGGCACTCTCCCATGCACACAGGACCCCAGTGCAACCCTTAGCAAAGCATATCATCTCATTAAAAAGTGGCCTCCCATCATGTAGCCTCTCTCTTGACGCTCCTCAGACAGGGCACTAACATCCAGAAAACACGAGAACTCAAAAAAAACTTAACACCAAAATAAAAACCACAATCAGTAAATGGACAAAGGAACTGAACAGCCGCTTCTTAAAAGAAGAAATATGAACTATCAACAAGTATATGAGAAAATGTTCAACATGTCTAGTAGATACAGAAACGCAAACTAAAACTGCACTGAAATTTCAAGTAACAGTAAATGTTGGTGAGGATGTGGGGAAAGACACACTCGTACGTTGCTGATGGCACTGCAAAGTTGTTCAGCCAATAAAAAGAATGAATGTCAAGGTTGAGGTGGCTCATGGAGCCCCGGGGATGTTTGCAGGACCTGGCTGCCTTTGTGATGGATACTGTGTGTGAGTCTGATGTGAAGGGCAGGATGGGTGGTTCTAGTTTAATGGGGAAAATATGCCAGATTTTATTTTAAATCCTCCCTCTATTCATCTTCTGTTAATTCCCAGAGTCAGTACCTACAGCCACTCTGAAAAGCAGTATGGGGATTCCTCAAAAAAGGGAATGGAACCCCACTTGACCCAATGACCCCCTCCTAGGTATATGTCCAAAGTATTTAAAATCAATCATACTGTAGTAACATAGCCACAATGTTTATAGCAGCTCAATTCAGAACAACTAAGCTGTGGGGCCAACCTAGGTGTCCTTCAACAGATGAATGGGTAAAGAAAATGGGGGTACATATACATGGTGGAGTATTACTCAGCCATAAAGAATGACTTTATTACATTTGCTGGTAAATGGAAGGATCTGGAGACTATCATGCTCAGTGAAATAAGCCAATCCCAGAAAACCAAAGGTCAAATGTTCTCTGATATGTGGAAGCTAACCCACAATATGCGGGGTGGGGAAAGAAGAGAAGTTAGTCCATTAGACAAAGGGGAATGAAGGGAAGGGAGGGGATGGGAAAGGGAAAGACGTGAAATGAATCTGCCAAACCTTCCTACATACATATAGGAATACACCACAGTGAGTCCCACCATCACGTACACCCACAAGAAATTAATTAAAAATAATAAGCTTGGATAAATGTCAGAAATGTAGAGAGAAGGGAGTGGGGGGGAGGGGAAGGAGAAGTACCAGGGGCTGAATTACAACAAGAGAGATTCCATGCATTTACAATTATGTCAAATGGACTCTACAAACTCAGAAACTCAAAGGTCGAATGTTTTCTCTCAAAGGCAGAAGCCAGAGTAAAATAAAGGAAAGGGGGAGGGAAGGATAAGATCACAGGAAGAACCAACCAAATTAGAGTTAATAGATAAGCCACAGGAAGGTAGGAGGGGAAGGAGATGGGGAGGGAAGACGGGAGGGAGGGCAAAGGGGGGTCACGAACTGAAATCCACTTCCATGGGTGTCTGAGCTTGTGGGGGTGAACCCAGCTCCCAACTACTATGTGTAACAAGGGAGGGAGGGAGGGAGGGAGGGAGGGAGGGAGAGAGAAAGGGAGGGAGGGAGGGAGGGAGGGAGAGAGAGAGAGAAAGGGAGGGAGGGAGGCAGGGAGGGAGGAAGGAAGGAAAGAGGGAGGGAGGGAGGGAAAGAAGGAAGGAAAGAATTAAAAATTTAAAAATCCACACAGAAAAATGACCTCCTACCCCTGGGTGGGGTCCCTCTGCATGTCTAATAGCCGTCCTCTTACATTTAGCTGCAGAAATGGCTTCGAACTTGCTGGAGTGATTCTCGGCGGCAAACAAATCACAAGATTATGGTCTTGTGCAATGGTTATTTCCATCTTAATGCGAGAACTATCCATTTTGGAAGCATCAGGTCATTGGAGGCTGCTGTAGTTTGAGTAGCTCATACATTAGCAATAAGACAACGGAGAGTTCCATAGATCACAGCTGCTTGTGTAAGCAAGTAAATCAAATAAGGAATGAGATTAGGAGATGACCAATGAGACGGAAGGACTTCCCAGGCATTGTTAGTAAGACAATTAATTGTAACTCTCTACTCATTTTTGTACACTGGGTTGCCTATTAAGAGAATGAATCGATTCTCTAACTCTGGGTCTCAAAATGTGTTCAATCAGACTCGGCTTGCAAAGGGTCATTATTTTTATGACTCCGTGAAATGCATATTTTAAGCAACCAGTTTTGAAATGGGCTTTTAAAGTTGAGAAGAAGGGACTCTGTAACCTTTCATGAAGTCCCAATTGAAATGAGAAGTTTAGGGGGGAAATTCTCCTTCTTAAAGAGAACAATTTTGGAAAACGAACACCGGAGTCTTCCTTTGAGTTGAAAAACGCCTGGATTAGAGGCCTCTGAGCCAAGGATCAGGGGATTTTTTTCCCCCTCTTTCTGGATTTTCCCTGGGAATCTCAAACGGGGTGTAGACAAACCACAAATCACTACTTTGAGGTCTAGGTTTGGGGGAGTTTTCTTAGTCTCTTCTTTAAAAAAAAAAAAAAAAAACTTCTCAAAAATGTGACAAGGGAATAAGTGGGTCCCTTTAGTGTCAGGCAACCAAGAATCTGGGAGGGCAGCCTCGAGATGTATAAAAATCACAAAGATATGCAAAGAGGAAGCAGAGGCTTCCCGTGGAATTCAGAAATACCGGTGTCTTTCTTCTTGCCTAGAAGCTTAAAAAGGGCTGTTTAAGGATAAACTAAAGGCGGCCCTATTTTAAACCATCTCCCCTTATGTAAGAGATAGTATGGCTAAAAATACAACGGGCTTCAGGGAGGATGCATTTCAGATAAATCCCGGGGAACATATTTATGTCAAGTTATTGAGGAAGAACTCAGAACGCTCCGAGGACATCCCCTGGCTTGCGAGGCCCCCTGCGCCAAGAGGCAAGGCGCCTCCCCCGCGTCCTCCCAGCGAGTACTCCAAACCCGCCTCCGGGCTCCTCGGTGCATCTGTCTGCAATCCAGAAATACGCGAGGCTGGTGCCAGGAGCGTCTTCGAGTCCCTCAGCCTAGCCAAGGGCCGGATACCCAAAACCTGGCACCAGAGCGAACAGGAGGAACAGACATCCCCCCACACACAAAAAAAAAATGCTCCCCGGTTTTTCTAGTTGCACCTAGAAAGAGCCTGGAGCTGGTCTTCACAGGGCAGAGCAGCTCCCCAGCCACCCTGGTGCCTGGATCCAAGATGGCATTGACTTTATTAATGTTTACTCACAGAGGCAGTGAGCAGGGGGAGGGGCAGCCAAAGGTTGGTTTTAAAGAATGTCCTTTCCCTTTCCCACGTGAAACACCCCAGTGGCTCTAAATGGCCTGTTGAGCGCTGTGGTTTCCACTGCAGCCTCTGGAGACAGATTGGCTTGAGCTGGGATCAGAGCTTCCCAACATGCCCGCTCCATGACCTTGGAGGAGTTACTTAATGTCTTCGAGCCACAATGCCTCATCAGTAAAAGGAGGGTAACTACAGTATCTGTTTTAGAAGGTGGTTGTAAGAACTAGACCAGAACAATCCATATGGTGTGTCTTGTGTATTATCTCGCCCATGGTGATGGAATGATCTGTCAGTATAGGTTGGCACATGCTGCAGTAACAAAAAAAGATGAGATCTCAGTGGCTTCAAAAACAAAGTTGGGTTGTTCACTCATGCCACATACTCATCCCTTTAGGCCAGGGGTCTCTGTTTATAGAAGCTACTCAGGAAACTAAGATAAAGGAGCAGCTACCTATGTCATATCAGGGGCAGAGGAAGAAAGTAGCAAGTGATGCTGGCTCGTAAATATTCCGCCAGAAGCTTTGCATATTACTTTTGCTCATGCAGACGGCCCTCCATAGCTGTGGGTTCCTCGTCTGATTCATCCAACCACGGATTGAAAAAGTTCAGAAACAAAATTCGTGTCTGAACTGAAGGTGTGCAGACTTTTCCTCTTGTCACCTTCCTGTAAACAATACAGTGTAATAATTATTCACATAGCACTCATGTTGTATTAGGCATTATACGCTTGCATGGTATCAGGCATTGGGAGTCATGGATGCTCTGAAGTCTACAGGAAGATGAGGTAGCTTACATGCTAATGCTGTGTCACTATCAGGGAGCTAAGCATCCGAGAGCTTGGGGCCTGCAGGGGTCCTAGAACCAACACCCCAAGGTCACCCAGGATGAATGTACTTCATTGGTTAAAGCAAGTTGCCACCCTGTGCCCCTTAGCTTCTCAGAGGCAAGGAAGTGGGAGCCTTCTGTGCTCCTAAAAGTTAGGAGAACCGGAAATATTTGGTGAATGACATTCCCGGACTGGCTTCCAGTGTGACGACGGGGCTCACGTGCTCGTGCATTTGGGGCTTCACAAGCGTGCGTATACATGCAGTGGCATGAGACAGGTCATGGTGACAGAACTCGGCTCTCTGTTTCACCCAGCCCAGCACAGACTACAGCAGGGCACGTTGGCAAGGCGCTCCTTCCCAGCCCCGCCATCTTTGACAATACACGTTGTCAACAGCCAATCATGTCTGAGCAGGCGTCATGCTACATTTCTGGTTGCATGACAGATGGAAAGAAAAGCTTCCAGGGAGAAAATGGAAGCAAGCAGCTCTGTTTATCTTCCAAAGCTTAGGAAACAATGACATAGTACTTACTGAAGAAAAATAACCCCCAGGTCCTCAGGCCTGTTGACTGGTTTAATGTGAAAACCTTTTTTTTTTTCCTTCTTCCATCCTTTATGGGGGTGAGAGGTGCTAGAAACAGAGAAGAGTCCTCCCCCAGTTCTAAATGGTCCCCTAAATGTTTTTCAGTGATTTACGTAGCAAATAACTAAAACGCACACGGAAGCTGGAGACTTCTCATTTGATCTTTCCCGTGGAGAAGATGAAGGAGAGAGGCTGTTGGAAGACTTCAGAGGCCACTAAACTGCTTTCTATTGATTTTATACTAAGATACTTTATCACTCTTGTTGCTTTAAAAAGAAATGCAATCTGTGTCCGGGTCTAAATAGACTTTCCTAGAAAAATCAGGCCCATCCTCCTATGTGAACAGATGTGAAGGATGTTTATCAGCTTGGGCAAATCAACTTTGGGGATTTTTTTTTTTTCAGAAGCACATTTCTTGCTACAACCCCAGTCCTACTGCAACTAGAGTCTCGCTTCCAGAGGTTAAACTTTCCTGGGTCTGCAATTCCTGTCTAAAAAGTGCCTTGTTCAGTTCGCTTCCTGTGCACCTGGAAAATGTGACTTGGAGACCCAGGAAAATGAGCCTGGGAGATGTTAGGAACTTGCATATATTTACTGCATGTGCTAGGGACAGGATCCAAGCTTGTTCTAGTCAGCTTTTGTGTCACTGTGACCAAAATACCCGACAAGAATAACTTAGTGGAGGAAAAGTTTATTCCGGGCTCACAGAATGAGCAGTCTCCGTCCATAGATGGCCGTCCATTGCTCGGGGCCTAAGTTGAGGCAGCACATCATGTTGGAAGCAAGTGCCCCAGGGAAGGTGCTCCCCTCTAGGCAGCAAGGAAGCCCCACCTCCTCCGGCCACGCCCCACCTCCTCCGGCCACGCCCCACCTCCTCCGGCCACGCCCCACCTCCTCCGGCCACGCCCCACCTCCTCCGGCCACGCCCCACCTCCTCCGGCCACGCCCCACCTCCTCCGGCCACGCCCCACCTCCTCCGGCCACGCCCCACCTCCTCCGGCCACGCCCCACCTCCTCCGGCCACGCCCCACCTCCTCCGGCCACGCCCCCCACCTGCCTACACTTGCCACCCAGTCAATCCATTTTACACAGGAGCTTTGGGGGGACACCTAGTATCCAAACCATAACAAAGCTCAAATCCAACTTTTCCAACATCTCAGAATTGTCAGAAACACTAAACCCCAGGCATCTTCTCCTGCCCCAGCCTCTTCCCCTGGAGCCAAATGTCAACGTTTAACCCGGTGTCCCCAGGGAAAGCGTGGGATGGAAAGCCCTGTTTCTTATTCTGTCCTTCACCCTCTGGTACAAGCTACCTTTGGCCTACTTCCTACCTATATTTGGAATGTCATTTCTCCTATTTTCAGAAACTCAATAAATAGAAACCGTCACCTACAAAACTAGTCAGTCTCAAAGACCTTTCCTTTTAGGAAATGGTTCTCTGTATAAGGAAAGGCCCGAATTCCAGTCTCGACCTTGCCTTAACCAGTTCTGTGTCCCTGAAGAGCTCCGTGAGTCCTTCCTGGCCCGGGCTTCTGCTTCCTTTTGGTGGAGACGCTGGGAAAAGACCACCTTCAAAGATCCTTTCAACCCGAAATCGTTTGTGAATTGGTTACCGGGATCCAAACAAATTGTTCTGATATACTTTTTAGATCCCTGGTTTTGCATGATTTATCTTGAAATAATCCATGTTTATGAAAATGGCATAAAGATGAAGGAAATGAGTCTCCCCCCCCCCCCCACCAAGCCAGGACTTCAGATCTGATGCAGGAGCCGCTCGGGTGAAGCCCATCCTCTGCCTTCTCGCACCCAGATCCACCCGCTCCTCTGCCCACCGCGGAAGCAGACTTAGCTTCTCTGTGCCTTTGTCCATCACTTCACCACGCAGGTTGAGGTCCCTAAACAACATACAGTTCTGTCTTGTGTATCATGGATATTCGAGATGAGTGCTTCTAGAATTGCTATGAAGCTCTGCTCTCTGTTCCAGTGCTCATCCTTGGCGCCTGGGCTGGGGGGTTCCTGCCTTCCCCCTGTGGCAGATGAGCTCGGTGGGTGAACAGCAAGTGTACACGTCTTACCGGCAGATAGCAGGGTGTCTCTGTCTTTCACTGTTAAACAGCCCTGATAGGGACCTCTTTTCAGTGTCTACAGCACACGGGGGGCGGGATTGCTGGGTGCTAAGAAATTAGCTGCTTTCATCTTTTATGGTACTGACTTTTTCCCATCCATAAACATGAGCAATCCCCACATTTATATGTCTTGCAAAAAAATTATAATTTTATAATTTTTTAACTAGCTTACATGTATTTTGCTTAATTTCTTCCTGGACACTTTAGGGATTGTGTTGTTACCATTAACGGTGGCCCATCTATAGGAATGCAATTAATTTTCATATACTGATCTTTTAAGAGTGTACATGCTGATCTCATTTATTAATTGTAATAATTTTTTGGTAGAGTCTCCCAGGTTTTTCATGTAGATAATCATATCATCATGCCATCTTAGTTCTTTCTGATCCTGCTGTTTCACAGCTAGCCATACTGACTGCCTGTCCACTGGCCATCCCCTGCTTCTTCCTCATTAGAAAATCCAGAATTACTCCCTCTGCACAATACCCAGCCAAAAATACCCAGTCCCCCAGTCTCCTTGCCTCTGGGAGAGCAGAGATGTATAAGAAACAGCTCTGGTCTGAGCCTCTGCAAATGAAGATCTTTTCCAAACAAAAGACCAAGCTGTGAGAGAAGAAGACTCCTGGGGTCCCCTTATCACAGCTGCAGCTCTGACAGAGGACAGCATTGGCCCAAGAGTGCTTTGGGTTCACTTCTCATCTTGAGGTTTCCTGGACTATGTGGGTAATGTACCTCTTTTAGTTACTACAACAAAATACCTGAGTCAGACTATTTATGAAGAAAAGAGCTTTCTTCAGATCACAGTTTTAGAGGTTTGAAGTTCAAGACCAGGTGGCACCACCTATTCTGCCACTGGAGAGGGCAGTCAGAGCAGTTCATTGTGGCAGAAGGACAGGTAGGAGCAAGTGGTCACATCTCAAACCAGGAAGCAGAGAGAGTGGGAAGGGCCAGGCTTGCTTCTTCAGTAATAAACCTCTCTTCAGAACTACTGAGAGGACACAAAATAAGTACCTTCAATCCTTTTGAGGCTCAATCCCATGACCCAGGGGCTTCCCACCAGGCCCACCTCTCAAGCGCTCACCATTTCCCAGTACTACCTCCCTGGGGAGCAACCTCCAGTTATGTGGCCCCTTGGGAGACCCCCAAACCGTACCTATGCCACAGACTCTTGCTGTGAGTTCTCCTGGGAAGCCTGTTTTAATGAAGGACAAGGGCCGAGCCATTCCCTTGGACGATGGATAATTTCTCCTCCGTGACCCTACCTTCCAGGACCACAGCTGCTCTGGTTTGAGTGTGTCCCCAGAGGTTCATGGGCTGGAGGCTTGCTCCCTGCTGTGGTTAGATATTCTTTGTGTGTGTCCCCAGAGGTTCATGTACTGGCAGCTTGGTCCCCAGTTTGGTGGTGTGAAAGGTGGGACTTAGTGGAAGATGTGGGCTGCAGCTTCAGAAAGGATTTTGGCCAGTCTCACAGTATGAATGACTTTTCACAAGTTGTTAGGAAGGAGCTTGGGCCTCCCCTGAGTTCCTCTGGTTTTCCATCCAGACAAGTGAGTTCTCTCTCCCTCACACCCCCACCATGAAGCCATCCACCACCTTGGGATGTAGCCAGGAGGCCCTCACAACAGCTGAATTAGATGCCAGTGCCAAGCTCTTGAATCTCACAGAACTGTGAACTAAACAAACCCCTTTGCTTTATAAAGTACCCAGTGTTGGGTATTAAGTTAGAGCAACCCCAAATGGACTCATGCAGCAGTATTGAGAGGAAGAACCTTTGGGAGCAATCGGGTCATGAGGGCTCTGGCTTCGTGAATGGATGAATTCATTCTTGGTTTGATGGATTAATAGATTAACAGGTTCTAGAATCAGTTATAGAGTCACTAATGGTTCACAAATTAGTTTTTTTTATAAAACCAAGCTCTGCCTCACTGTGTGATGCTCTCCGCCATGTTTTGATACAGCATTGAAAATCCACTCCAGATGTGGGCACCTTGGTCACGTATGTCTCAGCCTCTGGAACCGTGAGCTACACCCACGTCTGTTCATTATACATGACCAGTCTGTTATAGCAACAGAAAACAGATAAGGGGCCAGCTTTGGCAGTGGCCTCAGTTATACCTTCTTACTCTGGACAAGGTCTGTCTTTGCAGTAAAATCCAAGCCTCGTGGTACCAAGACTGTCAACATCCCCAGGACCAGGACCTCCGTTCCCACTCGCCACTCTGGTTTTCTGCTTCTCTGTTTTTGATCTCTGGAAATATATCTCTGCAAATATCCCGTGTTCTTTTTCAAGCTCAGCAAAGTATCTAAGAGGATGCTTGTTATATCTCATCAAACATTTCTAGAAGTTTTATAGTGGAAAGGGTTTTTTGATTGAAAATGAAAGTCTCTTCTGCTATTAACTTTGGTCACGGTCCAGTTGATGACATTCTCATGAATGCACACCTTTTGGGAGCACATTATTGCTCACAGGGAACCACTCCCCCTCAACACGATTACTTAGCACCTACTCATGCCAGGCAGAGTCTAGGATCTGGGGACTCCGAGGTGATGCAGGCGATCAACACCCTCATAAATTTACATTTAACGGGAAGACTCACAACCAACAAGGAAACAAATGCACAGGAAGATTTCAGAGAGGGATAAATGTTAGGAAGAAAATGAAACAGAGCACAGCAGTCCCCGCTTATCCACTCTTTCACTTTCTGCAGTTTCTGGTTACACTCAATCAAACACTGTCTGAAAATATTAAATGGAAAATTCCAAAAATAAATAATTCATAAGTTTTAAATCACACGCCATCCTCCTCCATCCTGCCGAGGATGTAAATCTTCCCTTTGTCCAGTGTATCCACACTGTATATACTACCTGCCCAGTCGTCACTCAGGAGCCTTCTCAGGTATCGGATTGACTGTGGTGGTATTACAGTGCTTGTATTCAAGCAACCCTTCTTTTGCCAATAATGGCCTCAAAGGCACCAATGTTGGCCATTGATGCCAAAGTAAAGTTGTCAAGAGCTTCCTTTATTTGAAAAGGTGGAAATTTATCATGGAAAAAAAACATAATGTATATTGTGGCTTCAGGTATCCACTGGTGGTCCAGAATGTACCACCTGCAGATAAGGGGCAGGGGAGAGCGTGACTGTGACCAACAGAGAATGCAACAGGAAAGGATGTTAGCTGGCAAAATTTAATACCCTTGACCTGAGGCCTGCAGTCCAGAAGCTGGCCAGGTAGAGAAGGGGTGTGGAGATGCCAGGCAGATGGGCAAATGCCAGTTCCCCAGCCTGGGAAAATACGGACAGACCTGTGCAAGGCGGACAGTGTGGCTGGAGGAGAACGGATATATTTTTAAATTTTCTCTGTTCTTTCTTCCCAGGCACCAGCGGGCACCACGGGCACCACACACTCCTCTTCCTGTTTGGAGGGAGGTCTAATTTTAGGCGAGGGAAACTTTTGTATTCTTATCATTTTTATTTTTTAGGGGAAGTTAATTAGCAGCAGGCAAAACCTGAGCAGCCTGAGTTCCTTTCATCTGTCCCTTGTTCCTTCCAAAAACATAACCAACCAACGTGAAGACAGAGCACAATCCTGAGCTTACCCCGGGACCAAGCCCACAGACAGGGTCGGCCCCCTGGACGGCGGGGCTTGGGCACAGCAGATCCAGGGCCTCCCAAAGACCCTCCAGTGGGAGTCCACGGCGATGGGGAGGAGAGGGGCCTGTTGCTTGTCCATGTTCTGCGGTTTCTGATGTGGCCAAGTGGAGAGAAACCCGGTGAACGGGGCCGAGCTGGAGAGGACATCAGAGAGAAGATATTTTTGTTGTGTGTGGCAAGAGCAGGTGAATGGGGGCTCCCAGAGGATGGGGACAACCTGGACAAACAAGCAAGACAGGAGGTGACCAGCTGCAGGACCCAGGACCGGAAGTTCTGACTTCTGTATATTTGGGTCAGAACCCTGGTTCCACCAGTTGCCAGCTCCGTGGGCATCTCGAGACACCTGTCTCCAACACCCTTGTCCTACAGGAGGGTCCCCTACTCCGCTCCTCTCTGCCCTTTAGTAATCATCTGCCAGGCCATCAGTGTCCTCTAGGAAGGGGACTATGAGACCTGCCCCCACAGTGGCTTTGCCAGCAGCATGAAGGACATAGTCATCCCTTGGTGTCCAGGGGATGGATCCAGCACCCCACAGACGCACAGCCCCGTCACGGAATGAAGTGGTGTTTGCATAGAACTGATTCACTCTCCTCTATATATTTTAACTCTTCTCTAGATGACTTCTAATACCCAACGCAATGTAAATGCTCCATAAATAGTTTTTTTATACTGTTTTATTTAGGAAATAACAACAATAAAGAAAGCCTACATGTTCAGTACAGACACAGTTTTTCTTTGCACATATTTCCCATCTGGGGTTGGTTGAATCTGCAGATGTGGAACCCACGGATACACAGGGCCAGCTGGAATGACCATGAGGTACTTGTCTATCCTGATTTCTAGATCAGTTTTAGCCAATATCATGTCCTTATGTCCACGGTGCATGAATGTACCTGGGGAGAAGCCATGTTCAGGAGGAAGGGGACAATTGGTGTACTTGAATGTGATCTGGGAACCACATAAGAGGAAGTGCCCTGCCCTAGTCCGTCCATCTGTCTGTCTGTCTGTCTCTCTGCCACCTTGTTGCTTGTCCAGACACAACCCTCAGGATCAGATGGAAATTCCTCAGCCAGGCAGACGTCCAACCCAAGGGGATGGTATTCCTTCCCATAGCTGATTCCTAGGCCCCTGTCCCCAGCTCCCTCCGGGGACCCTGCCAGCAACTCCTCCTTAGAAACGCATCCTTCCCCCACCCTCCTCGCAGGCCCCCTCACATTTCCTAAGCACCCTTTCCCCATTATTTATGCTTTGCGCATGCTTCTCTGCCCCCCAGAAATATTACTTTAGCCAGCAGTTGTGCTGGGTGTAAATTGAAATGCAAATTGATAAGCATAAATCTGAATGAACATTTATATTAAATATATTATGAATACACAAACATGAGGCCCCCGCGTCTCGACTCATAGCCCCGCCACCCCTCAGCAGGCGCCTTCCCATCTATCCGGCAGCCCTATTCACCAGGTTCACTTCGGCACTGGTGCTGGGAGGCAGATCAGGCCTGTGCTTCTCTAATTAGGGCGGAAGGCCCCTGATCACAGCGCGAATGATTGCCTGTTCCTCCTCCTGACCAGGCGGAGCAATTACCGAGGGGCTATCCCCCTTGTAAAACTTTGCACAGCTCTCTAGGATGGGAGGAATCAAATTAGACCCCTGTAGAGGACTGGGGCATCTCTATTTATGCAGCAGGACCCGGCACAAATCTAATATTCTGTAAAGATGCTCAGCTCTGCGCAACGTGTGTGCACCCCGCGCCTGGTGCAAAGACTCTCTGTAAATATCTGTTGGCTGGTTGGTTACAAATAACAAAGCACCACTATAGCAACTGTGTGGCGTTGTCTGCTCTGAGCCTTCATACCTTTCTAGGTCATGGCCTTCCATGTGTTAATGGCGCCCTGGGTGGGGACAGCGGTGAGTCAGCAGGCCCGCAGCCAGGAGGAGGGATGCGCAGGTTGAAGGCATCTGAGCCTCCCAGCCGCCTGGTCCTCGTGCTCAGACCCCAGCAGAGACAGCAAAGCCCCTCGCTAGCGATGTTTAACCACAGGGTGGGTAATTACCAGAGGAGAGAGGAGCAGGCCTAATCCACCCAGGGATTAGGAAGAGAATTAATGGCTACCTGAAGCTTTCTCATCCTTCCCTCGCCCCACGGGATGAAGCAGCCTGACACCGTGCACTCTGCTCATTACCATCGAGGACATTAAGGCTCTCCCCACCCCCATCTTTTTATTTTTTTATTTTTCTTTCTCTTTTTTATAAAACCACCAATATGTTGGAGTGCCCTTGACTAAGATTTCTATATCTTGGTTCAAAGCTGAGACTCCGATTTATTCCTTTGGTGCCCCTAACATATCACTCACCCTTTAGAATATCCTGACCACGTGCCTTCAGCCCCCAAAGCCAAACCAGATTTCTTAAAGCGGGCAGAGTTTCTCCCTTTGCCATCTCCTCCCGCATCCTACGAACGTATCTCTCGGGAGGTGATCCTGGGCTGTTTGTTCCTATGACAGAAAAAGTGGGCCTGCAGAGACCTCCCTGCCGCCCACCGGACCTCAGGGAGAGTGGAGGGGCCGAAGCCACCTGTGAGGAGGGAGGCAGTGGCTTGCTGGGCCTGGGTCTGTCCCTCCCTCTGCACCCAGTGCCTCCCCTTTCTTTCCCACAAGTGGCGGCTCAGGCTCCCAGCTGCACAGTGCGTCAGCCTGAAGCAGCAACTTGGAGGTTGCCAGGGAAACGGCTCCCCGGGTTTTCTGGTGGAAACTGGTCGTCAGTGTGCAGCAGCCAAGGCCTGGGGGAGCCAGGGGTCTCTGAGCTCAAAGGTGGGTTCCCTGTTCCCATCCTAGAGGCTGAAGGAGAGCCCCAGGAACGGCCCCTGGTAGGACTGGGTGTGAGTGTCCCCAGGCGGGCAGCTGGATTCAGGAAATGGCTGGGCAAGGAGAGCAACAGTCGTAATGAAATGCAAATAAGAAGAATTTCTCTTTATAAACTGTGTAGCATGAGTCAGGCGATGGTTTGATCTTCTAAAATATATTATCTAATTTAATCCTCAGTAAGAGTCACCAGTCCTGTGGCTCTGGGGCCAGACCAGGGATGGAAATGAGGGAACAAGGCTGGTGGGAGACCGTGAGGCTGAGGGGAACAGCAACAGGCTGGGTACCCACACCCCACCAAAGGGGAAGCTGAGGCTCAGCCCCGGGTTCAAAGCCCATGATACAGATGAGGAAACTGAGGCTCAGAAGCTCATCCTCTAGTTTTCCAAGAGAAGTTAAAATACAGGTGTTTGGGTGCAGCCTCCTGATTCTTAAGGTTCTGTAACTAACTGGAAACAAGTTCAACTCCATGCACTTAAAACTTGCCGTGTTGGGACAGAGCCAGTCCTGGGTCACCAACCTGTGATCTTGGTCTAGAAAGCATAGGACAGGACTTCTGTCTTTCTGAGGAGACAACTCAGTCTCCAAGAATTTATGCAGCTGGCCCAGGGCTGCCGGCCAGTGAAGGGGCCCTGCACTCCACAGGGATTTTGACCTGGGCTCTTCTCCTAGGCACGGGTTCCTGGGACACCACCCGTCATCCAGACGCAGCTCAAAGCCAAACGCCACCTCACAACCACTAGGAGAGGCCAGTGGCCATCAGGCTCAGCCGAGCATCAGACTTGAGCAGTAGAGCTTTTAGACATGGCCGATGCCTGGGCCTCTCCCCCGTCTGGAGGAGGTCCCCAGCATTGGTATTTTTTTTAGGAAGCATCCTGTTGTGATTTTAAAGTGCAATCAGGTGACAAGCCCTCAGAGCCGACCTCTTGTTCAAGCTCCTGCCTGAGTGGAAGAGAATCCGGATGAGCGGTCAGGAGCGAGGGTGTCGTCCCAGACAGACCTGGGTTTGAGTCCTGATGTTACTTGGTCCCAGCTGGGGAATGTTGTGGACATCAATTCACCCCTGAGCCTCCGTGTGCTCATCTTGATAAGAGGGGTGATAACAACTGCTCAGCCGCCTGTGGAGGTATGTGCGGTGGTACCCGCCACGCAGTGCATTCAGCAAGAGCTAGTCTTCAGCCAGTGCGACCCCAGCCCTCACCACTCAGGCACGGAAGCCAAGAGCGGACAGCCTGTGGAGAACCGGGACTCGAACCCTTCATCACCCAGACACATGCACCTAATGTCAGTGCACAGTTCAGTCCCAAATAGCCCTGGGGTCCCTGCCCAGGGGACTTAGCTGCCCCTTGATGGGAGAAACCATCTCCTACTTAGGACCATCTCAGAGTCTCACTCTCCACGTGCCTGTCCTGCCTGCCATGCCACCAAGAGCCAGGCAGGAAGAGGTGGCCCCCACACATGCCCCTTGTGAAACGCTCAACAGCCAAGTCCCCATGACGCCTGCATCCTCTAAGCCCTTATAATAGACATGATCTGAAGCAGATGAGGCAATTTAGAGCAAAGTATCTGAGACATGTTAATCCAATACTTGGGCCTTCTAGAAAGATCTGTGTATTGGAGTACACGTGTTCACAAGCAGGTAATCCTGTAAAATGAAGATCAAAACTGCCGTCTCTAATCTAAATGGACTCATCAGGTAGGAAGCTGCTCCTGCTTCCCAGACACTGAACTATCCCTCCACGATGACAGCAGGTCAGCAGCCCCGAATGGCACAAACTAAAATGATGTCTCTGTGAATACACTTCCAGGAAAAGACCAGCTCCCCTGGCCCAACCCGGCTCCGGTGAGCGTTCCTTAGCTCTTTTTAGGGACTGTATTTATTCTAAAGAACAAATGAATAGTTATAATCACAGACGCAGAGGGATTTTCATCAAACAGCTCTCCAAGAGTTCTGGAGTTAGGTCTCTGACCTGCGGTCACGATTGACAAGTGATCTCCCTGTGTCTTTACCCCTCTTGCTTCTTTTCACCCTTACCCATTTAAGACCAAAAAAGTGTTGTTGTTGTTTTTAATCCTCCAGGATATTTTCTCAGTGTGTATTCTGTTGTCCTCAGAGTGTCCTCCATTGTCCCTTGACAGTGCAGGTAAGAATTCCCATCTTTTTCTTCCTATTACATTATTCTGGCCAACCTAACTTTGGGCTCCTTCGCCTCCCCCTTGACCTGATCTTCTCCATCTCTAAGAAGAGAGGATGAGAGCCAATGAGCTGCAACGGCCCATCCACTCTGATATTCCCCTTCCTGATTTCACTAACAAGCAACTCTTGAAGGGTTCCCTAACAACCTCGGATGGCTGCTCTGATATTCTTAAAAAAAACACACAGATTTTTTGTCACTGAATTCAGAAAGCAATAAACAGCAGACCATTTGGAAGCTAAAGCCAGTCATTTCATGCCCCAGAGCAGCAGGTGGGTGGAGGAGGTTCTCGGGGTTTCCCTCACTCTGCAAGAAATCCATTCAGCAAGACAGAGTCGCTCAGAAATAGAAATGGGGAGAAATGGAATCTAACAGCCACCAAAACAGAAATACCCTGGGCAAAGAGTAAAGTCAAAATTGTAGTATACTGCAGGAAGGAGATTCTGTGGGGAAAAAAAAATATCGATGTGAATCTTAATTAGCCCCTATCAGAAATAATACCATTCAAATGATTCCCTGGTAACAAGATTCATATTGAAATTAGGAGGCGCACAGTACTGACCAGTGGCCAAACTTTGGTGCAATTGTTATATGAAAGATGTTTTTAAAAGATTCTTTCGTGTACCCTGATTATCTCTCCTTAGATACAAGGGGGGACCGGTTTGAAAATTTTAAAGTAACTGGGCCCAAAATAAAAATCTCCCATGTCCTCTGTCCCCAGACACGTGACATAAAGGAGAGTGATATGGTCCAGCCATTGGAGGAGCTGGCATGGATACATTTTTTTTCCACATTAAATATCTCTGTAATAAATAAATAATAGATATTTATAAACACACAAAAATAAATACAAAAGATAGTCTTTAGAAATTTGGCCTGCATTAGGGTTCTCCAGAGACACGGGGCCAACAGGGTGTGTGCCTGTGTATATAGAGACTGCCCCCAACTTAACCACAGCTTGGCTTACAATTGTGGACTTTACCATGGTCCAAAAGCACAACCATGCAACTGCTGTTTCTCATTTTCATTATCATTCAATAAGTTATATGAGATAGCCAAGACTTTAGTGTAAACAGCCCTATGTTAGATGACATTGCCCAATGGGGCTATTGTAAGTCTCTGAGTATTTTTAAAGCCTGTGAAGCAAAGCCACAGTGTTCCAGAGGTGTAGTAAATGCAGTTTTAACTTATGGTATTTCCAGGATGTAACCCTATCATGAAAGAGAGTGTGTGTGTGTGTGTGTGTGTGTGTGTATCATATATAGCAAAATATGCTCTCTCTCTCTCTCTCTCTCTCTCTCTCTCTCTCTATATATATATATATATATATATATATATATATATATATGTTATAAAATATATACATATGATATACATGCATCTATGTTCCAAACAATGTCCCAACTCAAAGGCCATCAAGCAGGAAGAAGTCTGTGTCACTCAGGGGAGGTTTGGCCCTTTTATCTTGTCAGTCCTTCAGCTGATTGGAGAAGGCCCACCCACAAACTACTTCAGTCAACATCTACCAACTAAAATGTTCATCTTGTCCAAAAAAAAAGAAAAAGAAAACACTTTGATAGCACAAAAAATAAGCCATTGCATGGCCTCTGCTCTTTTTCCTTGATATAATCCTTTGGGTCTACATTTTTGTTTTGCCATTTTTATGAAGGATACAAAAGAATATTTTTCTCCCATAAGATAAAGAGAACACGCATGATGACTTCATGTGACAGTGGCCTTGGTGAAGGACATAGGGAGAAGGAAGTCACTCCTAGCAGCAACCAACTGTGGTCATGAGTGGACACAGTCCAGCAGATGGACCTTGTGAGTTTCAAGCATCCCAAGGGCTCAGTCAAACAAATCCACAGAGCGCAGTCCCCCTCCCCACCACCCAGGCCTCCCATTTCAACCTCCGCCCTAGACTGTGAGTTCCGGGAAGTTGGAGTGACATTGTGTGACTACATCCACGTTTGTATTCCCATATCTTGCCATGGCATTTAGTAAATCATGGGTAACTCCAGAGTTGGAAACAGTAAGCGCACTAATAATAGTGCTTGACCTTCATAAGCCCCCTCTGGTAAAGGAGCACAAACAATTTTTGCAAATTTAGCTTGTGCTGCAGGAGCTGCCAAACCCTGACGATGGACAGGAAATAACTCTCCCCAGGCCCCAGCGCTGCTCTTGCAGTGACAGACTGACAGCAGAAAGAACCCCTTCTTGGTTTCAAGTTCTGCAGCCATGGGTCTACAGACACCAATGATGCCACCCTCAGGTGGCCTGCAGGTGCCCCTGTTCCATGCTCTACCATTTACAAGTTCCTTGTCAAAAGTCCAGTTCCTCTCTGGGAATGCGGAGGACGTGTCCACAGCTGTGCTCAATAGTGACTACCCAACATGACAAGAGCTGTTTTATCTTCCTGTTACACCAGGCACCCCAATGAGCCACCACCAGCAAAACTCAGACGGTAAACAGACCAGCCAGGCCCAGCAGCAAACCCCAGTGAAGTGTCTGCGTCAGGAGCGCCCTGCCTTCCCGGGCAGCGAAAGAGCTTTCTTCTCAGTTTTGCTCCTTGTCACTCATCTGCCCCCAAGGAGCTTAGCAAGAACTAACGTTTGTTAAGAGATCCTAGATGAGCCAGGCATAGTGACACATGACTGTAATCCCAGATCCTCAGGAGACTAAGGCAGGAGGATGGCAAGTTTGAGGTCAGTCTGGGCAATTTAGCGAGACCCTGTCTTAAAATAAAGAATAAAAAGGGCTGGGGTGTGGCTCAGTGGTGGAGCATCCCTGGGTTCAATCCCAGTACTGAAAGAGAGAGAGAGAGAGAGAGAGACAAGGAAGGAAGGAGACAGAGATCCCAGATGAGATAAGCTGGTCACTGTGATAAAAACAAATTGGTAATGTAGATAATTTCTTTTAATGTTTTCATTACTAAGTTTCTTGAGATTCCTTTGTTCTTTTCTGACATGGGGCCACGCCCTGTTTCTTAGTCAGATATTTGGAGGGACGGCCTGGAGCATGTCTCATGCACTAAAGGATTGTGAGGTGCACCTTAGCACCCAGTCTTGGGAGCATGTGCCCACAGGAGGAACTGTCTTCCCACTCATGCTGGGACCTGAGCTTTCCACCCAGCTCCGACCCGCTCTGACCCACTCCGACCCACACTTCTCTGCATAGCGTCTCACCCCAGAGCATCTGGGTCCAGAGCAGGCTGTTCTGGTTCAGCATCTTTTGGTGCCCAGAACAGAGAAGCCCTCAAATAAGCTCAAGATAAAAGTGGAGCTTAGAAAAGGCATCCAAAGTTTCAAGGAGAACAGAGAATCAAACTCTCTGGCTTCTTTCCTCTCCCCTCACCTCCTGTCTCCTCTGCTTTCTCATCTTACCCGTGGCCCACAATGGTGGTTCTTGTTCCGATGAGATGTGGCCCAAGGATTTATGATCTTTTAGCTCAAGCGCCTGCTGTGACCTGGAACTTCCTTTTGTATCTCTTGCTTCAAAAGAAATCTGATGCCGGCCGCAGTAGCGCCCTCCCAGCAGCTCAGGAGGCTGAGGCAGGAGGATTGTGAGTTCAAAGCCAGCCCCAGCAATGTAGCAAGGCCCTAAGCATCTCAATGAGACCCTGTCTCAAAATCAAATATTAAAAAAGGGCTGGGAATGTGGCTCGGTGATTAATGTGATTGGCCCGAGCAATCCCTGGCACTTCCTACTGCCTACTGCAGTCAGCTGAGCTGGGCTTGCAGAGAGGGTAGCAGGTACACTGGACAGGAAGGGTGGGCCCTTCTCGTGCTAGAGGTACAGGAAGGAAATATAACTGTTTCCTAGGTATTTGATAGTGGGTGCATGTTGAACCAATCGGCTCACCAACTAGAGGGCTTTTCCCCCTAACAAATGGAGGAGAAAAAACATCCAGTTGCAGATAAATCAGTGCTGGCCTGGTCCTGAAAGGCGGGTCTCACAGTCCATCCTTCAGGACAGCTAGGTTCCACCCTCCAAGTGGGTGACAATGGCACTTCTGAGAAGATTGCCTGCAAGCCACTGTTGGTATAATGTGGACCGAGTGGCATGTGACCCCTCTAAACTGCAGTTGCTTCATCTTTAAGATGAAAGCAGAATTCTCTCGTCTCAGAGTGGCCGTGAGAGAGGCAACAGGCCTGGGCAGAAAAAGACACTGTAAATTCCTGAGATGGAGCTTGAATGCCCAAGGCCAGAGTTTCCAAGCCATTGCCACCGAGGGCTCCAAAAGCACAGTTTTATAGATTCCAGTCCTTCCTTATTTACAGGTACAGACCCTCCACAGACCCTCACTCAGAAACAATACCATTCAGCCAAGGAAACCAAAAGGCTTGAAATCAAGTTCCAATCTGCTTATAAGTCCTTTGTGTGGCCTTGATGAAGTCACTTTCTCTGACCAGGCCTCTGTTTCCTCTCAGGCAATATGGTAAATTGGAAGATAATCAGTGACCCCCATCATCCAAGTCCTGACCCAGGGCAGCTCCAAAGCCACATTTCAATTTCTGTGCAGGAAAACCAGAAAAATAAGTTAGCATAGTGAGTATTTCATAATGACTGGTTTATTCAAGGACAATACTTGATTCCGAAGTTACATCCTCTCTACTCTTTTTGTATTAAACAGTCTTTCTTTAGTGACGATCAAGGTTGTACTTTGATTTTATACTCCTATTGTCCTTTCTTGATGAGATTCGAAGTTGGCAACCCCACATGCGTCCTCCCTGCATCTTTATTTTATTGGCCTATGAAATCCCAAAGCATGAGATTTAGTAGATGAGATGAACTCTGTAATCCTTTTAAGCTCTGACAGGATCAGATTCTAAGGAACGCTGGAGAAAGCCCAAACTAGGGAGCCAGAGAGCTTGGGTTCAAGGTCTGGCTCCACCACTCAGAACGATATTGCACTGGGCAAGTTACTTCTTTTCTTTGCTCCTCATCTGAAAAATGGAGATAATAGTAACTACCTAACAGGGTTCCTGGATTAAGCACTTTGTTTCTTTTTCTTGCCAAATCTAAGTGCTTTGGTTGGCGCTCAGCACAAGGAAAGTGCCCATTGGATGATGATGATGATGATGACGACGACGACGACGACAGAGGAGGAGAAGGAGGGGAAAGAGGAGGACAAAGAGGAGGGGGAGGGGAAGGGGGAGGGGAGGAGGAGGAGGGAGAAATAAGGTGGAAAAGGAAGGAGGGGAGAAGCTAAGGGAAAGGAAGCAGAGGGCGTTTGACATTGGGTTTGGTTCCCTCCAGTTGTCACCTCTGGTGCCAGAAGGGAGTCAGCCAGACTTCTCAGAAATGGCACGGGCTGTAAGGCTGGACGGTACCTAAGGCTCCTGGGACATTACAATGTCTCCTCAGGAAAAGAAGTCTGTGGCTCTCCACGCCAGGTTTCTACTATTAAACATGAACTCTTGTCACCTCGGCACCTCTCTGCACCCTCCACCTGCCACCCGCGAGGGACACACCTGCCAGTCCCATCAGCAGCTTCGCCCTTTCTGAGAAAACCCACACCAGGTTTCCCACGTGACATGACCAGCCTGTGGATTGGCTACCCTCAGGTCAGGTGCCCTTCCCTGGTCCAATCAGCTGAGCAGGGGCGTGGCTTAGTCCTCGCGCCCTCTCAAATTCTCAGCAGAGGGGGCGGTGCTCCGGCACAGGACCCATTCCAGGGTTTTCCAGTGACTTCTGGCTACGGGTGTGGCTGATGATGACAAAAGGAGGAAGGACCAGAAAACGTAATTGAAGAGGGTCTGGAAGGTCGCGAGAGATCCAGGACAAGTTGGGGGGGGGGGGGCAGAGGGTCGGGAGTGAAGGAAATGACGATCGGAAGGCTTGTTTCAGGGCACTGGCTTGATTGGCTGTTGTGGGGTCAGGTGCTCATCCCTGGGCCAATCAGCTGTGTGAGAATGGGTGGGTGAGCGCACCCACGTGGGCACCTTCTCCCTCCCTGAAGCGCAGTTACGGTCCAAACTGGGACGAGACAATTCTGGTTTCTCCATGTTGAAGTTAAAAATAAACAAGCAACAACAACGGAAGCAAAACCACACACACCTGAAATTCCTACTTGTTGAAGAAAAGTGGCCCCCAAAGGAAAATCCTTTGAAAAACTCAGGAGCCCGAGAGAGACTGATTTGCCTCTCCCCAGGGATGAACCCATCAAAGGCACAGGATTACTTAGCAAGGAAGTGGTAACATCTTAATCTTTTATTAGGTGAGCATTCACTCCTTGGGGGACATGAGACTGCCATTCTGTTTGTTCGGCAAATAGATTGAAATCTTCCAGCTAATTTGGAGCTATCGGTGCTTCTAATTTGGAAAAGGGAGAATTAGTTGTGAGCGATTGCCTGAGAGTCAGAGCATCTGAGACCAAATCCCAACAGTAAGGGAAGTAGAGGGAGACCCATCTGAAATGGTTGGAGTGTGGAGAAAATATGCTGGCTTTGATTTTCTGGGTAATTGATAATAGTTCTTAAGCAACATACATTTTGTAGCTTGACTCACCTGGATAAATTTGACTATATAGATCTGAGCAAGCTACAGGACTGGCTCTGAAAGACCCATAGGAATATTTCCCAACACTTATCTCGTGTTTGCACTGATGTCCTAAGCCTGGTTCCCTGGAAATCTCTGGTTCCCCAGCTGACTTTCCTTCCATCACGCTTGCAATTTCCAAAACGGCTGCAGATGTTCAGTGAAATGTCTTTCTGGTCCCTGGATGGTGGAAAAATGTGTGGGTAGATTCAACCTATTTCTGCAGATGTTCACTGAGCACATACTAAGTGCAAGGAATGTCCTGTGTTTGTTTTCCATTCCCTCGAAGTCAATGTTTATTAATTAAAGAGCTTTCATTCTTCCCACGTGTCCATATGGCAGTGCATTCCAGAGATTGCCGTTGGAAGCAGGAGATGGCTGTTTTAATGATCAGAAAGCCAGATACTCACTTGCATAGCACTCTAGAGTGTCTTTAGTTAAGACAACTCATCTCTGAGGGGATTTCTGGAAGACAGTGTTGTGGATCATTTAAGAGGCCTTACAAGTGGCACTTTGACATGTGTGTTAAGAGGCTGGCACAGGCGGACCAGGGTGAGCTGTCAAATCAGAACAGAAGTGTCCTCACAGGTGCCAGCAGAGTCCCATGACAGCTGTTCCCTGTGCAGGTGTGGATCTGCCAAATTGGGGACTTTCTGCTCCAGGCACCAGGGCCTTCAGCCATAGGGTCCCCCTGTCATCCCATGAGAACTTACCTACAGTTAGAATTTGATCAGCCCCTTCCACCTTCCATCTAAGGGTAAGTGACTCCTGGGTCCAGGTTTCACCCCCACAGGGTCCTCCTATACCACCTGGGGGAGTCACCCGGTAGCTTGTTCAAAGTGAAGATGCCCTGACCCCTTTCCCAGAGAGCTGGGTTCAGTGTTTCCATGGTGGCGCCCATTCTGACGCATCACCACCCACCCCAAGGATCCTAATCGGGTTTTTCCAAACCTTTTTTTTTTTTTTCGTGGTGCCAGGGATTGAACCCATGGCCTTGTGCATTCGAGGCAAGCTCTCTACCAACTGAGCTACTGAGCTATATCCCTATCCCTCAAACCATTTTTTTGAGAATAATGGTTCCTAAGATACCTTTATCAGGACCCTCTTCTGAACTTCCGGCTGGAATAATCAGCATGTGTACCAAGCTGTCCCAAGCTGACCATGGTGGTCAGTACATCATGATGAGGAGCCACTGACCGAGGATACTGCTCCCCTCCTGGCAGCTGGGAAGCAAAAGAGAGGAAGGAGCTGCAGTCCCAGTAGCCCCTTCGAGGGCACACCCCCTTCTGGGTTATCTCTAGGAAGGTCCCACCTTTCTGCCCCACACCTGTGCCAGAGCTTGGCCATCTCCTCAGCCACTCATCCCCCTGCATTCCTTCCTCGTCCTCACCCTCAGCCCATATCAACTTCACCCCCAGAAGAGCAGCTGGCGGATCCCTTCCTTGCCTTCCTCAGGACCATGCCGTGGTTCAACCCCATCACCGCTCACCTGTTCCCTGAAAGAGCTCTCCATGGATGTGTGGGACGTCCTGTCTTTAGTTTTTGCTCGTGGATTTCCATATGGCCACCAACCATATTAGACTTTGGTGCCAAATTTGCCTCACGGTATGGTTCCAACTCCCAGTGTGGCTCTTGGGGCCCTTTAGTACCCACATTCTAACTTCTTGCCCACACCCGTCTCCTTGGGCTCCCCTTCTGGATTCTACCATCCCGGCGTACATTTGGCTGTGCAGTGTTCCCTGTGCAGGGAATGTCCTCCCCCACTTTGTCCACCCGGTGAGCTTCTCCTGCAGCTGGAGAGTTGGAACCAGTTTGGAGCTGAATTTGTATATCCATTTTCTGATTAAATCCAGGAGGTCCATGTCGGGTTCCCCTCTCCTAAGAGTCAGGTGTTCTGTTCACTGGGTTCCTTCATTCCTCTGCTTGAGTTTATTTTTAATAGTTTTATTGGGGTATAATTTATGTACCATAAAATGCACCCATTACAAGTGTACAATTTGATTATGTTTGGTGTATTTAGAGTTGTCTAATTTCAGAACATTGTTGTCATTGTCCCAAGAAGAAATCTTGTACCTACGTATTGCCCCACCCACTGCAGTTCCTGTCCCCAGCTGCAGGCCACCACTAGTCTGCTTTCTGTAGTTTTACATATTCTGGCCACTTCATGTAAGTTGAAGTGTGTGATGGGTATTTTTTATGTCTGACTTACAAGAGAATATTTTAGGGTTATTCCTGTGGCCATAGGTACCTGTACTTTGTTTCTTTTTCTTGCCAAATGGTAGACCATTGGCTAGAAATACGATACACATTTTATTTATCAATTCATCAATTCCTGGACACTGGCTCTTTTAACTGTTACGAATAATGCTACTGTAGCTATTTGCATAAATGCTTTTGTGTGGATGTATATTATTCATTTCCCTGGAGAGATGCTGCTATAGTTTGGATCTGAAATATCCACAAAAAGCTTTTGTTGTTAAGGGCTTGGTCAGAGGCTGTGCTCCTTTGGGAGGTAGTGGAACCTTTAAGAGGTGGGACCTAGTGGGAGGAAGTTAGGTAATTGGGGGTGTGCCTGAAGGGGCTACTGGGACTGCAGCTCCTTCCTCTCTTTTGCTTCCCAGCTGCCATAAGAGGAGCAGTATCCTCTGTCAGTGGCTCCCCACTATGATGTACTGACCCACCATGGGCCAAAGGCAACAGGGCCAAGCCACATGTCCTGACACCGTGAAACCAGGAGCCAAAATACATCTTCATCCTTGTGAGTTGGCTCAGGTCTTTGCACAGCCATAGAAAGCTGACCCACACAGACACCTAATAGCAGAATTGCTGAGTCATGTGGTAATTCTGTGCTGAACATCTTTTGAGAAATGGCCACACTGTTTTCCAAAGTGGCTGTAGCATCTCCTGCTCCCACCAGCCACGTCTGAAGGGTTCGGCTTCTCACTGTACCTGGGTGTTGAACGACTCTCTCCCCTGGATTCCGCCACCTCCTCCCCTTCCCTCTGAGTCCTCGCCCACCTACCTGGATTCCTCATCTCCAGCTTCTCCCAATCCTCTATAAACTTACAACTTCAACTTCTTAACAAGTTCTTATTCGAACTTATTTTCTAAGCCCTGGCCTCAACTGAATGACCCCCCCACCCCAATTCTGCTGATGCTTATGCATGAAAAAAATTCCTTTACTCGGATTTTTAATTTGTTTTTTGAAAAAAAAAAAAAAAAATATATATATATATATATATATATATATATATATAACCTTGAAAAATTGTACTTAAATATTGCAAAACCAAGAACTGTGAGCACAGTCTTCAGAATGCTTCTGATTTAAAAAAAAAATTACCATTGAGGAATAAAATTAAGTCTGGGGTTAAAAGGCTTAGTATAATGCTGCCTTCTTACAATAATTATACCAAAGAGAAATAAACTAGTGATTATTGCCCATAATTGTTCACCTTTTTCATGTATTGAATCTCTGTCCTCTGCTCACGGAATTTACTCTACAAAAATTGCTCAGTGTTCTTAAACTTCTGTCTTTGTTTTAGCCTCATTCAGTAAATTGGGCTCTCCGGGGGTTCATGTCTCTGGCAAAACTTGTCTGAATGCCTCAGGTGGGTCAAGAGCAAGCAGTGCCTATGCCATGTGCATCTTGCAAGTTTCCTAGCAGATTGGCAGGAGGCTTTGGAAGACAGCATGAGAGGAAGGACCCCCACCCGCACCCCAGAGCGGCAGCCCTCACTTGGCATTCATTTGTGGTCTTGAACTAGGAACACTACTGGCTGTGAACTTCCAGGCCAGGATGAATAAACAGGCAGCCTCTCCACCAGGGTCCCAGGGAGGCTTGCCCTTAATCATATGATCCATGCTTCTCACTGGGCCGGCACCTGGAGCTGAGAGGGCAGACAGGGCAGGAGGGCGGGGCTGGCATGCACTTGGCCCCACAGTAAATCCGACATAACTACTCCTCCTAGGAGTGAACCAAGACCCCCCACCAGTTCCGGTACAGAGAGGGCCACGATTCTGACTTGCTCCAGGCCCCCAGAGGAGCCCTGGGGAGGGGGAACCAGCCCCCCACTGTCTCCTCTGTGCTCAGCCCTTGGGAGCCAGGCCAAGTCATTTCTGTCATTTAATGGGTGGGTGGGACACTTGAGAATAACTCAGTAGGTAACACCTTACATTTAAACTTGGCTCCCCAGGTTATTTCAGTAGCAGCCAATGGAACATGTAGGGGCTTCAGATTTCCTGATGCAGATTAGCGAAGCAGAGACGCTGGCGAGGCGCGACAAAGGCTGCCCGCTCACGTGGCCAGCGTCAGACCCGGGGCCTCGGGGTGTTGGCGCAGGTTCAGAACCCAGGGGAGGAGGAGAAAGGGCTGAACAATCCCCGCTCCCTGAGCCTTCCTGGGGGAGCATGGCCCCCGCTTCAATAGGTTTTCTTTTTAATCCAGTTTCCTGGGGGAGACCCTCCCAAGGCCTCCGGCTCCAGATCTCTGCGCTGTGGGGCTGGGGGCTCAGTGCTCAGGCCCAGGACGCAGGAGCACAAAGGTTCCCAATGCTTTTTGTCACCTGCCTCCTTGTGCTGTAGGCTCAGCAGCTGGGTCACAATAGTATGTTCTGGGACTTTCTGAAATACAGGGACAAAGCCACCCCCAAGACCAGGCAGGCAGGCAGGGCCCTTTCAGAAACGTGTGCTGTTTGTGACTTCTGTGGTCAGCTGGGTCCCGCTCATAGAGAAGAAACAAAATGCTAAAGGTGGCAGGAAGCTCTCCACTTCATTATTTATGTAAGTGTAAACAGCGGCTAGAGTAAGTGTTCATGCAAACATTAAGTACCCACTGTATACTCAGCACTCTTCTGGGCGTTGTCAATTCAAGACAACAAAGAAACGGAGCAAGTGTTCCCTGCCATCTGGAAAGCTAATGTCCCACCTGTAGCCACCCGCTCAGAAGCCACGATGTAACCGACCAGAAAACGTAGCAGACCGCTCAAGTGCTCATCAGCTCTGATGGACGGGGGAGAGGCCTGAAGTCCTATTTCATGCATGAGAAGCAACCCGCTTCTGATTCATTAAGTTCCTCATTCCTAGGGGTCAGGAAACCCATTTCTCCTAAGCTACACAGGGCCTCCCCACTTCTTCTTTGAGCCCCCATGTGTACGCAGGGAAATGTAGCTGAACCATTCTGAATAACACAGAGCACGCTCATCAAAAAGAAATTAAGCACTTTCGTGAAAAGTGAGTACGTTTTCAGGAATCTACTGGGGGCTTTCCCATAAGCCTGTTTTCTGCAAAATGGAAGCATTAGAGACGCAAATCAACCCAAGCTAGGTGAGAACAGGTCAAAGCTATAAAACAAGCAAAGTTCAAATAGACTATCCACCTAGCACCCAGCAGTTTCATGTTCTATATGTCAAGGGTTTTTCCGCTTAAGTTGACCAGTGCATTTTGCTCTTAAGATTGTCATTTTAGGGGCTGGAGCTGGCGCTCAGCGGTAGAGCCCTCGCCTAGCGTGTGTGAGGCCTTGGGTTCGATCCTCAGCACCGCATAAAAATAAATAAATAAAGGTATTGTATCCAACTACAACTAAAAAATAAATATTAAAAAAGAAAAAGATTGTCACTTTGGCCAGGCGTGGTGGTGCACACCTGTCATCCCAGCAGCTTGGGAGGCTGAGGCAGGAGGATCACAAGTTCAAAGCCAGCCTCAGCAACTTAGAGAGGCCCTAAGCAATTTACAAGACCCTGTCTCAAAATAAAAAGTAAAACTGGCTGGGGTTGTGGCTTAGTGGGTAAGTGCCCCTGGATTCCATCCCTGATACAAAAAAAAAAAGAAAGATTTTCACTTTGGGGAATGGGGAAAGAAGGAGAAATCGGGCACTTGGAATTAGTATTTGAAACAGGAAACATCTTCATTAAGAGAAAATATCTTAATTAAGATAAATGTTATCAGTGCCAGAGGTGTCTGGGAGCTCAGATTCTATTTATCTCAGCCTAACCGTTCCTATTTGTCTAGTCAATTTCCCTCTAAAAATACATGCTCTTATTCCAAGCAGCAGAGATTTCAGGATGTCAAGTTTCCAATGAAAAATTTTAGGTGAGCATCTTGAAAGCTCTGAAGAGACTCCAGGAAATCTACAAGGACTTCTGTCCAGAACAAATAAAAACCAAGGCTGAGCAGCCAGGGCGGGGGCCAGCCCGGCGGCGACTGCAGGCCGCTGGCCTGAGTTTCCTGGTCGATGGCATGTGGAGCTGGATCGCATGAGTGCGCCTAGACCTTCGCCAACCACCATGGGATGGAAAGGCCTCTTAGGAGTCCAGGCAGGTTGTCCCTGTCCACAAGCCTCACCTCATCGGTTGGACTGTCGTGGATCGAGCACCCGTTGTTGGCCAGGCTGGATGTCAGGCCGTGAGGAGGAGGGGAGGAGGAGGTACGCGGGTGGCTCTCTGATGGCTGCAGGATAGGAGGAAGCACACAGGGAAGGGCTTCAGGAGCGCAGAGGGCGGGGGCCGGGCTCCCTGTTCAGCCAGGACCTCAGGAAGGAACGGGCCCTGGACGCACCGCAGCAGCTGGGTGGGAGCAGCAGGTGGAAAGGCACCCGCCTGAGCTCACGGCACAGATCCCAGGGTTCCCGTAGGCAGGGGCTGGTCTAGATGGACCCGTCCCCAACACTTAGGGCATCTGAGTTTGATCCTAAAGAAATGAAGGATCCACTGAAGGGGCTCATCAGAAGGAGCAGATTAAATACCAGCTCACGAAGGCCACCCTGCAGCAGGGTAGAATTTTGGGTGGTTGGGGGAAAGGGACACAAGTAGAGGGTGGTCGGGGAACCAGTGGGGAGGCCATTGCAGGGATCCAGGTGGCAGACAGCCAGTGCCCGAGTCAAATCAATGGGAGGTTCAAATAGAGGAGGGGAGCGAGGCGAAAGTCAGGAGGCAGAGTCTTAAAGAGCTACTGCCCAATACGCTCTGGGGGACCCAGATGTCCCCTGGTCCTGGGATTAGTGTTTTTTCAAGCCTGAATCAGTGGTACCTGTGGCTTACCTATTATCTGTGTCTCTGCTGGTCCACACTGTGGGGTCAGAGACGAAGGCTGGTGCTTTCTTGTGTGCCTGGCCCTGGAGTGAATGCAACTCATTCCCCTCCATGAGCACAGTGGGTGGGGAGCCACCTCCCTCTTCAGAGGCTAAGCTTCTACATCTTTGGCCAAGTCAGTCCTGGTGGGGAGAAGCCCTTGACTTGGATTTGGGAGAGGAATATAAGATCCTGCCCTTCCCTTAGGATCTGTGTGGTCTTGAACAAGGCACTTGACCTCTCTGAGCCTCAGTTTTCTTGTGTGTATGATGAAGATGATATTAGTATTGGACTTCACGGAACATGGTGAGGACTAAAAGAAGCCATCCATGGTGAGCGGTTTGCAGTGTCTGACATAAACAAAAACTAGCAAAACCAGAAGAGTGGACGGATGGATGGATGGATGGATGGATGGATGGATGGATGGAAGGAAGGAAGGAAGGAAGCAAGGAAGGGTGGATGGAAGGATGGAAGCAAGGAAGGGTGGATGGAAGGATGGAAGGAAGGGAGGATGGGTGGATGGAAGGAAGGATGGAAGGAAGGATGGATGGAGGGAGGGAGCATACACAGAGGGGTGAATGGGCAAATGGATGGATATATTTATGGAAGAAAGGAAAGAAGGGAGGGAGGGAGGAAAATGTAGACACAGATGGGTGACTGGGTGACTGGGTGGATATGTTGATGGGTGGGTGGGCGGATGGACACTGGATTCATGGACCCCTAGGTAGAACATTCTGAAGAAGCGCTCTGTGCCAAGTCATGGTGTTTCAGACCAGCCTTCATCCTATTTTGAGGGACATCTGTGTAATCAATTGATCAGTGCTAAAAGTTAAAAAGCCACCTGGTCTTGGTTTCTGTGAAAGTCTTGTGGCCTGCTGCCATCGAATGCTGGAGACTTAAAGTTCTTATTTTAGGTTCTGTCTAGACACCTCTCTAAATAGGAACTTTATGCTAATCTGCAGGTGTTGCTTACGAACAGGTTATTTCTAAATAGTAGCTGGTACACTACAAGAACTCCAAGAGTAAATAATACTTATTGAGATGAAGGTCTCCAGTGGGAAAAGTCCCTGTCAATTTGTCCACACCTCCCCTGCCACCTGGGTGCCTGCCTGTGTGCTGCTTCCCAATTACTGGAGAATCAGATCGTCGCAGTGGGTATCATTAATTAAATGCGTTTTGACTAATTAATTTAAGAACTGGTAAATAGGGCCTCCCTTTGGTAGTTCGAAGATGCTGCTACTGGTGCCACTGATTAAAACGTGAAGTCAATCTGGCTGGAAACCAACATGTCACGAGGGGACCCCTTCCATGACATTTCTTTTAAGGTTTGTCAAATTGTGTCTTACTGATATCGCTAACCCCCTTTAATCAGTAAGTATAAAATTCATCTGCGAGCATAAAATATATCTGACAACGGCATACATCAAATCCCAAACTGAACGTTCAAAATAAATTGTATCGAGATTTTGTCACAAACATTGATTTCTGCTTTTCAAGCCGGTTTCTGGGGCAGCCACATAAAAGTTAAATACAAGCTATCTATGGGCTCATTGGATTGCGGTAATTCATTAAAGCAACGGTGCTTTAATAAATCGGAGCATAAAGATTGCTTCCACAGACACCCGCAGCTTGGAAGTGGGCCACTAATCAAAGAGGGTGGCAAAACTCATCTCACTGGCACACGAGGGACGTGAAAAGTAGCTTCAGTGGGTTGCGAAGGGCTGGATTCCAAGGCAGTGCTGTGCTGGGAGAAGCGAGATCAGCTGGCGGGGAGGCGGGAGCCCTCCGGAGCCAGCGCCCCAGCCCCCAGGGGCCACCCACAATCAGGCCAGGTGGCTGGTTGTTTTAGACAAAGCCGGGTTTCATCTTCAGTGTGAGTCCACTCATTGAGCGGTCTTGGGCTCCACTGATCCATGTCCCCACTGCGTTCACTTCCCACAGGGATGACCATCACTGTGTCAAGCATTTGCACACCTGGTGACTCCTCTCCTGCCACAGAAGTCCCAAGAGAGACAAGGCCAAGATTAATATTTTTAAAATATTTTAGCTGTAGATAGACACGATACCTTTTTATTTATTTATTTATTTACTTTTATGTGGTGCTGAGGATCAAACCCACTGCCTCACACGTGTGAGACAAGTGCTGTACCACTGAGCCACCATCCCAGCCCAGGGCCAAGATTATGATTACGCCCACTGTACAGATACAAAAACCCAACATCCCCTGGCTGGTAGACCAGGGGCCCCAGGCTAATTGTCAAATGTCCAAGCTCTGGGTTCAAATTATACCTCTCTGACCTACTAGTTATGTGTCTCTGGGCAGATTAGTCAACCTTTCAAAACTTCAGTTTTTGCCGGGCTCAGCAGCCACAAGCCTCTAATCCCAGTGGCTTGGGAGGCTGAGGCAGGAGGATCAAAAGTTCAAAGTCAGCCTCAGCAACTTAGCAAGGCCCTGTCTCAAAATAAAAATTTTTTGAAAAAGCATTGGGGATGTGGCTCAGTGGTTAAGCACCCCTGGGTTCAATCCCCAGTACGAAAAAATAAAACTTAAAAAAAAAAAAACACAACTGTTATCTCAGCTGTACAGTGAGGATATTCAAAGTATCCGTCTCCTACTTGTGGGGAATTTTAAGGAACTCCTATTTAGATCCAATGCATGAAGAGTCATTAATACGTGTTTACTTTGATCCATGTAGAATATCCTGTTGTATATTAAAAAAGAAAAAAAAAAAAAGCCCTGGACACAGGCCTGTCAAGTCACTGTGACAGAGTCTCGGGCTTGACTTCACACTGGTGGAGGGAAACCTCACCATTCGGAAGCTCTTGCCAACTTCCTCCAAGAATCCCCCTCTGGCTGGCGGGTGTTCGAAGCAGCCGTGGTATTTCAGCTGTGACTCATTATTGTAAATAGTAGTGCAAGGAAGAGATGAGAAAAGAACTTAAAGGCACCAACTGACAGAATTTTTAGGGAAAGTGATACGCAAGTAGATAAAAAGCAATCAGAAAAATTTACATAAACCCTTGTGATCTCGAAGGTCAGCTGTTGGGGAGTCTACTAATGGAACTACATCTTTTTAAAATTCTCGGTGATTCTTCAATTGAAAAGGAAAGAAGTTCAATGTATCGAGTCATAGGAGCACAGCAGACTCATGTCAACGGCAACCCAAAACTGCTTGTGTCTTTAGGGGGGGAAATTGGTCCGTTCACCTACAAGTTAAAATGTAGGATGGAGTGGCAAATTGGATCGTTTATTAGGACTTGATTCAGCACTTTAAAATAAGTTGGTCTCAATGTGCTTTAAGAATTTATTTTTCAAAATCAACTTCCTTTTACACCTCTTCAACTCTTTAGGAAAGAGGCTGGGTTCATATCCATTAATATACTTGAACTTGACAATGACCCTCCAAGGTAGGCAGGTACGCGCTATGTCCCCACAGTGGGAGCATATAATATATACTGAGGCCAGGGATCAAAACTCCTCTCCTGTTCGGGTCTGTTCTTTTTTCTTTTATCCCCAGTGTCTGCCTAACAGAAATGTAAGTCAGATGTTATATCACAACCTCCAAAAGTGGTCTGAGTGGGTCATGAACCTTTTCTCCAAAGGCCACACAGAACAGAGGCCCAGGGCTCTGCTCGGCCATAGTGTCCTTGAGTTCAAATCCTGGCTCTGCTGCTTATTATCTGTGTGACCTTCAGAATTTATCTCTCGGAACCTTAGCTTACAGCAGTGTTAATAATGCCCATCTCATGGAATTGTTAGAGTAATTAAATTTCAAGAGGATAAAATGAGGGGAGAAATCTAAGGTACTTAGTACAGTATCTGACACCTATTAATGCTGAAAAATTGTGGCTCTGGCCGTCCCGTGAGTATACTTGGAAATGCTAGGATAAGCATACTTGCTTGACCACTGCTGAAAGTTTTTTTTTTTAATCATTAAATTCAGAATTAACAGGAACCAACTGAGGGGCTGGTGCATTGCTAGACAAGAAACCGAGTGCAGAGGACTCACGGGGCAGCCGGGAGGGATCCTGGGCGAGATTCACCCCGCCTGTAGTGCAGCGTGCTGGCGTTAATCAGCGGCAGGAAGCCCTGGGTGAGGCTTTTCCTATGGGGCCCATCCACCGTATTATTTTCTAGAACATCATATGGACCTTTTGCCAAGTGTGGAAGGAAGCGTTGCTCATTTATTTTCCAAGGAAGGGATAATTGGTACCAAGTGTGCCTCGTAGGTATGGAAATCCAACATCTTTTTCTTGGCATGTTACTCAGGATATTTGCAAATTCGCTGAATTTGAACCAGAGTAAATAAACCGTGCTGCAGTCAGCTTGGTTTTCACCATTGCTAGTGAAGTGTCTCTGAACTCTGCTGACGGTGTAGCCAAGTGTGCTGAGGACCGTGTGACTGGTATCAGGGGGTGTGGGGAGTTCAGGGCAAGTGACCAGTGGCTGTGAGATGGACAAATTGGGTCACCCGCTATGTGAGGTTTTGGGGGCAAGGGCTAACGCTTCACCTACTGTGCGCCAGGTGCTTTACGAAGGCCAGCCCACTTACTCCTCCCAGAGGCCCTGAAATACCACGGCTGCTTCGAGCATCTGCCGGCCAGACAGACACTCGCTGGTTTTTCCTCCACTTCTCAGGCTCTTTGCTTATTTCCTCTCATTGCCTCTGACCTCAATGCTAGAGGGCTGTAGGCTTTTCCCTTCCCCATCCACATGTGAGGAGATCCGGTCCAGCCATGCCTCCGGCTGACACCTAGTTGCTTGAGAAGTTTCCAAATCCCTATTTCCAGTTCAGACTCTGCTGCAGTCTGGCTGGGCACAAATGCCGCAGTCTGGCTGGGCACACAATCACGAGCCACCACACAGCTTGTAGATTCAAACAGCAACTCTTTATTCCCGAACTCACACCAGCCGTCTACAATCACGTTCAAATTGTCATACCTACTTGGCTAATGGCTCCCAGCAAGACTCATTCTCCAAACCCCAAACTCCCATATCCAAGTGTCGGCTGAACGTCCCCATTAGGATGTCTCGCATGCATCTCGCATCCACCGCCCTCCCCATTCCATAAGTCAGTTTTCACCCTTCCGATATTGTAAACCCCAAACCTTCAAGTTCTCCTGGGCTCCTCCTCTCGTGCTACCTCCAACCTGGTTCCATCTTAAATGTCTAGTGGGGTCCATTGGCACCTGCACACTCTCCCCTCAACCCTACTTCTCTGTCAGGCCTCCTCGTTCCGTGCTGGATGCAGCGCTAGCTCCTGGGTGGCTCCTGTTTCACTCTCACCCTGTCGGTCTTTCCTCACAGTAGCCCGGGAGCATTCTAAAGCATAAATATCTCGTGCTGCTATTGCTTACAATGTTCAGTGTCTTCCATGTCACTCAAAATGGGAGCCAGACTCCTTGCAGGTCCTTACAGTCCCCATGCAGACCTGATCCAGTCCCATTTCTCTCTCTGCTAATCAATCTCTTGCTCACTCATCACTCGCTCTGCCCCAACCTCATGGCAGTCCTACAATTGCTCACACACTCAAGAACTCTCCTACCTCAGGGCCTTTGCACTGGCTGTACCCTGTTACCAGGAACTTTATTTCTCGAGAAATCTACCTGGCTTTTTCCTTCTTGTGCTTCAGGTCTCAAGTTTCACTTTACTGGAGAAGCCAGAATCTCCAACCACCCTCTATTAAAAGGAGGCCTGATTTCATCCTCTTCTCCCTTTGCCTGGTTTCCTGTTCCCTTTCCTCCTGCAGTGGCACCTTGTACACATACTTTTACATGCAGCCTTACCTCCCCTCACCACCCAGACGAGCGCATGAGCTCCGCGAGGGCAGGGACTGTTTTCCCTCCGTCATGTACTACGTGCTCAATGCACACGTAGTCCCCGACTTACAGTGGCTTGACTTAAGAGTTTTTTGGCTTGATGGTGGTGCGAAAGTGTACCCCTACAAATGTTTGGCTTTTCATTTCATTTTCATTACAATATAAAATAAATGACATGGGATATTCAGTGCTCGCCAAGAAAGAGCCTAAGCTAGATGACTCTGCCCAACCGTGCGCTGAGGTCAGCGACCCAAGCACGTGAGATAGGCCAGGCTCAGCGATGGTGTCCATCATGTCCACTGTAGAAAATGCATTTTTGACTTCTGATATTTTCAGCTTGCGGTGGGTTTGTTGAGACGTGACCCCGTTGGAAATTGAGAACTGGCTCTTGTTAATATAAGTCACATCTTCCCTTATTCGACAAGCAGCAAAGCTGAAGCTCAGGGGGTGGCTGATTTGCCCAGTTCCGTGGAGCTCATGTCTCCCAGACCAGCAGGACCCTCCTCCCGGCTCTGCTGGCTCCAGGCCCTCTGTGCCTCCCACGGCCCAGGCGCCCCCAAGCCCGGCTACTTTAAAGTGGGCATCCATTGCAGTTGACTGCTTTTGAGCTAGATCCGTTTGGGTGGGTCACTTCCTAGTTGTACCTCAGTCTCTGCCTCTGCAGGATGGGAGGGCTGGACGGGGACCACTGGGGACTGACACCTCCAGCTTAACCATTTGGGGTCGTGTCGCTCCATCTCACAGACACCTGGATGTAGTCTCTGTTCCAAACAACATATGAGATGCTCCTTTACGAAGACTCCTTCCCGTACCTGGGCCGGGAGGACAGACTCTGGAACGTTCCATCTCTAAGCAGTGGTTCTACTCAGCAGCCCCAGTGACCTTGGTCACAGGAAGGAGGTAGGAAGCATTCCCACCTAGATTTTGAAAAGAGATGTAAGACTCTTGCATTTTGAACTCATCTCCAGTGTTTGTTTGTTGGTTTAATCCTAAGAACTGTATTGACGAAAGGGAAAAAATTACACGGTTTTCATTTAATGGAGATGCATTATGTGAAGCTCAAAGAATCAATGACAGAGAGGACTCTATTCAAAAGCACGCTCTTATAGGGGCACAGAACCAGGCTCCACCCTGTGTGCGTGCTGGCTGACCTGTCTCAGCCACTAGACTGTGGGCAGCAGCAGGGCAGAGACAGTGTCCCTGCATCCCAGCACGTAACGCAGCTGCCCAGGAGCAAACGTCCACACCGTGCAGCTTTAAACCCTTTAAAACTCATTTGACCTTCACAGCGTCCCCATGAGCCAGGCACTGGTCTGTATCTGGCCATTTCCCAGATGAGGAAACAGAGGCACTGAGAAGCCAATCTCTTCACTCGAGGTCACAGACCTGGTGGAGATGAGGAGAGGCAGGTCCCCAGCAGTGGGGGTCCAAGGCAAAGGCTGCGCCCTTGCCGGCAGACTCCCTGCCCTCCTCAGTGTGCCTAGGGGATGGCTGGGGTGGACAAGCAATGTAGGACTGGCGCCCACCCTGTGCACAAGCCCCCAGGCCACCCAGGATCTAGTTCCCTACACTGGGAGGTTTGCTGGGGGGTGCCCAGGGCGCACCCGTGGAAGGGGTGAGGAAGTCAGGATCTGGGGGAGGGCAGAGCTGGCAGGAAGTGTGCACGGCCCCATGCCAAGAGGGAGCTCAGGAACTGGGACAGCCCTTCAGAGTGGTCCCTGGGCTTCTGTATCCAAGTCACGGGCCTGCGGGCCGGTCCCCAGGTGGTGGCAGAACCTTGGGTAAGGTGAGCCCTGCTCTGGCTGCAGGCGAGGGGGCGGTGCTGAGCCTGCAGCAGCCGAGAGCTGATGCTCTTCTCCTGGGTGTGTGCAGGGGCCCTGAAGAACAGAGCTGGGCAGCGCCGGGGTGTCCACCGACCGGACACGGGCTGAGCATCCTGCACAGAGGGCGGGCCCCATCCTCTCCCCGCCCGCAACCACTTTTGCCCGTTTCCCCGGCTTTGTGGTAGAATGAACTGCAGCTTGGAGAAGCCGGGCAGCCTGCCTAAAGCCGTCAGCCTGGCGCTGTGGCTGGGATCCAAGCCAGGGTGTGGCTGAACACCTGAATGGGCGGCCCTGGCCACTGTGCCTGTCCCTGCCCAGCCTGTAGGCCCAGCTCATCAGCTCCTTGGGACAGGGGTGATGGGCATGGACATCCGTTGCCTGGGTCTCCCTGGGGTTCCTTCTAAGTCACTCCGTGTCCTTTAGCATGGGGCCACCAGCTGGATTCCCTAGAGCCACAGGGATGGGCACATATGCCTGGCCTGGTCCATCCGGGTCTCGGTGTCAGGCCCAGGGATAAGCCAAGTCTTCCCTGGGGACCATGGCAGAGAGAATCTCTGGCTTCCTCTGAGGAAGTGAAAGCAGAATGATGCGAGGCAGATGCTGCCAGGGGCCGCGTCGCCCAGCCCCCTGTGCTTGGAGAAAGGCCAGTTGCTCAGAAGAGAATGAGCACTGAGGTCCGTACACTGGAAAGGCTGATCAAGGGGCCAGATGGCACCGCTCCAGCTCCCAGACCTCGGAGGCCAGAACTAGGCTCCCTGTTGCAGGAACAGAGATCCCCTGGGTCTAAGCCAGTGCGCGGTCAGCGTCTCTGGCTGGCTAGCAGGGCTGTGGGTGCCACTCGGTGCCATTCCCCCAGATCCCCATGTGAAGTACCCTAGACTATGATTGCATTGGGTCTTTAAAGAGGTAATTAACTAAAGTGAGGTCATCTGCTTGGCCCCCCATCCAATCTGATTTATATGAAGTGGTGTCCTTTAAAGAGGAGATTGGGATGTAGACACACACAAAGAAGTTGACAATGGGAGGGCACAGGGAAAAGACAGTCATTGCCAAGTGAAGGATAAAAGGTTCTGGAGACACCAGTCTGCCAGCATCTTGACCTTGGACTTCCAGCCTACAGAACGGTGGGAAGATTAACTTCTGTTGTTGGAGTCATCCAGTCTGTGATGCTTGGGGATGGCGGCCCCAGCAAAGAAACACGGTCACCCCTCAGTGTCCATGGGGAATGGGCCCCAGGACCCACACACAGAGCAAAGCCGGCGGATGCTCGCGGCCCTTGTATAAAATGGCATGGTGCTCGCCCATGACCTGCACACCCCTCCCCTATGGTCTGCGTCATCCCTAGGGTACTTGTAACACCTCATACAGTGGACCTACTACGTGAAGGTGGTTATACTGCATCATTTAGGGAATTCAAGCTTCGCTTTTTGAAACTGGAGTTTGGTGTCTTTATCCCCCTTCCCCAATATTTTCAGTCTGCAGCGGTTGGAATCTGCAGATGTGGATCCTTCAGTGGGGAACCCTGGGATACCAAGGCCCCTGCACAGGCAGGACAACACCCTGTCAAGGTGCGTTTCAGTCACCCGGGTTTCCTGGGTGCCACGCAGCTCAGAATGTGGCTTACGGCAGCACCCCTTTTCCTTACTTTGGGGTCTGTGCGTTGGCCAGCGGTGGGTGGTCGGCTCTGTCTGGGTTTTGCTGCAGCCTGTGGGTCTGGCTCAGGTCTGCTGCGGCTGATCCCAGCGAGGCAGCCCCCTGGGGCCCTTGTCAGGGAAGGTCCCAGAGAGGAGAGGCCCCTCCAGAGGGTACCAGTAAGAGCTCACTCACCTTCCAGTGGCTGAGGCCGGTCACATGGCCGAGGCTGTCAGCAGGGCAGGGAAGGGCTTTCCACCCAGCCCACTGGTTTTCCAGGGCAGAGTCAGAGGGCAAAGGGCAAGAGCAGAACACTGTGAGGAGGAGGGGTGAGGAACACGGAGCCCTGATCTAGTCGACCACAGAGGCTACGGGAGCTGGAAGGTACCGAGGACTCCTGAGACAGCAGAATATCCAGGGTCACTGCACCCCGCAGCCGAGGTGTCGTGTGGCCCTGTCCCAGCAGGAAGGCCACTTCTGCTGCTCCATTACAGAGAGTTGCCGGCCCCAGCACCTTCTCAGAACTGCACACGCCATCTCGAGGTGGTGGCTTCGTGTGCAGGGAAACCGGATCCTTCCTGGGAGATCAAAATCAAATTTAAATAGACACAGCTGTTCCCTAGCGGGACTGTTGGAAGGGAGAGGGATAGACCGCTATAGGAAATGTTTCACTTCTTTTTGTTTTAATTTGTTGAAATAACCAGAGGAGATTTTTAGAGGTTTGATTACTAATTTCTGGAAGAGAGTCGGTTGCTAAGTTTTCGATCCTTTTTGAGAAAAAGAAGTGTAAGATCAAAGGGAGACTTTGTAGAGGAGATTTTCACCTCATTTTGAATTTGGGAGACTTTTGCAACAGAAGGATCAAAAGTAGAGCTAGTTTGGTTTTCTGATGGGCCCCTCCAATGGAGAAATCAAGTGCCACAGTTCAGTGCATCCAGCAGATGTTTACTGGATATCCCCCATGGTCATGCGCTCGCCTGGAAAAACATAAACAGATCATCATAACATCAAGCGCTGCCACTCTGTGTGGGGGCTGTGGGGTGAGTCCAGGTCCCTCCCTGGGTCTTGGTTTCTTCATTTATAAAGCAAGTGTGTTTGATGAAGCATCAACTCTCAGGTCCGTTCCAGACCCAGAATCCTGAAGTCCACAAGCAGGGTGGTTTAGTTTTTCACTTGCTGATAAATAAGATTAGAGGTGTGAATAAAGGGGAAGGGAAGCTGCTGAAGATAGAGGGACAAGGACAGTGAATGGGGCGGTTCCAGGTTCCTCCCAGAGGTAAAGCTAAGAGTCCCTGCTGGTGCAGTGGTGAGGCCTGTAATCCCAGGGACTCAGGAGGCTGAGACAGGAGATCCAAATGGAGGCCAGCCTCCGTAACTTAGCAAGACCCTAAACAACAGAGACCTGGTCTCAAAATTTAAAAAATAAGTTAAAAGGACTGAGGATATAGCTCAGTGATAAAACTCCCCTGGGTTCCATTCCCAGTGCCAAAAAAAAAAAAAAAAAATTCCAGGAGCAGAAAGTTGATCATTACATTCGTGTTCATTATTTCACCCGGATTCCCAGAGAAAGGTCCCTTGCTCCAGTGCCATCCTCAGGTCAGGTACGTATGAATCCAGCCTGTACCACCCTGTTCCATTCCTCAGTATCCACATCAAGCTCAGGTGTAAGCAGCTGAGGAAGAATAGAGGTAAAGAGGGGGCCACCGGACCTGAGTCACCTTGTCAGTGGTATATGACCTTGGGTAGGTAAACTCACCTTCCCGAGCCTCAGCTCTCCAATCTGAAAGATGGGGATGATACCAGTAGCTTCTTCCTGTTGTCATTACACATTATCACCGGGTCAGAAGTAAGAAGCCACTAAAATCATAGCTGTCAGTCATTACCATAGCCCCCCTTCTGAACACCTTCAAGCCAAAGTTGGTTTCGCCTCTACCAGCTCATTTAGCCTCCCCTTCCTCCAGAAAACTGAGAAAGGATTTATATTGTCACTGGGATTCAGTGAACATAGTGTTCTCCACGTAAAGGTGTCCACAGATTCATGAAAGCATGTTACTTTGAATTAAAACAATAAAGAGATCTTAAAGCTAGAGTTTCATTCACCGTGGCACCCTCTGAGTGAGAAAGGTGAGAATCCAACAGGCGAGTGCTACATTCGGTGGTTTCCAAAGGGAACGCAGACCCTTGAGCTCCGGGGTGCACCTCTGAGCCCCAGCCCTGGAGCAGAGCTGCCCTGGCCTCTGGAAAAGAGCGCATTTGTAGCTAATTTGCACAAAGGTGCCCTGTGCACTCGCGAGGCCCAGACAGTCCGTCTTTGGGGAGACACTTAGGTTCCCACTTTGGTTTGATGCCTCCTAACGAATGACAGAATGAGAACCCAGATCTGTCTGTCTTTCCTTCCCCAAAGCTGCCCAGGCGACTCAGGCTCCCCACACTTCCCCAAGCTTCAAGGCTCTTTGCTTTGTCAAGAGGCTCTGCCAGACTCCCTGGGGGCCCCGCCTGGCGGGTGGGGAAGAGTGCGGCTCTTCTTCCAGACAGTTCCATTGCTTGGACATAGGACAGCTGTTTCAGAGCTGGAGAGAAGCATCCAGTGGTCTCAGGGGCCAGGGGTGGGGCTGGGGATGCGGGTGCAGATGGCAGAAAATGCGTCGTGGAGAGAAAAGGGACCCTTCCCCTTCCTGTCCTCTCAGCCCCACCTGCCCTCTTTAAACCAAACCTCCAACGTGTTTATTTCTCAAAAGCGAGAAGACTGACAGCTTGCTGTTCTTCAGCAAAGGGCTCAGAAGGCTGTCTTGGATCCAGGATGGCTGAGGTGCCACATAATGACCCCCCTGGGAACCACGATCCCTCTTGAACCACACGTGCCTGCGACCTTGGCCCTGTGGCTCCAAGTATCAGTTACAAATTCCCTAAATGCCCCCAGCATCAAATAAGACAAGTAAATACATAAAAGGGTGATCAATGAAGTTAAATATGTCAGCTTCACGCTTTCCCAGCCAGAGACAGTGTCCCACTGAGTCATGTGTGCAGGTCATTCTGACTCTCCGGGGCAGATGGCTTCACGTTCAGTCCTTCAGGCCCTCTGGGTTAGACAGTCTTCACCATTTGGCACTTGACTGTGAAGAGTTTAGAATCAGTGCGAGGGGCAAAATCCAGGGGAGATCCCTGTCACTGCTGCTTCTGCCTTGCCAGACCCCTCTGTAAGGATCTTGGTGGGTGCATAAGCTAGTGTACCCCGGGGGGTCTTGAGTGAGAGTCACATTGTTCTTTGTGACCTTTTGGGGGGGAGGAGGCACTTGTTCTGGAGAGGGCGGGATAAAAGGAAGGAATTAGAGGGAAGAGCCTGGGCAATTTGGCAGGGCCATGAGTAGCACCAAGCCCAAAACTCACCTACAAAGGATATCCATCGTCTAGCCAAATAAGTGAATGAGGAAGAGCAAAATGTGGCAATAAATCCCCATGTTTGGGAAACTCGGCTCCATACCAAATCTGAGGCACTTAATGTTTAGAGACAGTCCCAGTCGCTTCTCCAGCCCCCCATGACGTGGAGAGCAACTTTTATTAGCAGCAAGAAAAAAACTGAATTAAGTATTGGAAGCCACTGGGGTGGCATTCTGTGAGCCAAAAGAACTAATTACCAAATGGGCCCCCAGGGACAGGAAGAGCAAATGCACCGGTCACAGGTCACAAAGAGCAGCTCCCTCCCCTGCCCTTGTGCTGGGGACGAAGGGCACGGAGTTGGGGGACACCGAGGGCTCTTTGCAGCAGCATCGTGGAGAGGAGCTGCATTTGTGTATTAAAGGGGGAAAGAAGAGTGGGGCCGGGCGAGTGTGAGCAACCTGGTGCCCCTGCGTGTCCTCCCGAGGGTGACCTCAGCGCTGGCAGAATTCAGGCTGAGCTGGCAGAAATCAGCGGACAAGCACAGTGGCGGACCCTAATGGAAGCTGCGGTACAACTCTCAGTGTCCCCTCGAAGGGCCATCGCGGGTCTCTTCATCTTCTCTCTCTCTGCGGTTGATAAGATCTATGGGTTCTTTCCAGGTACCAGGCCCTCTGCCAAGTGCTTCCTAGGCACTGTCTCATCGAATTCCTCGACAGGTCTAGCGTCAGCGGTCATATTCCATTTTGCTAATGAGAAGCTCGAGGCCCAGAGGAGTTAAGCAGCTCATCCAGCGTCCCAGAGCTGGTCCGCGGCAGGGCTGGGACTGGAGTGGATGTGTGACTCACCCCAGAGCCTATGCCTTGAAGCAGAGGAGGACTGTGGTCACTGGGATCACCTCTGTTACCCTTGTCCCGCCCACAGGCTGGAGGGACACTCAGTCAGGTGGGATATGGAAACTGACCTAGTGTGCCAGAGGCTGGGAGACTGGACCCTAACCTTCTTTGGGGACAACCTCTCAGAGATCTCTGGAACCTGGAAAACAAAATGGCGCCCATCCCATGGAGCTACCCAGGCAGGAGCGGACAGGGAGAAACCTGTGTGCTGACCAGTTCTTTAGAGGTGCAGTGATGGCTCTCTGCAGGTGGAAAAATTCATCTCAGGGTTTTAGATTTTATTACTATTTGTCCACAGCCACACACAGAGCCTGCGACAGAGCCCAGGCCACCGTACATATTCTTCCACAAGCTCCACCCCACACCCAATAAGAAACACATCAGAAAGCCAAACAACGGTCAAAGAGGAAAAAAAATGACACTTCTGTCAAGAAATAGACTCTTTAAGTCTGTATGCTTACGACGTGCTTAAGCCCACGGTTGGTCTGTATGTTTGACATTTATCTCTTTCATGCAGAGGAGCCCTGGAATTAGTGATTATCAAAGGCCTGTTGGCAAACGGAAACTCTGCAGGAGAAGCTGGTGGTTAGGGCCACGCACAGGAGGGATGCACTGGCCAACCCAGCCTTAGTGAGAGATGGCTGGGGAGGCCATGCCAGTCGAGACACTAACAACTCTGCCACGTGTCCACACGGTGTGTGTGTGTGTGTGTGTGTGTGTGTGTGTGTGTGTGTTGGGCACCTGCCTATGTACATTTCCCATCTCGGCTGCAGGCTGCTCCCTGGAGCCCCATAACCCTGTCCCCTGCTTCTGTCTCTCCCTCTTGGCCCCTTTGTCCCATAATTGTGGTCCTGCAGTGGCTGATGGGGAGGGAGTGCAGCTGCTGGGGTTCTGCCGCCTGCGCACCCCTTTCCTCTGCCCCTCCCCCTGCTAGTCTTCCCACCCACAGCACCGTCCTGGCTGCGCCTGACTTGGAGATGCGTCGCCCTTTCCCCCAGAGCACATGTTAAAACCCACTCAGCCAAAGTAAACCGTGTAAATGTACAAGAGATCCATCTCCTAGATTGGCCGGGCTTCGCATGTGACAATTTGAATAAACACAGGATCCATCTGCAGGAGGGAGGGGATTCCCCAAGGACTCTTGGGTGGACGGGGTGGGGGAGACGCAGGACGGATGGAATCTGGAGGAGAAAGAGCAGGGAGCCCTGGCAGCCCTCCTGAGCCCTGCAAGGATCCTGGCATGTACAGGTTTTGCACTGGCACCTGGTGAGCCCCTGCCCTGGGCACCTAGAGCTGTGAGTCTCAAACTTCCCACGCATCAGGTTCCCCTGGGCAGTGTGTTGCAAATGCCTGTACCCATGCTGGGCACCTCCAGGGATTCTGATTGGCCAGGAGGGGTGCCTGGGCTTAGGTATTGTATCAAGTGTCTCCTGGGGATTCCATATCAGAGGGCTTCATCCTGATTTTGAGAAACACTGGATGTATCCTACAGTTCAGGGATGTGCTCACAGAGCCTGGCAAAGGACACTATTTGCAGGAAGTGGCCTTTAAAGTTGTAAGCCTGGACCACATCTGCAGATGTTCCGAGGCCCCTCGGGCAGCCACACGCCAGTTCTAAGAAGTGTCAGGGGTCCCCATCACAGCTCCTGGTTCCCCATCGCAGGCTGGCTTCTCACAGCCCTCCCTTTCCCACCTGTCCCACGTGAGGATTCCCGGAGGCCACTGGTCATCACTCAGCCTTGCAGAGGGTGAGGTGCTGGGATGTGAATGTCCCCTCCAGTGTTAGAGCCAGGCAGAAGTGATGTCCCTGAGTCCAAGGAAACCTGGGCCGCATGTGGGGATATCCCAGGAGTCCTGGTCCTCAGCTCCTCTGCTCAGCAAGGACGTGTGGAGCCACAGGGTGGAAGGACACGCGGGCAGCGTGCGGTGCTCAGACTAAGGTGCCCGAAGCAGATCCCAGTACCCTCTCCACTCGATGGAATTGTTTCGAGAATAAAATAAGAAGAGAGCTGTGAAAGTACTTTGCAAATTAAGATGTGACTGGAATTCCTGGGGAAGACCGAGAATGAGGAGGGTTTTAATGAGAGAAGAAAGAATATTCATGGATTGGGAGTTGTGGGGTGTGGGGGAGATGAATGTGCTCCGTCCACCACTAACTCTTTGGGGGGGGTCATCGATGGCACATGAGTCAGTGGAAGCAGAAAGAACAGGACCAAGCCCACCCTCCTGGGGCTCCGGGTCCAGCTGGTGGGTGCGTGTGGTGGGGGACTCTGCAGTTTTAGGACGTTTTATTGTTGCATGCAATAGAAGGAATCAAATTAGCCTAAGTAAAGGGCATTTATTCTTGGAAATTTCATGAAATCCAACACAAAGCAGAATAAACAGGATTGCCTCAGGGACCTCAGTAACTGCAGCTTAAAGACCTTCACCCTAGAGAGCCAAACTCAGGGTGATATCTTTTAAATCCTCCAGTGTATACAGTATGGCAAATTAGCAAATAAATAAAACAGATCACTGGTGGTATATGCTATGAAGTAGGTCAATGTCGAATGTTAAATCTAAGGGATGAAAAGGAGTCAGAGGCAGAGAGCTAGGAGAGACCATTCTAGGCAAAGGTAAGAGAAAAGACAAAGATGGAGAGAGACCCTGAGGTCAGAAAGAATTAGAGGAAGGAATTTAGTGAGAAGGGGGTGTGGCCAAGAGCAAGGGGCATGGCCAAGAGCGAGGGGGCGTGGCCAAGAGCGAGGGGGCGTGGCCACGAAGGTGGTGGCCACGACTTGCGGATTTTACAAAATGCTCAGGTAAGGCTTGGTGGGCACAGGCGGGCATGGCACAGTGGGTTTATGCTGCTCAGAAAGATCAGGCACTCGGCAAATACCAGCAGAGGCTGGTGACCGTACCTGGGTCTTGGATGGCATTTGGGTAGTCAGGAATGATAACAGGTGACAGTGAGTAAAGGGAGGCAGGTTCCAATGTAGCAGATCCATCTTCTGGCTGGTTTGTGTCTCGGTTTGTTTTATGTTGCTGTAGCAGAATCTGCAGGCTCAATATTTTATCCTTTAAAAAAGAAATTTATTTCTCTTAGTTCTGGAGGCTGGGAAATCCAGGATCTGCGAGCTGGCATCTGGTGAGGGCCTTCCTGTGATCACAACATGACAGGGACATCTCATGGAGAGACACAGCAGGCGTGAGAGCTCAGGTCCCTTCTCCTCTAACCCCACTAAGGCCATCCCAGAGACCCCACCTCGTGACCCCCTCTAACCCCGATTACCTCCCAGTGGCCTCACCTCCAGATGCGATCAGCACCTGACTCTGGGGATTACATTTCCAACATATGAACTTTGGTGGACAGATCATGGTGGTTCTTCACCTCAGCTTACCGGGGTGTGTGGGGGGTCCTAGTTTAGGAACATACAGAAAGGAAGACCCTGAACTAGAACCCACGGTCCTGTCCAGCTCTTGTAGCTGTGGACCCCGAAGAGATGAACAGAGTTGTGGGTGACAGCGAACCCTCTCTCTCTCGAAAGTTCATGTGTCTCCCAAGAAATGGCAAGCCAGTGCATACCAACCCCCCAACACACACACCCAGGCAAGGGGGCTTGCAAACAGGGCCTGAGGCAGGTGGCAGAGGACACAGGCTCTGGGCAGTTGCTGCTTGAGATCACCCAGGCACAAGCACTGTCCAGGCCCAGGGTAAGAAAGGTAGGCCAGGAGCCATTTGTGTTTAAACCAAGTTGATCCTGAGAGGGTAACGGATCTCAGATTTCCTTCATGTGGGGGTGATTATAAGGAATGACATGAGGGGAAAGCCCTCTTTTCATGTTTAGGGGGGAAAAAAATCTCACAATGAATCAATAAAAAATATGGGAGAAAAATGTCAAAAAATAAAATTCTTTAAAATCGTAGGAGGTACCCAGGAATTTCTAAAGCAAGTTCCTTGAAATCTCAGTGAGGGGAGAGGGGTCCCAAGAAATAAATCTTTGCTTTCTTTTCTCCTTGTTAGATTTCTTTTCTTTTTCCCCTGGTTTGGTTTGTTTTGAGTTGAAGATTGGGGTGTGTGGGATTAATCTCACTGAAGAGGAAAATGAGTAACACTTGGTCAGTTTGTTGACAGCACAAACACGCTCACACACAGACACACACACACACAGGCACACGTGGAGCTTGCCGAGGGCTGGTGGAAAGCCTGTGAGGAGGGAGGGCAAGAAAGACCCAACTGCCCCCTCTCCTGCCCAGAAGTCCCTGGGAAGCAGGAGAGACACATGGAAGCCGATACATTACCCTTTCTTCTGACGCGGGCCGTACCAGAGGTGACAACATGGAATCAACCACTTTAACTGGACCTTTTGATGGCATTTAGTATATTCACGGTACTGGGTGACCATCACCTCTTGTCTAGTTCCAAAACATCTTACCACCCCTAAATAATCTACAAAGCAGTTAGTAATGTATTAACAGGTTATTAATGAGTTAATAATTTATTAATGACCTATTAAGCAATTAATAAAGTATTAATAGCCCACTTTTCTCCCCCAACCTGAAGCCCCTAGAAGACACCCACCTCTCCTCTGTCTCCATGGACTTGCCCATTGTGGGTATTTCATGTCGACGGAATCTGACAATAAGTGACATTTGTGTTCGGCCGCTTTCACCTAACAGTGTCCTCAAGTTCCATTCATATTATGGCACACTTTAGTCCTTTTCATGGCTGAATAATATTTCATCATAAGTATAAAACAATTGTCCATTGATGGCCACTTGGGTTATTTCTGCCTTCTGGCTGTGGTGCATAGTGCTGCTCTGAGCATACATGTCATTCGTGACATTCCTGACATTTTTGTCTGGATATCTGTTTTCAGCTCTTCTGGACACATACCCCAGGGGCATATTTGCTAGGTCATATGTAATTCCATGTTTAACTTTTTGGGGAACCCCCAGACTGTTTTCCACAGTGGCCACACCATGACTTCTGCCCTTTGAAGACCCACAGAATGCTGTGGTTTTGATGCTCCCCTGCAACCCAAAGGCCTTCAAAGAATTGAACCACGCAGTGCCAGGAGCCATGGTTGGTCCATTTGGTCAGAACTTGTGCTAACGAGGCAAAGGTTGGTCAGTGGCTCATTTCCCACGCTGACCAGTTAGTTAGCTGAGCAGGACAGACATTGGACAACTGTGCCTCCTACCCCATATGCCACCATCTCATACTGTTCTGCCCTCTTGCAGAAGGTTGTTGGTGGCCACAGGGTGGGGCAAGAGTGGTTATTGGTTCCACATAAAAGGAATAAAGATCCTAGCAGTCAAGGTCTCCTGGAGGCACAGTGGGACTACCTGGAGTCAGATGCTCACTTACCTCATTCACCTGATTTCTGTGGGCCCCTTAAGTAAATTGCTTACTTCTGCCCAGAGCCTCAGTTTCCTCTAAGAGGAGAATAACAATCCTTAGTCAAAGAGATAACAATGCATAAAAAACCACATTCACTCTTTTCCTGGCTTGGTTCTTAGGGGTTTTCATGCCATTGGGTCTGAAGGGTGGGTGCCCTGGTCTTATGCAAGAGCCCCCCCCACCCACCCCGTGGGTTTCTGCAAAACGCTCTTAGTTCCCAGGGGCCTGAGCACTGTCGCACTGTCGGCCAGGGGGCTGCACTGGCGGCTTTAAGTTGCCCTATTTGCATGGAATGAAGCTTGCTATGGTAACAAAGTCTGGTGGCTGGAATCCAGGGCCCCAGTGAAAAAATGCGAAGCCTGCGCTCTGGGAAAGAGGAGTCGGGAGGGGCCTTTCAGATAAGGTTACCTCAGTTCGTCGGTGGCCGAGAAAAGGCGGTGGGTAAACTGAGGCCGCGGGGCGCATCACTCCTCGGCACAGGAGAAGGAGAAGCACACCCCCGACGCCCTCCCGTCCTCCCTCCTATCCTCACGGCTCTCCCCGCCAATTCTCAGCCCAGCTAAGAAGCTCTGGACCGGCTGGAGCAGCGCCCTCCACCTGGGGGCACCAGGCGGGTGGGGGCTGTGGAGAGGCCGCAGCTCCACCGGCCCGGGCCAGGGAAGCATCGCGCTCCTTCCGGGGCTTGACAGCGCAGGTCGGCGGCGGGGCGGGGGCGGAGGTGAGAGGCACTCGGGCCACCAGCTCAGCTCCCCCCGATTTAGGGAACCCGCAAAGCAAGAACTCCGCTCCTGAGCTCGCGCGAGCTCCCTCCCCGCTCCGAGCTCCCTCCAGCTCCCCTCCGGGGCCCCTCTTCCGCGCACCCCTCTCTCCTGAGCACCTACCGCCTCCCGACCCCCAGCCGGGCGCGGGGCAGTCGTCCGCGGGGCGGGGCTGCCCACCGCTGCGGGGAGGGGACAGAGGACCGGCCCCGGCTTAGGCGCCCCCACCCCCGCCTGGGGCGCCGCCTGGGCCCCTCGGGGGCGCGGCCCGCCCCCCGCATCCCCTGGGGGTGTGTCCCAAGGAGGGGGGCGCCGAGGACGGAGGGTGCCCCCAGCCCCCGGCCCAGGCCCCCTCCCGAGCGGGCGAATGGTAGGCTCCGGCTGAAGAGCGCCCGGCGGCGCGCGGTGTCCTCTGCGCGCAGCTCCCGGCGCCCGCCCGCCCGCCCGCCGGGGTCTCGGCGATCGCTGCTCCTCCTCCTCCTTCTCCTCCTCCTCCTCTTTCTCCTCCTCCTCCTCCCCCCGCCGCCTCGCCACCGCCGCGGCTCGAGCTGGAGGCGCCGCTGTCATTCCTGCGCCGGAGGAGCCGGCGCTGCCGGTGCCTGGGGGTCGGGGCGCAGGGGAGCCGGGCCGCGGGGGACCCAACAGGTAGAGCCGGGGGTGCCCGGCCGCGCGCCCCCCGCGCATCATGCAGCTCTTTGTCACCTCTCTCGCCCCCAGGCCAAAATCCTGAGCATGATGGAAGACAATAAGCAGCTCGCGCTCCGCATCGATGGGGCGGTCCAGTCGGCCAGCCAGGAGGTGACCAACCTGCGAGCGGAACTCACGGCCACCAACCGGAGACTGGCGGAACTGAGCGGCGGCGGCGGCCCCGGCCCGGGCCCGGCAGCCGCGACCAGCGCCTCGGCGGCGGCGGCGGACTCGGCGGCGGCGAACATGGAGAACCACCAGCTCGGCGCGCAAGGTAGGGATCGCCCGGCGCCCGGGCGGAGGCGAGGCCGGCGAGCACGCTGGCCCGGAGGTGGCCGGGACTCGGCGCCCCCCATGCCCGGGCGAAATCGCTTTGCATTGTGCTTGTAACCCCTTCCGCCCGGCGGTGGTCACCGCTGCTCTGGAGCTGGGAGTTGCAGGCTGCTGTCATTAAGGAAAACCCGTGTGCACGGGGGTCACACGGTCACACCGGCCGGCCAGCCTGAGCGAGGTGCAGCCGGCAGGTCCCTCCCGGCAGTAGAGTGCCTTCTCCTTGGCACAGGCCCCCAGCTCTGTGGCAAACTTTTCACGCCCCCACCCCTGCGGCAGGGGTGAATGCCTTCGTTCCCCCCAGCTCCAAAGGCTGCTTCCTTTGGAATGACTCCCAGAGGGAGCTGGGGCTCTGCCGCCTTGTTCAGGGTGGAGGAGTGGAGTAATGTGCACTTTTCTCCACGGATGCCAAATCCCTTGTCTCAGTTGCATCTGGACTTTATTTTCTCCCCATTTGCGATCGCGCAGGCAGTGGAATATATCAAGGAACAGTAGATGCTTTGCTCTGCATGGAGTTTAAATTTCCAGCAAGTGCACAGGCGGAGAGCACTTCCCAGGGGAAAATCTGGACCTCAGTGGTTGAGTGATGGGCCCTGGGGGAAACCAAGGCTTGCATGGTAGATTGCAGGGAGCCCCTGTTTGGAAGGACTGTCTGCAGTTTAGAGGAAGGGGGGAAAGACAGCTGGTCTGTGTTGACATTGATAGAGAGGAGGCTCTGAAACCCCCTGCAGGGGTTAAAGGTAAAGGAGGCCTCCCTCAAATGTACTGTTTGGTTTCTGTGAATTGGAAAGTAAAAAGGTAAGCAGGTAATCCTTTTCAGGACCCCCCCCCCCAATTGCCCTTTAAGAAACTGGTGATGAATATCATTTGAATTGTAAACTAAACAGCTGAAATTCAGAACTGGACAGAAAAGAAATCTCCAGTTCATGAGGGCCACTTATATAAGTATGTCACTTGATAGAGTACAGGGTACCAATTGCTCAGAGGCTCCAAATGATTTTCTGGTTCTGTTATTTCAACAGCTTCTCCTAAGTGTGGAGAGAGTCTGTTTTCGTGTGGATGCCTTCTCTCCCTCAGAGTCTCAGTCTCTCTCTCTCTCTCTCTCTCTCTCTCTCTCTCTCTCTCTCTCCCTCCTCCCCCCCCCCCCCTTCCTGAGAAGGTATGGTGTGCTTTGTGAAGTGTGATGCAGAGCCTGCAATGACAGTTTTGTGTGGAACTCTAAGTCAGATCTTAACTTGCTACTTCAGAGCCTGTTAGAAGTGTTTAAGAATGGGGAAATAATTTGGTAACAACGTAGCCATGACATCATGGTGGGAAGATGCCCGTTGCCTGCACAGTTTTCAAGGTTGATACCTGGTTGTTCTTGTCATTTATTCCTCCTTCTGTCATTGTGTGTAGAAGAACATTCTCCACTGGGACCTGGGGGAAAAAATGGGAGAGACAGACTGTAAGATAAGACTTAAGAAGGGACTCTTCTAACATTAAACAAAGAGCTAAGAACTGGCATTTTGTAAGAATCAAAAGCCAGAGCAAGGGACCCTGAACAATGCTGGTGAATTTCCCACCATCTCTTCTTTTTCTCAGCCAAGGAAAAGTTAAGTGGCTTTTTATCTGCCGACTGGATTTAGCTGCAGACGGGGCGTGCTGAGAAAGTCGGGGGACACTGATGCGCGCACACACCCAGCCTGGACCTCGCTGCGCTGGCCGCTATTAAAATGCTGTAGTGGAGCAATGGGGGCTGTTTCCTTTTTCTTTTTCCCACAAAAATACACAAGGCTGTGGAGATGGAAACAGCTTTTGGATCTCTTGATATGAAGTAAAAACACACAATCCCAGCAGTACCCTCCTGCGCTCCTGCGCACCCTGCCCATGTCAGTGGCTGGAAGGAGAGCTTCCATTGCTCATCTTTCTGCCATGGGTATTTCTCAAAACCTTTAAGGGTACTTAGTGGTTTTATAATTTAAAAAGAAAAATGTTAAAGGTTTTAACTCAACTTAATTGTTGGCCACATATTCATTTAAATTGATATGAATTTATACCGATGTGAGGGTTGAATAGAAAACAAGCGCAATGTCAATCCAGAGAGGCCTCCGGTACCCATCTAGAGCAACAGTACCCCGACTCCGTACTCTTTGCATTATTGAGCCTTTCTAGGGTTTTGGGTTTGTTTGTCTTGATTTCCTGGCCTCGGGCTAGTACAGTACCTTCAGCAGAGTTGTTCTGGTAGTTTCTTCTGCTCTGGCTTTTATGTTCCTAAGGGGAAGTGTGGAGTTCTTACAAGTTAATTTTCAAGTGTGCTTGACTGCCTTCCTCCTGCTTCTTCCTAATATACCTCCAGGGAGGCTCACAGAAGCCCAGCAGCTCCCGGATCTCCAGACTGTTCTTCCCAATTAGAGTTATTCTTGTGTTTTGGTTTTGTCAGTGTCGGTGCCATTCGGTGGGCCAGGCCCTAAGAGTGTTTGGTGCTATTGAGTTATCACTTTTCAAATCAAGGTTTTGGGTGAAATGAGTATCTTCCAAAATTCAACTGTATGACATCTTTTAACCAAAGGACATTATGCACATATTAGATGCATGTTAATCTGCCTTTACTAATATTAGCACAAATGGTTAGGGGAAAGAGTCACCTCTGGCTTTTGAAATTTTTGTTGTTGTTTAAAAAAAATTCTAAATGAATGAAGCCCCGTCATCAACCCATCTGCGCATGTTTTGTTCCAGTGGTGACAACTGGTGTCGCCTTGCAATACAGAAAACTCGGGTTTTCCTAGAGGGTTAATGCAGCGTGTCATTTAAACAAAATATTAACTTGGTTGGTACCCTCTGTGAGCTGGCATGGTTGCTATGTAACAGAATCTAGAAAGTGACTGCTGAAAATCTGGGCTTTCGGCACTTCGCAGGATCTTCTTTCGGAATCTGTGTTGAAAGAACGCCTGGCAGCCGGCCCATCTCCCTCTCCCCGCTGCAACTGGGTTGGATAATCCCTAATGAGGACGCTGGCATACAGCGCCAGGGGCATCCGTGCAGGGTGGCACATTTCACAGCCCTGGAGGCCACCTCTTGGGTTGGAGGGGTCACAACTGCTTTTGACAGGTGGACAGAAGGAAGACTTGGAAAAAAACAGCCCAGCGTTTGTTCCAATTCATCTTGTCATGGGTAGCCAGAGAAAGGATGTGTTGAAAGTAACATTTCTAAGCTGTTTTCCTTAGCGGAACATCCCTGGGAAAATGTGTTTAAAATGCTTGCTGTTCTTTGAGGGGGAAACATAGTTTGTTTCTTTGAAAATGTTTTAGCTGATGAATGACTAATATTAGATTCAATCGGTTGCTTTGCTATGCATAGAATGAAGCGATTAAGCACCAGTAATACCCAATTCAAATAGGTATTAACTGTATATAACATAAAATGCTATGCCCAGTAGGATGTATGCATACTGCCATTAATTTATTGTTTTCTAAAGGAAATAATTGAATTTATATAGCAAGGGGGGTAGTGCCGAGAGCCTCTTTCTTTGGAGTTGAGGATTTCCTGTCTACTGAGCTTATTCAAAGGGGGAGGGGGAGAGGGCTGTTTTCCTATACCTTTGTAAATTTCGTGACTGTATGCAAGTTTTATTTTTCTCCCCAGATGTTAAAATAGGCCATTCCTTAAGGTCTGGCTGCTCTTGTCTACCATCACTACAATGCTGGCGACTCTTTGGTGAAGTACAAATCCCCTCTGGAGTGACTTGAATGTGCAAGGAGTCGTCTGAGATGCTAGATGCTGTTGCTTTGTAAAATAAGTGGGACGAAACGTGACAGGGTCTCAGGTGCCCTCTGGCATTTCCTCGGGTCATAGAGCCCCAGCCCACCCCCTACCAGGCTTATGTCACAGTTTTCCAGGCAGGAAAATGGGCTGCAGACATCTCTTCTTAACCTGGCAGGTCCTTGTGAGCGAGGGCTTCAGAGTTCTTCCTGAAAATCACTGTGCGTGGACACAGAGATTACTCACAGATCGGTACAGTGTGGCTGGAATTATTGATTGGTGATCATTCACTATCTTCCCAGCGTCTATGGAAATGCCTTCAGGGGATCCCTGAAGTGAAGGTTCTGGTTCTGGTTGGTTTCGTGCTTCCGCCTTTTGTTTTCCGACTTTCTGCAGTTTTCTAGAACGTCTTTGCTGTTCCCCAGAAGTCTTAGTTACTCTGCTTTGGGGACTTCCTGGATGCCAGCGAGTTGGTGGCCCGTGGGCTTGGCAGGTGGGAGCTGGAGCCCTACCTGCTGACCCTGAGAGTCCCATGGAGCCCAGGAGGTCGGGCTTGGGGGCTTAGCTACATTGACAGCATGCTGTGTGTCTGTCTGTCTGTCTGTCTGACTGTCTCTGTGTAAATATTTATCCCTGGGTTACAGAGCTGAGGAAAGTGAAGTCAACATGGACCCTTTTTAGCCCCTTGCCAGGACTGGCCTGTGGGAACATCCGTCTGTGGCTTCACCCCCTCTCCCATGGGCCAGGCAAGAAGAGAGCCCTTCTGCCAGTTAAGCCCAGAGAAATGGGTTTTAAGCATCCTGCAAATGTAAATGAGACAGTACTGCATGGGCTGAACATTAGGACAGATGACACTCGTGGTGACAGGGGTGTTGCCATCCGCGGTCCTTGTGCTCTGAAGTGCGACAGAGCAGGTTCTAGCAGAATCATTGAAGAAGAGACGGCTTCCCGAGGCCAACAGAGTGGCCCTCCACATTGGCACGTCGTGGAGAAGGTGGCGGAAGACAGGGAAGGGATGGCTTCCTGTCCTCACGGTGGAGCAGACCTCCTGTTGGGTGCAGCCTGGGTTCTGAGTGGCAGGTGAGGCCGTGCGCTGCGGCCCCTCCTCCTGCCTCCCTCCTGGAATCTGAGCTGCTGCAAACACGAAGAAGCTGAGCATGGTTTGGGTGAGTTTGGCGAGGACAAGTGTGGGAGTGGGTGCTTCCACATGGTGGAAAGCGTTGGTTCCGAATCTATTCCGGTGTCTTCGTTGACAAGGCTTTTCTTCCAGACCTTTGGGTCAGACTTCGGAAAGGCTCCACCCCTTCACTTTCTGATGAATGGGGGTCCTCACCCTGGAGCTGGGAATGAGCAGTTCTGTGAGCAAGGAGCCCCCAAGGCCTCTGCTCCCCTCTGGGATAGGAGCAGGCTGGAGGAGGGAGAGAAGTCGGGGAGACAGGTGCCCCCCGACCCCCAGCTGATACCGCCTCTTCCCTCTCATCAGAGCGAGCGCTCAGGACCTCTGCGGGACATGCAGAGGCCTTCCAATCCCAGGATTGGCTCAGCTCCGTCGGCTGTTTGAAGTACTCGGAGGCATTAACAGAAAAGCTCACTTTAAAAGGAAGTGGGGCCCGAGCTAACCACGCCAATCACCTCTGGCGCTTCGTTACCGTTCTCAGAGCTCACCTCCTGGGTGCCTCATGAGACCCTGGGTGTTCCTTGAAACCCTCGTTTCTTCTTTTAGTCAAAGCGAATCATTTAATATAGCGGTAAATGAAAACTTACTTCCATGTTTCTGCCAAACTCCAGTGAAAAATAACAAGCACCTCCAACACATCAGGTACCATAGTAAGTGCGTAAGGGACCTTATCACATCCGGGGCCCAGTGAGGTGACAGCTCTTATCTCAGGTTTTCAAAAGAGGGAACTGGGTCTCAGAGAGGTTAGGTCCCTTGTCTGACTTAGTAAGGACCATGACGGGCGATGGTAGCAGCACAAGTTGACATGGTGCTCCCTCTGGGCCAGGTACTATGCCCAGTGCTCTTCTGTGATCCATCAGGAAGACACCGTTCTTGTACCTATTTCACAAGTGAGAAAACTGAGGCACAGAGGGGATGCCAATAGCGTACAGTCATCCTGTGACAGTGCTCTTACTCTTGCCACTTGGGTAAGAGCCCAGGGTTGCTCTGCCACCACATCATTGGAGCCAGGAATTCAAACCCACCAGGTCTCTCTGCTGTTGAGACGTGTGTGTGCATCCTAGCCTGGTCTTCCGGGTCAGAAATGTCCTTGGAGCTCCCTGCTCGTCTCCCTCCCGAAGGATATCTCCCCAGCTGGGTGGTAGTTTCTGGGCCCTTGTGTAAAGTTAGGATCCTGCGTGTGGAGAGGCCACGCCTCCCACCTAGGTAGAGGGTGGGATGAGGAGGAGGTGGCTGGATCCTGTTCGCAAGGTTAGTAACCCAGAGTCACTTGTCACCAATGAAAGGAATCATCTCGATCCTGGACCCTGAGCCTCATGTTTCCTGGACTTGACGTGCCTTCCTTCTCTTGGGAAGGAGGGTTCCAGGCAAATCTAGAGTCTTCTGATCCATGTCCCTTTCTTTTCCCAGCCTCTCTCTCTCTGACCTCAGGAGCTTCCAGGGGCCCAAAGACCACGCCCAGGAGAGATCCTTTACACCAGGGTTCCTCAGCCTCACTGCACCCACATGTGGGGCAGGGGTAGCTCTTTGTTGCAGGGGCTGAACTGTTTGTTGTAGGATAATGAGCAGCTTACCCGTCCCCTACCCACTGGGTGACAATAGAACCCTCCATACCTCAGAAGTTGCCAGATGTTCTCTTGGGACCAAATTTATACCCACGTGCAAACTCCTTTTTATGCCGTGGCATTAGGGGGGACCTCAGGCGGGAGAGTGATGGCCCCGCGAGGGCAGGGAGCTTTTGTCTGTTGCCAACGGTGCCTGGCATGTATGGAAACTCAGGGGGCACTTGTTGAAGGAGTGGGCAGACAGAGGAGTACCGAGTAAGAGTTTGGTCCACTTACCACATTATATATGTTACAGGGAGGATCGTTAATTCAATGTTAGATGACTTTAGTTGAGTGCATATATTTCCTAGACCGAGCGATGTTCCAAATCCTTTGCCCACGATACCTAAGTTGATCCTTTAAACCACCCACTCAGGCTTATCATTTTACAGATGAGGAAACTGAGGCACAGAAAGGGTGCAGGACTTGCTCAGGGTCACTGAGCTAGCAAGTGGCAGAGCCAGGATGCAAACTCAGGTGAACAGGACTCCAGAGACCGCTCTTCTCCACGTCGCTCTGGTGCCTGGGAACGTTTCCATCACTCTCCAGGAAACCGTCATTGTTGGAATGCTGACACCGTGGCCGTGATGATGAGGCTGTGCATGGTGGCACCAATGCGCTCAGCGCCAGGCATCAGACCTCTGCTATACAAAGACGTCCTGTCTCCAGTGGAGAATCTGTAGCTGGGAAGGCCCTGTGCCCGGCCGGAGGGCAAAGAGGGCAGAGTGCTGAGTCAGGTTCAAATGTGAGACCCTCCCTCTGCCTCCCCTCTGGCCTAAGCTGGAGTTGCTACAGGACCTGACCCCCCTTTCTTCCTTTCGGGTAAAGGGCCCAAGCTGTGGGCCCAAGCCTCTCTGCAGGTCTCTGATTCATCCTTAGACCAGGGGTGTTCCAGGATAGAGTGGGCAGCTGGAGAGGCTGTGGGCTGATCAGAGGGTAGAGTAGCAGCGGTGACAGCCTGCATTTGTGACCTTTCTGCAGCTTTCCCAGGTACCACCCAGGAGGCTTCCTGAGCATTTGAGGGGGAGGTCTCCTCACCACCTGCCTTCCTTGAAGTTTGGAAAGCTGAAGGGGCTTTTCCAAGTTCCCCAAGCATTCAGAGGATGAGTGGGAGAACAAGGGAGCAAAACCCAAGTTCTCCTAACCGTAAACTCGTCACCCTTCCCTAGGACAGGAACACCCAGATGTCACAGCCAGGCGGCCCCAAGGCATGCCAACAGCAGGGGGGTCTCCCTTCTGTGCACTGCTCCCCCCTCCTCCTTACCTCCTCTCTTCTGTCTCCATCTATCTTGCGATATTTGGCCGGAGGTCCCGAGACCACAGATTTAATAAGATATGGACCGCGTTATCTTGAGGTTGCTGATGTCCAGAAAGTGTGACTGGCTCAGAAACATAATTACTTTCTCTAATAAAGGTCTAGACAGGTGTGATGAGAAAATAGACAAGGAGGTGACAAATCCAGGGGCCTTCTCTGATGTGCATGACAGTGACGACACATAATAAAAGCAAGGGGGAGGGATACGTTAATTCCACCTCTGAAGGTCAAAGCCGAGCTTGACAGATTATCCATTAGACAACTTTTGGGGTAGGTTGGGATTGGACCCTGTTGAGGACAGCCACTAGCTGGGACCTTCTCACGCAGAGAAAGAGCACATCTTAAGGAGAAGGAAGATGTGAATGATAGAGGGCTTACAGCTCGAATAATAGCTTTTAAAAAAAAATGTTCTATCTCTTTCTCAAGAGAACAAGAAAAAAAAATGTGAATTCAGAGCAGGCAAACCCACATCTTTTAAAATAACCTCTCTTTGTATCTTGGCTAGGACTGGGCCTTCATGTCATCTCAACAAATGGATCCATTCGTTTTACTTGATTAACCTAAACTTTTTTTTTTTTTAAGCCATTGAACACGGTGCGTTTGCTTTAATTCAGTAGGTGCGACTTGGAACGCGGTGGGACGGATGCCACCTTTTTCTCTTTTTTTTCCCTCTTTTCCATTTTTGTCATTCAAAATTCTGCACTCGCTGGCCCTGGATGCAGTGAAGTATGAGATTTTGAAATCTGGCACTGACCCTGGAGGGTGCCACCGTGGGTCCCACAGGGTGATAGATGATGCCAGGGACTGACCCGGGATTGCGTGTGTACTGATTGTCGTAATTAATGTGCTCATCCTGTGGATTGCTTTTCCTATGTGAAAGCAAGAAAAAAAAAAGGAAATATTTGACCCGTCTTTAGATCTGGGAGTTCAGAGGAAGTGGACGTTTCTCAGCTCAGGGCTCAGAGGTGCAGCCCCGGAGCTGACTGGCCCGGGAGTGCTGGGCTGGGTGTCCAGCCGGGGTCCCCTCCCTTTCTCCGGCCCCATAGGAGGAGGATGGCCCCACAGCTGAGGCTGGGTGAGGTCCGGCCTTGCCTTGGCCACTCCCTCTTGACCATGGACCACTGTGTCTGCTGCAGCCTGGATGGTAACGCCGTCACCTCCTGACTGGGCCCTCCCTCAGAGCCCCTGTCCATGCCCGTGCAGAGCAGAGTCCCTTGTTACTAATTAAGTCCCAATTTTTACACTGAATTCTTTTGTCATTCCAGTGGCTTTTGCAGTCACTTGAGCTTTCTTCCGACAGCCTGGATTCTCGGCACTTGAGCTCCCCATACCACCCCAATTCAGGGGTTTGGAGTCTGGGAAGCGTCCCATGGGGAGACCTGTGGTCCCAGCATGTGACATATGTTCTCTCATGTTCGGGGGCAGGATGTAGCTATCACTATTTCTCTCCCACTGTCCCTTCTGAGAAACCCCATTAGGAGCCTCTTCTAGCAGGGGCTGTGGGCTAAGGTGCATCTCGAGCGTGTGGGTTGGAATTCTGCACCACTCGATAGTTGGCGAGGTAGGGCTCTCACTCTGCCATGGCCACAGCTGCCTGGGCAAAGGTGAACCTCCTGCTGCTTCAAGTTCATGCCCACATCTTGGACTCAGGTCGGGGAATTTCATCCAAAGGTCAAAATGTGGCAGAAAATCTGGGAAGATCCAAATGAATGTTCTGCTTGCGTTGTAGAAGAAGGGAGGGGAGGGTCAGCCCAGCGGCTCGGCTGTGCAGCGGGTGACCAACAGGTACACTGACTCCTCAGCTGCTAAGAGGACAGCGGGGGTCTCAATGGGAGAAGGAATCTTGGCTTCCAAACCAAGAAAAATGGAAATAATACACATTTGAACTCTGTTTGAAGATCTATTTACAATGGATTCTAGAGAAGTCGAAAGTATTTTTAAAGATCAAAATGTTCTGGGGCTTTCGAGTTGGAGGTGTGCATTAGCACAAAGCGGGTGGCATTCCCCATGGCTAACGGCTCCTGGCGTTCCGTGTGTAGATGAAAGAGCGTCTTGATGCCGTTTGGACTTTACTCCGGTGTTTTATTGTGGCTCCGATGGTGGAGCCAACATAGAACCTGGCGAAGATTTTCTCTAAAGGGCCGTAAGTATTTGGGGCATTGAGGGGGCCGTCGGGGTCTCTGTGGCAACTCCTCTGATCTGCTGCTGCTGAAACAGCAAAGCAGCCGTCGACCATGGGTGAAGGAGGGGACCGGCTGCGTCCCCGTAAAACCTATTACAAAACCAGGTGGCCACCCCCCCGGGGCTCACAGGTCTCTTCCATTCACCTTCTGACTCAGCCTGGCATACAAGAGGAGCTTAATAAATGGTGATTCAATGAGTACGGGAGTGAATTAGATGTGAGCATTAGTGTTAAAGGAGCAGACGTGAGCCACTAACTACCAGGGAGGAGACCAGAGAAGGAAGGGGACATTTGTTGGCAGCTCTGTGGTTGCAGGGGGAGTACTCCTACTCAGTCCCCATCACTGACCTGCAGAGAACAGGACACAGTCATTGTCATAGTGACGTGGGGCAAGGCACTGGCTGCAAGCCTCAGTTTCCTTGTTTATGAAACAAGGCGGTCACCTCTCTCTTCACGGTAATGCGGCAGGTGTACATGGACCTAAGCGGGGAGCTGGGCCTGATTCCGCCTGGCCATGTGCACGGCCACCCCAGCTCTGACCCTCCTCCTCCGTAACACGAGGCGGATAAGACCACTGTTCTCGTCAGCTTTCCCACTGCCGTGACCAGAAGACCTGACAAGAACAATTTCGAGGAAAAGTGTATTTGGCGCTCACGTTTCCGAGGTCTCGGTCCATAGACAGCGGCTCCACTGCTCTGGGCCCAGGTGAGGCAGCGCATCATGGTGGAGGAGTGTGGAGAGTGAAGCAGCTCATGACGGGCCACTAGGGAGCAGAGGGAGGCTCATCTCAGCTCACCAGGGACAGACTATGAACCCCAAGGCACACCCTCAGGGACCCACCTCCTGAGCCACACCTACCTGCCTGCAGTCACCACCCGGTTAGTCCCCATGGGAGGATTCATGCACTGATTAGGTTGAGGCTCTCATAACCCAATCACTTCACCTTGAACGTTCTTGCACTGTCTTTTGGGGGACACCTCAGACCTAATCCATAAGAGCCACCATGGTGGGTGCTGTGGTGGTTCAACACAGGGTTTCTTCATTTTGGCACCCCAATATTCTGAGTCCAGTGATTCTTTGTGGTGGGCGTTGTCCTGGGCACGTGGGACACTCAGCTGTGCTGTGGTCCCTACCCACTAGATACTGGTAGCACCCACATAGTGTGCAACCAAATAAATCTTCAGACATTGCCAAATGGGGACAGAAGTGCCCCTGGGCCGGGCACTCCAGTTTATGGAACAGCACACTGTGTGCTGTGCCCGACACAGAGTCCCGCAGACTTGGAGACTCATTAAGAGAACTCTTCATTATTAATCGTGCACTGAAGTATTGAGCGCTGAAGCCTCTCCCCTTTAAGTGAATTCTCTCTTTCCCAGCTGATTTCTGTCTCTCAGAGGCAATGTGGATTATTTTTGTTCCATAATGCAGGTTCTTGTCATGACATTTCTGTGTGGCTTAGAGGCCGGGTTCCTGGGAGGTGCCAAGTTACCCCTGGTGTCCTGTCAAGTGACGGTGCCTCCCTTTCAATACACATGAACCCCAGACTCATCTGTGAGGTTGTGATCTGAGTCCATAGATAGTTTGTGTAGGAAATCATGCAGAAGTCCTGGGCGAGGGCCAACAGGAGGTTCAAGGACTGAGTCCCAGAGGCCAGCAAGCTGAGGCAGAAGATCGTACCCAGAGAAAACACTGTGTGTGTCACAAACCGGTTCCGACAAAATGACCGCTTGCCTCATGAGTGAGCACGCGGTTTCCACATTAGCCAGGGGCCAGTTTTCACTGGTCTAAACCGTGGCCCAGGTGGCTTTTCCATCTAGATTTAATGTCTCTGCCCACCGGAACAGTGAGCCCGTTTTTAATGAAGAGACAGAGAGGGAGAGAGGGAGAGATGGAGAGAGAGTGAATTCCTATTAGCGGTTGTGTTTTTCCAATCTGTTTGAGAAAATACATAAATGCAAACCATCACAATGCCTGCAGCAGCCTTGTCAAGTGGATGCTACCTCTGCATTCGCACACATTTGAAAAATAATGGCACATACTTGCAAGAAAAATGATTTTTTTTCTGTGCACAGGCAGCACCCTGGAGATTCTGGACTTCCTGTGGGTCTCTCTGGCCACCCAGAGTCTCTGTGGCCCTCAGGTGGGGCACCGCTGCTACTGGATGTGACTCGACAGGTGGGCTCAGCCCCATTCTGTGCATGGCTGCACAAGGCCACCAGCAAATTGGGTGCTTGATTAAGCACCTTGGAAAACTGTGGCCACTGGCCCTGGTCCCTGCATCTCTCCCCCTGATTGTCAGGGATCCCTCTGTATCTTGAACTCATCTCTGCCTCACTGTGACATAATCAGATTTGTCTGTCGCCTGGGCCCACGGCTTCAAAGAAAACTCTGCAAAAATTTCTGCAGAGTGACTTGCTGGTGTGGGTACCAGAAAAACGCCAGTTATAGTCAGAACCACGGGACCGGCCCCAAACTAGATTTCGGGCAATATGATCTGATTGGCCAACTGCCACCCCTAACTAGCGTCATCCTGCCCCATCTACAGCTATGCCCTAAAACCCCTCAAGCTGTGATCCATCATATCATTTTCTCATTTACGCCAGCGCTGGAGAGCGGCCTGATCTCTCCAGCGGCATTCAGGTTGATGAGAGACCGTGGCGTTGGCAAAACCTTTTCACGGTTCCGCTGCAAACACCCCAAGCTGGTCCGCACATTCTTACAATCATAAACCTTCCTTTTAACAATGGTTTATTACCTGCAATTAAAATCACCTGGATGAGCCGGTCAGCGGTTCTCATCTCTCTTTTGTGTTGGGTTAATCTTCAGCTGGCCGGTAAGCAGGACATCCAGGAGCCTTAGAGGGAGGCAGGTTCCACTCACAGATGGCAAACTCCACGAAGGATGGAGCCGAGCAGCAGGACACAGTCATGCCAAGGCCAGAGGTGGCCCGGATGACCACGTGCCTGGCCCGTTGGCAAAGCAGCTCCTGCACTGGCATTAGATGTTTTTTTGGGGGGGAAATGTGTGCAAAACCAAATGTGGTCTGCCTGGGAGGAGTCTTTCCTTCAATGCGTTTTGTGCATGAGATTGTCCCTCAAAGACAATGAAAAGTTTCACAGTCATCATGAAGGTACAGCCTGGACAGACGTTAGGAAACAATAACTCCTAGGAAAGAACGCCCCGGTTTTTCTGGTAAGGGCTTCTTGGAACAGACTAAGGTGCTCATTTAGGGAACATTGAAAGTGTAGGACAGGACCCTGAGGAGCCCTCAACCTGGTGAATGTCCCGTCTCTTAACACGTCTTAGCTGGGTGAGGTGGGCATTTGCTTTACAAGAGGCCGCAGTTCCCTCGAGGGGAGAATGCCAGTCCTGAGTCACTAGCGCTGTGTAAGATGAAATCGGAGGGTTGTCATGTGCTGAGCACGATACCTGGCACTCGCCAAGTTCCCTGTAAATGTCGTTAATAAATGTTCCCAAGTGTCTGGCATCCCCGTGGGCACTGAGGAAAGAGAAGACTGAGTTCACTCTTTGATTTATTCAATTAACTTTCACGATGCACATTCTGATTGACAAGGTCCACCATGGGCCCTAGAGACACCCAGAAAAATAAGGTGTCCGCTACCTGCTGGAAACCAGAGAAGGGGAGACCCCAGCTGAGGAATCAAGAGATTCCAATTCTAGCCCTGAGTCCAAAACCAAGTCACTAGAAAGGAGCAAGAGGGAACTTCTCACTTCCACAGTGGCTCGTATGCCAACTGTATGACCAAAGTGTGGGGCATGCCACCCCCGCCCCCTGTGATTGTAGAGGCACCAGGTAGCCCCGGAGTGGGTGGCAGAACGAGCACATTGGGTGAGACCACTCTGTTTCTGGATTGATTTCTACACTTGTGACTCTTAACCACATCACTGAACTCATGGGTTCCACCTTAAAAAGGACCTTAAGGTAGACAGGTGGTGTCGCTGGGGGAAGAGCATCTTCCCCGATCAGCAGAAGGATGGAAATGTGTCACTCTGCCAGGGACATGTGCAGGACAGAGACCTGAACACCAGGGTGGCAGAGATGGTAGCCCCAGAACGGAGCTGCCACGTGGGTTAAGGAGCCCCACGGTGTGAACCTGGACATTTCAATGCAGGCGGGACCCACTTGTCCCACAGAGGAGGGGCTCTGAAACCAACCCTTGCCGTCTGGGCTGTGCAGCTGGAGGAAAACTGAGGCCACAGAGCTTCATGACGGACCCCGGGCTAGAGTGGCCCCCGTGGGCCTCGTGGCCCCCCCAGCAGGCCATGCTCCCCACCCAGCGTCCACGCAGATGCACAAAGCCGTGCTGGAGAAACTTCGAGCGTCGCAGACTCGTCCCTCTGTGTCCTCAGGAGCGAACATTCTTAGACAGGTGGAAAGAGGAGCCCTCGGTACGGGGCTCATGGCTTGGTTTGGCTTTCTAGGGAGCAGAAAAGTGTGTGATTTAGAAAAAAAAAAAGCCCAAGCCAGATGCCCAAATTAAAACACTAAATTTTCCTGGAGTTTATGGGCTTGGAGCAATGTAAATAAAGGTGAGGGCTGGGCTCCTCGGCCCATAAATCAGCGGCAGCCGGAGGCTCGCTCCCCTGGCTCGGTTAGGTATTTCGACCCATCACCCACACATCTTGGCATCTCGGAGAGACAAGGGGGAGGGTTCCATTTGTCATCCTGATTGTCCTCCCTGGGGTTTCTTGGAGCTGCGAACTCAGGGTTGTCTTTTGCATGAAATATGAAGCTCAGGGACGGAACCAGGACATTTCAATGCAGGCGGCACCCACTTGGGAAGGCTGGCTCTCTGCCCCCGTGGCCTCATTTGCATTTAGTTTGCTCCTAACCATTTGTAATATAGTGGTGGGTGTCCATCAAAGAGCTGTTCGCTCTTCAGCCTGCTCCTGGAGGGCCGTCTGGGCAGCCTCTCCCGACTCCGGGGGACAAGGTGGCTCATTCCTGTGGTCATTCAGAAGGTGTTCTAGCCACCGTGGCTGTGACACCCCCTCTTTGTGTCTGTTTGGTCTGAAAGCCACCACCAGCCTTGGCGGTGTGACTCTGCTGTCAGCACCGGCCCCAGCACCTCCTGGCGTGCACCGTGCGGGGTCCCTCACAGATGTCTCCTCATCTGCACGAGGCAGCTGTTACACACACAGTCCGTACCCTGTGTGAGTTCCTGTGAGTCCCTGTGCCTGGCACCCATACGCTAAGGGGACAACTCGCGTCCTCTGTGCCTATGAAGCTGTATGGATGCTGTGGCCCCCAGTGGCCCACGGAAGACCTCTGATGCCAAAGCCCGGCTGTGTATGGGAGTGGGAACAAAGCCATTTAAGGAGCTGGTCATTAAAGCTGGAATCCTGATTTTCAAGTAAAGATCCCCGCGTGTGTGAAGCCTTAATTTCCTCATTTATCTTGCGGTTTCATCTATGGGGTCTCCCATTTGGCAGCAGCAGAGGGGGCTCCCTGGGTACCCGCTGCTGTGTGCTCTCCCTCTAACCACGCCCAGCCCACGTCTTGTCTCCCACAGCTCCACATGACCCTCCCTGGGAGGGGGCGCCCCGCGGACTCGCCCACAGACCCTCAGTTAATTCTGGATTCTTCCTTTTCTCCGTTGTTTAGGACTCGCCTGCTGCTGTTTCGAGTTCTCGTCATTAAGCAAGGGAGGCCCCCGGTGCCTGGAGGTGGCAGCGGGGCACAGAGCTTGGTTCTCTTTGGCTGGTCAGATCTGTTTGGGCACCTCTGAGATGGGTCCCTGGAAACACACTGGTTTGTGGCCCTGCAGTGTCCTAGTGGCGAGAGTGAGGATTCCATTTAGGAAGGCACAACCCTCCTACTGCTCGCGGGGTTGGGACTGGTCCCTTGGCTGTTGGAGTCCCCACTTTCCCATCAGTGAACGGAGGAGGGTGGAGTAGACAGACCCCACCTTCACTGTACACGTGTTCCTCGGGCACCCGCTCGGCAGGGCCTGTGCTATGGACCTCATGAAGGCCTGGTGGAGGGAGGCAATGATGGGGACAGTCCTGGCACCGACCCTTGTGGAGTGCCCAGCAGGGACGAGGCTCTGCTCTAAAAGCTGTCTGCCTATTTCTGTATTTAATCTCACATCAACCTCTATTAGCAGCCTGATTTTGACAGGGGAGGCAACTGAGGCACAAGGTGGCGCAGTCATTTGACCGTGGTCACACAGTGTCAGAGTTGACATTGAACTCTGGCCTGTCACCCCAGAGCTCATATTTCTAGCCAGCATGTGCTGTTATCTCGCATCAAAGCATAGAATTAGGATGTGCCATGAGGAGGGTAGCGTGAATGGAATGTGCGAGGCACATGGCAGCGTAGAAGTGACCAGAGGGGACATTTTGCTCAGGCAGAGTTGACGGTGAGGGGCTCCGTGACAGTCCCCAAAGGAGGCTTTCCTTGAGTCAAGTCTTGAAGGGCCAGGGGGCCTGCTGTAGGTGCAGGAGGATCTTTGGCAGGATCCAGCATGCCATCTGCCCCGTGCCCTGCAGGGGCACAGACCCAGTGGGTGACCGCATGGCTTGTTGGGAGGAGAGCCAGTGTTGGGGTCTGGCTTGAGGCTGGCGTGATGAAGAATGACTGGGAGCCGATGAGCGAGAGAGGTGGAGAGCGCAGGGCAGGTTTGGACTCGGAAGGTGCAGAATCCAGCTTCCCCCAGGCACGATGATAGGACGTGGAGAGGGTCATTCTTACCACTGAACCCCTTTTAAGTGTACAGCTCCGTGCCTTGAATAAAATATACAACCATCACCACGGTCTAGTTCCAGAACTTTTTAGTCACCCCAGGTAAAAGCTCTGCAAGCAGGAAGCAGCAGCTCCCCACTCCTGCTCCCAGCTCCCAGCACCCACCATCCGTATGGAGTTGGCCGTACTGGACGTGTCATAAATGGAGGCATCCAGGAAGCGAGCATTTTCCATCTTCGCCTGATATTTTCAAGATTCGCCCTTGCTAGGGCATGGCCCTTATTCCTTTTTATGACTGCGTAATATTTCATTGTAGGGGAGAGGCCACCTTGTGTATACCCACTCCCCTGATGATGGACATGTGGGTTGCTTCTACCTCTTGGCTGTCGTAAGCAGGGGACTGAGTCATTTGAAGTTCAATTTTTGCCTTGTCTCAGCAACTCAGGTAAAGGCACTGTAACCTCAAGCTCACAAGGCATCCGTTGGCCCGTCTGTACAGCGGCGGGAGCTCCGTATTTACGCTTACACAGGTGCTCTCCACAAAGAGATGCCACCTTCTTTCTCCCCAAATACAAACTTAGGGAGAAACCAGATCGCTGAAACTGTTTGAGGCTCTGAAAATCCCATTTGAAATCAAAGTGACCTTCCCTCAGGGTAAAGGGGGACTGATCGGAGCACTGGGGAGGCGTGGAGGATGGCTAGGTGACCCAACTCAGGTGGGCCCGGAGAGCGGGGGCCAGCCGATGGCCAGCACCCCTCGAGTGCTGGCTGCGACCGCGGCCATAATGATCACCTCTGGTCTTATTGCACCTTCTCTGCTGCCCTGCTTTCTAGGCAGCAGGAAGCTGGGACAGGTCTCAGGACCTGAGGTCTCTGCCAGTGCTTTAGGGAGCCCTGATGGGTAGACGCTGGGCACAGGTTGCCCACAGGAGATTGGTGACATCGTAGCTGTGAAATGTTCCTCTTATTTCCAACCATACCTACAGCCGGTTTGGGAGAACAACAGTGGTTATACCTGGATCCTGCTCTTATAATCTAGTACTTGGAGCAACAAATAGTGGCAAGTGGCTTTGGAGAGGGTGGCCTAGGATCGAGTCCTCTCTGCTGCTGACTTCTGCCCTGGGCAAGCTGTTTAACCTCCCCCGGTCTCAGTTTCCCCATCCACAAAATGGCTCGATACAGCAGAGTGTAGCTCATTTTGAGGCTGGAATGATGGGGGTGGGAACAGTACCTGGTGTCTAGTGGGCGCTCACCTGGCCGTATTTATTTGTTCCTAGGGGAGAGACACGCGCCCATAAATTATGTACTACAAGTTGGAAAGAAAACTTCTAAGGGACCATGAAAGAATGGACTGTGGCAATGTGATTGGGACCTGGTGGAGAAATAGTGACACCAGCGGTGGTTTTCAGTGCTCACTGTGTGCCAAGAATAGTGCCAATGGGTGCCCTTCCACTTTGATCATATTTGACTCCGTCGTGCAGTTCTTGGTTGGGGTATGTTCTGGTTTTAGAACTTCTCAGCCACCCTGTGAGGTACTGCGTGGTCCTGTGTGATCTCCAGGCTGAGAGAGAGCAAGGCCTTGCCCGATGTCACCCAGCATAAGTGGTGTAGAAGGGAATTGAACTTGAGTCCACCTGCCCCCAGCGACCCTGCCGGAGGGTCACTTGAAAGTGGACCTCAATTCTAGTGCACCGTCCACACTGATGGGAAGGTGCTTCAGTGCAGGTACCCACATGGCGGTTCCTTTACTGTGGGGAATTTAAATTGAAAGGAAGTTCTCATTCTGTAAGTTCAAAGCGCCACAGACTTAAAAGAAACTGACCAAGAAGGGTGCGGGGTGACGGGAGCCAGCTGCTATATCACAGCAGGCGAGAGGCCCAGCCCTGCCCCTCAGTAGCTGTCGGTGACCTTGAGCAAAGTACTCAGCCTCGGGAGACTGAGTCTCATCATCTATAAGACGGAAATAAGGACGAGTGAGGACATCTTAGGGTACTTTGAGGATGCTGAGAGGTGACGCAGGTGGCGGCTAGTCAGCAGAGGGACTTGGACACACTGTGCTTTGATGGAATTTTCTTTGTCACTGCCACCAACATGCCAGGTTGTAGACACTGGTGCTTTGTCACCTCTGCTTGTCCTGGAAGCTGGGGCATCAGGTCAGGAAGGAACTTCATACTGGCCCCAAGGAGGACCACAGAAGACGTGGACAGCTCCAAGGGGGACATTGTCCTAGAGCCTCCAGCTCCCAGGGAGCTGCCAGGAGACACTTGCTAGAGGAAGAGGCTGGGTCCTTTGGGTGCTAGTCTCAGGACAGACCAGGGCCACCAGGTTGCTTGTCATTTGCTAATGGGCTTATCAGAAGTGGGAGGGTAGGCAGAGGGGCTCCCTGCCTGTGGCACCAGAGCCAGGCCAGGGCCTCGGGGAGACTGCGGACACGCAGCTTTCTCTTAAGAATGGAGGCTGCCCCCCACAAGTGCTTCTGAACGCACAACGTGGCTTCTGAATGCAGGAAACATACCTCTATAGTCCAGGTGCTCATTTAACAAGAGCCGGAACTCCATTAATTTCTGGGGTTTCCAGGGTCCTCTGTTTTGCATGAGAGTGGACAACATGGAGACACAGGGAGGGCCTCATGAACCCCCGGCTACCACTCACCCCCAAAGGTCTCTTTGCTGTGCTCTGACCCCTCTGCCCCACCCCCACCCCCACCCCAGGCCCAGGCTTGACCTTTGCTTTTCTATACCTGCCCCTGTCCAGCACTGGCCCCCAGAAAAGTCCAGTCCCCCAGGCCTCCCTCTTCCCCCTCGAAGATTCTGAAGAACCTGGGCGTTGACTATGGGTTTGACCCTGTTTTGCTCTGGGAACCAGGTAGAAGAGAAGAAACCACAGCCCGGGAAGGCTGCAGACCCCGGGACCCCTACAAGGCTGACCCCTCCCACCTGGGAGCCCAGGACCGAGGCTGGCCTCGTCCACTGCAGACGGTGGGCTCCCCAGTCAGCGCCCCGCCCCGGCACTAGCAGCTGAAGGGGCAACTGTAAAAGAGAAATGCAACATTTATTTTCTTCGGTACCAGTGAGCTCCTTGGTGTCAGATGTGCCTGTGACTTTTGAGGCCCAACAGACATTTAATAAATGTCAGCCTCAGAGGCCCCTGAAGGGACCCCTGGGCACCCCATCACTGAAGGGGAGACAGTAGGGGTACATGGGGGTTGAAAAAATGTGCATTTGCTTCAGATCCAGCATCTGTTGGGCTTTAGGAAAAAACACCGCAGACAGTGATAAATGGTCTTATGTTGAATAAAATAGGGTGCCTTTGAGATTTCTTGCATTTTGGTAAAATGTTAATTAATACCTTTCGAAATCTCTAGTTCACCTTTAAGCCTCACCTGAAATGAAAATCAGTCATGCGATTATCTGGGGTCAGACGTGGATGTGCTCTGGACGCAACGCCTTTGTTTTGTTTATTTAGTATTTCTATGTGGTGCTGGGGATCCGTCCCAGTGCCTCGCGCCAGCTAGGCCAGCGCCCACCGCTGAGCCCCAGCCCCAGCCCGTGGACGTGTTCTGAGAACTGCGTGTTTAGACATTTTCATCGTCGTGTGATCACAGGGACTGGACCTGTGTCCATCCCGCGACACGGCCTCTGGGTGAGATGGAGAGACTCAGTGGACACGAGGTGTGTTGGGTGCTGTCCCTGAGGACAGCAGCACCATTTAGAGTCACCCAAGCGGGAGAACCCTCCAAAATAGCCATGAATAACCCAAATAACCAAGAACCAGTAAACACAAGCCAGAGACATCATCGTCCTTTACTGTCAACAAGAGCCTGTGCTGCGTGTGCCCGTCTTTTGTCTGGGGGCAGCACAGTGCCCACTGGCATCACCATGCGCCTGAGGAGCACGGTGGGCTCTGAGGTTAGGACAACTGTGACGTCATCAAGCTAATAGGATGTTTAGCACCATTGTGATGTCACGGGACCAGCTGGGCACACGCGGCCACCACTGGCCAATACCTTGTGTGCAGCCCACAGCTGCACCCATTCCGATTCTCTGGAGATGTTACAGCCTTGTCTTGAGAATCCGCAAACTGGTTCAGACCCCAACTCTGATTCCCATAGCTACGGGACCTTGGAAAACTGCTGAACTTCTTTAGATGTTGGTGTCCTTCAATTTTTCCCCCCGCCCCGGCTTAAAAAAAAAAAAAAGTTTTGAAGGCTCTACAAAATCTCCTTGGAGCATGCATGACCCCCACAGGTTGCCCCGGCAGCAGGGGACCCCGTAAAGAGAGGTGGTTCGTTTGTTAAACAAACATCAACAGAGTCCTCAGGGTCACAGCCAAACACGAGCTGACCCTCTGGGCAGAGTGGACTCCAACAGCGGAGCTTACGGCTCCGCTGTGCTGGGCACCACTGAGCCCAGCATTTCACGGCGATATTATTACCTGAGGTGGGTTCGCCCCCACCCCAGGGCGAAGGGCTGTCCCCTGTGCTCCCTCCTGATCTCAGCAGCTTTACCCCAACTTTGCCTGCACAGAGGCTTAGTTTTTGACGAGGTGATGTCTGGTTTGTAAAATTAAATATCACTGGTAAATTGCTAGTCTCTGCCAGAAACCAGAATCTAGAGCATAGCAGGTGCCCAGCCTGGGTCCCCTGGAGGGGAGTCACTTGGGAGCAGGGTTGCCGCAGTACCCCGGGTCCCGGGCAGAGCTCTGCTAGACGCACTTTCCCCTTGAGCCAGTTTTCTGTGTGGGCCCTTCTCCAAGCTTCTGCACCCATCCCAGAGGATCACACCTTTAAGGAGACCCCGAGGTGGCACGCGGGGGGGCTGAGCCTCGGCGGCATTCTGGATGTACCCCTGATTAGCACAGTAGCCCCCTCAGCCCTCGCTCAGTCCATCCGAGGACAGTGCTGTGCTCGTGATTAAAACCAGGCGAGAAATGTGACTCTTCTCTGCAGGTGGAAAGTGAACCACTCCGAGAAGTCAAAGAGAAATCCCCCCCAAAGCCCCGAAGAGGCTTCATTTATAATTAGCCGCTAAAAGATTTCCAGGGGTACTTCATCATCTCTGTTTAAGGAGGGAAAAAAAAAAACTTTCAGATGATTTTGACACGATGAGAGTTTTGACGGAGGCTGGGGAAGCGAAAAGCGTTACTTTAAAATGTAATTATGTGAAATTTCAATTATCACCCTTCCTTTCAAAAGTCTCTCCGTTTGCAGGCGATTAGTAGACATGAAAGGAGGCGGTAGTCCCTGTGGCCCTCCCCAGGCTCCTTCCCAGGGACCAACAGGCGCAGGGAACTGCTTCCGCCTCCTTGGGGACGGGCAGATGTAGGCAGAGGGATCAGTGGTCCTCTGGCAAAGGAATCCAGGCATCCTGGCTGCTGCCTGTCCCCAGGACCCCACCCTTAGTCGGACCTGACCCCGTCTTGCTTTTCACTCTTCAGACGGCCTAAGAGGGACATCCGATGTGTCAGGTGCGGTTCTCTGGCTGTGGGCTGGAGCTCGGAGCTGGCCCAGCCCAGGAGACTTCTTTTCCCGTGTCCCTGTTGGAGCTGCGGGATTGCGGCCCCAGCGACTGCACAGAGCCCAGCCGACAGTTTCAAACTGTCATTAAGGCCATCCCTTCTGCCCTGTCCCCCTTGGGCTGCCTGAACACATCAGGCTGAATTAATGGCTTTGGGCTGTCAATCAGATGGCACCATTATTTAAATGCGTCAGTTGAGATCCCGACACATCCCTAACGCTGAGCGCCCGTGGAAATGGGAAGCTCCGACCATCAGCCGTGCAGACAGGCGCCGCCCAGCAGCGAGCTCTGGGAGGAGGCCGTCACTGTGCTTCAGTGGAGGTGGCACGGTGTACTGCTCCCAGCGGCCCCTAGGGCTGCGTCATGTGCCCATCGGCAGATGGGAAAGTGGGGGTTCAGAGGCGTCAAGGTCAGCCGCTCCCCAGACAAAGCTGAATGGAGAGTCTGGCCCTGCCTCCCCAGCCCGGCCCGGGGCTCGGCACCTCCGACTGGCCCTGGAGCCTTAAAAGAAAAAAGAACAGCCCTCTTACCCCAGAGTGCCACTCCCGGGAGGCTGCTAGACTCTGCGGGAGACTGTGCCCCCCTGTGTGCACCCCCCCCCGTGTGCCCCTCCCCGTGTGCCCCCCTGTGTGCCCCCAGGTGCACTGACTATGACTCTCCTTAATGTCCCCTGTGCACCTGCTTCATTCCAGGTCTGTGGGAGGCCCTGGGAGTAAACAGGGGACAGAGGAGCAGGGGAAGGTGCGTCTACGGGACGAGGGGTGAGACAAAATAAGCAGGAGGAGGGAGACAGAGTGGAGAGTCCAGAGCTCATCTGGATCCGAGGTCTCCCAGGGAGGGCTTCTTGGAGAGAGAGGAAAGGGAGTGAGACAGCGTCCAAGCATCAAGCAGGAGGAAGAGCATGCGCAAAGGCCGGTGAGGCTGCAGCCTGTTTGTGTGCTTGAGGGAAACAAAGGGTTAATGGCACTAAGAGGCAGCCAGTTGGAGGGGTGGGGGGCAGCACATCGTAAGTGATGAGGTCAAGGTTAGAAGGGCAACTGGGCCAGAGTGTGGAAACTGGGGAGAATGTGGATCTAGGAGCTGCGAAGCCCAAGGAGGCATTTCTGCACAGGACTGATGCAGTGTGACTCAGTATTTAGGAGACTCTGTCCCAGGGTCCTCACGCCCCTTGGAAGGCTCTTGATGTGACCTGCTCTCTTCCAGCTGTGCCTTAGGCTGCGTGAAGATGGGGACTGTGCCCGGTCCAGTCCCGCTTGGATCCCTAGAACTTAGCACAGGGTCTGCCCCTGAAGATACCAAGTAATCCCATGGCGAATGACTCCCTCCCCACTCGCTTCCCCTTCGACTGCGTCTCTGGCAGGACAGGGGCCAGGGTGTCCTGTGCCATGCTGGGCCCCCAGCCCCAGCAACCAGCTGAAGGAGGCCCCCACCTGGGCCTGGCTGCAGCGGTGTGGGAAGGGGGTCCTTCTTGGAGGGCACAGGTTCTCTGTCCGTCCACCAGGAGCTCCTCTGCGTTTGGATGTGGATGAGTCACAATGTCGTGCCCCACAGCTGACGAGCGTGGGTCAGGGGAGCACGGGACTCTGTCCCTGGTCTGCGGGACCCCTCAGCCTCTCCTCTCCCGGGATGTGGGCATCTTTCCTGGGCTCCTTTCTCCCCTCGGGATGGGGCGTCCCTTCCTGGGCCAGGGAACGTGCTCGGGCCCGCACCTGGCCTGCTCCTGGGGGAGTGGCCGGGGCCAGTTCTGTGGACCGCGTGTGCTTATGGATTCCGCGGGCTCCTCTGAAAGGATGACCTTTTGTCGGTGGAGTACTTTGAGTTTCAGTTGGCACCCGAGACAAAGGGGCCTTTCACCACACCGCAGCCTATAGCCGGCCAGGCCTTTTCCAATGACATGGCAGGAGGCTTGCCAAGGCGTCCGGGGCCTGTAAATTAGGCCTTGTTTAAAAATTTAGATAAAGCCCGATGTGAGGGAGAAATGCTTTCATAACATTAAGCGGGAATTACTCTGCGAACCCCTTTCAAGTTAAATGGAACCGTTCTCTGGAAGCGCGGAGACATGAAATGCTTCAAATGTCAAAAGAGTTTCCATTTTATTGTCCCCAGTGAAACGCAGGCATTTTATGTGGTTTAATAGTTCAGATGCACATGGAAATGGAATTCATTTGGAGGATGCCCGCCGTGTTTCGGGATCCACTCTCACAAACCTGCCCGGCTTCTCCTCATCCCCCAGTGACCCTGCGAGGGCCGGGCACCGCCCTGCCCGTCTGAGACCAGGCATCTCGGCCAGGGAGCCTAGCTCCTGCCTCTCGGAGCCCTTGGTGTCCGTGACAGTCTTGCTGCCGACATGTCCTGCTCCTACCGGTCACCCTCCACAACCCCGGAAGCTCTGTCTCATCCAGAACATTCCTTCTTACTGAGACTGATTATTGGACCGTCGCCCAGGGTGTCTCAACCAGAGGTCCCCGAAAAGGGTGTTGGCGGCGTCTCTCTGTTACCGTCAGGTGTTTGGAGCGTTTTACAGACGCTGCCCTCCACTGGCAGCTCCTTCCCCTCGAGGCTGATCCTTTTCTCTTCTGTGTCCCTTGGGATGGGACTCGTTGCAGGGATCCCAAGTTACTCATGAAGGAGACCCTCCAAGTCCTGGGCGCTTCCCGGCAGGGACCAAGCGCTGCCTGGCTGTGCCCCCTTCTGCTGACTCTACCCCGGGCAGTCTCTCTCCTCTGGTCCCAAAATGCTGCCACCGGCTCCAGGGATCTTGCTGCCTTCTCCACAGCCTCGGGGGAAGAGCTAACACTGAGCAGTCTTTGCTGTTGATGTTGTTAGATACACTTGACAGCAGAGTGTCTTTTGCATATCCCACACACACGGAGGGTAACTTCCCATTCTTGCGGTCGGACATGATGTGGAGTTCCGCTGCTCAGGCATCCACATATGAACGAAGGGAAGTGATGTCCGGTTCATTCTACTGTCTTTCCTATTCCCACCCCCTCCTTTCCCTTCATCCCCCTTTACCTAACCCAGTGAACTTCTGTTCTCCCCTCCTTATTGTGAGTTAGCAACCACATATCAGAGAGAACATTCAGACTTTGGTTTTGGGGGGATTGGCTTATTTCACATAGCATGATAGTCTCCAGATCCATCCATTTACCAGCAAATGCCATAATTTCATTCTTCTTTATGGCTGAGTAATATTCCATTAACACTGAACGATCTTTAAGGGAAAAGGAAAAAGTCCTGGGCGTAGGTCTGAATGGACCAGTTGGGTTACATGCCAGACTCTCATCCAGTCGCCAGAGCAGGGGTGGGAGGACAGAAAGGAGCACGTGCTGAGCTGTTTTTCACTTAGACCTAACTGAGCCACCTGCCCTGGGCCCAGGGCCACGCAAACCCAGCTGGCTGGGGAGTGTTGACAGTGGGTTTTCTGAGAAACAAAACTGGTGACCCCGCCCCCTTCAAGAGCCTCGCATTTGTTGATTCCTGTGGGGTAAATATCTCTGTCCTGGCTGATGTGAAGCTCCCAGTCCCGGTCACTGAACCGGGAGTTGGGGAGAAGCCTGCGCACCACTGGACACTGCCCCCAAAGTCTGTGCACCTCATGGAGGGAAGGCTGGGTCCTCCAGCTAAACTCAGGAAAGGGGGAAAGGAGTGACCCTAGGCGGGTAAAGTGAGCCGTCCCCAAGGTGCCCAGGTCTCCGCTGACCTGCACTGGGCTGGTCCTCCACAGTCCAGCTTTAAGCCAACTGTCTGTAAGTGTTTCCAGCCTCTTCTATGACAGCATGGAGAGCAGCCAGGCAGGTGACACACACCTGCGATCCCAGCAACTCGGGAGGCTGAGGCAGGAGGATTGCAAGTTTGAGGCCGGTCTGGGCAACTTAGCAAGACACTGTCTCAAAAAAAAAAAAAAAAAAAGACTGGGGTCATGGCTCAGTGGTCAAGCGCTCCTGGTTCAATCCCCAGTACAATCCATCAACCAATCAATAGAAAGGAAAGTATGGGGAACAGAATTTCACTGGGGCCACAAAGTACAGGGCAGGGCCCTCACCCAAGCCCTTAGCCTTTCCCAGTGGGCTCAGCTGTAAGGAGATTATAGTGATGACCTGTCCCTCCAAAGGGCCATCGTGAGGATTTCATGAGATGCAAACTCTGCCACGCTTTATAAACCATGAATGTCTATATACAAATAGATAGTCACAAAGTACTCCTCCCAGTGTATCTTCCACTCCCGGGGACCACGACTGAGTCGTGTAGCGCAGAGACAAACCTGACCTCTAAAGTCAGACAGACTGGGCTCCGACTCAGCTCTGCCGTGTTGGAGCTGGGTGTCTGCGCGGGGGACGCTCAAGTCCCCTGCATGGAATGGGGCAGTGTTTACCTATAGCTTGCTCACCCTCCCATGTACCTGTCATCTCTAAATTACTCTCCAACCCAAACTAACTACATCACAGTCACAGCCAAATCCGTCCACCAGTCACAGCCGAAAGAGTCCTCTTTGATACATTCGGTGAAGACACTTAGAGGAGTGGCCCAGGCAGGGAGGGTGTGGCCCTGAGGCTGGGCGGGTCCTTCCTCTGGCTCCAGGTCCTGCTCCCTCCCACCCCACGTTCCTGTACGTCTTGGGAGGATCATTTTGGAGTGTCCAGCTGGCACCCCATGTGCACCGTGGAGACACCAGGGTCACATCGGTGACCTCACACACCGTGCGGGGAGTGGAGACGGCTCCAGAGCAGGGACCCGTGTCCTCAGTCAGGTGTCCTCGGCAGGTCCCCTTTCCCCAGGGAAGGAAGTGGAGAAGGTCCCCGGGCGGCTGTTCACCTCTGGGTGAGGGACCTTGGGGATGGAATGGACCTTCGGGGTCCGGCGTCTGAAGGTCTCCGTTGTTTTCCTACCAGAAAAAGCAGCGCAGGAGATCTGGAGTCAGCTCCCTCAAAACCCCACCGAGGTCTGGCAAGCACCCCGGGTTTTTAATAAATGTTATTTTGATTGGGTTTAGAAATTCGGAGAAGACAAAGTGACACATCTTCACAGTTCCCTGTCAAACCAAAGCATGATTGCCAAACTGTTAAGTTTTTTAAAAAGCAGGAAAAGCAGCAGCTTGTGTGATTACCTCGGTGCAATTTCAAGTTTCTGCAGGGGGTGGGGGGCTCGCTGAAATCTGCGATTTCCTCCTTATCGTCTGCAGGTCCACCTCCATCACGGTGCCCAAGGCTTTCCCAGAGAGGATGGGCGAGGGTCAGTAGGATCTCAGGAGAAGGGTTACCATGCCTCTGTCAGTCGGAACAGCTTTTGAGGGCTTTGGGGTACTCGTTTTTATCTCAAAGTAAAGTATTTTGGGAAGCATGACGCCTCTTTAGAGGTTGGGTTAAAGAGGGCTGGATGGGAACCCTTTGTTTATGGTAGATCCTTCCACGGGGAAAGACTCACCTGGAGTTGACACATCTACACCCAGAAACGCTTCCATGGTGAAAGTTAAATCCCTGACACGGAAATATCCGTGTGAGCTGGGAAGACCAGTTGGCTGAAGATCGATGGTGGAGCCACTTGAGGGAGCCGGTGAGCCCCTGCAGGAGAATCCCTCCTCTGGGGCTTTTAATTATTTTCTTATTTTCTTCTTCTTCTTCTTCTTCTTCTTCTTCTTCTTATTATTATTATTATTATTATTATTATTATTATTATTATTTCTTATTATTTCTTACTTTATCTCCGTTCTGCATATTTCCCTGCCCACCCTGAATCGATAGGTTCCTCCCTCCAGGAAGAAATCACCTTGTTCTCAGCAGGAAATGACAAACAGAGCCAGGACCCCAAGTGTCCACTTGCAGAAGTCCTCTTGTTTGCCTTCGTCCCCACAGACACCCTCGTCCCCACCCTTGACAGCTTGGTGGGTGCTGAGCCAGGTGTGGGCGGAGGCTGCAGCCTCCACAGGGGACTGGAGTCAACGGAGAACACTTGCTCTTTATGAGGGTGTCGTTTGGGAGAAAGGTCAGGTGTGCCTAGTGCTGTGGGGCCGTCTGATCCCATTCATCCCTCAGTTTTGTGGAGCACGGGTTCCAGGACACCTACAGATACCGAAACTTGAGGACACTCGAGTCCCCTGCATAAAACAGGGTAGTGTGTGCATGTTGCTTGCTCATCCTCCTGTGATACTTTGAGTCATCTCTGAATGATTATAATTCCTAATACAATGTAAATGCTATGAATAGTTGTCCTACTGTATTGTTTAGGGAATAACAAGCAGTCTGTGGGGACCGGGGAGGTACCTCAGTAGTAGAGTACATGCTTAGCGCATGCAGGACCCTGAGTTCTATTCCCCAAATTAAAAATAAATAAATAAATAATAAAGCCTCTGCCTGATCAGTACAGACACAGCCATCCTGGGCACATGGTCCATGAACCCACGCGACTGCGAGTAGTTCGTGCACTAAGAACTCAGCTCAGGCAAGGCGTCCTGCAGAGGCTGCGGGTCCCTGCAGTGGTGGGAGGGGTCCGCAGGGTGGCCTGCACGTCAATTCACGTATAGCATTCAGCATGGCACTTAAAGCCAGGCGAACCCAAGTTCTACTTTTTGGAACTTTCTAGATATTTTTTTAAAAAATGTTTTTGATACAAGGTTGGTTGAATCTGAGGACATAGGGCCCAAGAACATAGAGGACTGATTGTGTTAGACACTCTGGTGGGCAGAATACGGCACCTCCAAAGATGTCCTCGTCCTAATTCCCAAGTCCTTACACAGGAACAGGGCCTTGGAGACGTGTTTGTTAAGGGTCGTGAGCTGTGGGTGTTATCCTGGATGGTCTGGGTGGCCCCAATGTGATCACAAGTCCTTGTAAGAGGGAGGCAAGAGTCTCAATCAGGTCATGTGACAACAGGGAAAGGTCACAGAAATAACGTCACTGGAGGGGCTGTGGACCAGGAAGTGTGCACAGGTGCACAGCCTGCAGATCTGGAAAAGGGCGGGAATCAGAATCTCCCCGAGAGCCTCCAGAGGGAACGCAGCTCGCCCACACCTAGGTTTCCCCCCCCCCCATAAGGCCCATTTCCGACTTCTGACCTCCAGAACCGTTCGAGTGGGCCTTCTTTGAAGACACTTAGTTTGTGGTTATTTGTTACAGCAGCCATGGAGGACACATACGGACCCACCCTGCACAAAGCATCATTAAGATGCGTTAGGTTCCTGCAGTGCCTCGGGGGACATGAACATGAAAACGAGTTCTTGTTATATTGGGGCGGTTTGAGCCACATCTGCTTGCGTCAACAGGATGCAAAATCAGTCAGATGTCACTATACTGTTAAAAATTAAAAAAAAAAACCCACCCTGCAACTGTGGAGTGAAAAAATAATGCTGTAATTGCTTATTTTAAAACCGGACAAAGCTGTGAGCTGCTCTGCTCTGGTTTCCACGCCGTGGGGCCAACCTTCCTGGCTCTTTGAAGCTTTCTCTCCATAGCAGAGTCCAGCACCACGGAGCGGAGATGATGTTAAATATGGGGTCTGCAGGCAGGGACCCATCCTTCCCCCTCTTTGCATGACACCTTCCTATTAATGCCACAAGGAGTTACGTGTGTGTGATCTAGAAGGCGGCGGATGCCGTTTATCGCAATATTTTACAGCCAGCACACAGAGCCCCGCACTTACCCTCTACTCACACTTAGTCTGTGTTTTCCACCCGACCTTGTCCTCAGGGGTGTGCATCAAGTGCCACCTGACACCATTCCTTATCCAGCTTGGCTGACAAAAGATGAAAGACCACAAGGGATTTATTATTTTTTCTCTTTTGTCTTTTAAAAAAAAATCCATTTCGTAACCATACATGGAGAATCTGTCTTCAAAAATGGATTACGTGTTAGCAGGAAGTTGGATAAATATCCAATTATTGCTAGAAGCCCACAGCACTGCAAATAAGGTACATTATTGCTTCCAATCCCTGATCGCTCAACAGAACAGCAGCCCAACGGCATGAAGGAGCCGGGTGCTGTCGACTACGGGAGCTGGCCTGTTTGGCCTCCGTCACGTCGTGCCCAGGGGCCAGCACTGGACACTGGCTAGCTTCGTTGGTGCAGTCGCAGGTGTGAGGGACGTCGGGCAGGGCAGAGGCTTTCCGGGAGCAAGAGAGCCAGAGGCCAAGAAGCCTTCAGGGTAGGTGTGCGCAGGGTGCTCCCAGCCCCCTTGGGTCCCCGGCAGCGCTCAGCAGGTGTCCACTCAGTGCCCCTCCTTAGCATGTGCACCTGGGAAAATGTTCTGGAAGGAGGAAGCCAGAAATGGCCATGGGGTCCCCCAGGGTAGAACTTGGCTTTGTCTCCTAACAGCCCAGGGAACCCGGGCAAGTGCCCATCCTGCAAATGTTGGTGTCCCTGACAGGGGGTGCCTGCGCCATCGGTGTTACGGGGAAGGAAACGGATACAGGGAGACGTTAAATGTCAAGTGTCCATTCTGGAATGTTCTGAGTGTTCAGTAAGTGCTAGCTGGCTGTGGCTGCTCGTTGGCGAGGCCGTGTAATTAACGGCTTACTCAGGTGCATGGTTTTGAAGTTCAGGTTCAGCTGTCCTGGCACTGGGTCAGTCGCCTCCCTGCTCTGAACGGCGTCCCTCCACTCAGCTGGGGTCTGCACAGGCACCCAGCGGGCTCCATGGGGGCTGGCCCCATGCTCCTCTCCCTCCCCCGCTGCTGACGTGATGCTGGTGTTAGGATCGGACGTGCCCTGGGCCTTGCTGAGCACTCCTGCCCCCAGGCCACCATCTCTTAGTGGGTCCTGGGCAAGGGGTCCTCACGCTGCAGGTGAACTGCATACGTGTTGAGCTCCTGTGAGGTAATTAGACCACTGGCTCACCTCAAGGCAGTGTGACGGCACCCGGGGACATTGGGACGTCAAGCGCTGGGGAGGTACTACTGGCATCATGGGCGCAGGCCGGGGGTCCTGGGAAACACCAAACGTCACTAGTGCCGAGGAGAGCCACCCGGCTGGCTGATGTCGCTCAGGACTGACAGGTGGTTCTCAGCACGGGGATCGGTCTCATCTCATGGATGGCATCTGTTTACCCTCAAGTCCCTTGGTGCGTGGGAAACTATGGCCGTGGAGGAAACAAGGCCCAGCCATTTCCACCTCAGTGAGAATATCGGAAGGGAAAGACGGGCCAGGGGAAGGGACAGTGTAAGTGGAGCCTTGGCCAGGGACCGGAGCACCTGGACTTGGCCCCAGCTCCAGGGCTAACTTTGGGGGAGTCGCCCCCCCCCACCCTGGGCTTCAGGTTTCTCCTGTAACAAGAGGTGGCTCCCATTCTGCACTAAGAGTCCTGATGTGACTCTAAGGTCCCACTCGGGGTCCCCTTTCTTGGGTCCTTGTGGAGGGTGACGGGTTGTCTGACTTCAGGTAGAGACGGTGTCACCTGGCCCCCAGATCAAAGGAGGGCCAACCAAGTCCAAGCTCTCTGGGTGACGTGCCGCGGGCCATGTGGCTAGAGCGCTGGTTGTGTCTGGCTGTTCATTTCTTCCACGTCCGTCACCTCCACTGCCATTGTGACCACAGAGCGGCTGCTGACTCTGAGCCCTCTGGGCGCCAGCCCTGTTCTGAGCACACCTCACCTCTGAACACTGTCACCTGCCCAATGTCATTCAACTCGCTTGTCGGTCCCCAGACATAGGAGCTGGCGTCTCCCACATCTTACAACAAAGCCACTGTCTGCGGTGGCCACCGGTGGTGGCGCCCAACACACCGACGTCTGAGGCTGCTGCTTTGACTACGAGGCAGCGAGAGGCGCTCCCTCCAGGTGCAGGGGGGCCTTCGGAGCCCCCATGCTCTCCTGCTCATCCTGAACCCCAAGAATCTGAGCAGCGCAGTGAGGGACTCGGGGATGACGCTCATTTGTGACTCGTCGTCTTCCTTGGGAGAGGGAAGTGAGACCAGGCAATAAAAGGAAATGACCGACCCGGATCGTCCCCTGCTCCAGACGCAAGCTCCTGTTGGTGGGAAATCGCTCCTGAAGTTCAGAGGTTTTGCAGGAAGAACAAAACCTCACGCTGTGACTTCCAAGGAGCCCGTGGAGGGGCTGAGGGGCTCCCAGGGACTGGGCTGGGGTTCGGCAGGCTGCCAGGGAGCCCGGGGGTCTCCCCTCCCAACCTGGGTGTGCCGTGGAGGCGCAGGGGAAGCACCCTGTTCCCCGGACGAGGAAGGCTGAGGCCCAGGACGTCACAGGGCCTCCACGGTCACCCGGGAGATGGTGTGCTGTGGACACACAGGCCTCGCTGTGGGTGAGCGTCCACATGCTGGGCTTGTTCCTGTGGCTTAAAACCAGAGGAGCGGATCCCCTCACGGTTCTGGAGTCCAAAGTGCAGGGGCCAGCAGGCTTGGTTCCTTCCGGAAGATCTGAGGGAGAGTCCCATCCTGTGCCTGTCCCCGAGCTCCTAGTGGCCCTGCAGCCCTCGCCCTTCCTTGGCTGACGGAGTCACTGTCCCTGTGTGTCCGTGCGTCTGCTCCTCTCCTACGGCAAGTCATCAGATGTGTGCCACCCCAGTGCAGGATGACGTCACCTGACGAGTTACATCCGCAGGACCCTGTGTCCAGGAAGGGCACGTTCTGAGGTTCCTGGTATACGTGGATCTCTGGGGACACTATGCAGCCCGCTCTGTGTGTGTGTGTGTGTGTGTGTGTGTGTGTTAAGACTCACCTGTGCTGTTTGGACCCTAAGGGTTAGATCTTACCCAGAGTAGCAAATGGTTTGCTCATGGGGGGGACAGGGAGAAGGACGAGGTGGGGCCACCTCTCAGACCAGCCCCTGTCCTTCCACTTCCTTATCTGCTCTGCCCACCCAACCCAGGGCACCTTCACCAACGAACAGTGACCCCCCTCCCCGCTGGGCCCCCGTACTCTGCAGCCCCCACCCCGTGCATCTTCGCCTGCTCATCTGCAATGCAGCGAGGCTTCCCGGTGAGCAGTCCCCACTGTCACTTCTTGGTGGTCCCTGTGGTCCTCCTGCCCTCTCCACCCCTCCTCCCCGAGCCCACAGGGCTGCAGCCGTCCCCACCTCGCTCGGCCCCCCACCTCTCTGCCCTTTTCTCCTTTGTGAGGTTCCCTTGCCTGAGGGCTGGACAAACAGGACCCCAATCCCAGGGTCCCCAGAGGCTAAAGTACCCGATCAGGGCTCAGATCCCCCTGAAGGTCCAGCAAGAGAAACTGGAGTGAGGGAGGGCAGCCTTGAGAGGACAAAGAACCGGGCACCCTCCCCGGGGACGTCCCCTGCCACTCTCCAAGTTGGAAATGAAATGACCAGTGGGAAAGTGGTGCCCAGCCCACGCCAGGCTAATGGTTTCCTCGAACATTAAAAATTAATGTCCATTGTCAATACTTTTAATGGTCAAGCGTCCCCCTTGGAGCTCCATGTGTGGATATATTGGGGGCCATGGCCACCCCGTTTGAAGTAGCATAAATGCCCTGTGAGTCGACACCATTTGAGGGGTGAGCTGGCCATCAGAGGCCCAGGCTCCCGGCTCCCTTTAGTCCCCTGACCTGTTCTCTCCAGCTGTGTCTAAGTTTCCCACTCTCCGCTCTTTCTCCTCTTTCCCATTCTGTCGGCAATGGGCAGACCTATAGGTGAACTGGCGATGGCCAGTCCTTGTGGCCACCCGACGCTCAGACCCATCTCCTTCAATTTCTTCGAGCCACAGGTCCTGGAGGCGAGGCTCACCCACTCTGGGCGCCCTGGTTGTTGCCCACTGAAGCCTTCAGCCTTGGGTGCTGCCGACCCCCAGGTCTGGAATCCCCCTGCTCAGCATTTCCCATCCCTGGGGGGTCAGAGGGAGTGGTGCGCAGCCAGGGCTGGTGACTCCGCGTGGGACGCGGTGGCTGCTCGGTGCCCCAGGTCGAGGTGCAGTGCTGGGAGATGGCGGCAGGCCCAGCTTGTCCAAGGGGACAGTATGCCTCTGGTTGACCACCCCTGGCTAATCTGAGCTCATTTTGGTTACTTACAACTAAACGTCCTCCACTTGGCCATTACCTTCCTAGGGACCCCATTGCTTTCCTTCTGTCCCCATTGCCTTGGTGACAACTGTCAAAGAACTTGCAAGCCGTGAGCTGGAGATGCTGAGGGTAGGCCCCAGAGGGCCGGAGTCTGTGCACTGAGCTTCTGCTCCTCAGAGTCGGAGGGAGGCGGGGGAGGTACAGTCCCCACCTCTCCACGCCGTCTCTCCGGTCCCTTCATGTCACCCCTTCTTGTTCCCATGTCCATGACTTGCCAGAGGAAGACTGAGTCCGGGGCACTGGCTCCAGGTGATGAGGTGTTGGGCCTCCATTTACTTTGGTTGTAAGCCATAGGTATGTCCCTCGGCTCCTTTTAAAGCTCAGAGAAGCCATTCCGCTATTTAAATATGGAGGAATAGCATGTTTTAATAATCAGGCCCCGGGGCATAGTTTTTCCTGTTGCATGAAAAAATAATGGTCAAAACAGCCCGCAGCCGATGGCAAAATTATGTAAAAGTTATGCAAAGAAATCCAGACCCTCGCGCCCTCCCTGGCGCAGGACCACCTTTGATGTGGTGCTGAACCTCCTACATCCTCGCCCTCTCCCCGGCCCAGAGGTGGCTGGGGAGGTGCAGTTAGAGAAGGGGCTCTCTCTCTCTCTCTCTCTGTCTTGAACTTGGGGAGCACCTGAGTCCGTCCCCTGCAGCATGCTCAGTGACCGTGGTTGGACCTGGAGGAACCTCACAGGAAGGGCGGAGAGATCACCTCCCCTCGGCCTCCTCCCAGCCCCTCCCACCTGTCCTTCCAGGTGGCCTGCTGCCCCCCCACCCATCCCAGGTGACAGCGTTCTGTCCTCTCCAGTGAAGGGAAGGAGGTGGAGCTCGCTCAGGGGACCTGTCCACATCGCGTCACGTCCCAGCTCACAGCCTGAATCTCAGCTGTGACCATGACAGCTGGCATGAAGTCCCAGGGGTGGGGTGACCACAGAGGTGCAAGCATCCCAACCAAGAAACGGCACGGAGGAGGAGACTAGGAGAGAGAGTGACCGTAGGTGGCTCGGGGCCTGACGGGGCCTTCTCCTTCTTCCTCTGTCGACTCTGGTATTTTTCCAGTTTTCCGGGCTGGGAATGTGCTATCATTAAGTGACGGTGGAAAACACATTTTAAAGGAAGCTTCTCAGAAACTGAGAAACAGAACCAGGAGACATCAGTCGCAAGGCTCAGTGAACTCGGATGACTTGATACTCACAATTTTACTTATTTTGCCCGATGATTGGGCTCTAGTCTTAGCTGATCCCCTCAGGTAATCCCTGGGAAGGGAGGCCGGAGCCTTGGAGCCCCCGAAGGAGGGGCTGGACTGGGACAGCATTTCCAGAGGAGTATCTTCCAAGTCACCCTCCGACCCAGATCAGAGCCCTTGCTCCACGGGACTTTTTCTCCCAGGAATACTTAGGGGAGCTGGGGGGTGGGGTCCCTGCTGCAGAGGTGGAAAGATATCTAGCAGCTTCCCCGGGAACCCCCTGCCTTGGGTCCCAACCCTTTGGGAACTGGCCTGTCCCCCCAGGCGAGTGGCAAATGGCTGGAGGCCTTGGGGCAGGTGACACTCCACCGGGTGAGACAACTCCATCCCCATCCCCATGGCAAACTCAGGCAGTTCCCTGACCCGGCTTTTAAGTGAGCAGCGAAGGGGTTGAGGGAGCTCATCTGCTCCAGCTACTTGTCTAAACGTTCCGGGTTCTTTTCCCAAACCACCTGGGTCAGTGAGGTGTGCGTGGAAACGCAGAGCTGGGGGCACTGGGGCACACCCACACTGTTGCTGACAGGGGCCAGGCCACCTGGAGTTCTGCAGCCCCGTAGATGTTTGTCCTCTTTCCAGGGCTGGATGGAAAGGAGCCACAGCTCCGGGCAGACGCTTCACACCTTCCAGAAGGTGTGGTCCTCACACCGCTGATGGGTGCATTCAAAGGTCGAGGGGGGCTTTTCACAGAGGGGAACTACAGCCCCGGGGCTGAGGGACTCTCCCAGGGCCACGCAGCAGGTCACTGTAGGGCTGGCCCTTGATGTTTGGTTGATGGTTGATGGTAGAGCCTGGTGCCAGCTGCACATTCTACCTGTTACAGTGACCCAGGGTGTTTATCAGCAGCCCCGGGGGTCTCAGGATTCACCCGCTGGCTCGGGGTGGACACGCTGCTCTAACGAGTGTCCACTTTAAAACAGACCAAACCTAAAGACAACCGAGGAAGCCTCTCAAGTACAAGGTCTCTCCATGGGGGAGGGGGAGCTCCGGTTAGGAAGAGGTCAAGCCTGAGCCACCCTGAGCCACCCTGAGCCACCCTGGCGGAGAGGAGAGCAGAAACACCGCCTCCGCGCGGTTTTATTTGAATGATCATCACGAGTCCAGGCGGTCAAGTGTGTCGGTGGCCAATCGGTTTTATTTGTCCTAGGTACTGGAGGGTGTGTTGGAGGAGCAACCCTGGGGGGAAGAGGGTGCGGGTTTGGGAGACACTGTTTGGGGAAACCCGTTTCAGGGCTTTGGCACCTAAAATCTGTCTCATTTCCTCTTCTCCCCGCCCCCCTGAGGGGGGTGATATTGCCCCGCCCCCTTTTTACTGGTCAGGAAACCAGAGAGGTTCAGTAGCCTTTCCAGGGTTTCTCAACAAGCTACAGAGGATTTGTGTTTGTGGGTGTGAATTTATGTGGGAGTGGGGAGAAGTCCATGGGACATACCAGATACCTGTTTAACACTACAAGGAAATGAACCCCAGTGCACATGAATGGATCACCATAGGACCAAAAGTCAAAAGAAGCATGCTCTGATAGAGTCTGAGAACGCTGTTCAGTATCAGGACCCCCTCCATCCTGAACACAGGGCTCTCCTTCTCAGCGTCTTTTTACTTTTTATTTTATTTTTCATTTGGGGGGGGGGTTACTAGAGATTGAACCCAGAGGCCCTTTATCACGGAGCTACCTTCCCAGCCTTTTTTATTTTTTTTATTTTGAGGCAGGATCTCACTGAGTTACTGAGAGCCTTGCTAAGTTGCTGAGGCTGGCCTCTAACTTGCCATCCTCCTCCCTCAGCGTCCCCAGTCACTGGGGTCACAGGTGTGTGCCACCGCACCTGGCTCAATGCCTTTTGAGACACTGAGAAAAATCATGAATGAAAAGAAGGCTATCAACTCAGCGATGGTCTACACACTTGAATGTCTTGTTAATCAGCAGATTCTTGACCCAGCCCCAAACTGTGTCCCTGTGGAAGGTGTCCTAAGTCACTGCAAGTAGAGCTGGTGCACCTTTCTCTGGGTGTTTGGACCATGGAAGGAAAACACCTGGCCCCCCTTCTCCTCCCTTGGGGTCTGCGGCTCCCCAAGTTGGAAGCAAGTGGCTCAGGGCACTGGAGAGAGGACAAAGCAAACCCCTCTCTTCCACACGCTGCTCAGGCGTGGGAGACGGTGAGTGGGGTGGGAGAGGAGGGCCTACCCCTGGGGGGTCTTCCTGAAGTCGCGTGAACCTCGAATCCCAAAAAAGTCACTGGAGCTGTGGAACTTGTTACAACCCAAGAGCATCATGAAGGTAAAATCGTTGGTTTCTTAAACGACCAAATTGGGTCTTGGAGTGGAGCTGAAGCCCCTCTGGGGACCCCCTGTCTGATTTTCCACTTGCCACGTTGGGCTTGGAAAACCTCGAGAAAGACGTCGTCGAGAAGATGGAATTTGACCTCTCAAGCTCCGGGGTTTAGCAGAAGCATGTGGCTTGCCTTGGTGGCAGGCAGTCCTGTCGTCGTATTTGGGGGTGGACCAGGGGTCCCCTGTCGGGGAGCTCTTGTCAGTCAGTGGCCCTGGAGGTTTTCTTGGGCTGCGCCAACTGTCTTCCCTGTTGTCGACGGGAACCGGGGTCGGGTAGAGTAGAGCAAGGAAGAAACGGCTGCTCCCCCAGCCTTTGCCACCCAACTCTGGGGGGTTTGTGTGACTCTGAAGGGACAGAGTTCCCCACCCCACCCCCAGAACTAAAAACACTTCTATAAACAAGCAGGAATCACCTGGTACAAACCAGGAGCTCAGCTTGATGCGCTTTGTCCTGTGGAATCACATTTGGTGGAATCTACTCTCCAAACTTTCGGATTGTTCGTCTTTTTCTTCTCCCAAGAGAATAATAATTGTGGGTCTAAAATGAGCCCTTGAAATTCCGTCATTGGAAGGAAAGATGAATTCCATGTGGCTTATGAGGATCACGGCCGATGTAGCCGAATCGGGGCACCCCCTGCCCCATTTTGCGACTCCTTCCTAGAAAGGAAGGGTCATTTGAACACCACCCGTGACCCCGCATGACGCTTTCTAGTAGAAATCATCCCACACGGTGGTTTCCCAATCTCTGCCTCCTTTGGCTGTCAATCTGTTCCTACAGGGCAGGACCCTTGGGGACTGAAAGGGGGTCCATGTGGGGCAGATCACCAGGCCCCCAGTGAGGGCCAAGCTAAGCAGCCCTCTCTGTTTGGAGAGCTTTATGTTTGCAAGGACCCGAGCCACGTAATCCTGATCCTTCCCTTTAAAGGACGAGAGGCATCCTGGGAAGCAAAGTGGGATTTCAACCCAATTTGCCTGGACTTAGAATTGCCATATCCACGTCGTCATCATAGAATCTTCACTCTTCATTCTCCTCATTGGCTGCAGCTTGGATTTTTTATTTTTTAATTCCCTCCCCTCCCTGCTCCCCGGGCTCAGCCCCGTACGTGTCTTTGCTGGTGCTTGCGCCCACCTGCACGCTGATCCCCACCCCACCCCGGAGCCACCTCTCTGCTGAGGGCCAGACAGCTCAGCCACTTTCAACGGGAGGAGACTTTGCCCTCCCCTTTGGTAATATCTGGAGACAGTTTTTGGTTGTCACGACTGGAAGCAAGGGGGTGCTAATGGCACCTGGGAGCAGAGGCCAGGGCTGTGGCTGACCGCCCTGCAGTGCCTGTGACAGCCCCCCTGCAGCGGGAGTTGTCTGGCTCAAATGTAATAATACCGAGGTTGGGAAATTCTGCTGATGCGGAGGTAAATAACTGGGTTCTGGGCTTATGAGATTTCCAGTCTTGGAGGGAAATTGACAGGTGACGGGGAAATTGTGCTGATGCCACCGGCAGGGCCCAGGTGTTTGCGGTCATTTTGACTCTGGAGGTTGGATGGGAAACCAGGCGGCTCCTTTGCGGCAACTTCCAGGAGGAACTGGGAGTTGGGGAAAGTGTCGTATGAACAGGAGGCCGCAGGTACAGGCACGTCCCGGGGTGAAAACTCAAACCTGGCACGTTGGGCAGAGCTGAGGCAGAGGTGGCAAGTTTATCTGCAGGTGTCAAATGAGGTGGCCGGAGCAGTCACAAGTGCCACGGGCACCACTCGGCAGCAGTGCTGGGGACAGTGGAGATAGGAGCCAGTGCCATCCCTGGCATCACCCAAGAATGTGGGCTGAGGGGTTCAGATCCTTCCCATCTTTCCAGAAGAGCCAGAGGCCCAAACTTTTATAGGAAAACCTCCTGAGTTTTAAATATTAACAGCTCACTCAACATCTGTTTAGAAAGATAAAAAGAAAAACTTCATTGGGGCCAAACAAGACTCACCCTTGGGCTGAGTTCCTCAAGGTTCTGACCCCTTCCCAAGATTAAATGAGTGAAGTCTGGTGATACCGTCAGGGGCCTGGGAGACAATACATGCTCAATAAAAACTGGCTAAGAGTGAATAAAAACAGTTAGACTCTGGCAGTGGGCCCTGAGGGGCACTCGGTGGCTCTCTAAAGTGGACACAACCCCGAAATCAGGCTTTACCAGCCGCAGTGTTCTTGACGTTTGGAGCTAGGTACTTTGCTTGGTGGGTTCTCTGCCGGGCACTGTAGGATGTTTGGGGCATCCCTGGCCTCTGCCCACCCCCTGCCAGCCACACACACCCTCTTCACCCCAGTTATAGTGACCACCGAGGTCTCCAGACATTGCCAGCAGAGCACAAACATAGCCAGTTACAGTGACCCCCACACCCCGAGGACTTCACTGTGGCCTATCAGTGGTCAATGAGCCCCAGCAGGAGCCCAGGAGAAGCCCCCTGTACCACCCCCTGCCTCCAGAGCCCTGCTCTTTCAGCCGCAGGCTGGAACCCGGTGGAGAAAAGGCCTTAATGCAGGCTGGTGGCCTTGCGGAACAAGAGCAAACACCTGGCTGGGGCCCACTGGGCAGGCGGTTCTCAAACCAGCTTGAGCACCACCTCTGCTGGGTCCACCCAGAACCTCCGTCTCAGTGGATCTCAGGAGGACTTTGAGAATTTCTTCCATATTCTTAGATGTTGCTGCTGCCGCTGGCCCCTGGGACCACATTTGAAAACATTCATCTAGGCTCCAAAAGAGCCCACCTCTCTCTCTCTAAAAGGTCCCTCTCCTCAGTGCAGAGCTCAGGAGGGGTTTAGGAGGCCGCTCCCCGGCTCCTGCCGAGTGCTCTTCAGCGGTGGACTGTCCACCGGCCGAGCACAGCCAGCTCCTCCTGGTCCCGAGTGAAATTGTAACTTGCTGTGCAAATACTCTGCCCGTTCAATAAAGTGAATTTATATGTCTATCAGCTCTTTTGTTTTTTAATTATTTCCTCGTCCCTTTGATAATGTAGCGAATTTGGATGGGTCTCTGGGTCATTAGAGTGAATTAGTGAAATCCCTCTTTATAGGTTTTTGTTTGCTTGAGCTCAACAGAGGTGGTTTAAATCACCGGATGTCAGGAAGCCTTCGCAGAGAGGCCCCGATCATCCTTCATTATAAGCTGGCTCAGCAGCTGTGACAGATACAGATTAGAACCGTCTGCTTCTCTGCTGCTGGGGAAGCTGTGACATTTGGGTGGCTGTGGTGTCCAGCTGTTATCCAGCAAGAGATAGCCCTTGAGATTTCTGCATTTACCAAATATGTTACCAAATAGTGTAGCTTTGTCTACCTGTATGCAGAGAAGGGCTGGGAGCAAGGAGGTGCTGGTCACTCAGTTGGTCAGAAATGTGACCAACTCACCCCTGTTTGCCTGCACTTGACTGGTTTAGAACTGAGTCTCCCATCAGAACCCTCCACCCCCAGGTAACCCGCCTAGCTCAGAGAGGGCTGGAGGCTGGAAACGGCAGGCAGGCCGCGCTCAGAAATCCCAACGTAACCAACCATTACCCCTCAGTACTGAGCACTTGCCTGCCAGGTTCTAAGTCTGCGTGTCTCACTTACCACTCAGTACTGACTTGTCCGGCAGGTTCTAAGTCTTCCTATCTCATTTCCTCCCCTAAACAGTGCACAGCGGTGCTGTCATTCACAAGTTAAGGCTGGGAGAGATTCCTCTGGCAGGCAGATTGGTCCTGGCCAATAAAGAACAGGACCAAGTCCCCAACCCAGTCTGGTTCAATGCCCATGGTCCTAGGCAGCTAGCTCACCCTCGGGCCCCTGCACCTGCCCAGGGACGTGTTCAAATGCAGATGGCCGGGCCTCGCCCCCAGCTCCTCCCCTCAGTCTTGAGAATTTGTGCTTCTCACAGGTTCCCAGGTACTGCTTCGGGTCCAGGGGCCTGGGGACCCTGAAGTGCTGTCCCACTCTGCGTGTCCAGCACAGGTGCAAATTGTCACCTTCACTGCGAAGAAGACCTGAATTGGGGAAGTGCCTCCCTGCTGTGAGCACCCCTGAAAGGGAGCTCATCAGGACCCCCATGGAGACTGGGGGCCCTTGGGCCATGTCTTGGGCTCAGAACCCTTTAGGCAGGGACCTAGCTCAGTTTACAATCTCTTAATCCCCAAAGACCCTCTCCCTCCCCCACGTCCCCCAGACACAGCCTGGAACCAGTAGGTGCCCCACCGCCTCCAGCCCTGGTGTCTGACATTAACCCAATACTGCATTGTGGCCCAGGGGACAGGCATGTGACACGAAGTGATCCACCTTGGAGTCTGAGGGGTGGAGTTCACAGGCACGTGGCCATGAGGGCAGGGGGCTGGTGTCCTCAGACCTGGTGGGTCCTTTCCCACGCTCTGTTGACAGGGGAGGACCATGACAGAATGATCCCCGGGGGCTGTGCCAGGACTTGCCTCCTTTGCTGGGAGGGGGAAGGGCCAGCCTCCTCAGGCAAAGCCCTGGCACCTAGAGGACTAGGCCACCACCGTGAGCAAGTGGCCTGGGAGCCCCGGGGAGGCAAGGAGGGATTTCTCAGTCGTCCTCGGGATGGATAGTTCTGTGACCTTGGCTGAGATTTAGAATTCTGCAGGCCACAGTGAGGATCGGACCGTGAAAACCTGAGATCATGTGGAAATAATGCCTGGAATGCAGGGAGCTTTTTATCATCACCGTCCTCTGCTCCATCACCAACCCCTGGCCTCAGGGCCTCTGTCTGCAGAAGGGGAACAAGGTTACCTGACGGTGGAGGGCGAGTAATGGGAACCATCGTGTGAAGCTCTGCACAGGGTCTGGGCGCCCGGCGAGCCTTGGGAAACGCCGCCTGTCATTAGAGCTTGTAGCCTTTCTAGGTCAAAGTCATCAGACCACCTGGTGAAAGCCCTGCACTTGGGGAAAAATACACGGACAATGACATTTTTAACAGTACATCAAGTCAGGGAATGTGGCCCTCTACGCTGTGTCTTGAACCACGTTTAGAATCTGGGCATTAGAAGTTTCTCTGAGATAAGTCACGTAGGGGCTGGGAGTGCAGCTCTGTGGTAAAGGGCTTTTCTAGCATGTGTGGGGCCCGGGCTCAACCCCCAGGCGCACACATACCCAAAGCCACTTAGGCCACTGTCCACAGGTGAATTCTCTGTGTCCCCACAGTCCCTCCCTGCAGCCCAAGTACCATGGCTGCCACGAGTCTCCACTGTCCGCAGAGCACTCGGGGCAGGATGGAATTGCCTTAATTCCCACAGGAATGTTTAAGAGACTGTCAGGGGCTTTGGCTTTTATCTGCTTTGACGTTGACTTTTAAGAGGCTGCCAAGAAAAAGCAGAATCTAGCCAAAGGAATGTATTGCTAATGGTGGAATTAGGGGTTGTGTTCTGTAGGTCCCCAGGAGAGGAGATGGCTCGATGAAATCTAGGACGTTTGGGTTCTGTGGGGGCGTGTGAAGGGGAGAGGACTGGGAAGAAAAGAGAAGAACAGTCCCAGTGACCTAGCCTCCCAGCTCACCTTGAAGTCCGGTGAGTCCACTGAGTTCCTCTCCTGTTCTTATCTCCACGGGCAGCACTTGATGTCAAGGCTTTAGAATCAGCAGAAACCAACGGCAGAGTAACTTCTAGAAAGTCAGCCACCATCTTGCTCCTGCCTGGGTAGTAACGTTTCATGTTTTCCATAACCACAGGACGGTCGAGCATCCAAAATCTGTCCCCAAGTCGGGCATGTCATTTAAAAGTGAGCTTGCTACCTTTCAAACACAGGATCCCTGTCGGCACTACAAGACAATTTTCAAACAAGGCGGGTCCCGCCAAGGAGGACTGGCTGCTTCCTCTGTTGCCAGGGAAACCATTACAAAAGGGAAAAAACCCCAGCCCCCATCCAACCCGCAAAACGCGACCCACCCTCCCTCTCCATTAGGATTTTTTCTTTTTCCCCCAACTGAAGGGATAAAAGGGCATCATAATTTTGTTTTCAAATGCGTTTAAGAGCCTGTTATTAAAATGGAATTAATCCCGGGTCCTAGGGCAGCACTCCAGCGACCACCAGGAGATAATCTTGATAATGAGATTAGCGGAAGGATGGACCCAAGCTGGGCTCTACCCCTTCACTGCGGCTGCCGGGGCCTGAACACACATGTGCCTCCTTCTCCCCGTGATTGTGCAATGGACCTGCAGTCGGGAGACGCTGGGGATGTTAATAAGACAAATGACACCGAGGAGGCGGGCTCGGCAGTGGGCTGAACATTCCCACGTTCCTTGGCCTCTCCGCCCCGCAAGGCTGGCCCAGCTGTGGACACCCTCGCACCTTCAGAGGAGCCCAGCGACTTCCCCGACGCCACCCTGGATCCCAGCCGGCAGAACCTTGCCCTTGGCTGCTGCGCTGCACCTCCAGGGATGGCGGGTTGGGGACTTAAATGCAGAAGACTCAGATCTGTCGGAAAAGTTTCATTTAATCAACCATCCCCCCCTCCCAGAAGCCTGGCGGCTGTGATCGCTGCCTAAATGACCGTGGAGGAGGAACAGCAAGAGGCTGTGCCAACCAGGACCTCCTGGCTCATCGGCAAAGCCCCGGCCTCTCCGTACCTCAGCAGGTGGTGGACACTGCTCAGTCTGTGCGTCTGACGGGCACATTCTGAGTCACAGAAGGCTGCCCTGGCGAGGAGGACAAGGGGGGGAGGGAATGGGCGCTCAGGAGCGCTGATCTGGCCATGCCTCCATCAAGCTTTACGAACAGATCTCAGCTACCCGTCCTGAAAATTCTCCAAGGAGGGTGGTGCCGTCCTCCCCATCTGTGGATGGGGAAACTGAGGCACCAGGAGGCTGAGCATTTCTTGAGGCCTCAGGAGGGAAGATCCCTACCATCAGAGGTCAGGGGCAGTGGGCGAAGGAGATGGGCACAGGCCGGTTCATCCAAGGTCCCTGGAGCCCCTGCCTGGCCCGGCCTCTCCTCCCGGAGCACCAGGGACTCTAGCCGATCAAACGTTGCTCGGGTCAAGAGCAGAGGTCAGCAGACTTCTTCTGTGAAGGGTCAGATGGTAGATATTGAGTCTTCGAGGCCTCGTGTTCCCCCACTGGGCAGCTGTAGGGAAGTCGATTTGGCTGTGTTCAGTAAAACTTCACTTACAAAGACAGGTGACGGGCCGCGGGGTCCCCGCCCTGGTTAAGGTTGGCTGCTGAAGCCAGGTGGGCACGGGGTGGAATGGTGGCTTCACCGCCCACCAGCTGTGTGGTCCCGAGGGACGTTCCTCACCCCCACCAGCCCCAGCCTCTCCGTCAGTGAAGAGGGTCTGCAGTCGGACCCACCTCACATGCAGTGTCCGCGGGTGCCGAGGGTGGGGAGGAGAGAAGAGGCTCCCGGGACAGGACAGCTCCACCGATGTCATTGTCCCCTCTTCTAGACGGCAGGCGTTAGCCAGAGGTCTGGGCCAGACTGGGCAGGAGCCAGGCCTTCAGAGGGATGATCAAACTGGTATCAAGACAGTCGCCCCTGGCAACCACCCCTTCTACCTGCTCCCAGGTGTCTGTTGAAGACTCGGGTTCACTGAGGCATCGGGGCCCATCTGGAATGTGGGGTCAGTCTCTGGCCAATACTGGTCTTTCTTGGTACGTATACACACATGTGCATATACACATACACAGATGTATACCCAGACACGTAAGTGTATGCACACACTCATACATGTACATACATACATTAAAATATATACGCATACATGTTTGAAATATATACACATGTATATATGAATGGCTTTTCTAATTCTACTTACACACAATGGACTGGTCTGAGAGAGGGGGACAACTGGCTGTCCAAGACCACCCAGGCAGGAGGTGGGAGAGGACCAGGGCCATCACAGACCTTCTTAGCATAGAAGCTCCTTCCTTCTTTCTTGGTGGCCAGCCAGTCACCTCCCCCTTGAACCCATCCTCTGCAGAGCCAGCGTTCAGAATTGTTTTCCTGAAATGTATCTTTTGGAGTAAAGTCTGATTCTTCCTGTCCAGTTAACAGGATAGCAACATGGTTTATGTCCCATGATCCGGCAACCCCCCTTCCAGTATAGACCCCAGAGAATGGAGAGGAAGGGGGCTAGGGAGGTGGCTCGGTGGCAGAGTGCCTGCCCAGCAAGTGCAAAGCCCTGGGTCCACCCCCAGATCACAAGAATAAAAAATGAAAAAATATAAAGTAAGGTCGCAAAGAGCCAAAACAGTGGAATTGACCCTCGAGCCCACCCACAAATGAAAGAATAAACAAGTGTGGACTCTACAGACCCTGGAATATTATTCAGCCTCAAAAAGACAGGGAATTCTGACAGATGCTAGGGCACGGATGAACCTCGGGACGGGACGCTAAGTGGGACAAGCCAGACAGACACAGGCAGGCAAACTCGGTACGATTCCACTTATGTAAGGTACCTGGCAGTCGGATTCCTGGAGTCAGAAGGTAGAAGGGTGGTTGCCAGGGGCAACTGTCTTGATACCAGTTTGATCAGCCTTTGCTTAAATGAAAAAGAAAAATCAGTAACTCCTCCCCTGCTGAACGCACCCCAGTCCCCTGCGAGCTTGTTAGGAACAGTCACTGAGAACAGCCGGGTGCCAGGTAGACCCAGGCCCGCCCCAGATCCGCACTGGTCTGTGTTTGCATCAGGCTCCCCTGTGACTGATGCCACCAGCCAATGTCTGGGCCACCAGCACGAGCGCCCTCTGTCCAGGTGCAGCGTGAGCGTCCCCCTGTATCCTCGGCAGAGCGCTTGGGCTGCCTGTGACCTGGTCCCCTCCCCTGAGCCGGCAGAGGCCGTCTTGCCCACACCAGTCCTGTCACCAGGGGCCGTGCCGAGCCCTGTTCTTCACCGTGTCCCCAGCTCCCCGCTGGTGTCTATGGGCCACCAGGAATTCAAATGAACAGGGCACCTGAGGGGCCGAGGGACCCCTGCCTCTGTCATCTCCTAGCAACCTCTGACTGCCCAGTGACCCACTCTCCCGGGTCAGTCATTGCATTGAAAACCGGTCTCCTTGGTCGGGCACCCATTTCGTCCCGTGGGATCATTGGACATCAAAGGAGTGACATTTACCAGCTCTGCTGGTAGAATGATAGATGGATAAGTTATGGGGTGGTTTCTTCGTTTCCCATTGAAATAAATTATTTAAGTGCTATACATCCATATTTGCTGTCAAGAAGTCTGATGTCTCAAGAGTTGACCTTTAGGTGCTCGTTAGGGTTGGGGTGGGGTCAGCAGGCAGAAGGGGGTGTGGTCAAGGCCTCTGGCTTGTGGGCAGACCCCAGGCCTCGGATCAGCATCAGAATGGAAGCTTTGGGGGCACCCATTCACTTCTGTGAAAACTGGAGGTGATGACCACCTTTACCCCACAGGGCCACCTAGAGCAGGCCGCAGGCTGGGGGCCGATACCTGGCTCATTGTCATCCCTGAATCCTCACCAGCTGTACTAACCACCGTGGCTCTCCCCATCTGGTTGTTTTGTGAACGCACATGGCCACCTCGTTTGGGTAAAAGTCAGCTCCTCGCTGCCCAAAGTCAAAGCCACCTCTGAGATGCAAAGGTTACCTTTGGCAGTTTAGGGGCTACAGGAAGGCAGAGGTTTGCCAAGAGAGGAGCCCAGAGATTCGGAATTGGGGGAGTGGCATGTAATGGAATTTCCATTTCTGTTTAAGTAATGACGCCCCACTTTCCTGGGGATGCTGTGACCGGTTACCACCAAGGAAATGGCTGAAAACAATGGAAATCTACCCTCTCTCCAATCTAGAAGCCACAAGTACAGAGTCGAGGTCTCCAAGGGCTCTAGGGCAGCATCCTCCCTTGCCTCTCCCAGCTTCTGGTGGCCCAGATGTCCCTTGGCTGACATCCATGTCCCTCCACCTCTGCCTGCACCTTCACCTGGCCCTCTTCCCGTGGCTTCTCCGTGTGTCTCTCTGGTCTTTGCTTCTTCTTATGAGGATGATGACCATCCCATTGAAGGCCCACTCTAAATCCAGGAAGATTCATCTCACGAATCTTCACTGATTACATCTACACAGACTCCTTTTTTCCCCCAAATAAGGTCACATTCTGAGATTCCAGGTGGACAGGGATTTCGGGGTGGGGGTGCTATTTAAACCATTAAGGATTTTTATTATTTTTTGGAGGGTATTAGGGCTTGAACCCAGAGGCACTGAACCACTGAGCCACGTTCCCATCCCTATTTTGTATTTTATTTAGAGTCAGGGTCTCACTGAGTTGCTTAGGGCCTCGCCGTTGCTGAGGCTGGCTTTGAACTCACGATCCTCCGGCCTCAGCCCCCCAAGCTTCTGGGATTGCAGGTGTGCGTCACCACGTCCTGCTCCCATTATGGATATTTACAGCCCCTGCCAGCTGTGATAGCCACCTGACTACTGATGACGAGAGGGAAGTGTGCCGAGCTCTTGTTCTCTCCAGAACCAGAAAAATCCATCCGCATCCTCGGAGTCCTTGGTCTACAGCTTTCCCCAATGACCTGCTCTCAAGGGGTCCACGTCACCCCATCAAAGGGATTAGAGGGGGAGTCTGCCTCAGGCTCCCACTCTGCCTGTGGCCACTTTGCCCCAACGTCTTGGGCACACAGAAGCCGAGGAAACTCCTCTGACGTTGGAGGGCGTGAGTTGATCCTCGGCTCGGGGACCCTGAGGGCACCGTGCTGGCCGCTCAGTCTGGCCGAGTTCTATCTGAACCAATCGTCTGACTTGAACCCCAGGCAGGTTTCTCTTCAGGTTGTAGTTATTCTGGAACAAATAGAGAAAAAGAGAAGGAGCGTCCCAATGGGGAAGATCCCGGTGGCATCTGGAAAACACGGGTCCTTAAGTTGATCCGGATCACTGCCAGCAGCAGTCTGGCTGGCACAGTCGTGTGCAGGTGAGTCCTCAAAGATGAAAACAAGCACAGAAACACAAAATGAATGAAGAATTGATTTATTTCCAGATTAGATACCGTCTGTACACCTCTTAGTGATCAAATTGCTCCTTGAAGCCAGACCAGAACAAAACCCGGCTCTCAGCGCTTAACACCTTCAAATTCATCTTCTCCTCCTTCCTTTTGAAAATCCAAATCCTTTAAGCTCCAGTCTCAGGAATGAACTCTGATGTGGCCGACGCTCAGATGGGAAGATAACGAGGGGGAGCCACTGACTCGGATGTTCTTTCAAAGGCTGTGCCTTTACGGCTCCAAAGAGACCCGCCCGCATCTCTGCACAGATTCCTAAGTCAACACGAAGGAAGGTGGTGGAAATCAAAGTCTGAGACACTCACTTACATGTGATTTTCTTCCTTGCGAGTAGAACAATGAGAGGATTAACCCGTGCTCATGTGCCCCTTCATCCTGGGAAGCTAACATTTCTGTCTCCAAAGCTCCCGACATTCCCGGGTGAGTCCCTCAGGAGCACCACGGCCACCCTCTGTCCCAGCCGACCAGTTTCCTGGCTGTCCGACGTGTGATGGGCACCCTCTGCCTGCGCAGTAGATGGCAGGCCTTTGCTGTTGGGCCTGGCCCCTTCTCTGAGAATTCAAAAGTGCAGGAAGGCAGGTTCCCTCCCTTGGGGTCCTTCTGTGAAGTCCTCGGGGCCCTGGAAGCTCTGGATGTGCATTGGAGGGGATACTCTGTCCTCCTGGGCACCGATCACAGCACCCAGGTACCATCTTGCTTCCCCTCCCTGGAGCTAAGGTGGCCACGGGCCGCTGTAGGGCAGCTGACCTCAGGCGCTCAAGTCATTTGTGGGTTAGACTCAAGACGCCACCCTCCCCCGAACCAGGAGGCACCTGGGAGAGCAGGGGCACCCGTTCCATCTCATTCCTGACCTCTGGCAGGGTCTCTACCACATGGCCTGTGCTGGACCACGGTGGCCTCTTGTGACCCTCACCAGGACTCATGGGAAGTGGCAGGAGGAGGAATTTCAACTCCACATCTCAGATAAGGAAGCTGAGGCCTAAAGTCACAAAGTGACCTCTAAAATCTCCTCACCCAAATGCCAGACTTGCGTTTGACAAAGGGTGACAGGGTCTCTCTCGTCCCTCCTGATGCAGTGTGCCTGGGTGACGAGCCAGCTCCCTCCTTCCTGTTTCCTGTTCCTCCTCCTCCTCACTTCCTCCTCCTCTCGGTGAAGCGGGAGGTGTCACCTCCTTCCTGTCTCCTGCAGTAATGATGCTCCTTCACAAATCCAGCCCCAGCCGCATACCGCGCCCTACATAAAGGTGACAGTTTGTCACAGGTCTTCAGACTTGTCACAGTCCTCTCCCCTCCTGTGACAAGGGCCTTACTGCTCTTGTGTTTGAAAAAACTAAACAACAGACCAGGTGCCTGCTAATGGCACAGAGCTAGCCACAGCCCATGGCAGGCGACATCAATTTGTAACTAATCTGTTTTGTATTTAAAGGGAGTTTGTGTCTGAAATTCCCTCTCCCAGAGCAGGATGCGGAGTGGAAGCCACGCGGAGACCCCGGAGACCCTCTCAGACAGAGAGCATTTATCACGGACGTGGACAAAGGGGAGTTTTCAAAGATGTGTGTTATTTATAAACATCTCCCAACCAGGGAGTCGCTCCTTCTGCTTGGGAATGATGGGAAATCGTGGAGACAGGGTGGGGACCCGGCTTAAAGGTGAGGAGCCCTGCCTGGGGTGTGTCCACCGTCCACCTCCGCCCCACCTTGGGAGACCCTCGCCCTGTTCTCGGGGAGGATGGATTTGGTCAGCCTCTCCAGTCTGCTCAGCGCCCCTCGGGGGCTGGGTTGGGGGACTCTGAACAGATGCAGAGGACGGACACAAAGGCTCTGGCTCCAGCTGCTGGGCTCGGGGTGCTCACTGCCCCATGTTGAAGCAGATGGCCTGGGGCTTGGACGAGCAGAAGGTCAGTGGGGCAGCACAGGTGAGAGTGGAGGTCACTCAGACACCAGGGGACCTGAGGCGGCTCCGTCAGCCCCGGGGAGCTCCAGAGCACAGCCAGCCCTTTGAGGAAATGGTCCCTGGGGCACGTACATCCGCTCTCCGCCAGGCCCAGCCTGAGAAGAGTGGGACCAAGGCAGAGCCCCGTGGAGCTGAGTTCCTGGCTCAAATCCAGTGTTTCTCACCCGAGACGGTTGTTCCTCCCTTGACCTTCGGCAAGTCTTATTCCATGTAACATAACATATTCATAGGTTCGGAGGATTAGGGTGCAGGCATCTGGGTAGGCGCTGTTAGCTTCCAGTGGGTTGAGGTCAGGGATGGCCCTGAGCCTCCTACAGTGACCAGGTGGCTCCTCCCCACACACAGTAAAGAACTGTCTGACCCAAATGTCCACAGTGTCCAGGCTGAGAAACCCCACTCCAACCCAACCCTTTTTTTAAAATTAATCTTCTTTATTTATATATGTCATCAGAATGCATTACGATTCATATTACACATATAGAGCACAAGTTTTTCATACCTCTGGTAACCCTTCTGATATTCAAATAATAGACCCAAGGCTTGGGAACCTCTTCCTCAACACATAAACCTCTCCCTGCTGAAACTGCCCATGGTTTTTTGTGTTTGGAAATAGTTTGGTGTGATGAGAATTCATGAAAAACAGGCCAACTTTTTCTGGGTACCACCAATCTTTAGAAGTTATCCAGAAGTATATGTCTGTCCTCCAAAAGATGACTTTGACTTGAGGATCCATCCAGGTATTCTTGAAAAGAGAACAGCTATATAAGATGTCATTGCTCTCTCGCGCGCCAGACGTGGTGGGGCACCTGGGCGCCTCCCTTCAGCCAGGAGAGCGAGGCGGGGACACCTCCTAATCCCTCTGGCCCTTTCGTCCCTGCAGAGCTGCCCAGCCTGGAAATGAACATCCTGGCCTGACAAGTTGGTCCTTATTTTCTTTGGGGAGCCACACCGTCCCCAGGGGCTGTTTATGGATCCAGAGCCGGCAGAATCTGTCTAATGTGCCTGACGTCAGAGAGGTCAGGGCCCCGGTGGGAAGAGCCACTGGGAGTTCATTTGCATCTTCTCCCCAGCTGGGAACAAAAGCCCCAAGGCCTGCCACCGCCTGCCACCGCCTGCCACCACCTGCCACCACCTTCCCTCCGCTTTAACTTATTTGGTTCATTTCCTCTAAATGGAGGGTAGATTAAAAGGACCAAAGAAGAATAAGTCAGGTTTCCTCTTTGTCCACATCCTTGCTGCGCATTCTCAGCCAGGTTGTAATGTGGACAGGTCACGGTTGCCTTGGGAGAAGGAGGAGCCTTTGAACGTGGTGTGGTCCGTGCCCTCCCTTTGGAAAGGTCAAGGCCACAGCTGTCTGGGTCCCTCTTGCAAAGGGTCTTTGAAGGCTGAGTCGTTCAGATCCCACCCACAGAATCAGCCCTCCCCTCTCTGGCTGTGTCCGGTGAGTCACTTGTCTGTATCCAGGTACTTCGAGGCAGATGGCAGGCAGGACGGCCGTTGGGCAAGTTGAAGCAACAGAGAACTTATCAAAAGCCATCAGGGGCTCACGGGATTCCCAGGAAGTCAGAGAACCAGGCTCGGGGTAGCTGTCCAGCAGGAACGGTACCAGGTCCCCCTGCCAAATGGCTATGTGAAAATGCAGCCCTGTCATCACTGGGCACGCCCTGCGAAGGGCATTATGTGCCACGCAAGCTGCTGTCATTGCTGTCTCTGAGGACAGCACGGAGCAGCCACACCTGTTCCCAGGATCTGCCTGTGCCTGACTCTCCTAGCCATGAGCCTCGACCTTAGAGTTAAGCCCAGGCACAGTCTGGAGTCCAGGCCACCGCAAAAGAGACTGAGAAAGAAAGTTTCCAGCTTCTAATTTGAAAAGATACAGGCTTATAAAATGATGAATTCCAGAAACACGGAAAATGTGTTTAACGTAGCTGGGTGCAGGGGCACACAACTGTAATCCCAGCAGCTCGGGAGGCTGAGGCAGGAGGATTGTGAATTCAAAGCCAGCCTCAGCAAAAGCAAGGCACTAAGCAACTCAGTGAGACCCTGTCTCTAAATATATATTTTTTAAATAAGAGGGTTGGGTTACGTACCCTTGGGTTCCATCCCCAATACCAGAAAAAAAAAAGTGTTTATTTTTCAGTGTGATCCAAAAGAATGACAGACAGCCCACAGCCTGGGCTGGGCTTGACCTTGACTCTACATCTCAGGGAGCAGGAGCTGTCAGGGCAGCCAAAGAAAGACCATCCACAGGTTTCCCCTGTCCCTAACGTCCCAGGCTATGACGTGGTAAGCTGCTCCAAGTTTTACCAAAGGTGCTTCCTGGAAAGCTGTGAGATGCATTCTCTCTTAGGCACAGGGTGGTCACCAAAAACACCAGGAGCCACCAGGCTATGGAACCAATGGTGGGCTGGTCACTGAAGCAAAGTCCCCTAGACTCCAGAAGAAGGGGCGCTGGCTAGAATCCACAGCAGCACTTAGCGTCCCCCATACGCCTCTCCTTCGGTACTCGCTCTGCCCCCTGGGGTAGCGTAGACGTCACCGTCCCCCAGGAAGATTCTCTTCGTGCAGCCCGGGCCTGGCTGCTCACCAGGGTCAGCTGAGCACTTTGGAGCTTGTGCAGGGGACTAAGACCAACGTGTCAGCCACTGGCCCCCAGCCCACGTTGGGACGCTGCTCTTGGCTTTGATAGCTTTGTGAGTGAGCCTTGGAGCTGGAGCCGGACAGAAGTTCTGTTGGAAAACAAAAGCATTTGAGAAGCTCCCTATCTCCAGAGGCGCTCAGGTCGGGGTCCCTGTGTGGCATTGAGGTCCGTCTCACGGTGCTGTTTGGACGGAGACTTGGCTCCGCAGTTTCTTATAACCTCCCAGGACAGCCGGGCTGCTCTCCTGCCCGGGGTGTCAAGGCCACCTGGAGCAGAGGCCACAGGCTGCGCCACCTTCTACCGGCTGCTCTGCAGGTGCCACCTGGGCTGACCTGGGAGGGAGCCCAGGAAGTCACCTCCTCAGCGCGGGTGACATCGCCCAGCTTCTACTCAGAGATGGCAGGAGAGGTCTCTGGAGGGTGCGCGAGCTCGGGGTGTCCTGGGGAACCCCCTCCAGCCGTGGCCCTTCCCTCTTCAGTGTCTGTCCTTCCCCTTGAAGCTGCCCCTGGGTCTTGTCCCCTCCCCCCCTTTACCATTTCCCCCATTTTCCTTCACTTGTTTGCGGTCATCACTGTCCCCGTGGAAGCTGGCCTCTGTCTTCTGACCTTCAGATCCTGCCGGGCCTGGCGCACAGTAGGCGCACAGGGACTTGTGCTGAGCGGGGGGTCGATCCTGGCCCCTCGTAGCTGCTCGCTGCGTGGGAGATGGAAGCGCCTGGCCGTGGCTCGGACGGAGCGGACCTTCTCCTCTGGCCACACTCACCTTTTCCACCCTCCTGTGCTGCGGGGAGGGTGGCCCCCCTGCTGGCTCTGCTCGGCTTGGACAGGGGCCTCGTCCAGGTCAAAGCGCAAGAGAACTAGAAATGGGCCCCCGAGGTAGAGGAGGTGAAGGGGGCTCTGACGGCGCCTTGGGAGTGGAGGGGAGGGGCGGCCAGGGCACCCTGAGGTCCCCAAGGGAAGCCCCGGGTAGCCGGGACAGCTCCTGGACTCTCAGTCGGATCGGGCCCTTTCCCTGCTCAGATGCTGGCACTGAGCCACTTGGAGTCAGCTGTTGACCCCCCTGCTGGGTCCCAAAGCAAGATGATCTTTAATGATGCTCCTTCCTCTGCGCAAGGCCGAGCCCAGACCAAGCCCAACCCTGTGTCGGATCCCTGCGAGGAGCGCGAACGCCCGGCCTCTCAGCTCACCTTGGGAGGCCCACGGAGGATGAGGTTGGGAGGATGGCCTGGACTCCCGGCCCACAGCCAGCCAGCCACAGCTCCTTAGGGAGGCCCCTGACCTCAGCTCCCGTCTGCCTGATGGAAAAGACGGTGCCCCCCTCCCTCCCACAGCACAGGTTGTAGGCACCTAGTGAAAAATGACAGGAACCAGGAAGTGATTCCACCCCACTGTCTGTCAGTCTGTGAGCGGATAAGCCAACAAAACGTGGCTCGTTCACATAGCAAGATATTACTTACCAATAAAAAGGAACGACATAGCCAGGCTCAGTGGCCCACGCCATAATCCCAGCCACTTGGGAGGCTGAGGCAGGAGGATCACAAATGTGAGGCCAACCTCAGCAACTTAGTGAGGCTGTTTCTCAAAATAAAAAATAAAAGGGCTGGGGATGTAGTTCAATGGTCGAGTGCCCCTGGGTTCAATCCTTAATACCAAAAAGGAAGGGAGGGAGGGAGGAAATGAAGTACACTTGACAACATGGTTGAACCGTGGTCACATTAGGCTAAGTGAAAAGGTCCATACAAAAAGCCACACGTTGTATGTGTCCATTCATAGGAAATATCCAGGAATTGGCAACTCTGCAGAGACAGAGCTGGGGGAGGGAAGAATGAGGACTGGTGGTTTCCTTGGGGGCTGCTGCAAATGGTGAGACATCGACAGACACGTGGGAAAGGGCTGAGCCGCGCTGAGGGGCAGGAGTCCGCCTCGCCGTGTCGCATTTCAGTGCCTCGTGTCCCTGGTACCATGCCAGGGGCTTTGCAGTCTTGCTCTGCGTTGTAGATCTTATCCTCTTCGTTTTCTAAAGAAGATAAAATCAGAGAAATTAAGCAACATGATCAAAATCACAGGTCACCAGCTGGGTGGCCAGACCCGGATGCGAGCCCAGGCCCGTCTGACCCCAAGTCTAGACTCTTTCCTTTATCCCACATCACTCTTTTGGTTCCCGGGCTTCTGGACGTGAATAAAATGGCTTAGGGGGGAGATCAGGCTGTCGTATGACTTAAAACGGTCTCAGTCCTTCAGTAGCGCTCCCAGGGCTCCCGTGGGAAGGCAGGCTTCTCTCCAGGGTCAGGCTGAGCGAACCTTCTAGGTTGACGGCTCTTCAATGATCCACCGTGGAGACTAGTCTCAGGTCCCTTAAGAGTGGGATCCAAGAATTCAGAGGGTGGCCAGAAGGTCTAGGACATGCCAGGGACCGTCCTCAGAACCCAGTGGTGACAAGACCCACCCGGGAGCGGGGGATGCTGCCTCAGTTTCCCTCCCAAAGGCGTGAGACTCAGCTTTCCTGCTTGATACGTGGAGAAGGTGACTTGCAGGCTCCGAGAATGATCCCCTCCACCTGCTCCCATCTGGGAAGATGCCATGTGGTCTGTCCCATCCAAAGTCGTGGCAAGGTCAGCGCCAGTCTATCAAGAGCCTGCTGGTGGTGACCAGAAACTCTATGACTAAACCCTGAGTGTCAGAGCAGTGAACCAAGGAGAGACCTTTGGCCAGGAGAGACCCAGGCTCTGGTGTCCACACAACTGACACGTGTGCCTACAGGGAACCTGCAGAAACAGAGTCTTTTGCGGGGCCTGGGCTGCTCCCCAGGGCCCACGAGGTCTGACCCAGGTTTGGGAGTGAACACCTGGTAGGGGAGGGGGGCTCTGAAGTCGAGGGTCTTGATGGGGCTCTGACTCACCTGGGCTGTGTGATGCGGGGCAGTCACCTTCCCTCTCTGGTGTAGGTTTCATTATCTAGCGAAGCAGGGACTCAGTGCAAACCCAGGAGGTCCTCGCTCATCCATCAGAGCTTTGCTGAGGCCCTGCCCGTTGCTCGTCCCTCAGAGTGACACGAAAGGGCATCAGCCTTGCCTTTTGGAGCTTAGTCATAAAACGACCCCCAAATGAACAACTACAGGTTGTGGCTGTGAAATGGCAGCGGCGGGTGCTGAGATTGCGTGGACTGTGCCTTTTGAAAACCTGCTACGTTCCAGGCACTCTTCTGCTTGCAGGAGACGTATTTTATTCAGGTATAGCAAAGCTAACGGGCCAGAAAAGGGTGCCATTTAAAAGACCGTCTGTTAGGGGGCTCAAGAGAAGGGGCGTCCTGCCAGGAGGGCCAGGTCAGGAAGCACCGAGTTGGTCAGGAGGCAGAGAGGCCGGGGCAAGCCAGGGCCAGAGCTTTTATCGGGGTTACTGGGAGAAGGAATGGGTGGTACAGGGTGAATTCAGGGTTGGGGATTTAGAGTCACTTTGCAGGCCCTGGGCTACAGGGACCTCCTCACCTGCCCAGCCCTTGGTCCTGAGATGGCTTAGGGTGGGGGATATTGGTTGGGTGCGTGAGAGTTTGATAAAGGTGGTCAGTTTGCACAGAAAGGTGTGTTCCCAGGCAAGCCGTTTGCTGTCCCTAGGAACCAGCCTCGTGGGGGTCACTCCCTCCCGGGGTGGGAAAGGTCTCAGAGCATCATAACCATGGAAAATAAAAGCATGTGGAGCTCACACCTTCCGCTGTGTGTGATGGCATCCCTGTTGTACAGATGAGGAAACGGAGGCAAAGAACTTGCCCAAGGTCACTTGGTTAGTTGGACGGGAGTTATTTGAACCTGTGGTCATGCCGCACGGTCCATGCTCCCAAGGACCCGTTCCTGGTCCCCCCAAGAAAGGGCTTGGGCTGGCTCTTGCCTGGAAACCCACCTGCAGGAGTGACGGTCAGCTGGAGCCGGTTCAGCGAGCAGCTACCTGGACGGTGTTTTAAGCCTGCCGATGACGGGCTCCCACGGCAGGTGGCTGAGCCAGGCTCTCCAGGGGTGTTTTTAAGAGGGTCCCCAAGTGACTCTTTTTTTTTCCATTATGTTGAAATTGGCAAAGGTGAATACGCAGGTCAGAAGTTGGATGGGCCTTGGCAAATGTGTACCCAGATGTGACTGCACCCCGGCCAGGACGGGGGTCTCCTTCACCCTGGAGAGCTCACGTGCCCTCTCCAGTCAATCCCCACGTGGCCCTCCGCGTGGTCACCGTCCTGAGTCCTGCCGGGGTAGACACCTGCTGCTTCCGCTCCGCAGAACGTTTTTGAGATGGATGCAGTTGCCGTGTGCTCACCCCGTAGCTGAGGGGTGTGAGACTCTGAGGTTCAACCACAGCGTGCTCACTCATTCTCCTGTTGATGGACGTTTGGACTGTTGGCAGCTTGCATAAAGCTGCCATGGACATTCGTGTATGCCTCATGGTGGACATGAGTGACCGTTTCTCTGGGTCAGCACCTAGGACCTCCATGGCAGGGTTGCCCTAGGGGATCTGTAGCAGCCAGCCCAAAGCTGGCCCTTCAGAGGCCCTGGACTGACCCATGCCACTTCAATCCTTCTCTGCCTGGGACCCTATTTCAGCTCAAAAATGGCATTTGGTGATGTTATGGGTTTTTTAAACTGTAAAAAAATACTCATACCAAAAAAGGAACCATCGGAACCATCTTTAAGCAAAGGGTTAAATTACAGTCACACTGTAGTCCATCCCTCACCACAGACCATCTCCAGAAGTTTGATGCCTTCTCCAGCTGAAACTCTGTCCCTGTTCAATACCAGCTCCCCACGGCTCTCCCCACCCCAGTCCCGATGACCTCTGTTCATCTCTGTGAACTTGACCACTCCAGGGACATCACATAGGTGGACTCATCTGTGTTTGTCCTTTTGGAACACTCGGCATAATACCTTCAAGTTTAATCCACACGTCACAATGTCCTTTTGTAAAGCTGAATAATATTCCACCATGTTATAAACCACATTCTGGACTATGTTTTTTTTTTTTTTTTTTTTAATGGAGACAATTTTCATTGTAAGAAAAAGAAGAGTTTAAAACAAGAGGCGGGGGATGCACTGTTACCCAGCCCTGAAACTCTGCGGATTCCTCCCTTGCTTACCCAGGATGTGTTTGGCCATGTTCATGCCCAGGACCGTCTGAGCCCAGGAGATCTCAAAATGCAGGCGAGTCCACACAAGGCAGATCTCGGGTGCCTTTCACCACCTCTTTATCATCACAGATGCGTTGCGTGGGGAATGTCGCCGGTGCCGCCGGCCCCTGACCCCTCCCATTGGAGCTGGTTCCCTGGTTAAGTCTATGAAAATCCTTTCTCTGTGTGTTTCTCCAGAACTGTTCATCCAGAGTCTGAAGAGCAGATCTCTTTGTTTATATTTCCCTTGGCCATTTTAAAACCCTATTTGTCACAGCTGACACACTTTCCTATCAGATTAGAGAGGAAGAGCCTGTGGAATGTGTGCCGGGTGGGAAATGTGAGCCGAGAGCCACTCAGGCTTGGACCCGGGCACCTTCCCGGGAACTGGGAGCTGCACAGCATCTCTCAGGGTAGGAACCAACCTGAGAAAAACAGACGGAGTTAATTGCCTGGGTGCTAAACCGCTTCAGAACAGCAAGCACATAGTAAGGGCCGTAATCAAAGCTCAGTGGCTATGATTTGACAGTCGGAGCCTGTCTGGCCCAAGGCGGGAAGGTCAAAGGCACAGGTCATAGGCAGGGGATAGAAACGCGGAGATGCAGCGCACCCACTCTCCAGTGGGGAGGCGCTATGCAGCCTTGAGCCCCCAACGCCATGGGCCATTCTGCTTCCTTGGAACTTGCGAGTGGTGTCCGCTGGTCCCTCCCCGCAGCCTCCACCTGCGTGTTTTCTTAACCATTGCACCTATTAACATGGAAAGCCCTCGGTAAATATTTACCTAATAAATGTGTGAAGAATGAGTGCCACCTGTTCACTAGCTGCGCGTGAACCTCAGGAGACCACCAGCTCCTACGGCAGACAGCATCTCCCCTTCCCCAGCTCCTAGCACACGGCCTGGTTCAGGGGAGGTCCCCAAACTTAAAAGGTGGCCACACCCTGCAGTGTCCCAGCCCTTTCCAAGCCTGTGTGTCCCCCTCCCACCCGGGTGTCCTCCGCACGCTGAAGCAGCGTGTCCTGTTCTTTCTTGTTATGTGAATCCCTGGCATCCAGCACATGCCCGGCATATAGTAGGAGCTCAGGAGAATGCACCCTGATTGTCGAATGATATTTAAGATGCAATTCCAATTTTCTAACCCACTGGGGTCTGTCTTTTTCTCTTTTTTTGAAATATACGAAGAGCTGGACTTCAGTGCCTTGTCTATCCCACTTTATTCTAGAATAGAATTCGTGAGTCCGCCTGGGCCTCTTCCAGGCAGCTTTATGACCGGTGTGTCAAGGTGGGAGCTGAGCCTGCATCAGGCTCCGGTGGGTCCCTCCTGCCGTCTCTGCCCGACTTCTCGTGCCTGCTCGTTGGTGAGCATTTCAGGGAGCACAGAAATCCAGGAAGTGCATCCGCAGGCTGGAGACTGACGACCGTAGATTGGCCTCTTGGACTCAGGGTTGGGGTCACGGGTGGAGGAGACTTGTTTGGCTTTGGGGTTGGACAGACGGGGTTGATCCCAACTCTCCCTCTCATTGGCCTTTCCCTCAGAGCCGCGCTGTTCCCCCAAATGCCCACTGTCCCACGTGTCAGGTGGGGACACACTGTATCTGTACAAATTGTTGGAGGATCAGCTGGAGTATTCGCATATACAGTGACCTGAGTGTAGCTGAAGCACCCCATTTTCCTGTGTCCTCCGTCCCCCCGTGAAACGTACCCTCTTAGGCTCGAGTTGCCCCCAAAGCAAACCCTGAATGATGGGTTCCAGAGCACGCGATTTATCTGAGAGACACCAGGACCCCGGGCAGGTACCCGGGGAGCTTAATTCCCCTGGGGCCAGTGCAGAGCGTGCCCCAGAGTTGCCCAAGCCCAGGGCAGAGGGAGCCGGGGATTTACCTACCAGGCCCAGTCAGTCCTTGGTGTGGGAACCCCCCGTGGCTCTGTGACACTCCTGGCCTGCGGCACAGGTGGCACTGTGAGCGCCAGCCTCTGGGCGAAGCTAAGAGGGCAGCAGCAGTTGGAAGTGAGCCCAGGGCGCACCGGGTGCTAAGAGGGAGGAAACCGGGCAGAGGCCCAAGGTCCTCAGCACGCCACCTGCCCGGGCACCTCTGTCCCAGCGCCACCACTGTCTTGCTAAGAGTCACTTGCTGTTCCTCCCAAACCTGTTTATGTCGGCTGTACAGTGACTTAATGAAACCAAGGTAAACGTTCGGTAATTTAAATGAAACTAAAACGAAGACTTGTTAGGAGTAAATTGCTTTGAGAAAGTGCTGTTTAATTAGGTCTAATCAAGACAACCACCAAAGATGGCGGCGGGAGGCAGAGCCACGCAGCTCTGGAAGCTGGCGTTGTTTCTACCCCTTCTAAAGAACCCCAGGCCGGCAGTTCCTGGCACTGGCTAGGAGCGTGGTTTTGTACCTGTGCGGTGTATTCTGTGTCATAGCTCCCGGCGGTGGGCGTTGGTCACATTTTATTGATCATTGGTGAAGAAAATGAGGACCAAAGAGGTGAAGTGAACCCTCAAGGTCCTGAACTTAGGAGAGGCAGAACTTGAACCCAAGTGTCTGTCTCTGCCACACTCTCCCTCCCTCCGGGGACCTCCACCTGCCACCCCTGGATGTCACACTGGAATCGCTGGAGCCGACACCATCCTACGTCGCTCCCTGGAATTCTAGACCCTTGCCCTCCCAGATTTGGGGGAATCCCTCATGATTTCTGTCCCACTCTATCGTAACTTCTTTTGACATTGGGGAACCCCCACTGCTCCCTCGTAGAAGGAACGGCAACATTCAGAACACCCCAGATCACACGGTCAGCCCTGCCCTTCCCCTTCTGGCAGAGATGACGCAGGAGAAACTCTGGGCAATGTCCCTCCACTTTGCCCAATCTGGAGGGACAGTGGGTGGGGGACAAAGCCCTGGCCCTGGCCCTCCGAGTGGTCACTCTGACAGCCACAGGGAGCAAAGTCACCTGGACCATCCGGGTGGGGGCAGCTACAGAGGCAGAAGCTTCCACAGTTGTCCCGAGTGCCTGGGGCTAGGCTCCTTCTAGAATCCCGTTTCTCGGGAAGAGGAAAAAGCGTTCCCTGAAGCAGAGCGGATTAACCAAGCCGGTAACAACCCTGGGCAGGCTGATTGCCTTCTTCCATTTTACATGGACCCTCCCACAGAGGTGGCTGGGGGACAGGACTCTCCCCAAGGGCACTGTTCAATGAGAGGCGCCTGCAGGCCCCTCAGGAGAGGTCAGTGGGGATGGCTGGGCGGTGCTTTTGAAAGGCTCCTCTTCAAATGAAAAATCAATCCGTGCACCACTGTGACCCCCAGCTCTACTTTCATGGAGATGTCTCAAGGAATCCTCAGTTGGCTGGTCGCTAGGTCCTTGGGTATCCAAATGGCCGGGTTGAGGAGGGCGTGGGTCTTGCTCCCGGCTGGTGTAGGAAGCACCCGCTGTGCTCTGTGCCTGGGGCGTAGGGCCAGGACAGCGCCCTCTGCTGGACGGAGATGCACCCACAGGCATGTGGCAGGTGGCGGGAGCTTCTCCAGGGGTGCGTGGGGCACAGGTGTCCCAAAGCAGCTTAGGGGACACGCCTAGGAGGTGACATGAAACTGAGGGGGGAAGGATGCGCCTAGAGCTGCCAAGTTGAAGGTGACAGAGCGTGCCCCAGGCAGCCTGGGCAACAGCAGAGGGGCAAATCCCAGTTACCCAAGGAGACGGCTTGGCCAGAGGGTAGGATGGCAGCCAGTGAGGTGAGTCTGCAGAGGGGGACAAATACCAGTCCCCGGGGGCCTTTTGACTTTGCCAAGAAGTGGGCATTTGACCCTAGAAGGAAGGAGTGGCTGGCTGAACCTGAAATTCAGCCGTAACTAGAAGGCACGAGATTTGGGTGATTTATCTGTATAATAATGAGTCGTATTTCAAGAGTTTTCTGTGCATTTTCATGGGGCTTAAGTCGAGAGGCAAATTCTGTTCTTCAGTTTTAATTATGCAAAACCAAGAAGCAAGAGTTATTCTCTTCATTTGCATTGCAGAGAGCCAATCTGATTACTGGCCCTGCACCCAAAAGTGGGGCTGGGGCTCCATAGATCACTCCTTCCTGGGGGGGACCGGGGACTGGGCGTCCTGGCCCTTGAACTGAAAGAAGTCACAAGTTCCCAGCATGCACTTCTGCGACCACTCCAGCCACTGATGTCGGGGATGCCCACTCTGGCCGTCCCTTCCCGCCCACAGCCCGGCTCCCCTTCTCCTGGAATCTCTTCCTGCCACCATGTCCCCCTCTCTGTGTGCTGGCTTCACCCCCAGCCTCTGCACAAAGAAACGGGCTCCCAGACCTGCTGCCATCTGCCTAGTCGTGGGCCAGCGGGCAGGGCCCAGGGGAGAGCCCTGGCGGGCCTCGTTCTGGCTGTGTGGCCGCGGGGCTCTCTTCCTCACGGGGCCTAGTTCTTCATTGATCTAAAGAAAACGTCGAGCTACGTGGACTCCTGGGTTCTTTCAGAGGCTGCATCTGTCCTGTTTATGGCTGTGTCCCCAGGACCGGGCACAGAGCAGGCACTCAGCATGGACCTATGGAATGGACCCCCAACACGGATCTCACGCCAGGCCACCTCCCCGGGCACACATCCGGGAGACGGGGCATGACTCCCGCCTTCAAGCATCTGGCGGTGGGAATCAATATGGAGGTTGTCATGGCTCAGATCTGGAAGGTCCCCGGAGCCTCATGGGTTGAGGGCCCCAGTGCAGCAATGTCCAGGGGTGGGGCTGACCTCATCAGTGGACGGATCCATTGGTAACTGAATGGACTCCTGAGAGGTGGTGGGAACTGTAGGGGGGGACCGTGATTGGAGGATCCAGGTCTCTGGGCCATGTCTCTCCTCCCCATCCTCAGTCCCTCCCTCCCTCTCTGCTTCCCAGCTCCCTGGACCTACCGCTCTCCTCCGCCACGCCCTCCCGTCACGATGCTCTGCCCCACTCAGGCCCAGAGTGATGCAGCCGGCCCACCTCGGACGGAAACCATGAGCAGAAATAACTTTCCCTTTCAGTCGTCCTCGTCACTTAGTTTGGTCACTGTGTCCAAAAGCTGACACCAGGTAAAGCGTTAGAATGTGGTACCAGCACAGACGGGCAGTGATGAAGCCCGTTGAGAAGTAAGGAACTTGCTGGTGCTAGAGGGGGGGAGAGCCGGGGTTTGGACCAGGCAAACCCTGAATCACTGAGCAAAAGAACCTTACTGCACAGGGCTTGGCTCCGGGAGCACTTGGCTTCGACCATTGCCTTCCTGATCTCTCAGCAAGCAGCACTTAGCTGTGTGGCAAGGCCTAAAAGGAGGGAATTCCAAGGCACACCGGAGTCCAAGTCCCCGTGACCTAGCAGCTAGCTGTGTTGCATTTGGCAGCTCAGACAACCTCTCTGAGCCGCAGCTTCCTAATCTATAAAGCGAGACTATTGATACGTGCCGTGAAGACCTCCAAGGTTCACTGTGATGATCAAAGGAGAACAGACACACTCCAAGCAGCCAGCTGACACGATAAAGCTCTGTGCTTGTTCCAAACAAAGAGAGAAAATGGCGTGAGCAGGTCAAGACACGTAAGTCAAAAATCCCGAGGTGGCAGCCGAGGAGAGTCGGTTCTGTGGAATTCCTTAACATCCTGCTCCTTCCCCTTGGAGGGATTTCCACAGACTGTCTCCAGCTGTCAGCACACACACTCCACCCGGCCAAGGATCCCAAACGTCCCGGCGTCTTGTCTTCCAATTTGCAACGTGGGTCTTGCTGCTCTGTATGCAGAGGAGGTGCACGCACTGCACACGCTCACGACCGCGACCGAGCATTTGGGCTAGATAACGGTTTTCTCTTTTAAAATGCCAATAAGAGTTGGTTGGTGTGACGGTGACAGGCCTTGGGTACAGTATTTTGTTCTACAGAGAAAGCTGCTCAGGGTCTCCACCCCCACCTGGCGTCCTGGCAGGTGACTCCCATCTAATCCATGTCCACCAGAGAGAGCCCTCTTTCTCCCCCACTGGCCTGAGGCCAGGAGAGGCCTGGCTGCTGGAGGAGGGTGGTGTGGACTCCCACCAGAGCATCTGGCCCTCAGGACACCAGGGACCTTGTTAGAGGGTGACGGAGGACAGGTCTGCTGGAGTGGTCCTCAGGAGGACCCAGGGGTCCTTCCCCTAATGAGAAACCAAAATGGCAGGAGGAAAGGGGAACAGGTGCAGGGCCTCCTCCCTCTGGGAACCTGGAGAGACCCCACGCCCCACCTCCCCAGATGGCCAGGGCCTGCACAGCTGGAGAGCCCCTGGCAGAGGTGCCCGGGAGCCTCCAAACACCTGCTTAGCTTGCCCCAGGGCAGAGGGCACCATGACCCTCAGACGGCAAGGGACCCGGGAGACCAGCCAGGGCACAGCAAATGCGCCTGTGTCACTGAGCAGCAGATCCTCACTGCAGGGCTATTGTCCTCCAGGTGTGTGCGGGCTCGGCTTCTCCTGGCCCTCAGAGGCCGCCCCTCCAGAGCAGGCGGGATTCCTGAACCCTGCTCTATAGCTGCAGAAATCTCCCTTGATGGCCCAGGCGACCCGCTGCATTGACACTGTCACTTCCTACAAGCGGGTAAATGGCTGCGCTCTCTGAGCAAATGGAAATGGGCCGCGACTCATCCGCAGGCCCGTCACACCCGGCAGCTCCAGCCTCGCCATGAATTATGCATCTGCGGCTCTGCCGGCTCTCCGCCTCCCATTTCTCAAGTGCTCCTAACAGACAAAGCCCTCCAAAGCCACGCAGGGTGTCTCCCTCGACGCCCCTGGACGTTGTGACCCGGGAGCGCCAGATTTAAGGAGGCCACTAAGAGCCGAAGTGCACGCCAGGGAACCAGAGGGTCCTCCACGTTTATGTGTTCACGGTGAAGACCAGGCTGGGAGGTGTCCCCCGGCCAGGCTGGAGTGGCAGGTGATGACAGATCCCCCACCCTGTCACCAAGCGACGACCTGAGCTGACAGCCGCTCTGCAGGTGGGAGGAGGTCTTCCTCTCCCCTCTTGCTCCCTTTCCAGTCTTCTTAGGAGTAGAAGATGGCATTTCGGTTTGGGCCAAAGCCATTCACCACAAAGGGACCCCCTTCTTAGGAAAGGATGCCCCCTTCCAATCCCCTATTGTACGCGGCCATAAAACCTCCTTAATAACTTTGCCTAAGATAAAACTCCCAGATCCATAATTCACTCAAGACAGCTGACTCCAGAGACCTCGCTGCGGTTTATCTTAGTTTTGTTAATTAGAGCCCTCCCCTCCCCCTCCCCCTGCCCTCCCCCCTCCCTTCCCCTCCCCCCTCCTTCTCCCAATGTACAGGTGATTTACAGAGAGGTTGGGATACCTGGTTATTATTCCTCGCTCCAGGTCCATTTTTTTTCTTTCCAATTTTACAGAGTCATTTGCTGGATAAGGCCACTTAGAAAACAAACGCATATTTTAGTAGTTAATATTGAATTTACATTCATATCTCAGGTGTATAGGGATAATGATGTGGCAATTAAAGGCAAATATATAATTTTTAGTCATGACTAGGGATTACTCTGTGGAGTGAACAAGCGCTGACTTAGATATTTAACTGAATGTTAATTTTTTAAAGCTTTGGGGATTTTTTTTTTTTTGACTATTGATGGATGGCTCAGTGCTTTCAAATTTCAGGTGGGGAAAAAAAAATCTCCTGATTTGGCACTTTATATAGAAAAGTCTTAATATTATGTCGTCAGTCAGTTCATTCACCCCGAGCACAGTGTGTCGATAAGTAACGCAGCAGGATCCAAGCAGTACACGCACAGGGACCCGCACGTGTGGACACGCACACACGTGAGCCGAACACATGCACACACCATGGGTATGTGTTTGCAGGACAGCTTTCAGTGCAAATACACAAAAATAAACAGAGATGATTTCCTACAGGGTTTGCTGTCTCATCTCTTTTGCAGGGTTGGGTGCTGCGGATTGGACCCAGGGACACTTTACCACTGAGCTACATCCCCAGTTCTTTCTGGGCTAGGGATATAGCTCAGTTGGTAGTAGAGCTTGCCTCATATATATGAAGGCCCTGAGTTCAATCCCCAGCATCACCAAAAAGAAAATAAAAAGTACTTTTTTGTTTTTCTAAATTTTTGAGACAGAGTGTCACTAAGTTGCTTCGGGCCTCTTACCTCAGCCTCCGGAGCCAATGGATTGTAGGTGTGCGCACTACACGCAGCTTGTCTTCATCTTTAAACATAATCATCTTGTCTTTGTGCAGACCTCCTCTGCTCTTGAGCCAGACCACCTGAATAGGTAACCAAGCCCGTGGGGGTATATCTATACCTGCCAGGTCCTTATTCAGGTCTTGACCTCAGTGTGACCACTTGGGGTCTTATCAGGGATCATTTTTAAAGGGAATGGAGATGTCTCTGCTCAGACTCCTAACAGCCACGGGGGACTTGGTGTGCAGAATCTCCCTGCTGATCTGCAAAGATAAGCGGGATGATCACGTGTGGCCTCCCTCACAGGCAATGGTCCTCGGCCTCTCTTGGCCTTTGGGCCTCCTAAACAGAGCAGAAGAGCTGTCTGCCTCCTTGTCACCTCCTCTCTACCTGCCACTCCTCATAAAACCCCTTCTTGAGTGGGGGAGGCGGGGCTTCCTCCTGGCTATGATCCAGGGGAAGAGTAGCAGGGCTAATCATTTCTTCCCACCAGGAAAAGAGACAGCCACGTGGCTGTCCTTCTAAAACTTAGAGAAGCCACCATTTGGGGGACCTGAGGGAGGACCAACAACTCTGGCCCCGTCTGCGTACTGAGAAGCACCACCTGGAAGACCAGGAGCTCGCCTAAGTTTGGAGAGAGAAACGCCTGCGTCTCCAGGAGCATGGCGTCGTGGGATGTTTTAAGGTGACCTGGGAGCACAGCAGACCCTCCACGGGCAGGCCTCCTGGGCGCTCCCCTCTGCCAGCAGAGAGGCCTAGGTCTTTGTTTAAACAGGCTGCCCCTCGTCGCCCTATCCTTGACCTCTTCCTTCCCCCATTGACCAGGCAGGGGGCGGAGGGGTCAGGGGCTATGTGCAAGATCCAGCTCCTCCCGTACTTAGGCCACTCAGTCGTGTCTGTGCTTGTCACTCTCTCCGGGGGCACTCTGTTTTCCTTGGTGTTTGGAGGCAAGTCCAGACCTATGTTCTGGGGAAGGGAAGGGAACTCTCTTGCTTTTCTGCGTATTGAGTTGTATTTCCCCTCCCAGCCCTCAGCTCTGTCCCCATTAACAATGGACAACCGGAGCCTGGCCCCAACGCGCAGAGCGCCCGCAGAGCGCCCCCAGCTCCTGCCCCTCGCTGCGCTGCGCCAACTGGAGGGAGTTTCAACGGCAGCCAACGCGCCAAGCGCCATCGTCACTCGAGGCAGTGGCGTGGCTTCCGCTCCAAGCCGGGAGGCGATGGGCTGTTAATCCTGGTGACATTCCCTTTGAATCGCATCATATTTCAATCCTGTTAAGCTGAGGGCCCGTGGTTTACAGGTCTCCCTCCAAAAGCAGGACCTCGCTGCTGGCTCTGCGTCTCTACGCGACAGTTGGCTTCAGCCTGCGCCGCTGACCTCCTCCGCCCCAGCCCTCGGAGACGGAGACTCATCAACTCCCAGCTCCCAGCTGCCTCTGCTCGCCCATCTGTCCACCCACCGAGCGAGGGGTCAGCGCGCCCGGTGCCTTCTAGTTGGAATGTGGAGAAGAGGAAGATCAAATGCATCTGGAGAAGAGGGAGGAAAGGGGAGGTGGTGAGGCCCACTAAAGGTTCCAGAATTCCCCATGTGACCCTCTCCGCGCCTGCCCTCTTCGGGTGCTGGCCTCCCCAGCTGAACAGTCCATTCGTTCACTCAGAACATCTCTGGAGCACCTCCCCCCTGTGCTGTGGCTGATGCCTCAGACACAAGAGTGAACAGGGCCGAGGAGCTGGTGTCCTTGTCAACCAACCCATCATCTAGGAGTGGGATGGCCTCGGCCAGGGGGAAGTTGGGAAATGTCAGAGTGCAGGATGTGGAAATAGGCCACCGTCTGTGCTTTGAAGCCTGACTCCGCCATTTATGGGGAGATTCACTTCACCTCCTGGACCCTCGGACTCCTCATCTGTTCAACAGGGCTAATAATGGAACCATTCCTATAGGATTGTTGAAAGGACTCGATGAGGTTTTTTTGGCAAATTACAACCTTCAGAAGTATTTGGTAATTATCCGGTTTGTTATTTAATAATTCCTATTGTTATCTATACTCGAAAAGGCAAGCATGGGATTTCAAGAAGTTGGGAGGCTGAGGCAGAAGGATCGAAAGTTCTAGGCCATCCTGGGTGACTTAGCGAGACTCTGTCTCAAAATAAAATTTAAAAATATGGGCTGGGGATGTAGCTTAGTGATAGAGCACTTGCCTAGCACGTCCCAGACCCTGGGTTTAGTTCCCAATATCAGATAAACCATAAAAAGGCAAGCGTTGGGTCCCAGGGGAAGATGTTGTAGGGGAAAGTGCCTTACGGAGGAGGTCACAGAAGGTGTCCCTGACGATGACACACTTAGCTGAAAATTGGAAGTCAGCCCCCTACTCTCACCCTAAGGGTTGACCACTCACCTGGGCATCCAGTCTGCTAAGATGAAGTTGAATGGGATCCCTGTCCTCTCTTGACTTTGGACAAGGAGAGGATCTGGAATATCTTTCCAGAACGTTCTACCATCAGGATCACATCCCATTACTTTGCTCTTCTTTGAACAACCAAATAAGTGAGTGACTGATTTGTGGCCCTTGCACAGATCAGAAGATGATTGAGGTCTGTCTGCTACAGATTGGCCCTGGTGTGGGTCCAGCAGGCTCTGTGGGCCTGGAAGCTTCTCCCTGCCCTTCTGAAAACTGACCATAAGTTACCAACTGGCTGGACCCAACACTCACTCCTGAGCGGTCAGCAAGGACCCACCCCAGGCTGCCCCTGCCCAGCAATTAGGGGAATCGTGGAGAAGAATACAGGGTTCAGGGGTGCAGGTGGGTGACAAAGGCCACCCCCCTCCCTGGCTTCTGCCTTCCTGTGCCCCAGGTTTTAGGGTGCTGTAACACCCCCCAACAGCCAGCATGCATAGGCCTTGATTTATACAAGAGGTGTGATCCTGAACATCTGTTTATGAATCCTGCTGGTTGGGGGAAGACTGTGAAAAACCTTCCAAGAGACGCGTCGATACACAGCACGCGATACATAATTCAGTTCTGCTGTCGCTACGAAATTAATTTTGCATGCACAGGAGGCTTAGATGGTGCTCATGCTGAGCAGGCTCCTGCTCTGTGAACCTGAGACCCCAGAGGGGCCCGAGGACCACTCACTGTTCTCGATCCTCCTAGTGTCCGGATCTGAGTGCCTTCTTCATTCCCAGAGGATTGATGAGCACCCCCTGTGCCCTGAGCTCTGTGTCAGGGGCAGCAGAAGCTCAGCATTGACCTCCAGGCTGCTCATGGACAAGGAGCTGGGATACCACATGCTGAAGCTCCGTGTAGGCAGTGGGAGCACCGAGCAGGGGCCGAGGGAAGGACGTGGGCCTCCCAGACAGAGGGGCAGCCTGGGCCAGCCAGGAGGTGGGGCTGGGCCCTGCTGGGTGCAAAGGGTCAACCAAGCCACAGAGGGTCCTTGTGACCCTGCTGAGGAGCCGGGGAGGAAGGTGCCAGGAGAGCAGGTGAGCAGGTGAGATCCGGCCGCAGCGGGCAGTGACCCCTGACCACCTGGCCCTCCATGGACAGCAGCAGCGTCTGCCCCCAGCCCAGCGGTTCTCCCTCTTAAGCCTGCTTCAGAACCCTCTGGAGGGTCAGCCAAAGCGCAGGTGGCTGCCGGTCCCACCCGGGACTTTCCTCTTCCTTTTCTTTATTTTTTTTCCAGGGAGAGGGGAGGAGGGGGAGAACCCCAATTCTTAACAACATTTCTTTCCTCATGCATGTGAATACCCGCATGCGCAATTTATATGTGCAAATATAAATGTATAATGTATACATACACATATATTTTTATATATATTACTGTATGTATTTGAGGTTTCCAGGTTGAGGTCCTGGGACGTATTTCCGTGTGTCACTACAGGGTGGTTTAGTGGTCACCATAAGGAAGCAAACTGACCTACAAAGTAGCAGAAATGGAGGATGCGCAGTCTGGGAATCTCACGCACACCTTGAGGACTGTAGCTGATGGAGTTGGACCCTACGTGGGTCTTTTGCTAAGTAGGTAGATTTCAGCAGCTCCGTCACACACACAGAGTTTCTGATTGAGCCGGTCTAGGGTGGGGCTGAGAATCTGTGTCTCCGACAAGGTCCCAGGTGGCCCTGATCCTGGTGCCCCGGACCACACTTTGAGAACCACCGCCTAGGCACCCCGGAGTCCAACCTGGAGAAGTAGCATCCCTACAACTGGCAGGAGAGGAAGGGAACTGCCAGGAAACCAGAGACAGGAGCCAGGCAAATGCATCTGTGACCCACGGGGCTGGGGGAGTCCGGCTCCCGGTCACAGGGGATGGTTCCGGCTTCCGCGGGCCGGCTGTGCGGAGGGAAGAATCACCTCCTCTTCACCACCCGGCACAACTTTGCTGCCTGCAGAAACATAACCCAGGTCCCTTCTCATTTCTCCGCGTGGCTGCTGTCCTGGAGAGTAGAGAGCACACGTCACAGGCTTTATTTTGGAATCCTGTTTTCCCATTGATTTCCACTCTCCTCTCTCGAGGCTTTATGACCAATTAGGACGCATCCTCCGTGGGCAGCGGCTCACAGCGCTGAGGCTTCGCGGGTCTCCATCCCTCCCTATTCCTTCCTCCCACCCCAAAACTTAATTATCCATCAAACACGTGAGTCCACTGATTGTTGTTTTAAAGGGACCGGGACAGGGAGGTGCCAGTTTTTCCCATGTTGGGGCTGAGGTCCTGGAAGTCCAGCCCCACTGTCCTGGGGACCGTGCTCTCTGCTCTGGTCCCTGGCTGCCACCTGCTTGTCCTTCCACCTGAATGTCCTTGCACATCCCATCCCCCACGACTGTCGCCCACAGGACCCAGCAGAGACCTGTTTCCCAGAGCACCGACCCATTAGAAGAGGTAGAAATGGGGTCATGGAGGTAGAGTTCTAGAAGATTCCAACCCCTCTTAGCTGGAATCTCAGGTGCACCAGATAGGCCAAGCCTTCCCTGCCCCGGTCCTTGAGACTTGTCTGGGTCTTGGCTCCTCCAGCACATTCTACCCTAAGTCTGCTCCTCGTCTCCCTCGCGGTGGCCCCGCTACCTGTGAAACAGGTGTGAATCTTCACCCGAAACCTACAGAGGTTTCCTGTCCACATTTGAAAGATTTTCCTGCAGCACATTCAGCTTCACTTTTAGCCGTGGCCCCCATTAGGCCAGCGTGGTGGCCACGTGCCCCGGTCGATGCAGATGGGAAGGGAACTTTAAAGTGCCCAGGTCTAGGCATGGGGCACCTGCTCCTCACTGTCATCTGCTGAGAGCTCCAGTCCAGAGGCCCTCCCGTGGCACATGGCAACAATCCCACACCCAGCCTGTGGGGCTTCAGCAGGGCCCGCCTCAAAGGCCCTCTTCTCCCCCAAAGTCAACCCCTTGCTCCCCTTTGAAATCGTTCCTCAGGACTTGGGAGACTCTCAATGAGGGACGTACTTAGCATAAGTTGTCCTGTGACAGAATCCATGTCCCTCTGTCTTGGTCACTAGAACATCACCTGCTCAGGGACGGGCACCAGCCCGTTTGATATCTCTGTTCCCAGAAGCCCCCAAAGTGAAGCAAAAGAACGGGGCAGGCAAAGTCCGCTGAGTTGAAATGCAAAGAATGTCCAGACACCTGGGTCAGGACTGGCAAACCCCGGTCCTGACAGTAAATAGAAAACGCATCCCTTCTGTCCCCCTTAGTCCTCCTGGAGAGGGGCAGAGAGAACGCGGGATTGGCCGGGGTCCAGGTTGCAAGGGCTTTGCAGGGGCACGAGGAGAGCCACAGAAGGCGAGCTTCATTCCTTGGTGCTCTTCTCTCTCCCTGCTGGGACCCACCTGGAAAGAAAGCCCAGCATGTGACTCCTGGAGTCCCTCAGTGAGAAAGACAGGAGTAAGACCAAACCCCAGAAGCCCCTGACCCCGTCCAGGATCGCGAGACCCTCAGTGGACAACGTGGACACAACAGCGTGGCTGTCCTCTCTGGTAACCTGAGAAGGGAAGGATAGCTCATGAATGTCAGGGGGACCCAGAAGGGTCCCTCTTGGGCTCCCTGCCTTGAAGGCTCAGTTTTCCCAGGGAGGAGCATTGGGCCCTTGCAAGGCCCTGGCAAAGAGCTCGGAGCCACCATGGTCCTCCCCAGCAGTGTGCCTGGCAGCGTGCACGGCCTGGGCTAGACCCTCAGCAACCAGGAGGGACGCATCACCCGGATCTTAGCAGCAAACAAATGCATGGTTGTAGGTGACAACCGCAACCCCTGGTCACAGTCACAACAGGCACCGAGGGGGGTGAAGGCTCGTTTTGCATCGGGTGGTAGCAGCATTTGAGCTGAGACCCAACGGACAAGAAGGAACCAGCCGGTGCTGGTAAATGTTTAACTACATCCCTTAAAAAAAAATAAGAGAAAAATAAAAGATAAAAGCCCTGATTTGTAGAATTTGCCAGTTTCCGTGGTGTGCTTCCTCCCGGCGTGGCGGGCTTGGCGCGGCTAACCTGACGTTCTGGGAGAAGTCGGCCTGGTGAGCGGGTGTGGGTCAGCTCAGCGCTGATGAGTGGGCCACACAAGATCTAGGGAAGGAACAGGCCAGGAACAGGACGTGGCCAGGCGGGGAGAAGTCTGTGCCCCGAGGACAGAAGGAGGTCGGTGTGGCCGGATCACCACGGGCAAGGGGTCCAGAGAGGCCAGGTCAGGGGCGTAGGATGGACTTGTCATGATACTCTTGGAAACCCGTCAGGCAGTGCCTGTGCCCTAGGGCGGCACTACCAGCGATGTCCCTGGGAGGAGGTGACCTTGCCCAGGTCGTTGTGAAGTTTGCTGTCACCCAGTGAGTGGAACAGAGACTGCTCCCTGCCCGGGTTCACCTACCAGCCTCCCAGGGTCTGAGGCAGGCATTTGTTTACCACTGAGGAGAATCGAGTATTTCAACTGGGAAAAATATATATATACAGTAGTGACAAATGTGTCCACTTACCCTCCTCCTCTGGGAAATGTCACTGGGACAAAAGTTGAGTGCGTGTGCCTGGCTGGTATCTAAAAATCCCACGTGTGTTCGCCTCAGGGAGCAAGAGCCCAGGGAGACTTCTGACCAGGAGGTGCCCTTGCACCTGTTTATTCCGGAGAGGAACCAGCCAGAGGGGGGCCCAGCACCAGGCACGCGCTGCCATGGGAGAAGCCCCCGGAACTGGGTGAGGTGGCTCGGTCCGTCCTGGGGGAGTCTTCGGGACAGTTCTCGGTCCCTGTCCCTGTTCTCCACGGGGAACCTCGGCCAATCAGAGGGGCCACAGCAACGTGAGCAGGCTGCAGAGGAGGGCCCTGTCCAACGAAGGAGCCGGAGAAGCCGGCCGTTCAACCTGCTTATTTACTTATTGGTCTTTTCAAAGGACAGGCCCCCGCATCGCGAGCGTGTGATTTAAAACGTGGTCGTCAGTGTGACTTCTAGAACCCAGAGCGCTGTCCTGCAGCCGCAGGCCACCAGCACCTCCCGTCCAAAGGAGGGGCGCAGGGAGAAGGCAGAGCCCTGGCCCCTGGGCCTTGCAGCAGCGAGACCTGGGCAGTGCCTGCCCCCCGCAGGGTCTGCACCCCACCGTCTCTTTCTTAGCCTCTCTGCTCCGGGAGCCTGGACCTGGGGGAGTCCCCCTCCTCCCCTCTCTGGAGCCTCGGTGCCTTCCCTGTTCCTGGCCACCTGAAGTGCGCCTGGCTCTGGTGGCCTTTCCCCAGGAACAGATGGGCCAGCTGTGAGGCTGGCGCTGGAGGACGGGGCGAGCAGGAGGGGCAGCGGCGAGGGGGAGGGCCTGCCCTCTGACCTCCGTCCTCCTCCCTGGGCCTTCAATGTGGTGTTAGTAGAGGCCCCGGCCAGGAGCTCGGGAGGCTCCTAAGGAGTGTTTCGGAACTCACTGGCAAGGTGTGCGCCTGTGGGTCTCTCTCTAGTGGCGCTGTAGTCCCAGGACTACCAAAAGTTAAGGACCAAGTGCCGAAAGGGACTTCTGACCAGGAGGTGCCCTTGCATCTGTTCAGAGGACCCCCTCCCGCACCGACAAAGGGAAAACACGCAGAGAACGTGCGCAGAGCCCAGGCCGCGCTCTCCTGGAGCCCCGAGGCCTGCGGGGTTCTCTCAGCCACACTGGGAAAGGGCCACCGCTGGCCTCCTAGTGTCCCTTCCTCTGCGGGGACTCTGCCTGCGGAGGGTCCCCTGGCTGCAGACCTTGAGCCGCCTCCCTCCGAGGGTTCAATCACGGTGCGTTGGGCCTGACCCTCCTCCCCACACACCCGGCTTCCTCCCACTCCTGACCAGCCTCCCCGAGAGCCAGCCTCAGATCTGTCCTTCACCCACTGTCCCTGACGCCATTCTTAATGAATGGATTTTTTTGGAATTTTTTTTTCTTACTAGGTTATAGGCACTGTCTGTGCTAAGGATTATTATTTTTATTATTTAGCTTTATAGGCTCAGTACAGGATCATTTATTGTATATGATCTATAAACTATATATATTATGATTTACTAATAATCCTGTCAGATAAGGGCTGTTATTTCACTTTACAGATAGGGAAACTGAGGTTTTGAGAGGGTAAGCAATTTTCCCAAGGTCATATAGTGTCTAAATAGAAGGGCAAGAATTTGAACCCAGGCATTTGTGGGGTCTTTGTGGTGACATCCTGAAAACACACATCCCTATACAGCACATGTCATGGGGGAGATCCGTCAAGAGTTGGTGACCCGTTCTCCAGAGAGGGGACGAAGGGGTTGGGAGGAAGGGGCTTAGGTGTGACAGCCGGTGGGCTTCCTCGCGCAGAGTCCCGGTGTCGGATCTGGGGGGACGGGCAGGCAGCCCACCCTCAGCAGGGTGGAGAGAGGAGAGACGGGTTGTGGGCTTCTCTTTCCAGTTTATCTTTCAGACTTAGCCATTGAATAGGTGGCAGAGTGGACGTGAGGAGGGCCCTAGAGGTTGTGCCCATGATAATCTCCATGGCAAGAGGTGGCCACTGTCAAAAAGAGTCCCCACCCAGGGGGGTTTACTGCCCAGCTGCTGTATGGACCCTGCTGTTCCGTGGTCCCACAGCATGACGTCTCTGTGCGGACATGGTTCCCTCACACTGTGAAGTCAAGGGTAGCACACGCACAAGGGACTACGTAAGGCCAGTCACCAAGGTCTGCCGTGCATGTCACCAAACCCCAGCATTACCTTCAGATGCACTGTGTGCACTGGAGAAATCCAGTTTTTCCTCTGCAAAGCCAAGAGGCAGGGCCAAGGTGCCTGCAGGAGTGACGTGACCTGACGTGGAAGGGGGCTGTGTGCACCTGGTTCTGGAGGTGACTGTCAGGCCTGCCCCCGCGAGAGCCTTAGGGCTCACGCTCTGCAGGTCAGACCCCTGTGCTTTCCTCCAGGAAAAAGTCCCCCACAGCCTGCACTGGGGACGGCTCCCAGTGCTCCTCCAGGTCGGCTCTATCTTGCCCCCTGCCTCTGGCCGTGGAAGAGGACCTACACGATGGTGTGTGTGTGGGTTCAGCCACACAAGTGTCACCGCAGGAGCTCAGAGGGAGGAGAGTGAGCTCAGGGGTACTGGCTGTCCAGGCTCCCTCCTATGCTGCCTTTTGGGGCTGCTGGCCTGCCCCTCCCTCCCTGCAGCCTTCCTAGCAGGACACCCTCCTTTGTCACTTGTTAAAAGCCCTTGGGCGGCTTCAGTGTCACTGTTCATGGCCCCTGGAGCTGCACTGTCCCTCAAGGGTCCTGTGTGTCAGCTCGGGCCATCATAACAAAACACCAGCGATGGGCGGCTTAAACCACAGACATTTATTATCCCCACTCTGGCACCCTGGGCTTGGTTCTCCCTGGCTTGCAGATGGTCACCTCCTGGCTACCTCCTTGGGTGACCATCCCACATGCAGGATTGCCCAGATGTCTCTGGGTCTTTCTATGGGGACCCCAGCCTGATTGAATTAGGGCCCCACCCTAATGGCCTCATTGGGACTGAATCACCTCTTTAAAGACCTGATCTCCAAATCCAGTTACCCTCTGAGGGTTTGGATTTCCATATGTGAATTTGGGGGGGGGGGAATGACACCCTTCCGCCCATAACCATTCTTCTGCATCTTCTATTAAGCACTTTATCTTAATTTGAAGGTGCCATCTGTTTCTGCTGCCTGATTGATTAGGGAAACACGTCGAGCTGTTTCTCTTGGAGAGATTTGTGCTAAATCACCGACTCGGAACTTTCCCCTCTTGCCAGGAACTAGAAACGGTGTAACCTGGTCTGAGTCGCCTGCAGAGCCATCAAACCGCTACTTAGGCAAAATGCTGCCCCCTGACCTGTCCAGCCCCCTGCTTTCAGAGGCCATGGATGATGCGTCATGCTCTGAAGTCAACTCGCCTCCCTCATGGTCCCAACCAGCGTGCGCTGGCACTGGAGAATCTCTGCTTGGGTCCCAGGTCGTTTTCAGTGTATTATCTGTATTTTTGTTCCAATTAAGAATGCCACCAAGGATGGTGAGGGTGGAATGTGCTCACGGGATCCAGGGACACCATGGCTCCCTTGTGAACCTGGAGAGGACTTTGCATTTGGAGGTAATGAGAGGATACAAGGTGGTTTCGGCTCTTCTCCAACCACAGCACCTGCAGAAAGTTCAGAAGACCGATGTTTCATAAGCACGGATGCAATCGAGTACCTTCTGGAGTGTGGAGAACACTCACTGTCCCGTGCTAAGAACTGGACCTGCCCGCGAGTTCCTCTCCTGACATCCGCTTCCCAGATCTTAGCAAGTCTCTTTTCTAGAACCCTCTAAACCTATTTGATGGCCGTGTGGTCTTTCCTTTGAACCTGTGTTTCCTTTCATTTCCAAGCTGACTCTCCAGCCCGCCCTGCAGTGCCGCCAAAGCTCCTGAAGGTTCTTTAGAGTTCTGGAGTCCCCCGGCTGCCATCGTGCGCGCTTTGCAAAATCAAGATCCTGTTCCCAGGCCCCTGCTCTCCTGCGTTTGGTTGTGTGTCGTGTAAATCGTCGGGAAACCTGGACCAGATGTTTCTGAGTCATTTCCACATCATTGGCGGTGCTTTGAGAGTGTTTGCGGTTCAGAAGGTTTGGCCTTTGCAGGGGCTGTGTGTCAGCTCTGCTGTGGGCCCTGGAGGTGCAGGGGGAATGGAGCACAGGGGCGTCCCTTGTGGAGATTGCGGCGTGCACCACCTGCCAGGGTTCCCGCAGTCCACCTGCACAGGGGCCTGTTCATTTGAGTTTGAGCAGCCTCCAGATCTGGCCAGGGGCAGGTGCTTTCTCTCCACTCACCAGCGGTTTGGATTTTCTCCTTCCCGGCCATGGACAGGTTGGCGATGCGTCCATAATGTCCCAGCTCCCTCGTGTGAAGCTTTTTCTCCCTCGAGGACCTTGCTGTGCCTTCCCACAGAGGAGGAAAGGCACGGCTCGCCCCGGGGTGCCCAGGTCTCACGGATGCCCGCGGAGTGGTCACAATGAGGACGTTGGACTCCGAGGCTCCATTGAGGGGCACCCAGAGGTAATTAGAGAACAAACGGCCTTCCGCTTTGCTGACTCTATTTCACAGTCTCTGAGTGCCATCCTGGCCTAGGAGCTGACTCGGATCCTACCCTCCCGGGGACCTGTTCGCTTCATCAAAACACAAGAAAATGTTCTTTTTTGGATCCCCACAGGAGGGGTGTTAAGATCGCGTTTTCCTAAGTCATCCCTGAGCGTCTGGTAGGGACTTCAGGGGACCGCGGAGGGTGCACACCTGGTCTCCGCGGAGCCACACAGGTATTTGCAGGGCCAGGCAGTGGAGCTCAGAGGGTGCCCTGGGGACCGCAGGTGTCTGCTCTGCATGCTCACAGCAGGGGGGTGGCCCTGCGCCTGGCCTGTGAGCAGCAGACCCAACCAGTGGCTGCTAATTCTCACCCTCTGGCATCTCCTTTTGCCTGAGCAGCATCCAGCGGGTGACGGCCAAGGAGGGTCAGTTTGGTTTTCCGTCATAGTCCTACAGTTTGGGGCTATCTGTACTGTCACTTAATCTTTTTTTTTTTCTTTAACTTGTTGGCTTTCTTTTCTTTCGATTTTTTTTCCTCTCTTTTTTATCGTTTCATTTACCCTTGCCAAGCCCTTGAGTGGAGAGATGCTTTCTGAGCTTTGAAGTAAGGTGTCTGGTATCTCAGCCATAAGCCCAGCAGGGAGGACGGGGCTCGTGGTTCCTTCGGGAAGCTGCCGTCTTCACGCCAACGCGCACCCGGGAGGGAGGCAAGGCTTCCAGGGCCCAGTGTGGAGACCTGGCAGGGTTGAGGCTCCGCGTCAGCCCACGCTGCCCCGGTCCTTCCCGCAAGGGGCGAAGAACACCTGGGGTCAGCAGGAAAGTCAGCTCACCTGCAGCAGTGGCCAGCGCCCGCGGCTGTGTGTGTCCACGTTACCAGCCCTCACCAGGATCCACAGATGAGAAAAACAAGTCCAGAGAGGTGGAGACACTCGCCTAAAGCCACACAGGTGGTGAGGGGAGGAATGAGAACTCCAACGAGGGACGTTTCTGGACGTCACAGCACTCCTTCCGTGACAGAGATCCTGTGTTGGACTCATACCGTGCCTCGGGCTTCGAAGACACAAGGCCCGGCCTCCGCCCTGGTGGAATTAGCATTCAGGAGGAGACACTGTCCCTAAACTGTGACTCATTTGCTTACGACTGTGACAAGTGCCACCGGAGAGAAGGGCTGGTCTTCGAGAGCAGATGCACCGTCGGCCACCTCTCCCCATTTCTGCAGTAAGGACCCGGGTCCCAGTCACCCTCATCTCCTCATCTCTGGATTCCCGGAGCCACCTCTGAACTGGCCAGTCACAGGGTTCCTTTTTACCTGTAGATCAGCTGACATCGCCGCCTGGCTCAAAGCCTCCCAGAGGCTCCCCTCTCACTCAGAGAAGAGGCCCTCCAGGCCCTCCAGATTCCCACCAATATCACCTCCTCCTCTTCTTGCTCTCGCCCTCTGTGCTAGACCTGAACTCGCCGTCTCCTCTCTATCGTCCCCTGCACACCCCATCTGTCTGCACCTCAGGGCCTTTGCACTGGCTTCCCGTCAACCCAGGACACCTCCTTGGGTGCCAGCATAGGTCCGTCTCACCCCTCTGGGGCTCTGGAGGAAAGAGTCTGCTTTGATCACCCATCCCCCACTACCTTGCTGTCCCCAAGGCGGACGTCACCACTTGGCACGCTCTGTTCCCTGGCTCATGGCTGTCTTCCCCCAGGGGCTGAAGGCTCCCTGAGGGTGCCCTTGCTCTGCTCTGGGTCCTTCTCTACGCCCAGGATGAAGACGGGCCTGGAACACGTCGACCTGAGTGAATAATTACTAGGATGTGGGGGGAGGGCTGCTTTCCGTGGGGGAAGGGACACTGCAGCAGGAAGCTTCTAGAATCCCCGGTGCTGGTGTCCATGCTCCACGCAGTCCCCTCGCCTTGAGTGGGCGGGACCTGTGACTTGCTCTGCCAGAACCCAGCGTGGGTGACGGCTGTCGCTCCCGAGCTTGGGTCATGAAGGTGTGTGAGTGCATCTTGGGACGCGCGGTCTCCCTCCTCTCCCTGCTCTGCCGGGCTCTGAGCCATGGGGGGCCCACCCGGGCAGAAAGTGGGGGAAGCCTCTGGCCAGCTGTCCCCGAGGAACCCAGTCCTGCCAACAGGGGCGTGAGTTCAGAGCAGGTTTTCCCCCAGCGGAGCCGTGAGATGACAGGAGCCTCAGCTGGCACCTCGCAGCTTGGGGGAGACCCTGAGGCCCAGGGCTCAGAGGACCCGAAACTCTGCACCCCGATTCCTCTGCACAGAAACAGAGATGCTTGATGCTGGTTGAAGCGTTGACCCTGGAACACGGGTCGCCCAGCCGCAGATGGCCTGCAGGGGAGGGTGCGGCCGTGGGAAGCAGCCTGTGTGACCTGGTGGCCTCGATCCACCCTCTGCTGCTGCGGCACAATGCCACAGGCTTGTGAGGAGGAGAAACACAGTTGGCGCACAGTTCTAGAGGCTGAGAAGTCCCAAAACACAGTGCCAAGAGCTGCTGAGGGCCTCCTTGCTCCATCCTCCCCTGGGGGGATGGCAGCAGGGCTAGCAAGTGGGGGACATGCCTGTCCTTTGATCAGGAGGCCCCTCCTGCGATGGTGGTTCTCATCAGTCATGAGGGTGGCCCTCGTGACCTCACTCAGAGAGGTCCCTCGTGTAAGGCCATCACATGACAATTACGTCTCAACCCAAGCCAGGCCGGGCCACATCTGGAATTCCAGCCACTCAGGAGGCTGAGGCGGGAGGACCACACGTTTGAGGCCAACCCGGGCAACTTAGCAAGACCCTGTCTCAACATAAAAAAATAAAAAGGGCTGAGGACGGAGCTCAGCGACAGACAGAGCCCTGGCCCAGGGCTCCTAAGTTCCAAACCCAGGGTCACCAAATTTAAAAAAAAAATTCAACATGAATCAGGGAGGGGACTTCAAGCCATCACCCTGGTGCAGAGGTTCAAGATGAACACAGGAGCTAGGGGGAGACCTCAGGCCAGGCACTGGGTTTGGGCTTCACCTTACACCTCCTCAAGGTCACTGAATCAGGGCTCAAGTTGGACAGCCAATGACACATTATCTATTTGCATTTGAAAGGCCACTAGGCCCGGGGACAGAGAAGCATCAGAAGGGCAGGTGTCCACGTGGGAAGTTTGAGGGCTCTGAGCCTTGTGTGGGCCTGAGATGCGCTGCCTGGCCGCGGCTCCATCAGTGACAGCCAGGCACGGGGCGATGACGGGAAGCAGGTCCAAGGCTCAGCTGTCCTTGTCTCTGGTTTGGGTCAAACCCCAGGCCACGGAGGTGCTTCCTGGTCCAGGTTGCTGCTCCCTGCTGAAATCACTCCCTTCCCGTCGCGGGGTTGGGACTTTCTGGGAAGCAGGAGAGTCCCACCGGAGGGCAAAGCAGGCCTGGCACGTGGGCCTTCTGCAGTGGGTCGAGACCTCCCGCCCGCCAGGAGCCCCTGCCCTGGGCGCTGTGCACTGTACTTCACTTAAGGTCGCTGCAGGCTCTCTCTGGCCACTGCACCTGACAGCAGCTAAATCATCCCTTTTATCCAGAGAACCGAAGCTCGGCCTCCACCAGGAAAGAAACAAGAAAAGTCAAAAGTTGGGGCAGAAATAGCCAGACGTCTGCAGCCTGGAGCGCTCCCCCGGTGCAGTCCTGAGCTAAAAATCAACTGCAGCAGCCGCAGAATTAATACTCTCCACTCCCCCCACGTCCCCTGCTCCCTCACATGTGACAGCGAGGAACAACCAGATAGATATTCCCAGCCTGTTGGAGCTAAGTAGAGTGCAAAATGATACCTTCATATAACATTTATGTATATGATGTAGATTACATGTGCGTGTGTGTATCTGTTGGTTTTTTTATGCAGTCTTGCTGTATAACAAACACCCCCGAGACCTCAGTGGCATATCACGCTAAGTGTGTACTACTCGGGTGTCTGGGTGGTCGGTTAGGCCAATCTGATCTTGACTGAGCACACTCAATGCCTGTGGGTCTGGCTGACTGCTGGGGTGACGGGAGCCACCCGCCTCTGCCCCCCGTGTCTCTCATCCTTCATTAGTCTAGCCTAGGCTTGCTCTAGTGGCCATAAATAAGGTACAAGACGGGACAAGCTTAATTGCTCAAGTACTTCTCGAGCCTCTGCCTGTCCACATTCGTTAGCATCCATTGGCCAAGGCCAGCCACGTGGCCAAGCCCAAGGTGAAGAACTGGGGGCATTCTGCCATCGTCCCCGGTAGATAGACGTACCTGATGATCTCAGGTCTCTGACAGCACCGTCAGTGCTGACACTGTCACCTGCAGAGCTGGCCTGGGCCTGTGTATTTGACATCAAGTCAGCATGCGTCGACCAGGGCAGGCTTGTCCCCCAGAGAACGCTTAGCGCTGACTGGAGACTTTTGCTCTCTCTCTCGCTCCCTCCCTCCCTTCCGTCTTTACCTGGGTGACCTACCCTTGGCCCCTGGGCTGGATGAGGCCACGTGGTTTGGATCTAGGCCTATGTAGTCTGGCCCCTCCGTCTTGCTCCCAAGTAGCTGCTGCGCTGCCCTCCACTTGGACCCTCGATGGACAAACGCCTCTCAAGAGGCAGCTGGCACTACCCCCTCCAGGGCAGGAGAAGGGTCTTAAAGGCCTCTCGTCCTCCGGCGGCTGGGCCGCGGGGCTCTGTGCCGACTTTCTCACTAGCAGGTCGGAGAAGCAGCAGGAAAGAAATTCCACCCAAAATCCGAAACTTGCTCGGACGCTGGCGGGTCAGCCTGGCCTCCGGCTCCACCCGGGTCCCCGAGTCACGTCTGCAGCATGATCTGGGGGCACAGCCGTTTCTGGGCCTGGGCTGGGGAAGTCTGGTGACAGCAGACCCCTGCTCCACTGGTGCGTGCTCTTTCCCTGGCTTCAGGGAGCTTCTGCCCGTCGTGGGCTCCTGAGGTCTCGGGGATCCTCGAGGAGGGTGCTGTGGACAGAAGAGCCGCCTTCAACAGGCGCCTTGCCTGCTGTGGCCTGCTCCAGCCCTTCCCGCGAGGAAGAGGGAGGTGTGGATGTGCCCTGGTTTGCTGGCTCTTCCGGTAAAAGGCAGCTGTGCAGCCGCCCCGGGGCCACCCTGTGGGTGCAGAGAGAGCCCCAGGGTTTTGAAGCCTCTTCTACCTGGAATGCGAATGCTCTGCCCTGCCCCCTAGAGGCGCCTTGCGGTATGACAGCCGGGAGAGCGGGCCTCTGCCCTGGGTTAGCAGGGCCCGGGGTCCTCTCTTTTATCCCCGACCGCACCCCCCAGGTGTGAGTTCGGTTCCATCCCATCTCACAGAGGCAGAAACTGAGGCCCAGAGAAGCACGGCCGGGGAGCCGGGGGTCAGAGCTCCCTGTCCAGCCCCGGGCTTCTCTGCAGGTGCTCCCCGTCCTGCGCTGCCCTGGCCCCCAGCTGCTCGGCATGCAGCAGGCGCTTAGTGAGTGCTTGCTGGAAGGAGGGTGGGCACGTCTGAAAAGGCTCCAGGGAAGGGCTGGGGGTGCCAAGCCCCACAGCCACAGGCTCCCTCTGGGTTCTCACCTCCGCTAGCCCGTGGTGTGGAACCTCTCCGTGGGCCATTACTGGGGGGCAGCGGGGTCCGTGGCAATAGGGAGCCAGGGCTCCTCTGGCCCTCGGTTTCCCCATCTGTAAGGACTGGCAGGAGGAGGTGACTCTTGATTCTCGCCGTCCCTGCCCGCTCTAACGTCCAGTGGCCAGCGGGGCCAAGGACAGGCGTAGGTGAGGAAGCTCATCTGGCTACAGGAACCGAGCACAAGGCGTCCGCCCGAGCCGCCTGCGTCAGGGACTGACCCTGAGCTGAAGGAGGAGGACAGAGCACTCAGGGATGGTAACTCCTCTGCCTCGTCACCTGTCAATGTTTGTCTTTCCTGGTTCTTTCCACCAGTGACTCCTGAGATATCCTCTCAACACCCCCCCTGTGCCGCGGGCTGTCCCCTCCCTGTTCTGTCCCCACCCTGGGGTGGCCCCGGGTGCCTTCTCCTGGCTTGTCACACCCGCGGCTCCCCCAGCGCTAGCCCTTGGCAGACCCCGATCTCCACCAACCCCTGCCCGTTGCCTGTGGCCAACAGACCCCCTCCACTCCTCGCCCGGCCAGTCTTCCCCCTTCCTGCCCTCCAGACAGCTAGTGGGCACAGCCCTTCACAGTTTGCAAAGTACCGCAGGCCAGAGCCACCCATCCAAGATCACCACCCCCCTGGAGACGAGAAGACAGACCTGCAGAGGTTTCTCGCTTTTCCCAGGATGGAGTGACAGGCGACCTTGAACCGGGCCACCTGTCTTCCAAGCCTGTCCTTTTTCTAGATAACCCACGGCTGCTCTCCCTGCTGCCTGTTCCACTGGGCTGTCTCCTGCCCGCGTGTAATGGTGGGAATCACTGATGCACCCCACCCCGGCCCACGCTGGGCACTGTGTGAGTGATTAACAAAAACAACTCATGCAGTCCCCACCACCATCCCATTTTACAGACAAGAAAACGAAGGCCCAGAGAAGTCAAGCAACTGGCTAAAGGTCACACAGCTAGTAAGTGACAGGGCTAGATCATCTGACACAAGAATCCATCCAGTCCCACTACTTGCCTTCCTAGGGACCGCTCATCCATGCATTCAGTTAGGTTCCTGATGAGGAGAGGAAGAGGCAGCCCTGCTGAGCTCACCTGCGGCTCACCCAGGTGGAGGATGGTGCAGGTCACACCTGCATGTTGGTGTACAGGACAATGTGATTGTCACCAAAGAAATGACTGTTCTTCCCTTCTTCAGTGTGTATGGGACAGAAATAGCTTCCGTCTGTGACGTCTTATCACAAAACCCGGTCCTGAGGGCGCTCGCGCTGGGGGTGCTTACCCAGCTACGGCTCCTGTGCGGGCTGCGTGTGCTTTGGCCCTGAAGACAGGTTTCAGTTTCACAGCCAGCAGGTTGGCTCGCGGGGAAGTCCGCTGCCCAGGTGGGGCTCCCTGGCGACTGGGAAGGGATTGGGGTTGTGAATCTGAGGAAGCTCTTCTTACCCATCCTCCCGGCCCCTCTTGGCTTCAGTGGATCCGTAGCTTCTTTCAGCTCGACCTCTCTGAGCCCTCCCGGGGCCTGCAACGAGGGCTTCCGAGACGAATAGAGAAGGAAACGGCAGTCACCAGTGAGGATGTGCTGGTCCTCCGTGGGCCTCTTCCCCTGAACCCTCACCGCTCTCTGACGACTTCCACTGGGATTCTCCCCGTTGTGCTGACGGACGAGGAACTGAGACCCAAAGAGGTTCAATAATGTAGCTGGAAACTCCCGCGTTGGTTCTGAACCCAAGGCCAAGCCTGCAATGTCACAGCAGTGAGTGGCCCTGGCAGCATCGTCTGCCCTTGTCCCCCTGAGAAGCTTCTGGCCTGTGGACACTGCAGGTCCCTTTACCCTGGGTCCTCTGACCTCTCCGGCTGTGCCGCTTGGCCAGGGTCTGACTGTGCTGCCTTCGGAAAAGACCCAAGGCTCAGGGGACCTTCCCGTGGAGCTCCGCCGGCTTCGTGGCTGCAGGACCCCACCTTGGCCTCCTGCAAGCTCCCGGCCAACAGGAGGGTCAGGACTTCCCGGGCTTCGCCTTCCCAGGCACAGGGTGTGACACCTGGCATCAGAGATTGGCACAGCCTCAACGCGAAGCCGTTGCTTCTATTTGCAGCACAGGTGTCCGGGCAGGCTGTGGGAGTGTCCCCTAGGGAGGGGACTCATCGGAAGCCACCGTGCTCTGAAAACTAGGCTGCACTTTTGGGGCCGGCAGACCAGTCGGCACTAGACCTCTCCCACTCCCAGCCCAGGTTCTCCCAAGACTCGGTCACCTCCTGGGTCCTGTGCAGGCTGGTGTCGGTCCTTCCCCCGAAGCCTCCGCAGCAAAGTGCAGCCGGAACCGTCTTCCTCGCTGAACTGAGAACACCGGCCCCGTCTCCTTTCCCCTGTGGGCGAAGCCAGTTTTTAAAAGGCCCTGCAGAGGAGCGGGGCTCTGCGGAGGTTAGGAACCTGACTCTCCACCACAGAGGCCCCCGCGTGGGGTGGACGAGGCCCTGGCTCTCTTGTTCCTGACACTCGAGCTGTCTCCACGCTTTGGCTACATGCAGGAGTGTTGCTAAGGATTGGGAAGAAAGCAGCCCCCCTGTGGCCCCTCAAGGGCTGTCATCGAGCTGCAGTGAGCAAGGCCAGGAAGCGACATTTCCCCCGAAACCCTGGAGTATGGGGATTTCTTGATCAGACGTGTTTTACGGAGGGACCTCGGGTTTATCGAGGCGGGTTCTGGATTCCACACAGGCATCCAGCACTTCCTGTTGAGCACAGAGAAATGTGTGCCTAGGGGTGTGTGGGTGTGTGTGTGTGTGTGTGTGCACGCACGCTGGGGGGCTCCTTAACGTCACCCAGCATCCTCTGTTTGCAAAGTAAGCGTGAGGACCGCGGCTGTGGCACCTTTCAATTAGCAGGAGCAGATTTCTCTAGACACTTCCCATCAGGCCACACTGCTTTCTCCAAAATCCCCGTCGCCCGCCTGCGATCCTCCAGTCCCCTCAACACCCCTCTCCCTGCTCAAAGTCGCGCAATCAGTGGAGTCTATCTTTTCTCCCTTTCCAATCTCTCAGCTCATCCCGGTTCCCAGGCCACCCAGCAGTCAGGCCCACAATCCCACCGCCCGGCCTTGCAGTGACCGCCTCATGGGCAGCCACCTCCTCTGACGCACCCTGGACTCGGCTGCTGGGTGGATCCCGCCCAGCTCCTCTCTGAGCCGGCCACTGCCCAGCCCGTGGCTCCGGCCTTGGTGTAAGCACCCCGCGCGGGCAGTTCAGCAGCTGGCCTCAGCCTTCCCTGCTCTGCCCAGTCAGCCCCAATCCTCCCCTCCGCCCCGACCTGCAAACCGTACCCCAGGAGTCCCCTCTAGGAGGGCGAGGGGACCAAGCGGTTTCCCCCGCTCCTCCCCAGCCTAGATCATGGTGTAGCCGCTGCGGTTCACCTGGCCTCGTTGAGTCCACTGTGCGGGTTGAAGCTTCCGTGTCCGCTTTAGGCAAAGAAGAAATTCTGCCCCTGGGGGGAAATGGCCCCCCACAGCTCCCTGGCTGCCTCTTTGGGGGCCTCTGTGTCAGTTTCTCCCTCTGCAAAGCGCCCTCCACAGCCACACCCTCCAACATCCAGCTGGGAGGCCCCCTTGTCCTTGGAGGAGAGATGCCTTCCCCGTGCACCTGGCCAGATCCAAGCCTTCGATGCCCCGAGCACCGTGGTCACACACTGCTTACAGCGGTAGCATCTCACAACCCACCATGTCCCCTCCACTCACTGGACGTGGACTCTCTGAGCACATCCATCTCAGTCATTCATTTAACAAACATTTGCCCCTTATGTTAGTCAGCTTCCTGTTGCTGTGACAAAATACCTGAGAACATCAACTTATAAGGAAGAAAAGTTTATTTGACTCACAATTTCAGATGTTTTAGACCATGGTCACTTGACCCCGTTGCTTTTAGCCCTGTGGTGAGGCAGAACATCATGGTGAGAACATGTAGGAAAGCAAAGCCACTCACCTCTCGATGGCCAGGAAGCCAAGAAGGGACTAAGGTCCTACTACCTCCTTGTTCAAGGACATGGCCCCAATCACCCTTTCCACTAGGCCCCATCTTCTAAAGATGGGCTCCAGTAGTGCCAAAGGCTGGGGACCAAGCCTCGGGACCTGTGTTCTCCTGTCAGGAGAAGAGGACGAGTCTCAGCCCTCGTGGATCATGCTTTAGAGCCAGGAAGACAGTCTGGGGTGCAAGTCCAAATTCACGGCTTCAGGCCTGGGGTGTAGTTCCGTGGTGGACCTGCGTTGAGTCCCCAGCACTGCAGACCCCACACAGAGGAATGGAATCAGGGAGCCATGGCCCCGCTCCCTCCGTGTCTTCTGGGGGGGGTCCCTCCTGCTGCTTCCAGTCCCCGGTGGCCCTGGTGTCTCCTGGCTTGTGGCAGCCTTGCTCCAGGCTCTGTCCCCGTCTTTACCTGGGCTGCCTCCCTGTGTGGCTCTGTGTTCTCCCTTCTCTGCCTCTTAGGAGGGCACTGGATTTGGGGGCTCCCCTAACCCAGCTTCATCTGACCTTAATCTGAACCTTAATGACAGCTGCAAAGACCCTTCTTCCAAATAAGGTCCTGGAGTTCTGGGGGGACAAGAGGGTGGGGGGACACATTCCGTTGACCACAGTGGCCTCACACCATCCCTGCAGGGCTGACATGGAGGTAGAAATCGAGGTCCAGGGAGGAAGTTTGGAGGCCACCAGAGGCCCAGCCAAGCCCTGACCCCACAGCAGGTGCGCCCCCTGCACCCCACCGGCTAGGTCTGCTGTTCCGTCTACACAGGCAGCAAAGCGAGGCCTCGCGCCCCCAGGTCAGGGCTGGGCCCGCCGCCCCCCCCCCATACCGGAAGTTCCTCCGGGAGGCCCCCTTGCTGCCAGAAACCCTGGCATTAGTGGCTGGTCACCACCCGCAGCTGAGCACAAAGCAGCCCTCTCCCGGGCGCCCGGCTCCCGTCACGTTTTCATTGTATTTTCTGCTACATCCTCACGTCACCGCCTCCAAGGGTCGATTCTGTTGCTCTGTAAAGAAATCGCGGCTCATTTCTCTGAAGTGTCCCTCTCCTGCGACTGTGGCTGTCACGGCGCCGGCTCTCCCACTCGACGTGAGTTCCCACGGTGGCGGGCGGCGTGCTCTCTCCGCTCCATGGGGGCTTTGCGTGGCCCTGTAACGGTCCCCTCTGCATAGTCAGGGTTCCCCCCAGCAGGCACAGTGACGTCCTTACAGGACTTCTCTCTCTCTCTCTCTCTCTCTCTCTCTCTCTGTCTCTCTCTCTCTCTGTCAGAGGGCTTCAGTGTATCACAGTCTCCCTTTGGTAATAAAAGGAGGAGAATTGACGACGATTCCCACAGATTCGGGCTCTTGCAAGAATGATTCTCCCTGAGTCCCGTGTGATCCCCCTCTATGTGCCCCTGACACTCCGCTTGCTCTGGGTGCTGTTGCTAAGTCGATGGTGAAGTCTTTGGTCCTTCCTGCCGCTGGGTTTTAAGCTGTGGGTGTTTGGCTCAGCAGGCTGTGCCCGAGGACCTGGCCTGACAATGTCGCTGCCTCCGGACCCCACACAGCACAAGCAATGGTCGGATTTAGCTCCTGGGCTGCGGGAACCCCAGCCTTCCTCATAGACTTCTATCCTGGGGCCAAGACGGGGGCGGCTTCCTTGGGGACGATCCCCTGGATGTGCAGGGGTCGGCCCACCAGGGGTAGAAAGAGAAAGCGGCTTTGAGGTCGGCACTTTTGAAGTTCACGGGTGATTTTGGATTTAGACCTGGGCTGGTCTGAGTCTAACACTGCGGCCTTGGCTTCCAGGATGGGCAGGGGCTGGGACTCCCCGATCGACTGCCACCTCTACCCAGAGTCACCATAGGTCCACGCGGCACAGGCTCTCCGTAACGTCAGCTGCGGGTCCTCCCCTGACTCGCGCTCCGGGGGCAGGGTTGGGTCCTGCATGCTCACTCCAGGCAGGAGGGCGTCTTGGTCAGTTCCTACGATGGTTTGGTGATCCATCGCCTTGGTCAACAATTACACGTTGGGCAGAGCCACACATCACGTCCCCTCGCCGGCATCTGGAGACGCGGGGGAAGAAGACAGGCAACCGCTCTTGCCCTCGTGGGGCTTAGAGTCTGGGGGAAAACGTGGGAAATCAAAAACACGAGTATCACAGGGATTGATAAGATTCTGTCCAGGGGCTCACAGGGGTGACCCACACGGTGGAGGGAAGCCTGGGAGGGAGGCGGGAGCAGCCGTAGGGAGAGTCACGGGGACCCTCTTTGAGAAGGTGCTAAAGCGGGGAGGTCGTCATGCTGAGCTGGGAAGGGCATGTGGGGCGCAGGAAATGACCAGGGCAGAGGCCGGTGGCATGTTTCAAAAGCAAGAAGGGAATCAGTGAGACTGCAGGGGGTGACAGAGAGCCAAGGCCACCTGCCCACCCTAGGAGCACGAGACATCTAAAGCTCAGGGAAGCTGGGGGGGTGGGACAGGTCTCAAGCCCCGACCCCCAGCAAATAAGAGGTGGAGCAGAACCCAGGACGAGGACTCTGGGTCCCATGCTGCCTGTCTACATGGCCAGAGCCTGCCACAGAGGACACTTCCTAGGATGTGCCAACTCACTGTGTGTCTGCCCACGGCTGCTGTGACTTGGAGGGAAGAAAGGTGACGTTTCCTTTTTGCTCTAAGACCTCTCCAGGCAGGGGGCAAGCCCCAGAGGCCCCGCTGGTTCACTTTGAGCCATCCTAGGGGTCCCCAGCTAGATCCTCAATGCCTGCAAGTCCCTGCTATGTTGTTCAAGGTCATTGAAGGTCACGGTGACTATTCTTCCCCCCACTATTTTCTCTCTTCCCCAAAGGTCTTGCCTCCTTCTGGACCCTGCCTCATGGTGGAAGCCAGGAGCAAATCTAATTTAGGGCCTCTACCTGGGCACTGGGTAAATCACTTCTGCTGGTCTCTGACCAAACCATCTGCCGCGCTGACCTTTCCCGACTCTTCTCCCAACCTATTTCCTGGCTCACGTCCAGCGCCACTCCTTTCCCACGTCCTGTCATTTCCTCCTCCTTCTTGCAGACTCTCCTCCCCCCACGCTGGCCCTCTGCCCTGTTTTCTGTGGCCACCTCTTGGGTGAGTGACCGTGAGCCCCTCCCACCCGTTTACCACTGGGTGACCTCTGCAGATCTGGGCTGCCCCGACCATCTGGACATAATCTTCCCAGAGCCCCCTGCCTCTTGTGCGGACGCTGCCTGGGGTGCTCGGGGCTGCAAACGCACGGCGATGGTTGTGGTGGTGACTCCGTTGGAGGGCCGCAGGGCTCGGGAACTGCCCGTAGGTCCCATGAGACCCCTGAAGGCAGCCTCCCTCGTCCACGCGCAAGGTCGATTGCAGCTGGGTGTTTCCCTCCAGGTGACATTTCAAGGCTGACAGCAGGGCACAAATCCGTGCAGTGTTCTTGAAAGAGCTCTTGGTGGTGGTGCTCGGATTCTCAGCCCCTTTCCGGGACCCCACAAACTCAAGTGACTGTGGGAATATTATCAGGCGCAGATACGCCGCGAACGGGAAAGAATGAGCCCCGGGACATTCCAGTCCAGCTGCCTCGGACAAAGGCCCTGTCACCGTCCACTGCCTCCCCAAATCTGTTTCCTCTCTCCCTCTTACCCTCTCCCTGCTTTGCCCTCCGGGACTCCTGTGCCCCCGGGGGCATCTCTGGATGCAGCAAGTCCAAGCCACAGACGGACGGTGGCTCGGGATGCTGCAGGTCGGCTTTCTGTACCGTGGCAGTGAGTGATCTGGGTGGTGTGGTCAGCCAGGCTCCAAGGGACACTTCCCCCAGCACAGCACCTGTTTTCCAAGCATCTTGTCGGAACTAGGAACCAGGGACCTGGGGTGAGGGGGGGATCCAGGACCCCTGCCCCCTGGAACTTCCCCGCACAAAGGCGCCCAGAACGCGTCTGCACAGAAGCCACCAGGAATGGTAGGACTGGGGATCTCAGCTTCGTACACCTCTGCCGTGGGTTTCTTTAGAAGGACTAGGTTTCATTTTTTACCCACCCACCCCCTCCCCTGAAATGTGTTTCTCTTAAAACAAAACCACAGAGGAAGCAAGCTCCCAGCTTAATGAGCACGGATTAATCTGCACGGCGAACAGATGCATCATTATCTTCTTATTTGTTCTCTGATGTTCTTCTTAAATCCCTCAACCAAGTTTGAAATTCACAGAAACGAGAGGGAGGGAAGAGTGAGTCCGTTTGAACCGGCAGCAGCCAGCCACCGAGCCAGGGATGACACAAGATGTCCTTCTTCTTCCTGGACTCTGCGCGGTACCCGCACCATCGATGCCGCACTCCGGGGCACAGAGGTGGCCGTGGGAAAGCGGGATCAGCGTCCCCCGGCTCTGTGGGGCTTTCTCTAAACCACCTCTTTGTGTCCTGAATTCCATGAATACAAACAATAATTACCAACCTAAGTAGATTACTCGGCAAAGCTTAGACGCCTCTGGGTCCCCAAATGAGTCCCATTATTGACTGCTCGCCATTCGTCTAAAACATTAAACCAACTGCTCTTTGCCTTCCTCTCCCCCATCTTAAGCCTGGACGCAGTTCCACACATTTCCTGCCTGAGCCCACCGTTAGCTCTGTTTGTCGTCCCCATTTCTCTCTGGAACTCACGCGTTCCATGAAGACTCACTTGTTCCAGCCCAGGCTTGGGGTCTTTCTCCTAGCCTCTTCCTTGCGTGAGTCCCCGGGCTCCGCCGGGCTGCCGCGGAACTGGGCTTTCTCCTTGTAACTCTTCCGTGGTCCGCCTCGTTTTCCACCAACTCCCCCTGTCCTTCCTTCCTTGGCTCCATCAATTTTCACTCCCCCTGTCAAGTCTGGAAGAAACCCGAGCCGTCGCCTCCACCTCCCTGCGTCGCAAGTGTTAGTCAGGGGGAGAGAATGACCCGGGAGCCAGGGGCAGCGGTGCAAGCCTGTCCTCCCAACGACGGGGGAGGCTGAGGCCGGAGGATCACAGATGTGAGGCCAGCCTGGGCAACTTGGGGAGACCCTGTCTCAGGATAAAAATGGAACTCGGTGACAGAGCACCCCGGGGTTCAGTCCTGAGAGACCGAAGGGAGGGAGCAAAAGAAAATGACCAAGAAGCCTGAACATACCAAAAACAACAAAAAAAAACTAATTCAAAAATATTTATGGAGTGACTGCTGTCCCTACGTAGTCCCTGGGCTATTAGTACATGTCACAGAGTGATGGTGGCAATGGGACACCAAATTATAAGATGGGGAGGTTTGGGGGCAATTTGTTACACAGCTATAGCTAGCTAATGCACCCGCTCTGACTCCCTGGTTGGGCACCTACTGTGCGCCAGGTATTTTCATTTCCCACATATTCACTGAGTCACTGTTTTGGAACTTATTCTCCCTCCTGATCTTCACCTGCTCTACACTGTGCTGATTCACGGGCGCCCACCCCAGCCTTCCTCCCCAGACCTCTCCTTTGTGGCATTTCCCACAGTTGTCACCTTACGTTTACTGGCTTCTTTAATCAGTAGCTCCACTAAACGGCCACATGTCCCATGAGGGTGGCACTGCCTGCCCTTCCTTCTTACTGCATCTCCGGGACGTCTCAGGTTCCTGGCACAGGGTGGGCGCTCACACAATTGTCACAGGGATGAATTCAAACCTCCCCGTGGCTGCGTCACTGCGTCCCATCTACAGATGAGGATGCTGAAGCTCGAGGGCATGGGGCCCCCCCACGTTGACTTCCCAGTCGCCAAGTGGGAGAGTCTGGACCCCAGCTCAGAGCCTGGAGTGCCCCTCTCTCATGGCCACCTTCACTCTCAGCCTGGGTGTCCCCTCCGACCTTGAGCTGCCGTGGACCTGGAGTCTCTGGGGACCGTGCTCAAACAGGACTCTGGCTTGGTGGTCTGGGGCCGCTGAGGATCTGCACCTCTAACAGCTCCCAGGGTGTAGACGTGGTAGGTGTCCAGGTCACCCTTGAGGAGCCGCCGCCACGTCCTGCTGGTTAAGGGAGGGAAGTGCTCAAGTTCAAAGCCAATGGCTAGAGTCACGTGGAGCAAGTTCTGAGGCTGCACGTGAGCACTGTTCTCTCTGGGCTTCAATTCTGTCCCCAGACCCTGAGTCCCTGTGAGTGGCCGCGGTTTAGACTCCAGCAGGTGGGGGCGGGGAGGGTGGCATCCCGTCCTGATGCTTCACCTGCTGCCGGCTCTGTGCACGAGGCTTCAGACGGTTTGGTCCCCCAGGCGTGGCTACCCTCGGGGGTTCTGGAAAGGTCTGTGACCGGCTCTTGGGGAGGGCCCCAGGCAGTCCCTGGGGAAGCGGCTCCAGCTGCCTGTGGACACCCGCAGAACCACGGGCAGAACCAGGGACCCTATGGGGTCCTGCAGCTGATGGAGGCCTCGGTCACAGGGTGACTAATTGTCCCCACTCCCCGCCAGGAGATAGTGTCCCCTGGGAGATGTGCTCCCAGCATCTCAGCTTCCTGGTGTATCCCCCCCAGGACCCAAGGGGACTCCAGAGCCACCTTTGTCTTTCTTTTCTTTCCTGAGCTGTGGCCCAGGGGCGCCGTCCACAGCCGTCCCTCTGTGGGCATTTAGGGCTGAACGGCAGCAGCTGTCTGAAGACCCCCAGGAACCACAGCCCTGCCACGTCGAAGGTGCCCCCTGCTCAGGACAACAGGAATTGCACTGGTGTAGCGGTGAACTCAGTCCCCAGGCATCAACTAGTGGGCCTGTTCACGACGACTGGGAGTCCCCAGTGCACCCCAGCATCTGCGTCACCTGGGAGCCTGTGAGAAATGCTGGTGCCCAGGCCCCGCCCGCACCCACTGGGTCAGAGCTCTGGGGATCTGTACTGTCACATGCCCTGGACTGTGGCCTCAGCCGGGGTCCAAGGCTCCTGAACCCTGTTTGCACACGGACCGGTGCCCAGTGTATACCCTGAAACACGATGAAGAGGTCATGTGGAAGGAGACGGTTAGGCTGGTGTCCTGTGACATCTCTTGTGATGTTTTTAAATGTACACATAAAACACTGGATTTCCCAACTGTGTTTTCTTTGCATGCTCAGCCTACCTGTCAGACAACCCAGAGCCGAGCAGTGAGATCAGACACAGAGAACAACAGAACAGGTGCTGGACTTGAACCCGGGGCTTCTGGACTCAGTGTGCGGTCCGAGGTCCAGGCCCCTCCTAAGAAATTAATTGGATGAATTAATTTTGAACGAAGGCTGTAATAGCTGAAGAGCTTCATGCAGCGCTTCTCGGGTCACCCGTGTGCTTGCTAAGACACAGGTGCCTGGCCTCACCCCAGAAAGGCTGACTCGGGTCACCAAGGTGGGGCTCAGGACCCCGTTGTGTCCCCAGCTGAGTCTAACAAAACCAAATGTGAGACGCTGGGTTTGCTGGTTGGAGTGTCACAGTTGCAGAGGTCTAGGGTCACGTTCCAGGACAGCAGCCCACCTGACACCTACATGAACTCCTAGCCCTCTGGGCCTCAGTGTCCCCATCTGAAGGCGGGCTTGTTCCTGATCCCAGAGGTTCTTGGCGGGAACTAGACCGTGGACAGGAATGTTTGGCAGGAAGCTCTTCTTCACCGGGTGAGGATGTGCACACCCGTGATTCCGGCTATGCAGGAGGGTGAGGCAGGAGAATCGCAAGTTCCAGGCCAGCCTGGGCAACTCAGCAAGACCCGGACTCAAAATAAAAAAAAAATAAAATAACAGGGGCTGGGGACACAGTGCCCCCTGCTCAGGACAACAAAATGGCACCTGTGTGGCCATGGACCACAATCCCTGGGCGTCAGACACTGTTTAATCCCTAGAGCTGCCAGACTACAGGCAGGTTTTCTTCCTTCCAAAGGTCACTTCTCGGATGTCCTGAGGTGATGATTGGGAGGCCACCGTTCCTTTTGAGCCTCTGGGTGGCAGATGGAGAGTGGCCTCCTGAATGAGCCCAGTGCCACCGTCCGTAATGCTTCTTTGTCCATCTTCTGCCCCGTGCTCTGTGTCCTATGAAGAAGTGTGGGGAGGCGACACTGTCGCTAGGTCCCTCGGGGGCCTGCACACATCTGTGGCCTTTGAGGACAGCATAGGACAGCCCCCTTCATGCCCCTGGAGAACCAAAAGAGACCTAGGGCTGCCCCCGTCTGGTCCTGTTCCAGTCTAACTGACCAACCAGCATCCCCAGGAGCGGGTCGCCTGGCGCCTGCAGCGTGGAGGGAGCAGTGCCAGGGACTCCGCCGTCCGTAGTGCCCGGGCCCCGCGGCCTGTTTTAAGGCCCATGAGCTACGGGGGCTTATTACGGTTTTGTTTTTGCTTTAGACGTCTCCGATCATCTTCCCCGTGATCTGTGCCGGTGCAGTGAGGTCATTCACGGTGGCGGGGTTCACTGCCACGTCATGGGCCAGTCGCACCCCAGCCCTTCCCCCTCCTTCCTCTTCCCCCTCCCCCAGGCCCCTCCTGACTCCTCTCCCTTGGGTTTTCAGGAGAGACCCCTCCCCCACTGTCTTTTCCTTTACTTCTCTCCAGCTTCCCCAGATGAGGGACAAGACATGACCTTGACCTTCTGAGTTCAGCGTATTCCACTGAAGATCGTGGTCTCAAGTTCTACGGATAGATCTATAGATCTATCCACCGTGGATGATCTTCCTGCAAATGACCCCATTCATTCTGCTGTGGGGCCGAATAAGAGCCCCTGCTGTGCATAGGCCACATTTTCTCGGTCCGTTGATCCATCGTGGCCGCCCAGGCTGGTCCTGTGGTCGTGAATCGAGCTGATCGCGTGGGTCTGGGGCACCGCGGTGGTGTGAGGACTTGGTCCCTCAGCGGGAACACCGAGGGGACGGTGGAGCTGGGTCCTGTGGGGGCTCCGTGCCTGGTCTTCTCCACACTCGTTTCCACCGTGGTTGTGCCGATTCACAGCCCCACCGACGTGTAAAAGTGTCCCTTTGCCCCACGTCCCCTCCAGCATTGATCACTGCATTCTTGACGGCCACCATCCTGACCCAGTGAGGTGAAACCTCAGTGCGGTTTTGATTTTCCTTTCCCTAAACGCTAAGGATTCAGGACGTGTTTTCGTAGATCTGCTGGCTCTTGTGAGGTGCCTGTGAGTTCATCTGCCCATTTATTAACGGGGGCGGGGGGTGTTGAGTGTTTTGAGCTCCTGACATGGTCTGGATATCAGTCCTGCCTGAAGAGTGGCAGCCAAGACTCTCTCCGCTCCCCGGGCCCCTCTCCATTCCTTGCTGTCTCCTTGGCTGGGCGGAAGCTCTTCGATTCGAGGCCGTCCATTTAGTGATCTTGGAATCCACTCCTGAGCTGTGGGCTCCTGCGGAGGGACCCACACCTGAGCTCTGGGCTGGAGAGTGGCGTCACATCTTCTTCCCGGGCTCCGGGGTTTCTGTCTGACCCCCAGGGCTCTGGTACACTTTGAGGTGACTTTTGCGCAGGGCGAGGGAGAAGGGTCCAGGCTCGCTCTCCACACAGGGGTGACCAGCCCAGCGCCATTTGTGTAAAGCCTGTCTTTCCTGCCCAGCACGTTTTGTCACCTTGGTCAAGGATCCGATGACGGCGTCTGTGTGGGTTCATCGCTGTGGCTTCTGTCTTGTTCCATGGGTGTCTGCTTTTGTGACCGTGTCACGCAGTTTGGGCCACGGTGGCTCTGCGGTGTAGTCTGGAGTCAGGCGATGTGTGGCCTCCAGCGATGCTTTTTGGGGTTAGAACTGCTTTGGCTGCTCCGGGTCTAGATTAATTTTAGGACCGTCCTTTTCTTTCTATCTTTAATCTCATTCTACGGAGAACGGAGAACGTCGTTGGTATTCTGACGGGAACTGCCTTGAGTCTGTAGATCGCTTGCTTTTTACATTTTTAAACACTTGGGGAAAACCAAGAGAAATATCTGACTTTCTGGTAGCGTGTGAAAATTACACGAAATTGAACTTGCGTGACCATGAGTGCGCTCTGGTGGAGCACAGGAAGGCCATTTGTCCCTGCATTGGTTCAGTCCCCTGCAGGCAGAGCCGAGCCATGGTGACAGATCAGGCGGGACCCACCAAGCCCCCAGTTCTTACCATCTGACCCTCTACAGGGTCCCTTGGCTGTCCTCTGCCTTAACCGCCTTGTTGTGATACTTTGCATTCATTCTCCCACGTATCGAGCGGTCAGTACGTGATCATTTAAACCTCACAACAGCCCCCAAACGGTCGCTCTATTTAGTTCCATTTCATGGAGAGGGAAGCAGAGGCAGATGGAGTCTCCTGTGTGGGCCTCACCTCATGCCGCTAGGAAAGGGCAGAATGTAGGACTCCGAGGCCAAGTTCAGGCTCTGGACACTACGCTGGTGCCTCTCATGACCAGGTCAACAGAACGTTCTCCTGGTAGACGGTGTCTGGAGGCAGAGTCCTTAGTCCTTGTCCTTACAAGTACCCACACTGCCCGTGAGGAGAAGCCCAGAGGGACTGGGGCTTTCCATCTGTGGACACGTTACCTGCCCATTGTCCAGCAAGGGGCAGAGTGGGGGCTGGGCCAGGGCTGAGGTCTCACCTCCGTCCCCCCCTCCTAGGACGGTGGCCTCTGCACTTGGGCTGGATCGTCTGGTGCCATCCTGGGGCGCAGTGGGGATCCCGGATGCTCAGGTCTCCCAGGTCCCAAGGCCCTACCAGTGGCGTCCCCCTCAACTGGACGAAGGCCCTGGCCATTGTCCGGTCTGCTTCCTTCGTGAGGAATCGCTGCGTGGAAATCCATTTCTTAACAGTTTCACTTACAGCCCTTTTGACAAGCGGGGCTCTGGGGGACGGCGTCATCAGCACGGACAGACACTGTGCCGCCCACCACGAGCAAAAGGAGATGCCCAGTGAGAAGAAGCCGGGTAACTAAAGAGGCTGGGGTTCTTACTATTTTTTTGAGCAATTCTGACCTAAAACCCTAATCTACCAACACCCATTTCCCATTCATCTTGAGCTCGATTTTTTTTTTTTAAAGGAACTTCATCATTGTCACCGTCAGCTCGGGCCACGGTCAAGACGTCGGAGTCAGCCTGGCTGAGCAACAGGCTGAGCGCGTCCAGGGCCTTCCCCTGTCCTTCTCCCTCCCACCCTGGCCCTCATCAGGAGGTCTTGTTTCTTGGATAGTGCCAAACCCCCAGCTTTTATCCTTTGTGCATTTTATGCGTTCACCAAAGAGGAACCAGCAAAAGTGACTTAAAGACCAGAGAGGTTGAGGAACTTGCAAAAGAACACACAGCTAGTGAGTAGCAGAGTCTGGATTGTGCCTGTGCTGGAGGTGGAGGTCATAGGCTCTGCTCCACAGCACCTGGGAATCTTAAGCAAATGCCCGTAGACCCTGCGGGGTTTCCGTTTCCTCACCTGTGAGAGTGAGTCGTGATCGTAGCACTCACCTCGTGGAGTGGTTCTGAGCATTCGGTGCGGCTGCATAAACACCCGTGGCTGACCCTTAGTCCAAATGTGCAGCACCTTTAAAACCAACTGCTGTAGTGCACCTGGGTCATGGGAATGTCTGCAGAATTGAACCCGTAGCACCCTGGTTGGCTGTGGTTCCCAAACTGGGCAGCCCAGGTGCCCTAGGGTGCCGTGGGACGTTTTTCATCTTCAAGGAGAACACGGTGACATCTGTCGGACCCTGGGTGAACTGCTCGCTCAAGGTCACTCGCGGGTTCAAGGTTCCCTTCTGCTGAGTTCATTCCTTGGTGAAGCTGGGGTTTGGTGGTTGCTGAAACGAAAAGCAAGAACGATGGGGCGATGGAGGCCAGCCTCAGTTCAGAGTTGGAGGACTTGTGCAGTGCCCAACAGGCACACCCGACCCATGTGTTTATTGAAGAACAAGACAAAATGATTGTTTTTACGCCTCGTATGTATGATTTTTTGATCTGGCCGTTATGTTGTTAGAACGTAAATACTTCATATAGTTGTTTGGCCCTAGCTACTTAATAGACAAATGTTTAGGGATTTATTTTGACTTAAGGGAACCATGGGAAAAATCACCGGCTCTTCCGAGAAAGCGTGGAAACTTCTACTGGACAGTCCACCAGGGAGTTTCCAGTCCTTCATGGGTTTGCCCAGGGGATATTTTTGAAATGAGCGGGGGACCTAAGCTTCCCCTGGTGGTGGGCGGAGAGGCGTCTGCCTGAGGTTTGGGCTTGGGGTGGGCTCCCACTTCACAATCGGGGCTCCCTCAGCCCCGCAGGGCTCCACGTGACAGACCACGGCCCACGGGCGGCGGCCTATGAGCCCATTCTCACTCACGGTGCTGGGGACCTCGCTGCCAACCATCAGCTGCGGTTCACCCTCCAGGCTTCCTGACAGAGGGACGTCCCTCTGCGGGGGGAGGGTGACCCGGCCGTCTGAGCCCCTGCAGGAGGCCGGCCTCCGTGGGAACCAAGAGGAGGCCCGTCCCGGGAGCCTTGGCAGGTGACAGGAGACGGACCTTATTTCAAACACAGGATCTGGAGCGTGGTGTGAGGGAAACGGGGACAGGGACCTTCCTGCGGTTGCTCTGCCGTGACCCGCATCTCCCAGGGTGTGGCCCTGGCAATGGTGGCTTTGGTACCTGGGGAGCCGCAGGCCGAGGGTGGGACCCGGGAGCCTTTGGAGTTGGGCACAGATGCTGCTTTCAGGGCTTCCCAGAGGGTTTCTGGAAGGTTCCACACGACTCCTCCCAGGTGGGCCCCGTGTCCTTGCAGGTCCCACTTGGTGGTTAGGGTTGGGGGCCCCGGGACAAACAGCTTCCCGAGTGTCCCGAGTCCCCAGAGCTCTGTGTGGTGTCCTCCCTGGGGTCACTATCCAGATGGGTCCTCCCCGTGCCCACCGTGCGGCCCCGGCTCCTGGTGGTCCCCACGGCCCTGGGTCCCCGCCTCGGCCAGGCCGCTCCCTCCCCACACACCCTCACGGAACTCGTCACCTTGAAGGCCCCATCAAGGCGTCCTCCTCCGGGGGCAGCTGGTTAGGTCTGTGGCCCAAAGAACTTGGAGCTCAGTCCTCGATGAGCCCCAGGTCCCCAGCCCCCCGCCTCAGGGTGAGGACAGGAGGCCCAGCCCCGCGCCCCACAAGCAGAGTGCTGAGGAGCGGCCCGCGGTGGCTTTTCTTGTGTGAATTGTGAAGTTTCCGAGGACGCGCCGTGACAGTGCCCAGAGCAGCCCCCGTCTGAGCTGGAGGGCCACCTGCTGCAGTTTGGTAGGGTTCGAGCAGGTTCCCCACATATCACTGATGGAAGCTTGGTCTCCTGCACAGCCGTGTCAGGAGGTGTTGGGCCTTTAAGGGGCGGGGCTTAAGGCCGGTAGTGGGGTCAGTGGGACCCCAGTTGCTTCCCACAAGGGCGGGTCATTGTGAAAGAGCCAGCCTGGCCCCTCCCACTCTCTGGCTCCCTGTCTCGCCATGTGACCCCTCCCTCTGTCCTGCATTCTGGCCATGATGCCATCTGCCATGTGACCCAGTCTGATGGCCCCAGCAAATGTCAGCACCATGCCCTTTGACCTCCAAAATTGTGAGCTCAACTTCTTTCCTTTATAAGGTATCCAGCCTCTGGTATTGCGTTACAGCAACAGAAAACAAAATGAGTGCACCTCCTCAAGTTCCTTCTCCCTTTTCTAGTCGTGACTTCCCCATCCACTGTGTCAGTTGAAAACTTCCTGAGTCAGAAAAATCCGAGGCAGTGGGCATGCCTGGCGTGCAGAGGTGTCCCTCGGTTTTGCACGGCAAACAGGTCATGCTGCTGTGTTCAGAGTGGCGTCTGGTTTTGAAGGGAACACCAGAGGTCACAGGGTTTCCTCCTTCCAGCCAGCACGCCCCTCGGTCTTCACCGACTTTGGGTGTTGGACCCGGGAGCCACCCACTGTCTGCAAGGCCCACGTACTGAGGGCCTCCAGGGAGCCAGGCGCGTGACAATGGCCCAGCCCCAGCACATCTGATGAGCCATTTTCTCGCGTCACCCCCCAGACGGAGCTCCAGACACCCCAAAGTCAGCCCGCGGCTGCAGCAGAAAGCAGCTAATCGCCGTTTCCACGATCCCTGCCACCTGCTCCAGGCTTCCAAAGCAGCACACCAGGTGACAGCCACTCGTCACCAGAAGGGGACACATCAGTGATTTTACAGGCAGGCCCCTTCCCTACCTGCCTGCTTCGTCGTCAGAGGGGCCTGCTGCGGAGTGACCCCTGACTGTCCCAGAGACTGTGTGACCCTGGGGTCAGCGGCCGCCTCCACCTGTGGCCTCAGGTGGACAGCAGCCCCCAGGGAGATTCGGAGCCTGTGCCGGAGGACGAGCTGCCTCCTAAGAATAAAAGTTGTGGGACATCTGGGCAAGTGCCCTGGGGGTGCCCTGGGCCCTAGAACACTAAGGCCACTTCTTGCTTGCAGCCAGCCGTCGTGGGCCTATGTCCTCTGGTGGACAAGGGCAGGTTGGCGACCGATCCCCTCAGTGTCGGGAGAGAAGGGCTGGGCCAGGGGGCTGGCGGGGGGGGGTGTCCTGCTCACCTGCACTGTCCCCCTCCAAGTGCCTAAACCTGCAAACTGAGGCTACAGACCCCCAGGCCTGGCCTGTCGGGGCCGGCGGAGGCTCGGGTGTGTCTCTGTTTTTTATATATGTATCTTAATTGTTTTGCGCACTGGGAGGCAGACCCAGGCCCCCGCAGGCCGTGTGGGGACCCCCAACGGGGGGGGTGTGTTTTCGGGGTGCCCTGACCACACTGTGGGAGACTCTGGCTGAGCTGTCTCTACAGTGAAGAGGGGACCCTTGCTCAGCCCCGGGTGGCCCAGAGACGGGGCGGAGCAGCTGCAGAACAGAGTCAGGGTCTCGGGACTTGAGCAGAGAGGCCTGGTCGTAACCTGCAGGGCGCTCATTCAGCCTCGTCTATTTCCTGAGCACCTACTGTGTGCCCGGAGCTGTCTAAGTGCTGCGGATACGGGGTAAGAACAGACCCTTAGTAGGAAAGAGAACACGAAGAGGGACCCAGCTGCCGCCAGCTCCCCCAGGAGAAGGGGAGAGGGTGGGAGAGGGAGGAGTGCAGGGGGGAGAGAGGCAGAGGGACGTGTCGCCATTTTTAAGTTGGGAAGTTGGGGTCAGCTCACTGCGGAGGTGATGTTAGGCAGAGGCTGGAGGAGGTGATGGGACATTCCACATCATTTGTAGAAAACAAGCCCAGAGACCCCGGAGCCTCAAGGGCCTCCATATGCAAAGGGATGGGGGTGCGGGTGTCAGAGGAGGCGGCCTGTGACAGTCCTGGCATTTAGTCACCCCCAGCAGACACCTGGAGCACCTGGATCCCTGCGGGAGGCCTGGGTCAGTGGGCGTCCCCCTCAGTGTGCACAGAGAAGTCAAGAGGCCCCAGGGAAGGTAAAACAGCTGTGAGCAGGAGAGGCAGGGACAGAAAGCACAGGCTCCCGGGGGCCAGGAGTAGAGGATCGGCAGTTCGGTTGCCTGTATCTGTCCGCGACAGCTGCGTAACAAATGACCACAGCTTCAAATGATGGGCATGGATTGCCCCCAGTGTCTGCAGATCAAGGTCTGGCCACCGCTGAGCTGGGTTCTTTGCTCGGGGTCTCAGGAGTCTGGAGTTGGGTGTCGGCTAGACTGCATTCCTCTCGGGACTCCAGATTCTCTTTCAAGTTCAAGTTCAACTTATTGACAGAATTCTGTCTTTGCAGTTCAAAGACTGGGGATGATACACTCTTGCGCCCAGCTCCCCACGGCTGCCTGTAGTTCCTTGCCACATGGCTCCCTCCGTCACCCAGTCTCAGGATTCCAATCTCTTAGGAAGGGCCGGGGGCCTTTTGAGGGCTCGTCTGATTAGGTCAGGCCCACCAGATCCTCTTCTTCTTAATGGGTTTGAAGTTGGCTCGATGTAGCTCCTGATACTCATGACTTCGCCTGTGCTCAAGGGGAAGCACTATCTCAGCCGTGCACACCTGGGGCAGGAATCCTGGGACGATTTGCACCTCCACTTGAGTCCGGCATGAATTCTGGCTCCCGGGAACGGTAGGGGCTCAATGGGACACGTGGCCCCTTTGCTCCGCTGGCTCAGTGGGACACTGGGAGGGAAGCCCAGCTGAGACGCGTTAGGACGGGGGTCTCAAAGGCTCCACCGTCATTTCAGCCTGACTGGTTGGGGCGCAGGACCCCCCTCTCCCCAGGAGCACAGTGAAGGAAGCCATGCTCTGTGAGCCGCCCGGCACAGACTACAGCGCCCTGCGCCCTGGCTGCCACCCCAGCCACTGGGACTTAATGTATTGACATTGGCAGGCCGGGGGAGCGCGTCGCGCCAGGAAGGTAATTGAAATGGAATTGTCTCCAAGCATCCAATTAATCAGCAAATAAATCATAAACCTGCAGCCGTTCATTCAGGGGGGCGGAGGCTTCTCCTGGCTTCCTGACCATGGGAGTTGATGGAGCTCAGGCTTTGCACACTTCTGATGAGTTTTAGAAGAGAGGTGAGGCAGGGCGGGTAACTTGGAGACCCCGAATCTACGTGGAAGGTGCCATAGACATGGCCTCTCATCTCGAAGAGGTTCAGGTACTGGATTTCATTCCTCATGAAAGTATCCCTGTGAAATAGGATGATGGTCCACATCTTACAAGGGCCTCAGAGAGGTGAAGCAAAGAGCTAAAGGTCACACAGCATACGGAGGACATAGTGTGAGTTCAAAACTAGGCCCATCTAGCTTTAAAAGCTATATTATTTCTCCTCCGTGCAGAGCCAGAAAAGCAAATCCAAATACGCAGTAATCACAGCTGTGGAGCCACAGTGAAAACTCAGGATGGTGCCTGGTGAGACTCCTCCAGTGGGCGTCCTCTGCCGGAGCCCCCTGGACCCCAGCCTCATGATCACCGAAGCCGCTTCCCAGCTCTGCTCTGGGACTTGTCACCCAGCGCTTTGGTCCTCTAGGGGGCGCTCCAGTACATCTGCTGTTGGCAGGGGCCCATCTGACCCGCGGAGCTGGGTTGGTTTGATCAGAATTTAGCTGGATGCGCTGGAGCGCTGGTAAATAGCCCGGGGAGCACACTGCTCTCCCGGCAGGGAGCTGAGGCCTCAAAACCTCCTACAGCTCAGAGAACCCACCCGTAGGTGATGCATAAGGGCACCAACAATACCGCGCTGTTCCGGGGGGCTGCAATCCCAGGCACTCGGGCGGCGCTCCTGTGCAGGAAGCCTGAGCACTGGTGCAGGGGGATTGGGGGTGTGGGTAGGGGTTGGAGGTGTCCCCCGGCACCCAAGCCCACGCCAACTCCACTCACCCCCCTCCAGCTACGCACCCCTGCCCACTCTGCAGAACTGGGTGCCCACTTGGCCTCCTTGCGGGGAGTGCCTCCCACCCCTATTCCCTCCTGTCCTCCACCCAGAGGAAATGTCGGTCAGACCATGGAGGCCGCATTCTTTAAACCTTGGGTGGCTCCCAGCTCCTTGGCTTGCCCGGCCCCGGGGACCTCAGTCCCCCTGATTACCGCAGTCCCGCCTCAGGCTGCGGCTCAGGCCACTGTGCCCCTGGGCCACGCCTTGGGCCATTCCCTGTTCATTCCCTCCCGTGGCCTGGAATCTTCCAGACCCACCCACCCACGTGTGAAAGCGTCCACTTTGACTCCACTTGGGGAGTCCAGATGCTAAGTCGAGGACAGAGTCTGTGAGGATGACCTCTGCGTTGGGGAGTGCTTCGCAGAGGCTGCCTGCGGCCACCGGGCAGGACCAAGCCCCTCCCTCTGGCCCTCGTGCCCCTGTGGAGGGCTGCAGCCAGACACGACTCGTCCCAAGAAGCTGCATCAAGGGGCGCACCTGCTCCCACAGCATCCGGGGCCGCCTGTAACTGGTGCTTAGTGTCTGGATGACCGGATGGACGGACGGGTGGGTGGACGGATGGACGGATGGACTGGACGGAGACTGGGTGGATTTGCCTTTCTCCACTTGTGAGCCCCTCCAGGATGAGGGTCCTGGTTTTCCTGACCATCTCTGCCCCCCAGCACCCAGCACAGTACCCGAAGCGCGCATCGTTCAGTCCACAGGAGGGGTGGCCGCAGCTCCGGTCCCTGTGGTTACTTTGACTCAGGCTGACCCCACAGGCACCCGGAGACCTGGACACCTGTGATTTTCCTCTGCTTTGTTGACTTTTCAGTTTCTAGCAATGCAGCTCCTCCCCGGGGTCTCCGGGAAGGGAACGTCGGGCAGGATCGTCCACCAGCTGCCCACACGGAGAGCACAGAGATCTTTCATTGGTTCTTTTTGTTACACACGACACGAGAGTCCACCTGGGGGTATTGTAAGCACGGAGTAGATCTCACTCTCACAGGACCCGGCGCCTCTCCGCCCCGCGCCCTTCCTCTCCTGGTCTTCCTGCCGTTTCCTAATGTGGTTTCCATTTTGGGGTAAGATGATTCCTCGTGGCTGTGTCGACGGTGGGACTCGCTGCAGGTGCTCATCACGTACACAGGGAAGTCGCCTCAGTCCACCCCACCGTCTTCCCCCTTCTTTCCCCTTTGTCCAACCCCCTGGATTCTGTTCTTCCCTCCCTCCACCTGATGGTGGGTTCCTTCCCACTCATCAGGGAGAACGTGGGACCTTTGGCTTTGGGGGATTGGCTCATTTCACTTAGTTTCCATCCCCCCTCAGCTCTCGATATCACCCATTATTTGAGTGCGCGTCGATAGCAACGTCATTCAACTGTTGCACGTGCGTATCATGAAGTAATGGGAAGCCATTAAAACCATGATTTTGAAGACGTTTTAAGACACAAATGCTCAAAATGTAGCCTGTTAGAAGAAGAAGACATCAGGTTGACACACAGCGTTGTCCAGGTTTGTGAACACACATGCCACGTGCCTCTGCTGAAGTACCAGGGTACGGGCTGGTGTTTGTTGTTTAATCTGTCAATGTCACATCTCCATTTCGCTATCAATGCTTGATATTTCTTAAATATTCTACCGTGAGTGCTTCACTTTTGCAATCAGAAAACGAAGCAATGGATCTTATTTTAAAATAAACAACTCACTAAATCTGAGACACTGGAGCACGGCCGTGTACCTCCTGAAGGCGGCAGGGTGGGGGGTCAGGGGTTTCTCTTTCTGGACTCTTGAGTTTCCATTTTCTTAAATGAGGCTGAGCTGCTCACTGAACCAACAAGGGGGTGGTCAGAAGAGGGCTCCCCGCGGGGCGCGCTGTGCTTCACAGCCAGGGGTCCCGCGCGCCTCGCCAGGAACATCAGCTCCGCAGAGCGGCCCGTGGGGACAAGAGCTCGCTGTAGTCAACTGAAACAAACCTTGATAGAATCCCACTCCTCGGCGTGTTTCATGAGAGACTGACGAAGGCCCTGAAGTATACCTGAAGACCCGTATTGCCTGCTCCAGGGGGTCTACCTGCCACGGTTGTTCCGGTCGCTGTGTGTCTTATTGTTTGTTTGTTTAGGATTTTCCTTGTAGCAGGGGCCCTCTGCCTTGTGGATACTGTGAGGTCGCCGTGCAGATAGAGCCGTGTCCAAGCCAAGGTCCCTCACCCTGGGGAGCGAGAGCCGGGCTCTGGCGACAGACCCCTCCCAGGTGCCAGGAGCTCAGGGGAGGGTCCTTTCCACCCGCCATGGCGTTGGGTCCACAGAAGCAGGACTGCTGGGTCTTGCCCAGTGGGGCCTGGTCATCTGGGACCGTGCCTGGCCCCTCCTAACAAACCTGCGGGCAGCAGCTGCTAGATGACAAGCTCCGCGAGGGCGAAGGCCATGCTCAGGTCTGTTTATTCATCCGTGAGTCCCCCTGTCCCCGGTAACACAGTGACGGCAGCAGAATGCAGAAGGCCACTCACTCAACAGAGCGACTCCCGCCCGCCAGGGATCCCTCGGGCCCTGGCTAAGTGTTTGTTAAATCCACCAAGTTGGTTCTAGTTCCCCGGGCGGTGGCCTGTCTGCTCCCTGCTGCAGCCCTGGGGTTGATTGGAGGTTAATCTTTCGTCTTGTGCTGTGGACCTGCAGCTGGCCCCGGACAGTCCCAGCCCAGACCTTGTCCCTGGCCTGGGTGTTCTCCTGCTTGGGGGCATTAGGACGTGACCACACCTGACCACGCGGGTCACATGGAGGGAGAGAGAGGACACAGATGAAAGAGGTCTCGTGGGACAGCGGGACTGCCTCGTGGCTAAACACAAGCCACGGCCCCAAACCCGGGCTGAGCCTGGGACCAGCCCAGCTGCCACCCTGATGGCCATGACCCGGGAGCCAGGGCACCGGGTCCCGCCTAACCCTGAGACAAGTCCCATCCTCCCTGAACTGAAGGGCTTCAACGCTTCTCTTCCAAAACCATAAACAGCTCAAAATAGACAGTCCAAGAGGTAAAAAGGAATCCCCCAAAATAACGGGGGGTCGCCAGGGGCAGTGGCCCGTGCGGCGGGGGGAACAGCTGGTCAACAGCCCCAGAAGTCCTAACAGAGCCAAGAGGACCCTCTTAAATGTCACCGTTGGGCGGCTGCGCGGGACGCTCAGCGCCGGGATCCGCCGCTTCTGGGGCCCTAAACGTGGAGGGGCTCATCTCGCTGATGCCAGGTGGGTTGGGGGGAGACAGTGGCTGCGTGTGGTGGCAGAGGGAGGGGGTGTCGATGGTCACTAGGGTCACCAGTGATGCCCAGATTGACAGCTCACCCTCCAGAGCTTCCTTTGGGCAAATGCCACCTTGGCCCCTTGAACCCTGAGGATAAAAGCGAGGCTGGTGTGACGGCTGTCCCCTCTGGCCCGGCTTGCCTTTCTACTGGGGACAGGCAGTTTTGCCAGCCAGAGAAGTTAGCCTTCATGCACCTGCGCTGGGGGCACTGGGCACGAGGCGGAGATCCGTGGGGGACACGAGTGTCCCTGTCCTCTGTGAGCCGTCTATCACCCAGCAGAAATAGAATACGACGGAGGCTGGCGTTGAAGGGAGTCTCAGGGCAGCCTGGTCCATCAGGGCTCCGTCCACGGTGCTGAGCATGAGCTGAGCACCCCAGTCCGTGGTCCCACCCCGAGGAAAGGCAAGAAAAGGAGCCACACGGGGGTCGGGCCGGCTGTGTCCGTCTGGAAGAGCAGGCGCTCTGTGGCCCTCTCGGCACGTGATCTCCAGGGTCAAAGGTGGGGACAGGCGGTTTTCTCTTGGTTCCCTCCCAAGTCAAAGATGTAGGTGGCACCTCTGGACCGCGGAGTCCCGCGTTTGCTCATGTCACGTGCTCCCGGGTGCTGGAGAGGCCAGGCCCCTCACAAGTGCATGACGGGGGGGAGGGGGGGTGGAGGACTCCACTCTGTCCTCCACCTGCGGAGCCAAAGGCCACTCGTGGACACAGAAATGCAAACCAGGAGCCGCGACGTGGGGGCGTGAGTGCCGTGGGAGTCTTGCCCACCGATGCAGTGGTCATCCCTGCAGGCCGATGACCAGGAAGGCCTCTCGGAGGAGGCGGCACGAAGAGTTGGGAGCAATGCAGGGTGGGGGAGGGAAGGCACCCAGGGGTCACTCCAGGGGTGAGGAATGGAGGCCCAGCCTGCAGGGGTGGGGACGTCCTGAGGGACGGAACCGTGGGGGAGTCTCAGTGCCCGGGAGGTGTCCTTTGGAGTCCCTCAACACCAGAGGACAGGGTCAAGGTGGCCTGTTGGCATCCTCGCTGCCGAGGCCGGCTCCCTCCAGGCTTTTTATTATTGTTGTTGTTGTGATTGTTGTTGCTTTTGGCAGAAAAATATCAATATCATACAATTTTCTCTTTTAACCATTTTAGTAACTGGTGGCACCCGGGGCTTTAAGTACAGTCACTGTGCAGGGGACCCCTCCCCCCTCCCCATCACCCCAACTTCCTCACTTTCCCCAAACACAAACTGCAGCCATTAAACAGCAACTTCCTGTCCCTCCTGCCTGCACCCTGGGAGCCTCCACTCAACTTCGGTCTCTATCAGTCTGAGGAGCCTGGGTACCTCGGATAAGGGAATCAGACAGTGGTGGCGTCTGGGTTGCCCACTTCCTTCACTTAGCGCAACATCGTTCTTGTTATCTAAGGTGGCAGAATTATCTTCCTTTTCGTGGGTGAATAATATTCCACTGTGTGTGTGTGCACCCCACTTTGTTCATCGCCCCTCCATCATTCCTCCTACGTACGTCCATCCCCTTCCGTGTTCTGACAAGATATGAAGCAGGGTTAAAGAGCAGGGAGATGAGAAGTCAAGGACACTTGTATCGACTGTACATCTAACTGTTGAGAATAGGGCGTCCAGCTACCCCTAAGCAGGCTTCCCAGTTCCAAACACAGCCCCCCACAGGACCGAGTCCATTCAGCAGAAGCAAACGTCCTTTCTCTGTAGGAGGCTGCTCCCGGGAACACGGGAGGTGGACACTGAATTGTGCGTGGACAGTTCCTGACTTGGCCCTGATTTTCAGAGATTTCACCTTTTTTCCTTCCTTTCTGTTCTTGGGTAAAAGGGTCACAAGGGGGCCAGGAGGTGCCTGTGAGAAGCCGGTCACCAGAGGTGGCTTGGGAAGCTGGCCCTGGTGGGGCCTCTCCTGTGGGGACGGCAGCTCCTTCCAAAGTCTGCCTGGATCTCTTCAGCGGGAGGCACCGATGTCTTTGGATTCTGCCGAGTTTCCTTCTAGAAACTGGATCCGAATGAGCCTCAAGGACACCTGGGCTCCAGGTCCACTTTCCCCTTCCTGGGGACAGCCTTCCGCTCACCGGAGTGTGAGGAACGGGCTCGGGAAGGTCCCCCAGGGAAGGAAGCAGATGGGAGCACCGCACGGGGTCCCCACAGACCTGGGCTCAACAACGGATGGCTTGGGGACTCTGGGCAAGTGACCCCTTTGGGGAGGGAATCGTCCACTTCTTCTTTTCCCTTTCCTCTCGGTGAGAGGTGGCGACGGACCCTCCTCGTGCAGCTGTTGGGAGATGGTGAGCTGAACCATGGCCCGCGTCAGGAACGTCGCTGTCTCAGCCTCAACCTCTCCTTCTATAAAACGGGGCCAAAACTAGTCCCAAAGTCACCATGTGGACGAACGGCGTCCAGGCCCGTGCTCTGCGCAGGTTGGCACATGTTCTGCCATCGCCGGCTGTTGCTGTAACTTGGATCTGAAATGTCCCCTCAGGCCCATGTGCTGAGGGCAAGGCCCAGTGGGCACTGTGCCCAGGGGCCTCAGCCCCTTCTCTCTCTTTGCTTGCTGGCCACCATGAGGTGGGAAACCCCCTCTGCCCCGGGCTGCCCCCGTGATGGACTGTCCTGCCAAAGGCCAGAAGCAGCTCGTCCAGGTGCCCAGGGAGTGGAGCTCCAAAACCACGGGCCAGAGTGAACCTTCCTCCTCACGAGGTGTCTTTGTCGTAGCGACAGGCAGCTAACACACACCCTCTCTGCCAAGGTGACTGACACTACGCCCTAAGACCTCTGGACAGGTCACTACTGACCCGGTCCCTTAGCTCCGAGATTGTGGCTCTCTTCTGAGAAGAAAGCTTTGCCAACATCAGAGAGGTTTTCTGAACTCTGTAGGAAGAAAGAAAAACTCCACTCACTAATCAAGAGCTGGACGTCTCCCCACCCTGTCTCCCACTGGCCGCTGGACTGCAGGCAGGTGGCTCTGCTCTCTGGGCCTCGGTTTTCCGCTGGAGGACACTCACCTCGACCTCAGCCATCACCTCCCTCGGCGGACACTGCTAACAGGCCCGCGCCCTGCCCTGCCCTGTCGACCAGTCCTGGCCTCCGGGTCCTGCCCAACACAGTGCTGTGGGCGACGGCCAGCGGCCACCTACAGCTGGCCAGTGAGTGCAGGCCTCTGTTCTGGGTGGCAATCCTGCCGACGTTCATCATAAGCTCCTCTCTGGTGCCACCAAGTATTGTCCCTGGGCCAGCTGCCAAGAGTCCTCTCAATGAAGCAGGAAGCACCCTCGAGCCACCCTCAAACCTCCTCCAGGAGGGGGCTGCAGCTTGGCACGAGGTGACAATTGAGAAGCAAGAGCTAGTCACAAGGAGAAGTGACAGTGATCAGAGGAGGCAGCCGCCCGGCACAGGCTGGCAGGGGCACTGGTGGAGGAGGGACTGCGCCCCCAAGGCTGGCTTCTGCACGGGGACCCTCTCGTCTTGCTGCTCGGGGCCACTGCGTCCCAGTCCAGCCCCCTGTTCTGGTTGGGACCAAGACACTCTGGCTTCTCCGCCTCCTGCCTGTCCTCCTCCTCGCCCCGTCCTGAGGAGCCCTGGGCGTCACTGCGCCTCTCCGGCCTCCGCTTCCTCCCTTGTCCATCAGTGAGAATAGGAAGACCCTCTCCCTCCGTCCTGCCTTCCTCGTGGGTCATCACAAGGGTCCAAACAAGGTCTGGTGCCAGGAGCAGTGGCACACCTGTGATCCCAGTGGCTCAGGAGGCTGAGGCAGGAGGATCGTGAGTTCAAAGCCAGCCTCAGCAACTCCTCAGCGAGGCCCTGTCTCTAAACAAAAAAATGAAAAGGCTGAGGATGTGGCTCATGGTTAAACGCCTCTGAGTTCAATCCTCAGTTCCAAAGGAAAAACTTCTGTCTTGTGACAGTTCTGTATCCTGTCTGTGGTGGTGGTTTACACACCTATGTGTGTGATAGAAGGTCCTAGAACAAAACTACCCCGGTCATTTAAAAAAAAAATATTTACATGCAGAAACTGGAAAAGGCATGGAATTCTTCTCAGGCAGCTCTCCTGGGGTTTGCCGTAGACGTGAAGTCCTCCGCCTCACTCCCAGAGCTTCAGGTCATGTTTTTGAGACAGGGCCTTGCTAAGTTGCTGAGGCTGGCCTCCAACTTGAGATCCTCCTGCCTCAGCCTCCTAGGTTACTGCCATTACAGGCCTGCACCATTTTAGCCCATTTTCATCCCAGTTGTTGACCGAGGTTCACAAGGGGGACAAGCCGGAGCGCTCCCTATTCCAGAGGTGAACCCGAGGCCTCCGTAGAGACACACAGCCGCCCGATGTGCCTCATGGCGACTTCCTGGCTTGGCATCTGTTGCCTCTCCAACTCATCATCAGAGATGCTCAGTGGCTTTCTACCTCGGGAACGATGGCTTCTTCAGTTTCTACACGTGATTTCTTTTCTTTAAAAATATAACAACAAAAATTCTTTAAAACCCATCTGTCTGCCATTCTCGGCCTGAGGAGCCCAGGGCTTGGGAGAATCGATTAATTCCAAGACCTGTTGATCACTCTTGTGCGGAGGGAGCCTCTCCGCCCTCCTCCGTCTCCAGAGGACTCCTGTCAGCACCCCTTGCTGCAGGTCAGGTGGCCACGGGGATGTGGGCACCTGACTCTGCAGATTTGGTTAGGAGGGTCCTCGCCTCTGGAGGCTGACCCCAGAAATGAGCCACAGGTTCTGCTGGTGAGCCTCAGCGGCCAGGCCCAGCTCGACCCCTGGTGGGACCTTTGTGCTCCCAGCCCAGGAGGGGACGTCCCCTTGTTTCTTGTCACGTGGGACCATTTTTAAAGTAACCCAGATTCTGGTCTCTTTCTGACGATGTGAAGATCCGAATACTTGTGCATTTGTCCCAATTTTTTTTAAATAGCTTTGATGCCTGCGTGGAATTGTATGTGCCCCGGGGGTCTCATCCTGAATCCCCCACCAGGGCCAGGCTGCACTGCCCCTCAATCCCGACCGAGTCAGGGCTCTCGGAGGGCACCCGGCTCTGGGAGGGCGAATCCGGCCCCACAGGGTACCACCACTCCTGGATCGCGGCCTTTCTCCCTCCCTCCTCTCAAGGCATCCGCGCTCACGGATCGTGGCACCTTCTCCCGAGGAGCCCAGGTGGATGGACTCCTGCCCGCTAGGGTCACGGGCAGCCACGGAGCCCTTGGGGTGGGGGACGAGGACACCGACCTGCCTCCCCCGATCCACCCAAGGCTGCCCTCTCCTTTGAGCCTAAGGAACCAGGCCCAGAGATGGAACTGGCCGGTCAAGGTCAGGGGCAGAGCCGAAGCCGGCACGCGGTTCTCTCGGTCATCAGGCCACACGTGCACCACCAGTTCCCGAACGGCACAAAACGACTCCAGCTACCACAGGGACACGTCCTTGCCGGGGTTTCCGTGTGTAAACCACATGCACACGATTCAGAGGTGGCCAGAGGGGGTGGCCTGAGGATGGGCCACACAGGTCGGTCAGCGCAGTGCACATGCTAGAAGGCACTGCCGAATACAATGCCCTGGTGACGTCAGGACTGTCGGACACACAGTGGCCACCGCTCAGGGCCAGCGGACCTTGACTGGTGCCAGGATTACTGCTGGGGCCTCTAACTGGACAGACAAGTGTCTTGAAGCAGGCGATTCACTCATTCAGTAAACATTCATTGAGCACCTCCTGTTTACGATTCACTCATTCAGTAAACATTCATCGAGCACCTCCTGTTTACGCAGAGGACAATCACAAATACTAGGAATGGCACAGCGTTGGGTCATCCGTCAAGGACTCTTTTCTTTCCTTCGCAGTTTGGTCCCAACTGGGAATTAAAGACCCAGAAGGCAGACAAATGGGGACCACCCTCAGAACCCCCCGGGGCTGAGCGGGCAGGGACTTGGGTAGGGCCAGTTTTCACTCCAGCCAGGGCTGGCTGAGGGACTGCAGGCCCCACCCGCCACCCCGGGGCTGTCTTCCCAGTCCTAACCACGGGGAGAGCCCAGAGGACCCTGTGCCGGGGGGCAGACAGGCCCAGTTCTGTCTCCCAGGCGCACGCTCTCGGCAGGTGTGAGTGGGGGACGGGGGACCCCGAGTGGGGGTGCCTGGGCCTCCCTCCAGGGACACCTGGCCAGACCTTGGAGTTCTCCCCTGACCGCCTGAGACAGACTGGCCAGGGCCCTGGGAGATGGACGTGGGCTGCAGCCACCAAAGGGTTCCTGCCCGAGAGCTGAGGGGGCTGAGGTGGGCCGCGGGGCCCTGCCAGGCTTTGTGCCCAGGGTGCTGTCGGGCAAGGACCCCTGGGGCATAGTGGGGGGCAGCCAGCGGGGGACTGTGTCGGGCGTAATCAGAACCTGAGAAATGAGCAGCCACAAAACCGAAGTCCACGAGTCTACGTTCAGTATGACGGTAAGCTGGCTCTGCTGGGTGAAGTCCGTAGGCACAGCTCACACTTCCTGGCGCTGGGAACATGTGTTCTCAGGCAAGAGGAGGGAAGGGAAGCCTGTTGAGGGGAAGGAGAATGGGCTTCGGGACCTGGCACATGCTCTTTCCAATCCCCGCTCCTCTACCCGCTGTGTGGCTGTGGGCAGGTTACTTAACCTTGCTGAACCTCTGCCCGGCTGATAAAATGGGAGCCATGACCTGGATTCCCCCAGGTTGAAAGATTCAGTAAACCTGGCTGGCCTGTCACCTGCCTCTGGCTCCCTGGCACCCTGACCCCGAGGAATTTTATATCAAGCACAATCCTAACTTGGAGTGAGGGAAAAAAAAATATTTTTGAAAGTTTTACTATAAAAAATACGTAGACTTTAAAAGCCAACTTGTATGCTGGGTGGCCGTAGGTCTGGTGGAAGGGAAGGAGCACAACAGGGCTCTGGGAGGTGAGGCTCTGCGGAGTAACCGGCCATCACAAGCCCCTGCCTGGCCTGACGCCAGGGGCCCCGGGCTCTGCGGTCCCTGAATGGCCCTGTAAGAGCCACTCGAGTGGCATTTAGCCACCAATTAAGAGCGTGAAGAAAGGCAGTGGCTGAAGGAGGTGAGTGTGGGAGAGCCCCGGGGGGCAGGCACACAAAGCCGGCTCTTGCCTCCAGGCCCAGGCACCCCGCGGGCTGGGAAGGAAGTGCCCGAGCCGCCCCCTCTGGAATGGCACCCAGGGCTGCCCCTGAACTTGGGCAGCGGAACCTGGGAGGCGTGGAGGGGGTGGTCTCTGCTGTGCGGCCTTCCTGCCCCCGCTGGGCCTCCTGACAAGCCTCCTGAAGCTGTCGGCAAAGGCACGGAGACCAGCTCGTCCCCCAGCCTTCTGACCCCGGAGCTTGTCCCCAGTTCTGGGCAGCCCTGGACCCAGACCAGCTTCCGTCCACGCAACGTGACTCTCAAGAAGGCGACCCGTGGGTTTTGAGCATCTTCTTACCAAGGATCTGTCCAAAGGACAAGTCAGGTCGTCTCCTGATCACAATGGCTTGGCCGCTTCTCGGTGCTCGGCGGGGGACAACGGAGCAGAACCTTTTGGTCTCTGCCAGCAGAGGATGGGGACAGGCTGGTCACTCTGTGCATGCTTTTGGTTAAGTGTCCTTTTAGCTTCTCATTTGTCATCGAGGTTTCAGATATTGTGTTCCAAGAGGGAGGAATGGTCATTGTCTGCCCAAAGATGGCCAGACCTGCTCGGGGACCTCTGTGCGGGCACCGAAGTTCACAAAGTAGGTGGGTCAACAGCCGCAGCCTTGTCCTTCCGCTCCTGAGTGTCCCTGGACAGTTGGCTCCCCAGTGTTCCCGGACTGCTCTGGCACAACATGGGACCCGGCATTGTACGTGCCCGTAGTTGACACAGCACCACCCGTTCCTGCGGTTCCCAAGCCGTGGCAGACGGAAGACAGCACTGGCTACTGAAGCTAGAAGGAAGGGTTGGAAGGGACTGGAAAGAAGACGGTCTCGCTATCCAAGGCCTGAGTCTGAGTCTCAGCTCTTCCACATACTAGCTGTGTGACCTTGGGCAAATGAACCGACATCTCTGAGCTTGAGTTTCCTCATGGGTGAAATGGTGGTGGTAATAACCAACTCATGGGGGGGACATGGATAAAACATGGCGAGTGTGTGCTGAGGGGTGAGTTACACAAACAGGAGACACCATCAGGAGTTGTGTCACATGGAGGCGAATCCAGCAATCACACTACCGTTCCTCAGGGAAAGTACTAGTGAAAATGGAGGTCACGGGTGCCTCACGCCCCTGGGGAGGGTGGCACCGGGTCTCACCTGCCCACGCAGGGTCCTGGTGACGTCCTGCCTTGGAGGTGCCCCCTGCGTCTTGAGTGTGGATTAAGAAAGCATTTTGCAGATGGTCCCGTCTGTCTGTGTCCGTTCTCTTGTCACCATGGTCTGCCTCCCTTAAGGGAGAGGAAGGGGGCGAGGAGGAAAGCCTGGTGCCCCGCAGCCCTGTTGCGCCAACCTGAATAGGCGGCAGTTGGGACTCTGTCCCGGACTCTGCGCTCCCTTCACTCTGCACCGTCACGGCCACCGGGTGGGGAAGGTGGACCTCGCTGCCCCTGGACCTCAGGCTCAGCCCAGGGACTTCCTTGGACACTGGCTGATGTGACACAGGCAGGAATGAGCTGGCGCTGGCCTGCTCTGCCGCTCACGGGGCTCCTGGGGCAGAGGTCAGATGAGGCACAGGCGAGGCCTCCGAGGGTCACTCCGTGCTCCTCAGGCCAGGCCACTGGGTCCAGAAGTGAGTGAGTAAGAGCGGGGCAGGGGACAGTGGACTTTCATCCACTGTTCGCCTGGCCCAGGAGCTGGCTGAGCGGGGCCTCCTGGACAGCTGGGGGGCTCAGGAGGAGGCGGAGGACGCCCCTGGACGGGACGTTGGCTCGGGCCCAGCCGAGTCTCCTTAGACTCTAAATAAGGTGGGTGCCTGCGGCGCGGTGGTGGCCGGAGGAGGGCCCCCATGGCGGCTTTGCCACACCAGGGCCTTGATCATTGACGGGGCCGAGCTGGAGCTTGTCCCCAGGAGCCCCCTGGCTCGGGTGGGGCCGTGGCTCCGCGATGAGTGGGAAAGATCATTCCCACCGTCCGTGAGCGCCGTCTGATGGATTCCAGGAGAAGAAACTCCTGTCTCCCGCCCCCTCGGGGAGGGTGGTTCAGTCCACCCGGGCACCCTGGAAAGGACGCTGTACTGACCTGACTTTGGTATTTTGATGACCTTCCTTGACTATCCAGAGGACGCTGAACACCCCCGCCCTCTCTGAGTTGCCATCTCGGGGTGCCCCGTGTGGCTCTGACCCTTCGCACGTTGCTCAAGGCCAGGATTTGGCCAAATGCACAAGCACAAAGAGTGGAAGTGCCTTGGCACGGAGGCCCTCCGCCCCCCGGTGCCAGCCATACCTGCCTGTCGGTGGTCTGTTCCTTTGGAAGAGTGTCAGCTGATACGTCCCAGCTGTGACCTTTCCCTGGGGATACAGGGGGCTGTGGGGATGAAGATGCTGATTGACAGTCACCACTCGTTTACCCCACTGTGGGGGGAATACTCTCAAGAAGCCACCAAGCAATGACTTCCATGTGCCACTTGGCAGGTGGGCCTCCCTGGAGAGGCTCCTGGAGGCTGGCCTCCTCACTGCGGCTGGTCAGTGTTCTTGGGCTGTGGCATGGCTGCCCACTTTGCTGGAGCCCTTCCTCCAGGTGTCCCTGAAGCTCAATGTCCCCCCTTCAGGCCTTGCCTCAACTGTCCCTTCTCCATGGGACCCTCCTGTCACCTCCGTGAAGTTTCAAGCCACACACAGGCTTGCACAATGGCGGTGTCCCCTCCGTTCCTGGGTCCAGCACGCGGTGGACTTGTTTTCTAAGTCACCCTCCCCCCTGAGCTCGCCGGCTCCTCTTGTGACTGAAGGATCCCAATGCCCAGAGCTCACCAGGCCCTCGGGGAGGCTGAGCTGGGGGACGGGACAACGGGAGGAGGAGCCCAGCGCCTGCAGGGACAAGAGCTGACCCAGAAGGTGCCATCAGCCTGCTCAGGACGACGGGCCAGATCTGGACTCGCTTCCAGCTCCAGGCGGAAGGGGGAGGAGGGCGGGCCGGAGGGAGGGCGGCTGTGGTCTGCCTGTTCTGTGCCCACGGGCCCGGGGCTCTCTCCGCCTGAACTTCTTAAACCCTGCGATCCTGGGCTCTGAATGTTTTGTGCATAATGAAAGGAGACTCAGGCGAGGCACACGGTGCCCAGAGCTGTGGGGACCATGGCTCTAAGTGGATTCACCTGCTCTTCAGGCACAAGGCAGACCTTCTCCTCCTGGCCCCACACCTGGTGCCCCCCCTCCACGTGACGCCAGGCTTCATCACTCAGCACGGTTGACAGTTTGTCCTGGATGGTTCTCGGGGGTCGTGCTGGGCGTTGTAGGATGGTCAGCAGCTTCTCTGGTCGTTACTCATTAGGTGACAGTAGCACCTCCCGTAGCAGCCATCAATGTCTCTGCACATTGCTAGGTGACTCCTTGGGGACAGTCACCCCAAGGTGCATTGTGGGGACCACTCAGGAAGCTGCCATGGGGCGATTAGGTTTGGGGAGGGGGCAGCAGGAGCAGGCGGGTGCACCTGCAGGCTGCGGTGTGGATCTGACACCTGACAGAGGGGAGGGGCCGGGAAGGACGGCGGGGGAGGAGCCCGGGGCCCGGCACAGCCCGAGAGTCCCAGCCAGGCTGAAGTCACCCCTTGGATGTCACTATCACTGTGGCAGGAACAACCCAGGAGAGCCCCGGATGTGGCAGGAACACACTAGTGGCCACCGAGGGGTGGCAGCTAGGGTTCTTGGTCAAGTGGCTGTCCCATGGCAGGTCACCTGAGTGGCACACTGACCAAATGCACGCCAAGAGCCCGAGCATGCCCCGGCAGACCAACGCCATGCTGCCCGCCCCTGGCACAACCCAAGTGTGTCTGTGTGTCACCCGGGTCAGGTGCCCACAGAGCAGACCTGGAGAAGGAGGCTCAAAGCCTCCAGAAGCTCTTTCTTCCTCCTGCCCGCTGCTCGCGGCCACGCCCTTCTTTTGAGTGCAATGGTGATGTCACGTGCCCCCCTGCCCCGTCCTGCCTTTTGCGGATCACCCCAGGCCACCTCAGCTGGAGCTTGAGGGACCCCAAGTCCTCAGGCACTCAGGCACACACACACACACACTGATTCTCACACGCAGGATGTCCTCATTCCTCTCCAGGGGCTGGAGGCCGGGCCTGCGGGAGCCCAGCTGGGCATTTGGGGTTAGCCTTTGCCTTTCCAGAAACATCAGCACCCAGCCCAGAGCTGACGGTCCTAAAGGAGGGTCCTTCCCCCAGCCTGCTGTGGTCACAGTCCTGCAGTCTGCACCCTGTAAATAGCGTAGTTCAAGTTGTTTGAAGAGCATCACATGGACCTGGGTTTCACACTTAGATTCTCCCCTTTCAGACCACAGGCAGCCACCAGGCCACCGTCTCAGCCAGGCCACCATCTCTGAGGGTCAGGGCCTCGTGCGTCTGCCTCGCTGTGTCCCCAGCGTGTGACACAGTGCTGGCATTTGGCAAAGCAAAGATTTGTCAAGGAAATGGATTAAGGAAGCTTCCCTCGGCCTGCAGAGACGTCCTCTCCTGGTCACCGGCCTTCAGGTCCTCAGAGCCTCCTCTGAACCCGCAGGAGGGAACGGGGCTCTCCTGAGGCAGGGCCACGCCTTCCTCCCTCCATTTCTGCAACCGATGACCAACGGTGGCTGCTCTCTAAACTCCGTCCCGGTGGAGTGGGTTCTCCGGCCCTGCCCCCCGGGGGACATGCAGCACTGACCAGAGATGGCCGGGTGTCCAGGCAGGAGTGGAGCTCCCTGGGAGGGCAAGAGCAGATTGCTCATGTATTGGGGGCCGGCGCTGTATTCCCGGGAACTCACGACCAGGGCACTCTGTACCCCTAGGGGGCGCCATTGATGAGACAGAGGTGAATGGGGCCCCCTGGGGCTCCCAACATGGCGGCCCTTCCCGCTCCCCAGCAGGTGCTGGCACTTGATAGGGGCCTCCACCCCCTGGGCAATCTGAGGACTCACAAACCTTCCCAGAGATGCTCCGGGAAGCCATTGTGGATCATGTTTGCTGTCCCTACTTGTCCCAGTGCCAAGCATTCAAGGTAAGAGACGAGGGGCCGAGGGAGGGACTTTGAGAAGCTCATGTTTCAGGGAAATGGAGGAAGAGAGGAAGGAAGGCAGGAAAGAGAAGGGAGATTCGGTCATCCTGGACAGAAGCTGTTGCCTGGGGCCCTGGGCAGCTGGACCTCCTGAAGGATTCCCTTCACTACATGTACCCAGCATCCAGAGGGTGACAACCAGTACGTGGAAAGCAAAGGTGTCAGGGACCGTCTTCCCCTGCTGGAGCTCACACTGACCTCAGCAAGCGCAGACGTGCCTACGTGGAAGTCAGCGCTGCCCCGTGAGTGGCACACCGTCACTGCCAACCACTGTGGACCTCGGACTCCTCCTCTGTCAACTGGAGGTGGCTAGGGTTCCTCTGAGAACCTCCATGAGAACCAGATGAGGCGCTGTGCGTAAGTGCTTGTCTCACCAGGGGCCACCTACAGTAAACGCCCAGTGACCGCCAGCTCTCAGCCCACCGCAGCACAGAGATAGAGAGAATAGGGGCTGGTATGGGGCAGCCACCACAGCAACGGGGGACAAGGAGGTCAGAGAAGCTCTGCGCTGAAGATTTGCCTGGTGCTGAATCCTAGAGGAGAGAGAGCCGCAGATCCTAACTGGCAGGAGGTGGTGAACCTATAGATTCTGTGTTTTCTTTTCCTTCAGATTTTGCAGATTGAGAGTGGTGCATAGCCAGGCACGGGGTGGGGGCGGGGAGCATTCCTCTGCCCACGCCCTGGGCAGCAGCTCTGAGTCTGTGGGTGCTGTTGGATGAGGAATGTCCTCGGGGTGGCCCTGCGGCAATGGGAGACTGAGCCACCCACCTTTCGCGGGTGGTCCTTGGCCTGGAGCTGGGGAGGCTCAGGGGACACCCAGGGACAGGAGCAGGCCCTGCGAGGCTGACCATGAAAACCCTCAACATTTGATGTCTGAGGGACGTCACCCGAAAACAGGGCCATCAGGGTCAGGACACTGGGATTCTAACTGAGCTGCCAGGGTGGAAGGGTGACAGCCAGGGACAGGCAATCGTCACTCTCCTTCTGGAGAACATGGCAGAGGTGCCTGCGGACTTCAGTCTCCTTTCCTCTCATCAGCCTGCGGGCGGGGTTCGGCCACGCGGAGCAGCTCCCTGCCTTGGCCCTGTCCCCTCTCAGCCCGGGAGAGCCACGTCCCTTAACGCTCAGAGACCGAAACTGGCAAGTTCAAGAATCGGGTCTTGCTGTGGTCCAGATTCCTCCAGCCAAGCAGTCTTGTAAGACGCATGGATTTCTGTTATAATCCAGGAAAACCAAGACCCGTGAATAAAGGTTCTGTTGCTATTTTGAGTCGTAATTATTTGTTATCAATGAATGTGTGCAAATATTAATAAGACTAGCCTTTGTGGAGCATTTCTTAAGAGCAGATGTCTCATGTGCAGGGTCAATGTGATTTTCTGGACAACTCTGCCATGTTGTCTATGGAGGTAGGAGCCCCCAAACACCATATTTTTATTGAATTTTTTACTTATTCTTTTTATATAGCTATGACAGCAGAGTGTCTTTTGACATATTATACACACATGGAGTATGACTTCCCATTCTCGTAGTTGTACGTGATGTGGAGTTACACCTGTCATGTACTCATATGTCCTATGTCCCCATCACCCCTCCCTTCCCTTCATTCCCTTTTGTCTAATCCAATGAACTTCTATCCTCCTGCCCCTGCATTGTATGTTAGCATCTGCATATCAGAAAGAACTTTCGGTCTTTGGTTTTGGGGGACTGGTTTATTTCACTTAGCATAATAGTCTCTAGTTCCATCCATCTACTGGCAAATGCCATAATTTCATTCTTCTTTATGGCTGAGTAATATTCCATTGTGTATATATACTATATTTTCTTTATCCATTCATCTGTTGAGGGGCACCTAGTGGCTGTGCCACTGTAGTATGCTGAATTTAAGTCCTCTGGGTATATGCCAAGAAATGGGATAACTGGGTCAAATGGTGGTTCTGTTCCAAAGTTTTCTGAGGAATCTCCACACTGCTTTCCAGAGTGGTGGCACCAATTTGCAGTCCCACCAGCCATGTCTGAGTGAACATTTCCCCCACATCCTCGCCAACCCTTACTGTTACTTGTATTCTTGATAACTGCCATTCTGGCTGGAATGAGATGGAATCTCAGCCCCACGCTCTATTTCACGGATGTGGAAACAGTTCTGGTGAATTTAAGGCCCCTGTGCCTGAATCATGCCATCAGTGTCCAAGTGTGGCCCGAGATCCGTCCTCACATTAAAATGCAGGACACGGGAGGTTCAAACACAGGTTTTCATCTCTCCATTCTCCAAGTCCCCTCCCAACCCTGCCTCATTTCCTTGTGACCCACTTGGAGTGAAAGCACAATTCGAGTGTCCCCTATGAGGTCCTCAAGGGAAATGGCCGTTTCTTATTGACCTGTCATTTATGCAAGAGTGGCATGGAATACCTACTCCAATGTCCGTGGAAACCTGGTGGGCCTTGTAGACAGGGCAGGTCATTGGGTAATGGCCAAACAGAGAGCACCCGCGTCAGCCAAGGCCAGCAGTGGGCAGCCCTGTGGGACTGCAGCCCGTGTGACCAGGTGACTTGTTTTTGCAAGAGAAGCTGGAGACTCATTTGGACCATGTGAAATCCCTCAATCTCTCAATCACTGCAATTCATTCAAAGACTTCAGAAGCATCTCCCCGTGGCCTTGAACGTGGCCCTGTGCGGCCTGCTCTTCCCGTGCAGAGTTTCTCCCATAACAGTTTCAGAGTGAATGAATAAGTGAGTGGCTAGACACAGAACCCACCTGAGGACTGGTGGGTGGTGGCAGGAGCCAGTTCGATGTCACCACAGGGAGAAGCAACCCTCTCTGAGGCCGAGCCTGTCCCCAGCTCCACTCTGGCTGGTGAGCTGCGGTGGGTCTGGGCTTGCACCGGGACCTTCAAGGGCACCCCCTCTGAGTTACAGAACCAGGTTGCTGACTGGGGGTGGGGTGGGCGGTCCCCAGAGCGTGGGAATTCTTACCTCGGAGCCCCCCAGTACAGTCTCCCAGTGGTCGGTTCTGATTATTGTAAGGGCACCCATGACCTGAGCGGGTCTTTCCTGCATGGGTTGGTTGGTGGGATTGAGGACAGGACGGGCAGGGGAGGTGACTTGGGGTGTAGGACCAGGCCCTAGAACCAGGGGTGCTTCTGCCCCTTGGTTAGAGGTTTAAAAACAAATCTCCTCCTGGTCGGCCTTCTCTGCACCTCGTTCCCACTCGATGACCTCAGCGAGTCCTCCCGGGTGAGACCGGCACTCACCCTGCCGTGGGGACAGCAGGAGGGGCGAGGTCACGTGGGTGTGCCTGTGGTTTGGGAAGATCAATTGTTCGTGGGCTTATCTGTGGGACGGCAGCCAGGGGACGTGGCAGAGGCCCACCTGGGTCAGGCTCCCCTGTTTCCCGTTCCTTAAGATCTTCCAGCCCAAACATTCATCCTGCTTCCCCTGGGTGAGGCCAAGGGAAGACACTCACACTGTAGTCTAAGTGAGGGCACCTTCAAGAGCTACGCGCCACCCGCGTCCCCGATCTCCGCAAAGTGACTGAAATTCCTTTAAAAAAGTGTTCCAAGGAGAGGTGACGTCGAGGACATAAAATCCTTCTGGTCTTGAAGATAAAGATGCCACGGAAGCATCAGTCTCTCTGGGATGTGGGCGGCTTAAGGGAGGGAGGAGGAAGACACTGTTGCTCTTTCCAAGGTGACAAAAATACTCAGACTGCCAGAGGCTGTGAGACGGTGACCCAGTTCCTAGGAGCCACTCCTGACTCCCCGTGGGTTCGAATATCCCCTTCCCTCCCGAATCCAGCACTCTTCTCCAGGAGAGAGCCCTAAGGTTGGAGAACAGGGAGAGTCTAGGACGGTGGCTTATCCAAGGTCCCCAGACCCGGGGCAAGAGCAGCTCCTGCCGTTGGCACCACGAGACGGCACTTCAGGCCCAAGGACAGTCAGCGGTCAGCATCGGACAGACAGATGGTAAACGGTGTCACTGAGGATGCAGAGGAATGGGGGACGGGACACACACAGGGCAGCTGTTTGGGAGCAGGGTCCAGCTGCTCAGACAAGGTCACACCACGGGGACGGGGGTGGGGACGTCAACACAATTCAACCCCCAAGGACAAGGACAGGTGACAAGCGCAGAACCAGGTAGACAAGCAGGGGACTCCGCGGTCCTGAGGCCTTGAGGGACCACAGCGAGGTGTGCACAGGAGGCCGGGGGCTGGGGAGTCCCCACTGGGAGGTGGCCTTGGAGCAGAGGCTCAGGGACCAGGAGAGCCGGGCCCTTGGCAAGCAGACCTGGAGGCGGGGACAAGGTGGGCGCACTGCAGGCATCTGGTGGGCGTGGGGGGGAGGGCAGAGTGGCGGAGGCCGGAGCACCGAGGCTGGGTCTCCATCCCGACTCCCTGAGAGGCTGCAGGGAGGTCTGAAGCGGAGGAGCCATGCAGGCTGATCCGTAAAAGAGTCTTCTAGAACAAATCCCCTCATGAGACATTCCACAGGACACCTCGAAAAGCAGTCAGGAGGGCCGGGCTGCGGCTCAGCGGTGGAGCACTTGCCTCACACGTGTGGGCACTGGGTCCGATTCTCGGCACCCCACGAAGATAAATAAAGGCACTGAGTTCACCTGCAGCTAAATAAGAGGCTTTTAAAAACTAGTCAAGAGCTGGGGTGTGGCTCAGAGGCAGAGCGCTCACCTGGCATGCGCGAGGCACTGGGTTCCATCCTCAGCACCACTTAGAAATGAAATAAAGACATTGTGTCCAGCTATAATTTAAAAAACTGAGATGTTTAAAAAAATAGTCGAGAAAGAAGGTAGAAGGGAGGAGGGAGTCGGGAGGGGTGAGGGACCTTCCTTCCAAATCATGTGCTGCCTTCAAAGATCCTTCTCAGGGGGAAGGTCCCGCTGGTCAAGGGTGAGCCACCGTCGGGGGTGGGGGACACAGTGGAGGCCTGAGAGCCTCCATTCTGATCATCTCCCTCCTCTCGTACCCGAGACGTCTCTGCTAGGAATGTCTTTCCGCCCAGCCCTCCGGCCCACGGGCCTCCGTTCCACTTAGGAGCAGAACATAACACACCCCTGGGGGGGGAAGACCCTGCCAGTCACTGGGTGGCAAAGTGGCCTGGCCTCCCTGAACCTCGGTCTCCTCTTCTGGGACACTGAACACTGGTGTTGGCTCTTGAGGGCAGCGGGGAGCTGGACTTGAGGTCCTGCCACCCGGTTCCTTCTCCTTCCTCTTCTGCCCCCGCTGATGGACCTGGGCCTAATTCAGCCCCACAGTGCTGCTAATGAGGCTCCGGGGGCGTGGGCTTCCACCATGGCTGCCTCCAATTAACCTGCCTCCCAGCCCAGGCCCGGGCTCAGCCCCTCCAAAGAAAACAGGGCCATTGTCCCAGAGGGAAGTTTGAAAAAACAGGAGGAGGAAGAACTGTCAACACTAATCAGGAGAAAGCGGTGCTGGCCCCTGAGAGCCACAGCTGGTGGCCCCTGCCGGCCAGGGCACCTTCCCCCGCTGTGCCCCCGAGGTGCCGCCGTCTTGAAACTGGCAGTAAGTCGACCAGAGCTTCCGGAGCCCCGCTTCTTCAGCCCTCGCGGCCCTTTGCCCTCCGCAGCCTCTGGCTTCCCTTCCGCCCTGGTGTCCTGTGAGGCCAGCCCAGGGGTGACGAGCAGTTTCAAAGTCCGGCAGGAAGTGGAATCCCAGCCCTGTGACTTGCTGGCTGGGCCACCTCTCTGGGCCTCTCTTCCCTGTAGAGTGGGATCTTCAGGCCAGCCCCCCGGGGCCTGGGGAGGAAGAGCACACACACAGGAGGCCCCTCTGCCCAGCGTCCTGACGCGTGGAGGCTCAGAGAGTGGTCTGCACTTGCCCGTCTGCCCACACCCCCGCTCACCCTCAGGACGCTGTTTCCATTTCTTCGTTTTTGAGCAGAAAATGTGCTTCTTATCTGGGATCTGCGTGTCCTGCCTGGCTGCCTCAAAGTCCTCGCTCCATCCTTTACCTCTGGAAAAGTCCCGGGCTGCCCACCGCCTCCCTCTCCCCACTCCTTCATGTTCCCGTATTTACCGAAAGCCCACGGTGTGCCCAGTTCCTCGCTGGTCAAAAGTGGACACATCCCTGCCCTCAAGGAGCGGCCAGTCCTGAGGAGGCAGGCCCCGGGGGGGAGCCACACACACTGCAGACCCCCTGGGGTCCCTCAGAGGCCTGCGAGCCTGAATCAGCCCTGCTGACCCTCCACCCACCAGACGTGAGCCAGCAGGAGTGACCGCCCCTTACAGGCGGAGACCGAGGTCCCCGAGCTGCCTTCTCCCTGCTCTTTCCCTCTGAGTCCTTAGTAATGCTTACTCTTGTCTCTAAAACACTGTGACAGACGTGACTTTCACCGCAGGTCATCTCCATCCGTCCCCCCAGATGGCCCCTGCGCTAAAGGTCTATGGGCATGCCTTCCTTTCAGCAGCACGGTGGCCTTCTGAGGACACGAACGCCGTTCCCTCACGTGGAGGAGGAAGACGCAGAGGAAGGTTGACTACCGTACCTGTGTCACCTAGTGGGTGACGGGCCCCAGGGAGTGACCACCAGGTCAGCCTGGCCTCCGCGTCACCCCGGGGTGATATGGATAATCGAGAAGGTGGACTGTGAAAGCCCAGCTCAGAAGGTGGGCCAAGAGGAGGGAGAGGAGGACCCACTGGGAGGACCTGCTCTCTCCATCCTGCTCTCCGCAAAGGCTACAGAGCGGCCGTGGATCCGCCCCGGCCTGCGGCCTGGTCTCCGTGCAGGACACCGGATGGGTCCCCAGTTTATCATGTCCCTAGACACAGATGGGCCCAGTGCTCTGGCAAAGCCCAAGTCCCCTGACACCAAGACCGCAGAGGACGGCCTCCTAAACGGAGGTCCTTCCCAGGAGGTCCCAGGTCCAAGTCACCCTGGAAGGTGGCAGGCCCTCCCCGGGGGCTGTGTGTGCCCAGTGTTCTCATGGGGACCCACCCTGAGGTCCCCAGCCTCCTGCTGGAAGGAAGGGAGGAGGAGTGAGGTGGGTGGGGACGCGCCCCCTGCTCTCCACGAGAGTGTAGACCCCTGTCATCAGGGACCGCACCGGCCCAGCCCCCTCCTCGGGACCTGCCCTCAGGACACCCACCCAGCCTGGCTCCGTGCTCCTCCCCAGGGACAGAAACCAGGTCTCCTTTGAACCCCTTCCTGGTGGCCGTTCTCACCCCCTAGCCTCACACGTTACAATATCTCATTTAATCTCCATGAGAAATCTTGAAGGACACATTTCTCTATTCCTTTGATTTGATGAAGAAACTGAGGCTCTGAGAGGTGCCCCAGATGACATAATAAGAGGGCCGGGGTGGGGACCCCAGGACCCTTGGGGCATCAGAACCCCCTGGAACGGCTTCCTGAAGCCACCAGGATCAGGGTCAGGCTGAGTCTGAGGCCGAGGTGACTCCCACGAGATCCGGCCTCTCCCCGACTCCTCAGCCTGCCTTGCTCCCCCCTCTCCTATCCCCCCTCCAGGGCCTCTGTCCCCCTGCTGCCCCTCACGTAGCATGTTCAAGGCTTTGCGGTTGCTCTTCCCTCTTGGCCCCTGGCCCCCAGCTCTGACCACTCCACGTGGCCATTCACATCTCATTCCAGATGCCCCCGAGAGGACCCTGTGTGGCAGACCCCCCTCAGCTTCTTCAGACCCCCTCCCAGAGCAGAAGCTTGATCCCGTCTGTTTGCTTATGGAGGACATGTGCATCCCTCCTTCCCGCCTCCCACCCACGGAAGGTGGCTTCCTCAAGGCGGGACGTTCCCCCGTCGTTCCCTGCTGAGCACCTACTGAGAACAGGGTCCAGTAAACTCTGAGCCTGCGCCTGATGCTTCTCCGCATTCCACGGCAGAATGCCACACTTGGTCAGAGACCTTCGGCCAAGGCCCTGTGGGGCGATCTGACTTCCCTGAACTACGAACGGAGAAGCTTGTGAGGAGAAAGTCTCTAAGGTGTACTTTTGGAGGCAGAAGTTCAATGCTAAAGGTCCCTTCCCATCACCACCCTTCATCCCACAAGGTCCTCAGGTGACCCTCAAGGCTCGGCTACGTCACAGGGACGGGTCAGCCGATGTCTCAGTTCTCCTTTGCTGCATAACAAACAGCCCCACCTTAGCACCAATAAGTGGCCACCGTTCTATTGGTTCACAGGCGGTACGACAGGGGTCCGGCAGAGCAGGGCTGCCTTTTCTGCTCACAGGGAGTCTCAGATGGCCTCTGAACCAAGTGGCTTACTCGTGAGTCTGGTGTCAGGGTGACACCTGGGAGCCCCGAGACCTCTCCCTTTCTCTCTCCATGGAGCTCCCATCCCGTGCCTGGCTTTGGCTCCTTTGGGGGGTTAATTCCAGGAGTGAGTGTTTCCATAGCAACGGAGGAAGCTCCAGATCTTTGAAGGCTCATTCTTGGAAGTTCTCCTGGTGTCTCTCCCCCTGTGTTCCCCCGGCCAAACCAGACACGAGGCCCCCCCAGACACAAGTCAAGGGGAGCCGTCTCCACTCCCCCAGGCCACATCACAGAAGCCGTGGAGTGGGGGTGTTCCAACAGCCATCCGTGGACACACCACCCCACCTTCCTTTTCCTCGTGAGTTTGGCAGACGAAGTTCTGGGCTCTTCTCAGATGACAGAATTCGACTCTTGCGCCTCCTACCACTAGGAGGCAGCGTGGGCTCTGCTGGTTTCCCTTTGGGAATGTCCTGGTACCTCCAGGGTCCCAGCCCTTGGCTTCCCTGGCCTGTGCACCTGCTGGTCTTGGACGACAAACAGGGCTTGCCCCTGGCCGAGAGACGCTCGTGAATATATCAGCTCTGAATTCAAGGACCATCTTGGATGGGCACTGACCCTGACCTCGGGGAGATACTGAATGAACACGTTGCAGGTCTTGAGAGCAGTTGCTTTCTTTGTGATTCCTGGGGCTGATTAGTATCGATCATCTGCTAGGTACTCTGTTAATTTCCTCTCGACAGCCTGTCTCCCCTGAATGGTTTCTGGGAAGGGGCTGGACTTTGTTGTTATTTTTTTCCTGGGATTTAAGCCTTGTGTGTTCTAACCAACCCAATCATTCAACAGAGAATTTGTGGGACATTTTTCCCCCTTTTTGGCTACAGATTTGCCGGTGACCTCCCCCGTGGTCACAGGCAAAGTCATTGACGTGTACCCCCCCCCCTGGAAGCCTGCACGCCTGGCCGCTGCTGGGCACGAGTTCTCCTCCATTACTGATGCTAATTGCGGTGGACCTGGGGTTAATGATAATTCTGCAATAACAGGTAACATTTAGCTGGTGTCAGGCTCACTGCTAAGTGCTTGACAAACTTTATCTCATTAATTCCTCCCAACAAACCCACAAGGTCAATCTGATCTCATCCCAGGTGTTACATCCCTCCCAAGGGGGCTTTAGAATATGGAAAGACTGGAGGGCGGCGGAACCTATTTTAAGCCAAACACGTTTTCCCTCGAGGGCTCTTGGGCTTGAAGTTGCCTCCACCTGGAAGCTTGGCCCCACCGGTGCTCTTGGCTCGACCCCTGGGTCTTGTCCTGTGGGTCTCTGCTGGGATGTCACGTCTCCCGCCAGCCCCCCCAGGCGCCCACACTCCCACACCTGCGGTTTCCTAGCACGTGTCTCCACCTGTTTGGAGGCAGAGCATTCCTGCAGGAGCCAGTCCCTGGGCACATCTGTTCCTTCCTCAGCTCGAGAACCATCTGTTGAGTCCATGGCCGAAGCCTCCCACCCGCTGCCCGCCTGACCTTGAACTGGCCGGAGCCCCCCATTCCTCATCGGTCAAGTGGAGATAGTAATTAGAACGTGCTCCATGGGGCTGGGGTGGGAATGAGGCGAGATACTATAAATTAACTTCCAGCTCCTTGGTGAGAGAGACGCAGGCATTGACAATTAAAACAAGTACTTTCCTAGGGATTAAGGATCCTTATGCAAAATGAAACAAAAGGTATGTAATACTTAGCGCAGCACCGGACACGCCGCGGGTGCTCCGAGGTGATTACTGCACATGACCTTCTTTGTGACATTGCAGGGACAAGGACGAATGATCTCCAACCAGGCATGGAGAAAGTCCTGAACTCCACTATTGACTGAGGTATAAACCAATAAAACTGTAAAGTTCACAGATATTTTTTATCTTGACTTAGAAACAGAGGGGAGGGACCACTCCGCGGACCTAGCGCCCCATATGCCGGCAGCAGCCCGAGGTACCCGAGTCCCCGTGGATGCTGAGGGAAAGGGGGCAGCCGCAGGGCTAAAGAGTAAATACATGTGGAAAGGCACACGCCTCAGCTGCGAGTCTTCAGAAATCACACCCCCACTGTGCAAACGTCTTTTCGGGTACCAGGTGTTCAAATGAGTGACGGCGTCTTCTAAGCACAGGGTCAACTTCAGCAGGGGATATTTACAAACTATAAACCTGTGCGCCTAAGCGGGCTTCACAAAGTGACTGCAAACCCAGCAGCAGCTATAACTGGACCTAATTTAGCTGGTGCAGTGGCGCACACCCACAGCCCAGAGACTCAGGAGGCTGAGGCAGGAGGATGGCAGGTTCGAGGCCAGCCTGGGCAACTTAGCAAGACCCTGTTTCAAAATTGAAAAGCAAACAGGGCTGGGGATGGAGCTCAGTAATAAAGAGCCCTGGGTTCAATCCCAGGTACCAAAAATAAATAAGTAAAAATTTGGCCTCATTCATAACAGCCGATGAAGACGGCAAAAACCAAGGGCCACGGAGGTGGGTTTCTCCATCCTCAGATTCAGGCCTGGCTGTTATCAACTTGGAGGCCACTGACCCCACTGTTAATAGCACCCGACTATAAACCCCTTCCAGGGAGTGGGTAAGCATCTCTGAGCCGCAGGTCGCTCCTCGGTAGGACAGGAACAGCGGAGCCCCCACCACGCAGTGTGTTCTGAGAATTAATGAGAGAATAATGCACAAACACCACTCAGGCCCTCCCAGGCAGATCGGCCTGCACATTAAAAGTAAGCTATCATTATTCATAAATGAAGGTTAATTCAGTCCCCAGGGGTAGGTTCCTCAGTCATCGGGGGTTTACAGACGGCGGAACGGCCCCTGCCACGCTCTGCACATGCCCGCGAGGACGCTGCCACTTCTAGCTCAGGGTCTGGGGAAAAGTCCTGTCACCTCCCTGAGCACCAGTGTCCTCATCTGCAAAACAGGCAGAACAGACCCTGCCTCGGGGGCCTCCTGTGTGGCTGGGGGTAGAGGCTGGACTAGCGCGGTAAGGCCGAGCTCCACTGCCCGCAGCCCCCGACGTGGACCTGCTGTGGTTATCATCAAAGTCGTCATTTGTGGGAACGAGCCGTTGTCTGCCCTGTGGAGGAGGGGGCCTGCACCCTCTTTGGGCAAACGTATTTACATCTGATGATTCTGACTCTCATCCCCCGCAACCTGGGCCACCAGTAAAGCCTGTTCCCTCGCGTAAGTAACTGAAGAGGTTCCTCAAGCAGTGATCAACATACCTAGGTTTCCATGGAAACAATTATCTAATTAGGTTTTTCCTTTAATCAGAGGAGTCCACATGGAGGAACGCGGTGCGCCTCTTGATGAAGGCCATTTGTGGCTTCCCCGAGCTGCCGGAGGAGCCCCCAAAGCAGACGTGCCCCCCTGAGACCTGGCTGCAGATGTTGCCGACCACGGCCGAGGCCCGGCAGCATCTGCAGAGGGCTGACGGCTCCTGACAGCTCTGTTAGACTCTGTTTGCTGATAGCCCTCCTCTCCGCGGCAGTCACAGCTCCAATCTCATTTTCCTTGACGGAGGCTCCTCAGAGGACTTGGACGAGATGCCAGGGCCCTTAGGTGACCATCCCTGAAGCGCTGCTGGCTCTGGCTTGGATTGACCATTGTGTCAGGTTTGACGAGGCTGATATTTGGAGTGTGCTACTCATAGGCCCCGCAAAATGCCACTTTGGGCGGCTAATACCTGTCTAGGGCAAGATCAGAACATTTAGTTTTAATCTTAAAGGTCACGAACGTACTTATCCTAATGACGGGACTCAAAGCCAGCCGGGAGGTGAGGGAAATCTCACCTGCGGGGGCTCTTTTTGCAGACTAAGTCACGGCAAACAGGACAGTCCACTGTGGAGAGTAGTCCTTCAAGGTGACCCCGAGAAGCCCTGTCCTCTTTCTGCTCCAGAGCATATCCCTGCAGCAAAGCCCAGACCTTAGGCACAGATGCCCACATTCAGAATCTGTCGAGCAGAAATTCATCCACGCGCTAATGCTGAGCTAGACCCTGGAGATGAGATGAAAGACACACTCTCTGTCCTCGGGCAAGAACTGCCCATCCAAGGAGACAGAGAAATGCTGAGAAATGATTGCATGTCATCCATCTGAGGCACGATCATGGGACTGTGGCTGGCGAGGTCTGAGGAGGCGCCACAGAGGAGGCGGGCCTGGGTAGGGCCCTGGTGGGTGTGTTCTGGCAGGCAGGCATGGAAGAAGCTCTTGGCAAACAGAAAGATGGAGAAGCATGAGAGGTCTGGCCTTGGTGGGAGGGTGGCAGGCGTAACTTGGGCTAGAAGGACAGGAGGCTGAGTCTGGAGCCAAGTCCCCCCAAGGTTCATGTGTTGGAAGGTTAGCCTCAAATTCATATGCAAATGGTATTTGGAGGTGGCCCTTTGGGAGGAAATCAGGATTAGATGAGGTCATGAGGATGAGGCCCCCATGCTGGCCTTAGTGGCCTCTGTCACATTATTACAAAAAGGCCCTCCTGGGATGTTGGAACCATGCTCTAGACTTCCCAGCCTCCAGAATCTGGGCTAAATGAATCTCTATTCTTTATAAATTACCCAGTCTCCGGTATTTTGTTATAGCAACAGAAAACAGACAAAGACAGGTAGGGACCATGCCAAAGGTAGTGTCCTCACTCCTGGGCAGTGGGGACCTCTCAGGAAAGTGTACCAGTCCAGGTTCAGACCAATAGGAGATGCAGAGATTTGTTGCAAGGAGTTGGCTTTAGTCAGTCTGTAGGCGAGGCTGTGGGAAGGGCAGGCTGGAATTCTCGGGCGCAGCGGGGAGCTGCTTTTACGACAGAATCTCTGCCTCAGCAGGGAATCTGGGCTTTGTTCTGGATTTTTCAACTGGTAAAGCCAAGCCCACCTTTGTTATCTAGAACAATTTCATTTACTTAACGTCAGCTGATCGTGGGCCTTCACCACAGCTCTAAGACACCTTCCCAGCAACGACTCTCCGGGGTCTCCAGGTCTTCTCTTCCTCCATTCCCTCCCAGATTAAAGGTGACATGCCACAAGAGCATCCAAAGTCACTCGTATGACTCTCCTGATCAGAGAAAGCTGCAAATTAAAGAAGAGTGACCCCAGGAGTGATGGGGATAAATGCCCGCGCTGTGGGAAGCGATGCCACCAAGCCAGCAGCCAGCCCCTCTGGGCAGCCTCGAACTGCAAACGCATACTCTAGAAGCCAAGGACATCTTGAGGTCAACCCCAGCTTGACTGCTTGCAGTTTTTAAATCTGTAAAACGAGATAATGCCTTAAAGGTACATTGAGAGATGGAGATGTAAAAATGTGGTGGTGCAGATAGCAAGCTTCTAGAAGATGTTCACAGGGGTGGTAGTCCTTCACTAAGATTCATCTGGCTGCAAATAACAGGGACCAATGTGAGCTAAATTAGCTAGAAAAGGGAATTTATTGGACAGTTGGGAAAATGGGGGACAAGGAAGCCCCATGGACCTCCATCGGGGAAACTTCTCTACCTTCTCTTGGGAAATCTGCCATTGCCCAGTGTTCAACAAGCACCAGGCTTAGTGTCTCTCAATTCAGGTTCTTGAGAAAAAGAATTTTATTGGATGACTTGGATCAGATGTCACCCAATAGCCAATCAGCTATGGTCTAACATAACAGTGGCTTCAGAGTCAACAAATATGAGTAAAAGAATGAATGTTATTGGACTGTTGTGGGGGGGGGGGCACACAGATGTTCACCAGTATCCAATCAGCTATGGCCTGACAGTGGCCTCATAGATAACAAGTAAGGGTGAGAAAGTGAATGTTATTGGACAGTTTGGGTTAGAGGCTCGCCAGGCTCCAATCAGCTATGGCTTAAGAGTGATGTCACAGACAGCAAATATGGGTGAGAGAATGGACACTATTGGACTGTGTGGGTCAGATGGTTGCCAGGATCCAATCAGCTATGGCCTGTGCATTTGTCATCACAGACTACAAATCTGTCAGTCAGGTCTTAGGCGGTGTCCCAGGTGGCTCAGGCTGCCTCCTGGTGGGCCCTTCCTGCTGCTCCCTCTGCAGGGTGACCTTCCGGCTTTGACCCTGACCAGCTCCTTCTCTTTTCTCTGTCCTTCCCCAGATCTTGCAGTGACCTCTCTGTCCACACAGGCCAGGACAGATCGTCCACCCTGGGTTATCTTCCTCATCTCTAAAGTGGAGGTGAAAATGCTCGATTTTGTACATCATTGTTGTGAAAACAAACAACGACTACCTTGACGCTTAGCTTTTGCTTTTGTTGTTATTGTTGCTAGAAGCCAAGGACATCTTGGCTTTTCCTTGGCTTCTAGAGCTTGTAGCAATAACGATCTTGCAGGGTCTTCAGTAAGATCAAATGGCATCCCTGTGAGAGTGTGCTTAGCAAAATACCTGATGTATAGTAGGTGCTCAATAAAAGGGAATCTCATTATTTTAATTCCTAGTATTAAACTGTTTATTCAATCAAACTAGTTCCTACATAACATGACTTTCCAACACCAGACCAATTCTCAGTTGTACCTTGGGTACTTGCAGTGATGGCTATTAATCATTGCAGATTATGGTTCAAACTCCTCCCGCTGGTAACTCTGGAGTTAATATTCTCCGGGCTGGGTAGTGCTGTCATTGGCTTCAAGGTCAGCTGCAGTTTGGGGAGCAGCCGCGTGGTTTTTTGCATACAGCTTTGGAGCCATCCGCTCTTCCCTGACACTGGAGGTAATTTGGAGTACCACTTCCTCAATCATGTGTCCTTTGTGAGCTCACGGAGCTGAAGCCCCACACTGGGCCAAAACGGGCCTGATGATTTGGCACCTTGAATGAATTGCAAGAAAATCAGGCTCAAATAAGGAGCCACTGTAAGCACATTTCATTTTTATCTGCCATTTACCCGGAAAGGCCACTACCCTGCATCTAAATAACCCAATGTTCGTCTTTATAATGATCCCGCTCACTCCCTTCCCCGACTCTCAAAATCAGGATAAAGGGAAAAAAAATCCCTCTGTCTATAGCACAGCCTGAACAGTTGACACACCCTGTCATTCGCGTCACCCCGCACTCTCCCCACACTCCTGTGGGACAGTTAATGGAAGGATGCAGCGCTGGCATCTCACATGGCAACAGCGTTGTTACTGTATCGAGATGTGCCTTGGTGAACTCCCTAGTAACAGTGAAGGGCCATCTGAGTGCTGGGAAATCACCTGTTTCTGAGCTAACGAGTAGCATACCTTTAGGGACAAGAGTCAGCGTTCTGAATTACCTTCCTCTGCTTATTAGTTTCCGACTCTTGACTCAACATCTTTAGACTTAGATTGAATTAGACACGCTTTGCCTTTTGATGCCTTTTGACTTGGTAGTTCTCGGCTCCCTCCCTGGGAGGCAGTATTGCCCAATGGTTAGGGTCACGGATTTTTTTTTTTTTTTTTTTTTTTAAGTCCTGGCTGTCTGAGTTCAAGTTCTGTTTTGGCTATTTTCTACCGACATGTTAATAATAGCCAGCACATGAGCTAACATATGTATTGCGTTTGGCATGTGCTCAGGAGCATCTCAGGACTTTACCCAAACTGATCCTAATCCTAAGGTTTACAGCCCTACAATGGCTATATTACGGGTAGAAACCCAAGGCACAGTGAGGTTGAATAACTTGCCCAAAGTCAAGTTCCAACTAGTGATCCGGCTAGCCTTTGGACCAAGGATCTTGACTTTGGAATCCCTGTTCTGCTTAGCCTTGGTTTAATCTCTTTAAGCACCACCTCTGTCCAGAAAACGACAGTAGTGTTGATACCTGGCCCTGGAATGGTTGCGAGGATTGAATACTTGAACAAATGCTTATTATGAAGGGCTTAGTGCATTTCCTGGAGTATAGTATGTGCTCAGCCAATGTTGGCCGTCACCGTGGTGAGCAGCTGCTTTGCAGGGCCTGTACCCCATGAGCTCCAGCGCCATCATTTATAAAGCACTCGGCGTGGCACTGCGGAGACCCTGCACTGTGTCCTGGGGGATTGGCACCTCCCACACTATGGACCTGCCTCTGGAAAGCTCAGAGCAGGTAGAGGCTGGAGAGAGGGGCAGCTGGCAGGAATCTGCAGTAGCCCAGGAAAGAGACGGTGAGGCGGAACCAGGGTGGTGGCCAAGGGGAGAAAGGAGGGGACCCGTTCAGTGAAAGCTTCATCATAACCGATTCGAAGTTTTTGCAAAATCAGCCAGACTTGGGGTCCAGTCAGCAGTGAAGCCGCACTTCTGGGCTGGGTGGCCGGGTAATTTTTGAGACTTAGTGAAAAAGGAAAATGGGGACCCCTGGTTTGAAAATTACTAAGACTTTTAAGGCAGCAACAGTGGCGTTCACCACGCACCAGGTGCGTCTCAGCCCAGGGCACTCTGCACCTGCCCAGGTCACATTCCCAGACAGCCTGCCCGGCTTCTGCACCGCCACCCCACCCCACCCCCTGGACTAGAAAGGCTCCAGCAGCAGATCTCCGCTGCCTCTCACAGGCTCCTGCACTCAGATGAGCTGTCTGTCCCTCCAGGATCAGCCGGAAGACAGATCTGTGGCAGGCAGGGAGAGATGGTTGAGAGTCTGGCAGGAGTGGAGCCGGGAAGAAGAATACTCAGCCCATGAATCGTGATCGACCACAAAGCCTAAGGGGTGCCTCGGGGAAGCCAGGACGGAAGATTCACTAGGAGGCCGCTCACGGAACTTTCTAGAACAGCCTCTGACGGAGGAGATGCCCCTGGCCCCTGTGTCGGGCTGTTGAGCAATGAGCCGAGGCCGCGGCGCCTTCTGTGTGAGTGGAAGATGCACCCGGCCCCAGCAGACCCCTGGCGAGAGCCCCAAGGGCCCTGCCAACGCAGTGACACACCAGCCAGCCGCGGGACTCGCGAGGTACACACACTCAGCCTGGGGAGGTCACCCAGGAAGGGAGCCAGTGTGACCTGAGGCATGTGGACAAGCCCTGATGACATCTGAGACATCCCAAGATGCCACCTTCAGAACCCCCTGGGCTGAGCTTCCCCGCAGAGAGTCGCTTTACCAGTGCAGTCATCTGCCCCAGGAGGGTGACCGTGATGGCCCGTGACGCCTTCACAGGAGCGTGGGACTAGACCGGCTCTTATCTAGAAGAGTCTGAAGGACGCTGGACAGCTCTGTTTTGAAAGCAGGGTGACAGGGCTGGGGCGTAACTCAGTGGTAGAGCGCTTGCTGAGCACACGAGGCCATGGGTCTGAAAGGGGGACGAGGGTCTCCTGGGTCACTAGCGCTCATCCCCTCAGACATCCAGTCCCTCCTGTGTTATTCCAAGGGCGGTGCCGACCAAAGCTCAGGGCCTGACACAGGAGGGACCAGTAGTCCCGCAGACAGGACAGCGGGAGGCCTCCCCCAGCACACCTGGCCTGCCCCAGCCCAGGGCAGGGAAGGACCATCTGACTCTCTTGCTGCCCACAAAGGTCCGTTTCAACAGCCCAGACCCACCCACTCCCAGCAGCTGGAGGGCAGGGCCAGCCGGCCTCCTAGACCTCCTTCCTCTGCCTCCACCTGCTGCACCCCCGGGACGTCACCATCGGCCACCGTCCACCTCATACATGTTCTTTCCTTCTCCTTTTCTGGTCCCTGTGGCTCCCTGAGTGTCCTTAGAGCTAAGCCTCAGGCCTCCCCCCGCCCGTGGTGAATTCCGCCTCCTCAAGTTATTTGTTTTCTTGGCTTCTGCCCGGTTCCTGCTTTGAGCACAGGAACTTGAGTCTCCTGCTAATTATCCGATACGCAGTGCACACGTCTGCCTGGTTGTCCTCCCTGGCTACGATGGCTCCAGGGACCCAGGAGACGGCGCGCCCTTCCCGCCAGTTTCAGATGATGCTCTCACTGGAGTGTCATTCTCTGCAGAAGGTGGTACCCTGTAACCAGTCACCACGTCCCGGCGTTTCTTGAGTGTCCTGACCCAGGGAGGGACATAGATGGAATACGGAGCTCTTGCCACTTTTTTATTTTAATTGCAGTATAATTCACAGACCACGGAATCCACCACGGTCACGTGTGCGATTCTGTGGCTCTTAGTGTCTTCGCGGGGTGCGCAACCTGATTCGCCATTGGCTGATTCCAGGGCATTTGCAGCACCCTAAAAAGCCAAGGCCACTTTGTGGACTTGAGGTGTCTGGCAGTTCTCTGGTTCGGAAGTCATCTGCGTGATTGTCATGGGTTGTTCAAGACCCTCCAGCTGCGGTTTGGGCTTCGTGACCTGCAGGGTTTGAAGCGTCCCGGGGATTTGAGGAGCTCTTGGTTACTGGGGGGCTCGGGGCCCCCGCTGTCACCTGCCTGGCCCTCCCTGCTCCCAGCCGCACCTGTCCCACGGCCCCTTCCTTCCTCGCTCACGTTGTGCTTAAGCCCAGCCCTGGGAATGGCCTGGAGGTGCTCTAGATCACCAGCCTCCCTCTTTGCACTTGGTCCACGTGTTAATCCGCCTGGACAGCTTTGCTCCCGGTGATTTACTGAGGTCTCCTCACCTGGGGACCGGAGCCTGCAGGGTGGGGGCCCTGCCTGTCAGCTGGACAGCAAGAGACCTGGGGTAGGGTCCTGCTGTTTCCCTGGTGGAAACCTCCACTTGCTGCGTCCTCTGCCTGGGGGTCACTCGGGCCCTATCCCTGCCCATCCCCAGCTCCCCTCGGGCTCTGTTAGGCCGAGGGACCAGCAGGCTGCACTCTCGGGACCTGGTGGAAGATGCCACCCTGGCCCCCGAGCACACCTGCCTTGCTGTCATCTGCTTCCGCCCGCCCACAGAGCACCTGTCACCCCAGCAGAGGGAATGTCCAGGAGCCCACTGGGGACAACAAGAGCAGACTCTGTCCCCGGGAGCCTGGGAAGGCAGGGGTGGTGATGGATCATCCCAGGCCCCCCGTCCTGTCCCCGGCCCCCCAGGCGCTGGGCAGGGGATGAGCCGCAGCCTTTGGTCCCTGCCCACAGCTTGGCGCTCAGCCGCAGGTTTGATGGCGGTGGCCGCGGGCTGCTGTTCTGCTTGTGATCTTCCGCCACTGGGCGGGCTTCGCCTTTCCCCAGGAGCAGCCGCATTAGCTGGGTGACCCCATCAGGGCTGAGGGACTTCAGATGTCACGGCCGTGACAGCGTCTGCAGGACGCCCGCCCTGGTCCCGCTCCTGCTGCTGCCGTGGGGGACCTTCGAGAACCTCCGTCCCTCCCCGAGCTCAGGTGCCACCGGCTGTCAGGTGGGGACGAGAGTCAGCAGGGCCACTGGGTCAAGAGCAGGTTTCTCTGCTGATTCCTCACCCAGGGGTCGCCCGCTGAGCACCCGCCCTGTGCCAGGTTCTGTGCTGGGCGTTAGGGCACAAAAATGCTCGATGGCTTCTGCTGTTCTGTGAATCTTGTTGGAGGTTTGGTCACCAGCCTGTGGTGCCATGGGGACATGGTGGATCCTTTAGGATGAGGAGCCCAGAGGGAGGAGGTTAGGTCATTGGAGGTGTGCCCTTGAATGCCCCCCTCTCTCCGTCTCTCTTTCTGCTTCCTGGCCACCATGAGGTGGGCAGCTTTGCTCCACCACGCTCTGTCTCACCGTAGGCCCCCATGGACTGAAGGCTTTGAAACCATGGACCCAAGCAAACCTTTCTTCCTTTTAAGTCCGTTTTCCTCAGGTATTTTGTCACAGCCTTGGAATGCTGAGCAGCACGCCATCCCTGTCCCCAAGACTCTCACAGTCCCCTGTCTGCTGTCAGGCAGGTGAGAATACCAGGGGTCCCCCCACCATGATGTGGAGGAAGCAGGGCTGGAGGCAGGGGCCTGTTAGGAGATGACCATAGTGGCCCCAGCAAGAGTCAATGAGGAAGCCAATCAGGCTTCTGCCCAAACTTGCTGGACAGAGGAGGGGAGGAAAGGGAGAGCCCCCTTTGAGCAGATGCCGTGCTATGTCCGGAGCATGTCCTGAGGCTGCGTGGCTAGGCTCTGCGTCCCCACCCTGGGCAGCCTAGGGTCAGGGGCTGAGAATCGGGAGCCAGCCCAGCTGGGTTCAAACCCACCTCCGCCGCCTGTCAGCTACGTGACCTCGAATTATCTGTCCTCTCTGCATCTGTTCACCTGGCTGTAAAATGGGCATCGAAGCGCCCAGCCGTGGGGCTCCTGGAGGGTTAGGGGAGCCCATCTGTTAGATGCACGGTGCAGAGGGGTGCGTGGCACATAGTAGGTGCTCAGTGAATGTTCCCTTTATCCTCCGGCTGGGAGCCTTCCTTGCCCTGTGTAGTTTGGTGGCTCAGAAAAGGGCCCAGTTTGTGTTGAAGCCAGTGAAACTCGGGTGTTGGGACCCAGACAGCGGCCTGTGGATGACTCCTCCTCCGACAAACAAGCCCCCGGTCCTGGGCCACCCCCTCCCTGCCAGCCTGTGACCCCGCATCGCCTGCGTCCACCTGAGGAAATTAAAAACTAGATTGGTTTCTCAGCGTGATCAGCGAGCGCGCCGCGGGGCCCGACCTTTGGTTGGCGAGCGGTTACATAAGTGCCATTTGCAGAAATCTCACCTGAGCCTCTGCTCTCTCTGGGCTCCTGAGGACACAGCCTGGCTTGGAGGTGGCCTCGGAGGCCCCCGGTAGGTTCTTCCAGGTGCCCTCTCATAAGCGCAGCCACCAAGGATCAGCCAGGGGGTCGCCTGATTCATGGAAGCCCAACAGGGATTTCTAGCTTTAATCTAAACCAGACATTTGAGAATGGAGAGGTGCTAATGCCTCTGGAAACTCACCTGTCATTCAAAACGAAACCTCTCTGGTTTCCATCTCTTCTCTGTCACTCGCTGCCCATTCTGCACCTCCCTGTCATTGCTCCCGGGAGGTGCAGAGCCCTCCCAACCCCAGGGCCTTTGCACATGCTGCTCTTGGCTCCTCCCCTCACTCCCAACCCCCAGGCTCTGCTCAGAGGTCCCCTGAGGTGAGCCTGCCTCATGCAGGAGTCCTCACCCACCTGTTCTTCATCCTCAGCCGACTTTATATCCATCCTGCGACTCCTACCGCCTGTCCTCCTCCACCGGCTCCCTAGTGGTGAGCTCCTGGGAGGAGTCTGTCCCCTTCTGGGCCAGCCCCACCTCTCCTCTGTTCCTTCAGAACTTGGTCCCTCTGATGGGAAATGCCTGGCCAGCCCCTGGCCAGCCTTGGTCCCGACTCTGGTCCTGGCCCCTTCTGGCCCTCAGAAGTCTGCAAGTCCATGGTCACACTTCTGTGTCACACCCCTGCAGCCCTCAATCCAGGGCTGTCCGCCTTGGGCCTGGTCCTGCCAGGGACCCGTCCCCCAGCCCGGGTTTCCCAGTCCGAGGTCAAGCCCCCTGCAGGCCCACACCTGCGTGAGGCCATTGTCCTGTCCCTGTCCTGCTTTAAGACCTGCTGTGACAGCCACATGGCCACCTGCCCACCCGGCCGCCAGCTCCTGGGCGCAGGTCCTCGTCCCGCTGGCTGGACGGCGGGCCCTGGAGCAGAGCCCGGTGCGTGGCAGCGGCTGCGGCCTGGGACAGCTGATGTGGCCCCGAGGCCTCCAGCGGCGCAGCCAGGTCCAGCGGCACCTGTGGCCGTGGGTGAGGAAGGCCGTGTCGCCCACGGCAAGTGCAGTTCTCAGGGACAGGGTCTGTAGCTTCGAGGCCAAGCATCCGCCCCAGAGTCTGAGCCCCAAATCCTGGGGCCACCTCCGACTACGGTCACGTACCACGAGATGTTTGGGTCCGTGGGCACATCCCGGGGTGTCCCTGTCAGCTTACAATGGAGCTGGACGATTCCTAGTGCCCCCTGATGTGGCGGTGCCTTGGCTCCCGTGAGTACGCTCGGTGGCGTCCACACAGCAGCAGACTCGCCCGCTGGTGCATTTCCTAAGACACATCCTGTGGGCACGCAGTGCATGGCTGGTCACCAGACCCCGGCCTCCGTGTCCTCAGCTGCAAAATGATAGTGGTGGCATGTCCACCTCATCAAGTTGTGACATGATCTTTAGTTCAGTCCCTAAATCAAGACTCAAAAGATGCCAACACTCATTATTTATTTGTCAAAAAACAACGTCGTTCCCACGATATGGCAAGGGACCCTTCTAGGCACTAGGCGGGCCCTAAGGCACCTACCTTACAGAGCAAGACAGGGAGACTATTATTTCCCCCACTTTACAAATGAGAAAACCAAGGCACAGAGAGGTTAAAAAAAAACTGTCCAAGTCACACAGCCTGGGTGTGCCAGAGGCAGGATTCCAATTCCTTCCTGAGCCTCGGTCTGCCGCGCCTCGCTTTTCAGCCTGGACCGCCTGCTCTGCGCTTGGCCGGTGCTGGTTCATCCAGCAAGTGGGAAAGAGCAGAAGCAGGCTTCTCCCCTGCTTTGGCTGCTCTCTCCGTGGAGAGCTCACCGTCTCGTGGGGTCCTTCGACATAAAGTAGGAATTAATTAGGTGGTAGAGCAGCCAGGCTACTTGAAAATGTCACCCAGGAAACCTCCTTTCCACACAGAAATCGATAGCCCTCGTGGTGAGCTTGGCTTCTTTTTCAAGAGTTAGATGAATGGAGACCCAGTAAGAAATCAATGTTGGTTGTTACGAAGCTGACATTGGCGGGGCTGCTTGTCACAGCACTGCAGCCTCTCCTGTCCTGCCTAATACTCCCTCTGAACACCAGCTGGATTCTGCCTTGTGGGCGATGTGTCTAGAGGAGGTGTGCAGTGAATGCTGGCTGGGTTGACGCCAAGTGCCTTCGCTAAAAGGCGTGAGGGCTGCAAAAATGAGGGTTTTCATCCCTTCTGCCCATAAAGTCTTCACTTGGGACACGGGGCCGGGTGAGGGGAGGCTGTTCTGCTTTAAGATTAGCTGACTTGTGAAGCTCTCATTCGCTATGATAAATGATTCAGAAAACGGTCACACCTGAGGGTTCTTTAGAATATGGACAGGATCCGTATTCAGTACAGGAATACAAAGTAGCTTCAGGTCCAAGGGTGACTTCCATCCCGTTTTTAGAGGACCCCGGTCCAGTAGTTAAAATAACCAGACATGGAGGTGGCCCAAGCCAGCTCTGTGGGTAGGGGCGTCGCCTGCTGCGCCCCCATTAACTTAATCAGATTGAGTTGATGTCAAGAAAACAAAATTCTTCATGGGAGGGTGGGGCTCGGGATATGATCAACAAATGGGTGGGACTTTTCTAGGGAAACCCCTCAAGAACTTTTTATAAACGGGTAGGCTTTAGCTGAATTTTTAAAATCTGTACAGCTCGGTTTCATTTCTGGAGTCCTACACAGTACTGAGAGGAAGCCGTGGAGACCCCATCAGGATTCCTTTCCTGGCGCACATTCCCGTGTCTTCATGCAGCTGATAAAACAGCATGAGATAGCAGCTGTCCCCAAAGGCCATCCTGAAGTTACCGAAGCCCCCGGCCTGTGCCTTCCACTGAGTTATGGAGACGTTTCAGGATATCCGTGCACACGGAGAAGGACAGGTGTCCTGGGAACTCGAGCCCCTGTGTGGAAAGTCTGAGATCTGGATTCGGGGTGAGGAGGTGGAGCAGCCCTAGATCACACCAGAAGCACCCCAGGACTGATCTCAGGTCTTGAGCTTTTTATGATCCCCAAAGCAGCAGGAGCGGTTCCAACGCCGAGAATCTGCATGAAGACTCGGGTCCGGCCAGCCGGCCTCGTCCTAGGGTTAAACATGAGGGTGGACGGGGTGAGGGGCGGGTGCAGAGCGAGCCCTTGGCAGCACTATTCTCTCATGAACGCGAGTGACCCGGGAGTCACTGGCATTGACCTAAGTCCTGGCCTCGTCCCTACCCATGTGGGGCTCAGGAAAGCCCCTGACCTCTCCAGGCCTGATGCTTCACGGCCAGCTTGGGCACACTGCTCCCTAGCCAGTCTCCCTTCCAGGGCGCTCATCATGAGGACAGAAGTAGATCATGTATGAAGCAGTTGGCAGGAAAAGTGAGGTATTTTTATTACCACGCCTGCGGTCGCCTCATGGCTGCGGTTCACTGAGGACGGTGGCACCCGCTGCCCTGATCGGGCCTCTCTGCCCCCACAGAGTGTCTCAGTGAGGAAACCGTTGACATTGAACAGATGAGGAAACTGAGGCTGGGGAGGAGAAGCAGGTGGTCCCAGGTCACCCAGGAGGGGGTCTGCAGAGGGAGGCTTCGGACCCCAGCATAGCCGACCGGGTTCTCCACCACGGTCTCTTGCTGTCCACCTGGTTGATGAGTGGTCCCGTCGTCTGGCCAGTGCCAGACCTGACCGTCCCTTCTGTCCCCAGGGCCCTGGTCGGCCCTGATACTAAGGATCCAGAAGTCCGTGCACCTTTATGTACAAATGCGAATGTTCCACAGTGACTTCACCTGAGGTCTCTCTATGAAGCTCCAGTAAAAATGAATAAATCACTAGATCAGAGAAGGAGCGTGGGGGAGGGGAAGAGAGGGGGAACACGAGGTGCGCGATGCATGATCATGACCCAACTAGAATGTGATCATCGTGACTACGCGATGCATGATCATAATGCACCAATAAGGAACATTTTTTTTAAGAAGTCCATGCACCCAAGGTCCCTGGAGAACCAGGGGACAAGGTGTGGGAGCCACCATCCTCCATCTGATCCCGAATGGAGTGCGATTGCTGAGCTGGGAGGTCCCCAAGGCAGCTGCCCCCACCTGGAGCATGAGCCCAGCCCGCGTGCCCTGCGCCGTGGCCGGGGCTGTCCTCCTGAATGATGCTCAGTCGTGAGGCAGAGTCCAAGTGGCCCGTACACCCGCCCCCCGGGAGTCCCTCAGAGCCGACAGCTGCTCTTCCCCGGCGCGGCTCTCAGGGGCCTGCAGAGGGGTGCCGAGGCCTCACGTCACTGCCTCCTCTCCAGGGGACTGGCGCTCCACACGGATGCTTGGCAGCCATTGCTGGTGGACAGCCGCAAGACCCTTGGTGGCCTTGGGCCTGCAGCCCTATCCATGGGCCAGGACTTAGGCCCATTCAGATCCGACCCGGGAGCATTTTACCTGAACCCACTCACTGCCCCGAATCCATCAGGAGGAACCGTGTCCCCTGGTCCTCTCCCTCTGGCCAGCCCCGCACTGGCCCTTCCTCCCATGCTGAGGGAGGGTTGCCCCGTCCAGCTCCAGGGCTCACAGTAACCCACCTTTGGTCAACAACACGTGACCCACCTTTGCCTACATCATGTGCTGTCACCTCTGCTCTTGGCCCTGGCAGCGACTGCGCAGGGGTCTTTGTGGCAAGGAAGAGTCCAGCCCTGGGAAGCACACAGGCACAGGGGGTTGATTCAAAGGGAAGGACCAGGCTCTCCCAGACCACAGAAGAGGTCGCCTGCCAGGCTCGGAGGGGCCAGGATTGGGTAACAGGGACGGTCAGTCAGGTTCCACGCTGGGATGAAGGAACTCGGTCGGGCCCCTGAGACTTTGCCAGAACTCCAGGGCCTGGGACACAGGATTCATGGGCCCAGAGGGGACAGCTGGCCCGGGCCACGTGAGCTGGGAGTGCAGGAGAGGCTCCATCAACATCTGGGCACTATTACCAGAGCCGGGAATGCAGGCCGAATACCACCCGCCCATCAGCCTCCCCTGGTCATCCAGCCCCGATTGCCCGCCCGCCCTCACACAGGCCTCCTCCTCCTCCTCCTCCTCTGCTCCTCCTCCTCCTCCTGCTCCTTCTCCTCCTCCTCCTCCTCCTCCTCCTCCTCCTCCTGCTCCTCCTCCTCCTCCTCCTCCTCCTCCTCCTCTCCTCCTCCTGCTCCTCCTCCTCCTCCTCCTCCTCCTCCTCCTCCTGCTCCTCCTCCTCCTCCTCCTCCTCCTCCTCCTCCTCCTCCTCCTCCTCCTCCTCATCCTCCTCCTCATCCTCATCCTCATCCTCCTCATCCTTTCTCCTTGCTTTTTGTACCAGGGATTGAACCCAGGACGCTTGACCACTGACCACACCCCAGCCCTGTTTGGTATTTATTTAGAGACAGGGTCTCACTGAGTTGCTTTGCACCTCGCTTTTGCTGAGGTGGCTTTGAACTCGAGATCCTCCTGCCTCAGCCTCCCAAGGTGTTGGGATGACAGGTGTGCGCCACCGCGCCCGGCCCTTCCTTTCCTCTTGAGGGTGACACAGAGGCCTCGGGTCCCGGTTTGTCACACATGAAGAGTCAGCAGCACAGAGCCTGGAGGAAGGGGTGAAGGCCCTGAGCAGGGGTGAAGGCCGTGAGCTCTGGTCGCAGCCAGGTTCAGAATGGCGTCCTGCTCTGTCACTTCCTACTGCTTTGGCTCTGGGAAGCCATCTCACGTCCAAGAGCCTTAGATCCCTCTCTAACACGCTGCATCCACGTCTGTCTGGCACGGCCATTCTGCGTGGGTGGCTCTCATTGGTCAGAACACGCCTCGGGACTGAGCGTAGCTGCAGGAGAGCTGGGAAAACGGACTCTCTCTGGCTAGACGTGGGGAGCTGCGGGGGGAGCTGGGGGGGCCGGGGATATTCTGTAAGTGCCCGTGACGGGGAGAGGCCTGGCAGTCTGGGGGACAATTCGCAGTCCCTGCCATTGGCAAGATCACGCAAGGAGGAACAGCAGACCAGGACCTTGGTGCCTAGTTAGGACTCCATACGTGGGAGCTGCCGCTTCCAGAAGACCCTGGAGGGGGAACGGCAAAGCGTCTCTCAGCTCAGTGTTCCTGAAAGTTCCAGGCCCACATGTGAGGACCCCCCCGGGTCACTGCAGGCCCATGCACAGTCCAGGTTGGGCCGAGCAGATGCATCCCCAGGAGACCGAGAGGGTGGCACCAGGCCACGGCCACTTCTGCTGCCCACTGCTCCAGCCCCGCCCAGGGCGATTCAGAGGGCTCCGGAGGCTCCGCTGCCCGTCGGGTGCTGCCACACAGGGCTCCCTGGTAGCACCGGGAGGGCAGCTGTGACTGTGTCAGCTCCTGGAAGACACACCCAGGAGCCCAGGTCAGCAGGGTGACCTAGGTCTTCCCTGAAGGTCCATTTCCTCAGCCCTCGGTGGTTTAGAAGTCCTCGAACACCCTGCGATCAAGCCCCGGATGAGCCCGCATAGGGTCTGTCCTCCAAGCCATGAACCAGCTCAAGGGTCCAGCCTCAGCACCGTGGGCCGTTGGGGCTGGATCCTCCTCTGACACGGGGTCTGTCCTGTGGACTGCGGGAAGTGTAGAGCGTCCTTGGCCTCCGCCTGCCAGGTGACAGCTGCCACCACCTCCCTCAGCAACTATGATGACTCCAGATGTGAGTTGTCAGGGGCCCCTGAGATGCAAATCACCCCATGGAGAACCTTAGGTCTGAGGACGTCCCCCGACGTCCTGGACCAGGTGGGAGACACTTAGGACGCTCCCTCAGGAGGACCCCAACCCCCCCCCACCCGTGTCTTGCTTTATTGTCCTCACTGTCCCTGTGACCGCTGGATTTCTCTTATGTTGCTTGTCTGTTAGCTCATTGTCTCCTCTTGGTCCTGGGCTGTACGTTCTGAAGGGACAGAGACCAGGTGTCTTTCTCCTTGCAGTGTCCCCAACACCTGGACAGTGTCCAGCACATAGTCGGGGTTCAGCCAAGGTTGGTTGAGTGGCTACATCATGGACCCCATTTCTCCTTGGTGGCCTCCAAAATACGTCTTTTTCTTTCCAGCGAGAAACCACACTCTAAACTTCTCGGCCATTCCTCCCCTGGAAGCCACATGGGATGTGGCCACCAGGAATTCGCCACCACCACCCCCACCCCCACCCCCACCCCCGCCCCCACAGCGTCCGTGTCAGAAAACCCAGACACAGAAGAGGTCCTGCCATGTCCCCGGGAGAGTGAGCACTTCAGCCGCAACTTGTGATATTTATGTTTATGTAACCGCACGTTGTTCCCAAATGTCCGTCAACTCGCACCATAAATCAAGCTCCAAACGTTGAATGTCATTCAAGGGAAAATTCACAAGTTGATTCCACACAAATAAATCATGAGAGGGCGGGGATGTTACGGAGGAGAGAGCCGCTCCGGCGCAGGCTGAAGAGGCAGCACTGGAACTGCTGAGCGCGGACCTTAAAACGATGACACGGTTGGCGCAGCGCCTGATTGTGCGTTAGTATTCTAAATGAAGTCTTCTGAAAGTTTGTTTGAGAATAATTTGCACTTTTTAGCACTTGATAGTTCACAAAGCCTTCTTGACTCTCTTTCTCGTGGTTTTCATTTCTTATTTATTGGCTTATTTTCTCCTGTTCATTCATTCATTTAGTTGGTGCCGGGGACGGAACCCAGGGCCTCGTGTGCTATGCATGGGCTTTGCCACTGACCACCGGTGGCCTGATGCTCGGTGTTTGATTGAATAACTGTGAGGGGTCCGTCACTACACCCTGTCCAGCCTGTCCACCCTGTCCACCCTGTCCTCAGGCAGACTTGGTCCCCAGCTCTCTCTCTGGACGCAGGCGATGTCTTGGAGTCGAAGTGTGACGACCATGCATGTCACACACGATGCGTTCTCAGACCTAATGACAGGGGCGTCCCTGCTTCACAGAGGAGGTGAGAGACCCTGGGATGTCGACAGACTGGCCCAAGGTCGTGCCGGGAATGAATGGAACAAACAGAACTGGAACCTGAGAAGGGCAAGACCTTGAAGGGACTCAGACGTCAAGTACGTGCTCCCTGCACACCCCTCCAGAGAAGTCGGTCCCGGTCATGGAAGAACTTTTGGTTTCTGAACAGAGTGTGCAAGTTTGGGACCTGAGCAGAACTGCCTAAGATGTCAGAGGGGACCCTGAGTATTGTCACATCTTCCTTCTCCACCTTTCCCTTGAAATTTCGGCTCTTCTTAGGATGCTGAGCATTGCTTTGAAGTTCACCCCAGTATTGGCCCACAGGGCTCCATTGTGCAAATTCAGAAATGCTGCCCTGATTCTCAGTCCCCACACCATGACACCGCCTGGGAGAGGAGCTCAGGCTAGATCTCAATCCCCTTTACCCTTCAGTTGGTCTCCTTATACAGTGCACGTCCTGAGCAACTGCACAGATGCACTATGCACAGGGCATCCGCATGTCCCCAACTGGTCTTCAGTGAAGGGGTAGTGGGATAAGAGAGCTTGAAGACGGAAATTATTGACAAATTCAGGAACTATCTTTCTATTCCAGATCCCCGTCGCTTCTTGAATCTGGTTTCTGTTCTGATAAAGTCATGGTCTCTGCAGCTTTTGACCAAGGTTAGCCTCCAGAAAAGAAGTGGAATGCTCGGGGAGACTCAAAGAGTCTTAAGAAATTCAAACCCAGTCTTATTTTTAATGGTCTTTCTGGGGCCTCTTTCTGATGATATGCCCTATTAGCTAACCCAACCAACCGTTGGCGTTGGTTTGCTGGTCTGAAGTGCTCCTGGGTTGAGTAGAAAGAATCTGTACGTGGAGCTTAACTCGTAGCTGGGTCCAGATTTAAATTCCGCCCCTCTCCAACTGCTTACTCTGCAAAAGGACTGGATTCCCGGAACCTCAGTCTCTTCATCTATAAAATGGACGTGGCAAGTTAAAGATGGCCATGTGCTCTCTGCTGCTCCTTCTGTGAAGAGGTAGAATCTAATCCCCTTCCCCTTGAATCTGGATCACCCTTGATGACCTGAAGCGCTCACAGAACGTGGCAGAAGGGCCCTCTGGGACCTCAGAGGTGGGTCGCATGTTAATCCCTGTGGTTCCGTCTGAAGTTTCTGGAACTTGGTCGCCATTGTTGGGAGACACCCCGAGCAGCCCCACGGAGAGCTCTACAGGGAGAGAAGCCAGGGCTCGAGGGCGACAGCCCCAGCTAAGCCCCAGCACCCCGCCCACCATGGGGGTGAGCCATCCTGGAAGCGGATCTTCCGGCCCCCGTTGGGCCCAGCTTAGGAGATGTGGTGTGGCACCGGGACACGCCGTGCCCACCTTCCCCTGTCCAGATTGCAGGCCTGGGGACAGAAGCAGGGTTCAGTGACCTCTAGGACCGCCCGTCCTCAGCTAGGGACGCACAGGAGGGCCGGGTACAAAATAGTACCCAACGCAGCCATTGCATTTGGAACTAAGCAAGGTCAAGGATGAATGCAGAACGCTGGGGTCTGTCCAGTGACCAGGAGGTGCTCAGTGAAGCCCTCTACCGGAGGCCTGTGGGCCGTCTGTCCCTGTGAACAAACTACTACAAATCGGGGGACTTAGTGCCGCACACACCTCATCACATCATCTGTGGGTCGGGAGGGCCAGCAGGGTGCGGAGGGGTCCTCTGCTCCGTCCTGCACGGCGGCCCTGGGCGGTGGCTGGCTGTGTTCTCATCCACAGGCTCGACCGGGAGGAGTCGTCCTGTGTTCCCCTGCGTTGTTGGAATTCCTGAGAGCAGGGGCCTTGCCTCACGCCGATGGCCACCCAGGGATGAGCCTCCGAGTCCCGGGGCTGCCCAGGGCGCCTCGCTTCCTCACACACCTGCAGCTTCAAGGAATCAGAAAGCAGAATCCCTCCAGTGTGTCCACGCAAGCCGGCCAGGGAGGAAATGCAGGGGGGCGGGAGATGGCAGACGTTAGACATAGACGTCTGCATGTGCACATATGTACATGTGTTATACATACATACACACGGGACGACAGAGAGGTGGAGGTAGATGGCTAAATATGTACCTATGAATAGGAAAGATGGAACACACATCTAGATGCCTCCGTAGAGGTAAATGGACCACTGACTTCAGTGTGTGTGTGTGTGTGTGTGTGTGCGTGTCTGTGTCTGTGTCTGTGTGTGTGCACATGCGTGCGTGAGTGTGTGTGAGTGATCTCCCCACCTTCGAAGGGAAGGGATGTCATAGGCTGTGACTCTGGGACAGAGGTGGACGGGGCCACGGTAGGAGTCTGCCTGTCACCTTAAGAGCTAGGCAGCATGGGTCCCACTTTCTGGACAGGAGGCTGAGGTTTACAGAGGTGGTTTAACCAGGCTCCAAGAGCTGGGGCTTTAGAAGATGTCCTGTCCCCGTGGATGCTGCTTGTGTGCCCCACGACGGGGCTTCCTTCCTGTCCTGACTGAGCGGTGCCAGCTACCTGCACACTGATTCTCACAGTGGACCAAACGTCTAGCACTTTCTTTTCTATAACCTGGTTGTGCTGATAATGCACCCCAGCGGGTGTCTTGAGCTGCACCGTATCCCCTCTACCAGCCCCAAGGAGGCCAGGCTGCGTGATCACATCCCAGCCCCCAGACAGCCTCCTGTCCCTCCCAAGCTCCCTGAACTGTCAGTCAGTCAACAAACGCTCCTCCATCTGGGCTGCTCCTCAAGCCTCCAGTCGAGCAAAGATATAAAACAAGCAAGGGACAAGATGGCATGAGGTGGCACAAGCATTCTGCCGCCACCTCCTTAGCTTGCTTATCCTATGGCCACAGAAGCTACACGGTGGCTGGCGCATAGTAGGACTCAGTGATGTCGGCAGGCTGTTGCCGGTCCTGGGATTGGGCTGGCCTCCCTTCCTTCTCTCTGCATATGGTTGAAAAGAAAAATCATAAAGCACTAATTGGCCTGGAGAATCCAGAGAAAGTTAGAAACCATCAGCGCCTCCCAGGCTGGCTGCAGAGGCCTTGGGCGCCGTCCGGCAGCCCCGGCGCCTCCTGTTGGAACAGGGCTTTGCATTCTGAAATGGGGAGGGGGAGGGTGTGATTATTAAAACTGTGTCTCTAGGAGAATTCATCCTTCATTCGAGGTGCCCTAATGACACTTCAGCAACTGCTCGGGAAGATAATAGGTTTAGAGCAATTACACAGCCCGTCAAATACGAGCAGGAGGGATTCAGACTCAGGCTCACGCTGCACGGCTCTCGGCAGCCCTGCCCGCGCACAGCTGCTCCATTTTAAATTTTTTTGGCAGAAAACTGCGCCGCGGGCTGCACTGGCCGTCCTGCTCTGGGGACTTAACTCCTTCCCCGCTGGCCGCCACCCTCTCTTGGTGCCCGCCAGGCCCTGCGCCTGGATGGCCGCTGGCAAAGTGCCCGAGCCTGTTGGGGAGCTCAAACTTGACCCCGGGGCTGAAGATGCTCCCCATTTTTTCTTTAAATTCGTTTTTAGCCGCTACATAAAAACACAAGAAATGTTACGTTTTTTTAATTAAGTTATTTATTTATTCTAATCTGTCATACACGATGGCAGCACACAGCTCATTTCCTATTACACCCACACAGAGCACAATCTCTCAAGTCACAGGTTGTACACGACGTATTTCACACCATTCGTGTCCTCCTACGTGGACGCAGGGTCATGACGTCTAGCTCACTCCACCGTCTTTCCTACCCCCTGGCCCCCTCCCTAACCCCCCTTGCCCTGTCTAAAGTCCCCGCACTCCTCCCGGGCTCCCCCCATGGCCATTATGAGTCAGCGTCCTCAGATCAAAGAGAACATTCAGCCTTTGGTTTTTGGGGATTTTTCTAACTTCACTCAGCATTATCTTCTCTAACTCCATCCGTTTATCTGCAAATGCCATGATTTTACTCTCTTTTCATGTTGAGCAATGTTCCATTGTGTATATGTGACACATCTTTTTCATCCACTCATCCACTGAAGGGCATCTAGGTTGGCTCCACAGCTTAGCTATTGTGAATTGTGCTGCTATAAACATTGGTGTGGATGTGTCCCTGTAGGATGCTGATTTGGGGTCCTTTGGGTAGAGACCGAGGAGAGAGATATCTGGGTCAAAGGGTGGTTCCATTCCGACTTTTCCAAGGAATCTCCAATCTGCTTTCCATATTGGCTGCACCAACTTGCAGCCCCACCAGCAGCGTATGAGTGTGCCTTTCCTCCACATCCTCGCCAGCACTTACTGTGTTTGTATTCTTGTTAGCTGCCTTCTGACTGGAGTGAGATGGAATCTTAGAGTAGTTTTCATTTGCAAGGAAAGGTTACCTATTAACGAGTCCCGAGTGATGCTTCAATACAGGCGTCACCGTGTGCCCAACATACACGTATGTACATGTGTTACCTGATGAAATATAACTATCTCCCAAGCACTTTTCACTTCTTTATTTTGAAAATATCCAAGACCCTTTCTTCTAGGTTTTTGAGATCCGGACCACACGGCTGCTGTCTCTCCACCTGCTGTGTGACGTGCCCGCCAGCTCCGAGTCCTGTCTAGCTGGACGGGCCATGTTGACCAGCCTCTCCCAGCCCCGCTGCCCAGCCACTGGTCACCCCCATTCCCTCAGCTTCCGTGAGGTCGACTTTCGGATATTCCATGTGTGAGCGTGACCCCGTGGCTCTGGTCAGCCTGGCTGGTCCCACGGGGCACCGAGGGCTTCAGCGGGACTCTCCTCTTTTTGTGGCTGAACAGCGTTGGGTCCCGTGATGAGCCATATTCTCTCGTGGGTTGATGGAAACTGAAACTGTTCCTTGGCTGTTCTCTTTGCATTTGGTCAGTGGTCATCTCTACCACCTGGTGGTCTGTCCTCTGTGTGTAGCAAAGGTGTGTGGTCAGCGTCCTGGTCCCCAAGCCACCGCCCACGCAAACTGGGAGATGGGCAAAGGGCTCCACAGGGGACCTGTTCCCAGGGGCTCAGCTTGAATTCAGAGAAAGCCCCGGGACGGTGCAGAGCGCAGGAGAGGTGCGGGCTGGGCCTCCTGCAGTGTCCAGGACAGGGGCGGCCGGCAGGACCTGGGGTGAGTTTGCAGCCACATCAAGGAGCCCCCGGCCTGGCCCCTCTGCAGCCCCCGCCTGACCGGCCGTCCAGGCTGCATCTCTCGTGGCCGTTCTAGAAAATGAAACGCGCCAGGCGGGGTGGGGCTCGGGGGCAGAGCGCCTGCTGGCCGCACGGCCTGGCTCGGGGTTTTAAATGTTTAAGTGAATTTAACAACAGTAAGAAGAAGAGAACGGACGCCCCTCTGCCTCCTCCCCCTGCTCTGGTTCTCCCTTCCTCCTCTTTCTCAGTACGCCCACCGTGTAGACTCCATTTAAACCCGCTTCCCCGAGGCTCCCTCTCAGCCCAGATGCCGTGTGTCAGCACCCCCATCCCCGTGTCCACGCGCAGGGGCTCTTCCTGTGCACTTAATGTCACCTGCCCCGAATCCCAGTAAGCCGACTACTTGTCTGATCACCCTCGTGTTCCAGAGTAGCACACCGAGGCACAGAGAGGCTGAGTCACTTGCCCAAGGGCACACAGCTAGGAAGTGGTGGGGCTGGGATTGGAACCAGGGTGTCCATCTCTAAAGCCTGTGCCCTTAATCCCCACGCTGTATCTGTACCCTTGCCCCCTGCGTTTCCGGAACCTTACCTGCTCATCACTGACTCTCCGGGGCGGGCTTTCCTGACCTGCCTGTCCACTCCCAGGCCTCTGAGACCACAGCCTCCCTCCCCGCTGGTCAGCGTTGGTCAGCTCTGGTGCAACCTCCCAGCAGAAGGATGCACTGGAGTCTCCAGCACCTGACCTGAGGCCTGGCACACAGTAGGTGCTCAGTGAACGTGTTCTGGATGGGCTGCTGGCAGGACCTGAGAGCCCCTAAGAGGTTAAACAGCCCAACTGCAGCCGCACAGCAGGACGCAGCTAGACCTCGCCCGGTCCCCAGGCCTCGAAGAACAGGTCCCTGCAGCCCCCGAGTCCCCCTGCAGCTGGGGGTACCCGGACGAGTTTCCTGGAGGAAGCCCACGTATGTGCCCCCAGGGGGCAGAGGGAGAGAAGGGACAACGCCCAGCAGATGGAGATGGGCCCTCGGTGTCCCCAGGCGCCACTGAGGCGGGAATGGGTCTCACTGTTGGGCACTCCCTTGAGGCTGGCCGCGTGGACTTACCCTGGTGGACTTTTGAATTGAGAAGCAGATTCCCGTTACACGTCGGGGAGGCCTCGTCCTCCGCGATTGCGTCCAGCCACAGCGTCCGGCACCAGCTCCCCAAGACCCCAGAGCTGGGGGGAATCTCAGGAAAGTCTTGCAGGGCTCCATGCTGCTCCGCGAGGGCCCTGCTTCGGGTGCCTGGGCCCCTGCCCGGCCCCTCTGTCCCCATGTGGTCCCGTCCACTTTGCAGCTGTGTCCCCACAGCAACCGCGGGCTCCTCCCAGGCAGCGACTGGGACTTCCCAGCTCAGCTGCTGCAGGTCGTGGCACGGACGTCCCTGACCTGCGCCTGTGACAGGAGGAACCCTGTGTGTGTCACCACTGTGTCCCCTGCGAGGAAGCTGAGTCCGGGCCTCAGGCCTCAGGTGACCGGTGTCACTGTGAGAGGAATGAGGCTGGGGTCACGGCCAGCAGGGCTGGGTCCAGGCGGGGCTCGGTGAGCTTGGGGCTGGCCACCTCCAGGTGTCCTCCCGGTCTCGACATCTGTCCCGGGACCAGCCCAGGCTCACGGTGAGCGCGAGTGAGACCGGGCACCTTCGCCCGCAGGCGGGGGCTTCCGGGTGAGTCCCCTGCCCTTCCCCTCTCCTGGGTCCTCCCCGGGCCCAGCTGCAGGGCCCAGCCAGGCTGGTGACCAGCCGGGAGAAAGCCAGTCCAGTGCTGAGCACTCCGGGGACAGGGACTTCATCGGCCTCCCCTTGTGCGCCAGGCCTGGGGGACAATGAAGGGACTTGTTTTCCTTAAGCCAGGATGGGACTTGAGGGAAGGTTCTAGAAGGGTCTCTTTGGAAACAGGCCCCAGGCCCTGGTGGGGGGCAGCCCACCCGAGTCCATCCCAGAATGCCCACGAGGCCCTTTCTGACGGTGGCCTTTGGTTTTCTGGACGAAGCACCATCTGACCTTTGAAATTCAGGGGCAGCAAGCTTCACGCTGGCCTCAGCCCTGGGCACGGCCTTCCTGACGGGGGGCAGAGCCCCGTCTTGGGGGCTTCCTCCTGGATTCTCATAATTGTTGGCCGAGCCCCTTCTCGCCGGCTTGGCGGGAGGATCAAGGTGAAGGAAGGAGCCGGAAACGCAGGACCCCGTTAGCAGAAGGGCCGCCGCTCCGCCCGCCCCGCCCGCCCTGCCCGGGACGGACACCCGCAGCCGTCTGTCTCTCCGCCGTCCCTGGAACCCAGTCGCAGCCCGGGATCCTTCAGGACTGTGATCCTCGGATTTCATGTTGATCAGCGCCTTCTCTTTTCCTTAGGAAAGAAAGGGGACAAGACAACACAGATAATACAGCCAAACGCGCGGCACTGTGCAAATATGAGGACCCTGGAGGTTCCGCTTCGACCGTCTTATCATCAGTGTTTGTCATTTAAGTATAAACAATAAGCGCCTTGCAAATCATTGATGGGGAAGCGTGCTTAGGAGATGCAGCTATTACTGATCAATTGGATGGAATAATTACTACAATCACTGGGTGATTAGATCTTTCCTGGTCTGCGAGGGGAGACGTGATCTCTAGGATTGATTCCTCCTCTCCACAGAGTTCCAGAGCCAAGGACAGAGAGTCCCGGACTCTCGGGCAGCGAAGTTGGCAATGGGAAGTTGGGGTCGCTGTTCCTAGCCCCCACCCACCCACCCAAAGAAAAAGAACCTATCACATCCATTATGAATGCTCTCAGCTGACGGTTACAGAAAGGATGACCTGAAGCAGCTTAAATGCAAGCAGTGAGTGGTGCAGGTTGGTGCAGCAACTCAACAAAATCATCAGTCACCCGGCCTCAACATCTTAATTAGTCTCCTTTCAGTTACTTCACGATCACAAAATGGCTGCTGGCGTTCCGGGCAACGTGCTTGTATTTCAGGCAAGGAGAAAGCAGAAGCAATGGTGACTTTTGCCCTTTTTTAAACAGAAGAGCCCTCAGGAGACTTCTATTTATGTCTCATTGGCCAGAACGAGGTCACAAAGCCCTCCCTCTGCTTCAAGGGAGGCTGGGAAAGTGAGGGACGTAGGATGTCCCACTGGGCTTCATTGATCATGAGCCTCTGGGGCTAAGTATGTTGTCCCTCTGGACAAGAAGGGGTTCTGCTGGAGGGCAACAAGGAGAACCTGGGACCCAGCGGACAGCTGACACGGTCTGTGACAGGCACTCAAGGCCACCGTGCCCCAGGCCCTTTGAGTTGTGACAGACATGAATCATAGAGCCGGCTGACTCCGCGTCTCATCAGCGCCAGGGCAGGAGGGGAGTGCAGAGCGCTCAGGAACCAGGGGCAGGGTGGGGCGGCCGGGACCTAGGGCTGTTGTCCTCTGAGCCGGGTTTAGGGGGTGAGTAGCTGTTGGCCAGCTTGTCGTGGTGCATGTGTGTGCGCATGTGCGTGTGTGTGCGCGCGCGTGTGTGTATCACGTGTGTGTATGCACGTGTGTGTGTGTGTGTCACGTTGTTGGGGGCAAACAGGGAGACAAGCCCAGCAGGCAGCAGGATCAGCCAGGGAGCTGGGGAGACCAGTGGACACCAGCGGCCCCAGGGCCTTGTGACCACACTCAGCTTAGACTTTGCCCAAGGGTCTCCTCTGCTAAAGCCCCGCCCTTGCTGGTGGCAGGCAGAAGCCATGCTAGTCGTCACTCCCTAGTGGTTAGCCGTGAGGCTTGTTCATGGCTAAGTCACTCAAGACTCTTTGGGGGGGTGTGGCGTGATAACAATGGGGGGGTATTGCTGCAGCTTATTAAAAAAAAAACAAGGATGGTTGGCTTCAGGCACAGCTGGATCCAGAGGCTCGAACCGTGTCATCCTGGACCCATGTCCCATCTTTACAGACTGACGCTCTCCCTCGGTGTTGGTTTCACTTCCTTGAGACCCTTGACCCTGGGAAGCTCCAGAATCAGGTCCTGTAAACCTTGGGCCCCAAAGGAAGGAGCCCCAATCCCTCCAAAGGTCCCAGGGAGAGGTCGTTATGGTCCACGTGGGTGATGTGCCCAGTGTCCGCCAAGACCAGAGGAGGCTGCCCCTTCAGTAGGCCTGAGTCGATGGAGGCGCCCCCAGGAGCCACAGAGTGAGCCTGCAGAGAGGAGATGGGGTGCTGTCCGGCTCGGGTGGGCGGAATGCCTGGGAGCCACCACCCACCAGTGTCCACACCGCTGCCCCTCGCGGCCCCTGCCCTCCCGCGTCCCTTCTTGCTGCTGTGGAGCTGCTGACCGCCCTGGGCTCTCACGACGCCCTCAGACCTGCCTCCAGGCTGCAGCTGATGCCCTGCCCTGGACACGTCCTGACCCCAGATCCCCCCCAGGGAACCGAGACCCTCCTTCCCGCCCCCCCCCACCGGCTCATCCCAGCCAGGGGGTCAACTCTGCCCTTCATAAAGAAGCCACCAGGTGCCTTGTGCTGTCTGAGCGAGTCCGAGGTGGCCCGAGGCTGCTTCCTGTGGCGGAGCGTCTCGGCAGCCTGGCCGGTGTCCCCCGGGAGGCCCGGACTCTCCTGCCTCACTCCACGCTGCTGGTTTAGCCGCCTCCGGCTGACGAGAAATAGTGAGCCCGCCTCCAAGGTTTCCCAAAACCACGGAGAGCGCCACCCTAGACCCAGACCACAGGGTGCTCGACCACTGGCTGGGAAACAGGGACGGAAGTGACAGGTGACCTTGCTGGGTGCAGGCGACCCCAGGTTGTGCATCAGGGCCTCCTGGTTTACCTTCCCTAGGAAGGTGCCTCTGAGATCCTCGCTGTCTTATTTAGGACTCTAAGTCGCAAGTGACAGAAACCAAATTCGAATGGACATGAGCATCAACAAGAGAAGTTTTGAGTTCTTGAAAGTAAAATCCAAGAGTGTCTGGCTTCAGGCATGGCTGGATCCAGCCCCCCTCCTTAATCCTGTAGGATCTGCGACTGGAAATTCCCAGGCTCATCCTTACTGCTGAGCCGTGTCCACAGGGAGCACCGTGCTCTATCTTTGCAGGACAGGTGTCCCTGTAGGGGTGTAGGGACCCCTTGGGCTGTGGTTGCCTCGAGGTGGGGGCCAGGTGGGTCTCTGCCTAATTCGACCCCTGCCTCCGTCTTCAGCCGGGTGTTGCCTGTCCCTCAGGGAATGCTCTGTCCTCCTTCCAACCACTCTGCTTGTCGATCTTCGGCTTGTCAATCAGCAGGGGAAATTGGGGTGTCCTTCTTAGCTCCCCTCAGCTTTGGAAGGCGTGCTGGCTGGCCGGGCTGGCCGGATGCCATGCTGGGTCTCTGCCCCACGCATCTCTTTACGTTCTCAGACCTTCTCTCCACCTGGCAGCCCACGCTGTGCTGTTCTCACGGGGAGCAGCAGACCCAGAATCCCTTCCATCCCTAATTGAGCCCGCTGAGGACTTGCGTGGTGCTTGTGGTCGATAGCTCCTCGGTAAAGGTCAAGGTCAATTGTTCCCTTTATTTAAATAATTAGGCTCTGAAATGATGAGCTGCCGGGCACCGGGGAAGCTGGGGTGGGACCCCAACACACACCGAAGACCTGGGCCAGCCGCCCTCTCTCCCTGAGCTCCAGCTGCTCCCCCCTTTTGGAATGCCGGGCCCTTGGCCTCCCTCCCGGGTCCATGTCTGCAGGAAACAGGAGCCAGAGGCCGGAGGCGGCCAGCAAGCACCCGCAACCTCTCCAACGTGAACTTGAGTGTGAGGTGGAGCCTCCCGAGGCCCCGCAGCGCCTGCGGAAGCTGCTGTTCCTTTCGCGGCAGGTGAGAGGACGGCTCTGGTGTGGTTTCTGGACGGCGTTAAGTAGAGGCTGACATTTGGCCTTAGGCCACCCTAGAAGTCCAGCCAGGCCGGCCTGGACATTGGGCCTGGACGCTGCCCCCTGCACACACCTCTGGCCCATGCTGCACCTCAGGAGTCCCTGCTGGAGAAAGATCCCCTCGAGCCACGTCGGGGTGTTTATTTACAGTCCACACCGCAGCCATCAGAGTGGTCAAACACACGCCTCCAGGTGCCGGGCCCCGTGAGGGATGTGAAATGGACGCGGCGATGCCAGGTGCCGGATATCAGAGAACACGGTCGTCTTCATCCAGGGAGACGGGTAGATAAGCTGACTCAGGTCGTGGTGAGGACTGCACAGAGAAGTTAAACGGTAACGTGAAGAAAGCACTGGGGACGCGGAAGGCCAAGTACACTACTCAGGATGCTCAGAGAAGAACTCCCGGGGGGGGGGGGCAGACACCTGAACCTTGAGGAAGAGACAGAACCTGCCAACTCTGAGGAGAACCTTCTAGCATCAAGAGCGAGTTAAAGCCCGAGGAATGAGCAGCTTGGTGTACCCGTGGCCTATGTGCACCTCCGGGGATTATTCACTTAGAAACAGGCCACGGATGGGTGGTGTCCAGTCCTCAGATATAAAAGACGTAGCTTGTCCAACGCAGGGGCAGGGCGGGAGCTTCTTAAAATCACAGTAGCATTAAAGGGTAGAAGGTCACGCAACGTGGTGCTGGGTGCTGGGGTCCCTGTGCCCGTTGCACTCGGCAACTCACGCTGGTGTAGGTGGCTCCACGCTGGCGACTGTGGGAGCCTGGACACCGCGGAAATCAGCCAGTGCTACCCATCAGGACTCTCCGCTGGCTTCTCTGGGGGGCCAGGTCTAAGGCTTCACCAGCACACCACCACCTCCGGAGCCTCCCCGGGAATGCGCACTCTGGGAAAGGATGGGACCCGCCGGCTTCCTGTCTGTCCTCAACTCTGCCCTGTTCACCCTGTCCTGGCTCTCCAGCCGCTGGCCAGGCCTCGTGCAAGCCAGCTGGGCTCCACCCTCCATTTCTTGTTCTTTTCTGCTCTTCTTCCACCAAACATCCGCAGGCCCACTGTCTGACCGTCTCCGGGGCTTTGCTGAGGTTGGCCTTCTCTGCAGGGCCTCCCTGAACCGCAGCCCCACTCCCCAGACTCCCTGCCCGTTCCCGGGGCTTTCTCTGCAGCATTTGATACCATCTCTCTTATGGCACCTTTTACTGATTTATTATCTTTATTCTTTTCCTCGCTCCCCCACCCCAGAATGCAAGCACCAAGAGAAAAGGGGATTTTCATCTGTTTTTTTTTTTATTTTTCATGCTTTTATACCCAGCCCCCTTAGCCGCCCCTGGCACACACTAAAGGGCTGTTCGTCTTTTACTGAATGCAGGAAGGAAGGAATGGCCTGCTCTGGTCTTTCCCCCCTGGTGTCTCCGCCTGCCTGGCGTTTCTCTTATTCCTGGAACAGGGGTAGATGCGCAGGGTCCAGCCAGGCTTGTCACACTGGAGGAGACGGAGGCAGCCCCAGGAGAGGAGCGAGGGTCTTGCCAGAGACAAACATGGCTCCATGACACGGCAGGAGGCTCTGGGGAGGGCACCGTGTCTTTCAGTGCGAGACAGCAGCCTTGTGAATCCATCATTATCTACATCATTAAGTAAAATATTCCCCCCAATTTTTGTCATCTAAAAGTCACTATTGTGCCAAATGGATTGACGTGTTTCTAGTCTAGCTGCGGTGCTCATTTCCATGTGAAATGACTGCCTTCGGGAGGCGGGATCATTTTAGGGCATGTTACAGGGAAGGATCAGAGGAGCCATACGATTGGCAATGGGGTTTTTTCCTTTGTGCTTTTTCTTATATTTTTAAATTCTGACTTTTACTGAAGCAGCGCAGCACAGAATTAAAAATCAAAGAGTCGAAGAGTCCTCCACGGAGAACACAGTCCCAGGCCCTCCCTCCTTCTCCCCTGACTCCAGCTCTCTGGAGCCAACTGCTTCCCGTCACGTCTGCTATCTCCTTTGCCCCGTGCCTCCGTCCCTTGGATTGGTTGTCACCTTGCTACTTCTTGGCTAATCTGTTTAAGACCTTGTCCCTGGGTGTCTTGTGATGGTGTGTGAACTTGGGGCTCCCTCTGAATCCAATCCTCCCTCCTGCCCAATCCTCCCAATATACAGTCATGCCTGGCTTAATGACGGGGACGTGTCATGAGAACCATGCATGTGACTAGGTGGCATTGTCCTGTGAATGTCACAGAGTGCGCTCACCCAGATTTAGATGGGGCAGGTCCATCTCCATGTGGCCTCTTGATGCAGGTAAGAGTCTCAGTTAACAGGAGATGCGTGAGGAAGGCAGCCTACTGTTTTCATTAAGCAGCTTTTTGCTGTTGTACTATGGGTACCTGCTAAAATGATGATAAAAAGCGTGGTGTGGTAAATACATAGGCCACCACCACGGCCGGTCATCGCCATTATCAAGTACGATGTGCTACACGGGACTGGATTGCGGCACTTTTCTACGACTGCAGTGTAGTGGGTTTGTTGACACCGGCATCACCATGAACACAGGAGCAATGTGTTCCCCTGTGACACTCCAAATGCTCTAATGTCACAAAGTGACGGGAAGTTTGCAGGTCTGCTCTAATCTTAGGAGACAAGTCAAGCCCACAATCTGGCATTGACCCAGACAAGGTTAGGTGGTGTGGGACTGTCGCCGAATTCCACTGCTTAGTTTCGATCCATGATCAGTGTTGACAGTGATTAAGAACAAGGGTCACTGTATAAACAGGAAGTAGGCCGTTGCATTCGTCACCTTTCTGTCACGATAACAAATACCTGGGGTAATCAATTTATAAAGAAAAAAGGTTTATTTTGGCTCGTGGTTTGGGTGGTTTCAGTCCACCGTTGGCCCAGCTGCTTGTGGGTCTGTGGGAGGCAGCACATCATGGCGGAGCAAAAGAGTTGCCCTTGCAGCCAAGGGCAGAGGAGCAAACATAGCTCCCCTGAGCACACGCCCCAGGGACCGAGGACCTCCACTGGGCCCCACCTCTTGAAGGTTTTACCACCACCCACAGCACCTCCCCCGGGACCAAACCGCCAGCACAGGGGCCTTCGGGGACTTTTCAGATGCCAACCGGAGCAGCTGCCTGGCTGAATCTGTCCCTGTCGTGGGTTCCGGGATCAGGTGAGGAGGGGTGGGGGATCCAGGAAGGAGACTGAAAAAGAGGCTGAGAAAAGAACGTCAAGGCACCACGTGGGCAGGTGGCCGGAGCAGACCGCTCTCAAGAGGTGGCACTTCCCCAAGCCCTGGAGGGTGCAAGGAGGGAGTCGGCCACGAGAAGAGGCAGACGGGGTGGCTGTCCCGGCCTCGGGAGGAGCTTCGGGTCTCCGGTGGCTGCCTCAGGAGCACCCCCTATTCCCCTCCCTCTGCCTCCCCCTCATCATCACTCACAGTGACACCCCATGTCCCAGCCCCCCTTGACAAGATGGCAGCTCCCTGGGCCGTGGGCCAGCGGAACACGTGCTGGGCAGGTGTCTCGCGGGCATCCCTTTGGCACGGAGCCAAGCGTCTGTGAGGTGACTCTCAGCGAA